>NC_073249.2:31700000-32900000 GCF_029289425.2 Pan paniscus | reverse complement strand
AGGATTACAATTTTAATTACATCTGTGTACATAGAATAAGACTGTTCACATAGTACAGGGAGCAGCTACTAACACTGGTCCATTGGTATAGCATTTGATGGAGGTTACTGTTTATTGGTTATTCAGCGACTGTAGATTTCGGGGCATCTAATTGATTTCTTCATTAGATTACACCTCTTAACAGTCTGGAACCTGACTTGACTTTCATGCTGTGACAATACTGGTTGAAAAGCACATATATTGGCTTAGCTCTTGGTAAAAACTGCAGATTAATTTAAACGAACATTCCTAAATGAATAAACTTATATGGATTAGGTTTTAGAATTTGGTCAGGCATTTTCTGTCTTTGATGATTTTTTTTTTTAATTCTGGCATTTGCCTTATTGCCTCTTAAATGAATACTGGCTCACAGCTCCTTCTGAGACAAGGTCTGTAACTTTGCAGAACAGGCGGTATCACATTCCTAACCACTATGGCAGCTAGAAATCATATGGCAATTGTACCTCCCAAGTAGAGAGGTGCACTCCTGACAATTCTACGGATCTATATCTCATGTGCAGTGCTTATATATGTGACTACTCAGAGTCACTGTAGGTGTAATCTCATCCTTTGTGTCAGTGAACATTTAGGTAAACTGGAGCTCATGTTAAGAAATTGATGTTTGGGACCAGACTGGCACACAACATAAATTGCATCCGTGATAATATGCACCTTCCCTTCAACTATTGCTTGAGTAAGTTAAATTCCCATATTAATAAATGGCTGAAAAGTGGTAAAGCTGGTACAAAAAAATCTCCATTTGTAAGAAGAAACAAAACATTTTTAAAAATCTTCCTTCAGGATTCATTTGTCCTTCATTATTGTTCGTAATTGTTCAAAGCCAGCACAAAATTGCAGTATTCTTATTTCTCTTTAGTATTGCATGAATGAATAAAGCTTAAACTATTCCCTGAAAAAGTTACATAGTAGCTAAACTAACAAATACCTGGAAGACTTGAAAAAACAATTAAGGAATCAAATGGCTGTAACTGATCTAGATGGAAAAGCAATGATAAGAAGCAGCCGATGCAACGTTGCTTAAGTTGTCTAATTAGAGGCTGCTCCCATGAAATCTAATACTGCACTCAGTCAATTCGTATATGTTGCACTGTACTTTTAGGAACGTTGGTTCTCTCTCTTTGATTCCTTAGTCACTGGGGACGGTATGGTTCACAATAAGTTCATTGGCATCCATATTATGGATCTCCATCCTTTGGCAGGGCTGGCTTCCATCTCTCTTCAGTTAGAGACCTCTTTTAAAAGTTCAGCAGCAGAAGGAAGAAAAAGAAAGATGGAAAGAAGGTCAAGAGGAAAGGAAAGGAAAGGAAAAAGGAAAGGGAAAAAGGAAAGAAAGGGAAAGGAAAGGGGGAAGGGAGGATTTTTTTTTTTTAAATTGAAGCTATTTCAAATTTAGAAAAAAGGGGAAGGATGAGAAAAGAGAGGAATGAGAGCAGGCAAAGAAAAGAAAGAAGGCAGGCAGATGGGAGAAAATAAAGGAGAATGGGAACTAGGAATGAAAGAAGCAAAGAAATAAGGGAGGTGAAAGAAGAAAAGGAGAAAAAATAAAGAGGAAGAGAAATGTGGGAAGAAAGAGGAAAGAAGATGATGGAGAAAGTAGAAAGAAACTCATCAGGAACCTATGGAGGAATCTGAAAGCTGCTTCATAGTCTTGCTGCTAAATTATCAGTGCAGTCTGTTGATTTTTGATGTTGTTAACTAAACTCTAAGTTTCTTCGACATCACTCTTGGGTTTCTTTTCCCTTTTTCAACATGAAGGATGGGAAGGCCCAGGGAGCTTTTAGTCAGACCTTGGCCTCCAACATTTCCAAAAAAAGTTTGTGCATGGGGACTTTGCCTTCTAGTTTGATGTTGTAGAAATGCTGCACGGCCTTGGTAGAGGTCTGCCTCAGGAGTGGCAGTGTCATCAGCATCTTGCCAGCTCGACGAGGGTCTTCCATGTGCTGGCCAGCTTCATAATCCTGCAGCGCCTCATGTAAGACATCCTGAAGCTTCTGAACAGCTTCAACATCTTCTATGTGCATGGAGTCTGTGCAATGAAGCAAAAGATATGAGTAATTATAATAATAATAGCAAACCTATGTAGACTAGAGTTATAAAATTAGTTATTAATTTAATTAGTTTTGAACTTCTCTAAGCTTGAACCTATGATTTGTTCAGTCGTGCATTTCTACAATCTCTATTTCTTTCCAAATTTCCCTACATAATTTCTAATACTAGCTTAGAAGATGGGAATTATTAGAAAAGATCTATGATTTAAAATGTGTATTTTTCTTTCTCAGGCTGAGCAAGAGAAGGCTTTCTTTTAACAGATTACAGTCTTGACTATTTTATTCATTGTCTCATCCAGGTATATATTCATTCACTCAACAAACAACCACGGAAGGCCATCTATTGAAAGTATTATCTTAGTGCTGTGTGGGGGAAGGTTGTTTAAAATTCTGATCTTGCCTGGAAAAGCCAATATTTCCCAAACAGGGGAAAAAATTGATGACTAAGATCCTAAGAACTCCATGTGACTACATTGAATCTAGCACTATACAGAAATCACAATAAATTATTTATCCTTTTAGGATGTTTAATGTTCTAGTATCAGTTGATTAAAGCATCCTTACAGAGTCTACTTCCCTGATGAAAAACAAATGGTGACTTCAGATCACTGAGTTCTGAAATATTTTTCACATTTGCAAAGGTGAACTTTGCCCTTAAATGAATAATTTGAAAATCTAATTCAATCAAGCAAAGAAAGGGTTAACAAGGTTGCCAAATTATTCTTGTGAGAAACGTGAGATGTGGGGAAAAAATAAAAGTTACAGCTCCAGCTCTAAAGCAGACACTTAATTATATACAAGTTTGAATCATTTAGCACATTTTATTGATTCTGATGACAGTTTATCTGTTAATTACACATAATGGAGTCTTTGGGGGATTCTTCATGTTTAATAATTCTAGTTCTCTGAGAATGCTGAGCTCTAAGATATATGTAGTTAGCCTAATCTTTCATACAATTCAAACATAGATCACATGAACAAAAAGAGAGGGAATGTAATTTAAAATCAAGTGGCTAAATATATAATAAAAATGAAATATGGCAAACTAATTAAAAGATAGATAACCAGTAGCATGTCTTAACAATTTATTCGTATTTTGTTTAGTGTTTTTTTCATTTACATTGTCATTTTGAATCATTCCACCATATCACTGGTGAACTGACCACTATTTACATTAGGTAGTTTAATGACACCTCTTTAAAAAATTTTTGAATAATCTGGAATAAAGTTGCTTATAAGTATTTACTGCTCGAGACTCAATTTCTGCCTGGCAGAGCAAAAAGAAGGAATTTTTCCAAGTGGGAAATAGCATTGATAGTGGTGCCCTGGAGCGGGACTCAAGTCACTCCCCAACATACGCCTGGCCTTTCCCTGTGGATTGTTTCTACCCAGCTTCTCTCCAGTCTGGTTCCTCTCAGCATGGCAATCTCATCCACCTCCTATGGTGCTGTCTCTTAGAAACAAACACACATAATTTCTAAAGTTGTCTAGGGGTTGGTAATGTTAGGGACAGAAAAACATTCATAGAGATGATGGCAACATGATCTGATATTCTTTCTCTCTATTTTTGCACTTAAATGCTACCTGAAGGAAAAATGGGAGGTATGGGGAAACACTATGGTGAGTCTCTAGATACACAAAAGACTGCAATATGGACCTTGTGCATAAGGGAACAGAGATGAGTTGGATTTTCCCAACTTATCCTGGGCCTAATAATTAGCTCTCTACATGAAAACAGAGTAATAGATGGAAGGAGAAAATGGGAATTACACTCTGCAGTGACAAAACAAACGAAATAACTATCTTCCAACTAGACCAAAAACACACCAGAATAAAAATAATACATTTACCATTTATTAAGCACCTATTTCAGGTGAACATGGCCTCATTTTACCTCCCCAAACCCTAGAAGACACGTGGCACTGGTGATATGTGTCAGACACAGGTTTAAATTCAGGATTCTTCAAATCAATAATGCTGCTAGAATGTAGAACACTAAATTTGCATTCCCTTAAAAAATGGGATGAATTGTCCTCTAAACACATCCTATTCAAACTCCTATCTTCATCTGCTGTCTTCTTTACAACATTCTTAATGAAGACATTGCCAGTCGTATGAAAAGTATGTAGAGTATTCTCCTTGATAAGAGGCAAAACTAATTATTATGAATTTCCTCTTTAAATTTTCCTAAATCTGTCTCCAAATTCTACATTTGGTCCTGTTTCTAATTACTAGAAAAATACAGGATAAATTTCCTTTTTCTACATGGCATATCTTTAAGTGCTTGAAGTCAGCTGCACAGTTACCTCGGCCCTACCCATAGTCTTGCCTTTCCCACTACTCTTGCCCAGCAGGAGATATATTATAGGATGTCATGGGAAATGAGGCAAGAAAAAATAGCAGAGAGATATGCTCACAAACAGCAATTAAGATTTCAAACTATTCTTTCAAGGCTGTGATTTAGCATGAGAGATTTAAAAATGATTTAATCAAATTACTATGATAATTTAACTTCCCATTTATAGAAAAGATTCTAACTCATTTTAGCTTTATCCATTCTCGGATCTGCTAATACTTTAAATGCAAACTCACTAAATTTGAACTATTTAATTAGACAATGATTCAGCTGGCAGACTGCTGAAGAAAATATTAATCTCCATTAGGGATCCTAGTTCAAGTTCTGGATCTGTGGTTTTAATCTCTGTTTTGTTCTTTTGGTTAAATTTACACGTTGACACCAGGCTCAATAGAACTGGCATTAATGTATGTAATTTATTTTGTTTTCATTGTTCATGCTGGTTTCTTTTTAACTATGCTTTAAAGGAAATATTCCTAGTATTTGTGCTAATAGGAACCAGCTAAACTTAATGGATATCATAAGTTTATGAACTAACTAGACAGGACTAGGCTACATATTAAAAACAATGGCGAGCTCTTAAAAATCTTGGACACTGGGCCCAAGTCTAGATCTATGAAGTAAGAGACCAGAACTAGGACATTAGCATTGCTGAAAATCTAGGTAGTTCTACTGCCAAGCCAGGATTAAGAACTACTACTGAATTAGACAATAAGACAAGCAAATACTATTCTAAAAGAATAAATATTTCAAAAGATAACCAGAGTGTATACGACACACATATTATTGCCTACATATTAAGTCTAACACCTAATAATAAAATAGAACTTTATCAAAACTTCCAATATTTTATTCTGTGAAAGAGATCCTAAAAAAATGTGTCTAGTTCAGATCATTCACTTTGGGAAGATAGCTAAATATCATCATCCTTGCAGCTGCAAATTTAATAAGACAGAGCCACTGAAAAAGAAGATTTTATTTTTATATCTTCCCTTGAATAAAATACTGACCTTCTCTATGTTAGAAAATATTAATCATTGTGGGCCAGGTGCGGTGGCTCACGCCTGTAATCCAAGCACTTTGGGAGGCCGAGGCAGGCGGATCACGAGGTCAGGAGATCGAGACCATCCTGGCTAACACCGTGAAACCCCGTCTCTACTAAAAATACAAAAAATTAGCCGGGCGTAGTGGTGGGCGCGTGCAGTCCCAGCTACTCGGGAGGCTGAGGCATGAACCCGGGAGGCGGAGACGGCAGTGAGCTGAGATCACGCCACTGCACTCCAGCCTGGGCGACAGAGCCAGACTCCGTCTCAAAAAAAAAAAAAAAAAAAAAAAAAAAGAAGAAGAAAACATTAATCATTGTGTGCACAGACATAGCTACTCCAAAATACTTAAGTCCTGCTTGGGAACTTTCTTCTGGACTTTTAGACCATTCTTGGCAATACTTTCTCAAGAGTGCCAAATCTCATTTTGAGTATGGAATTGAATATTAGATACAGGCACAGTATATTCAGAGTTGAGCCTAGTATATAACATAAACCAACAGTCAGTGTAAACTTTTCTGTGAAACGCAGGACTTGATTTTCTTTGATGTTTGTGAACTGCCTACATAAAGATGGGTAGTAAGGAAAGGGTGAATGGGACTCTTTCCAATCATTGAATGAATGAAACAGAATGTCATGGAAAGAATAGAGAAGTGGAAAAAGGTCTATTTTCTAAAAGATACTTTGTATCTTTAAATTTCCATATGCCATATATATGCCACCTAACAGAGTGGTTCTTCGGGTAGCAATTGGCTAGGGTACTGAGGAACACTGGTTGTTTGCCATGTCAAATGGACTCTAAGTTAACAGAGATGGTAGAATTTTTTTAACCTCTCCAAATGATCACATAAACAACAACAACAACAACAACAAACAGAGAAACTATATGACAAAACTAAAAACTCAGGGACATTTACAGAAAAACTAGGTGACAGGGTATTCCCAAAATATACATAAATTCACACACACACACACACACACACACACACACACACACACACACACAGACAAATACACAGTGAGGTCTATGTGTGTCTGCATCCCCAGCTCCATACTTATGTAGGCAGATGATGTTGGCCTGGGAAGAATGGCCAACCCTGGAAGGCACCTTGAGTGCCCAGGTTGTAATCTGATTCTAGGCTTCAGCCAGAAAATATTTAAAATGAACATGGAATATTTTGTCACACCAAATAGAAAGGATATTATCTAGAACTACTAGGTATTCAAAAAGATTTCAGAAGCCAACCCGAAGAGGTTCCCACTGAAAAAAATGGGACAATTTGGGCCTCAAAAAGGATTATAATTGCAACTGATTGAAATCCGTTAAATATGTTTGAGTACATGTGTTTATAATTTTTTTCAATAGGACACCAATTATTTACTCTGAAAGCTGCTAAATAAAGAGAAATAATCAAGCATTTATACTACTTTTCCTAAACAAATTGTAACACTGGTAACCAAATAAGAGATAAGAGAAAGCATTACTTTATACATATCCCACCTACTGAATGAAAAAAGAGAAGAAAAACAACAAAATTACAAATCACTGTTTTTCAGCCCCCAGTGATTAATAAATTTAGGTAATGAACGTCAACAGTTGCTAACATCACAAAAAGAGACAGAAACAAACATTATGTATCTTGCAATGAACAATACATCACTTATAGGTGCCATAGGGATAGAACCTGAGTCTGATTAAGTCTCGGGATGCAGTAGCCAATTTGCACAAAATGCAAAGGGCAGAAAAAACATGATGAACTTCTCCAAGACTATGCAATCTTCAAAATCCAGACACTGGAAAACCATGTACATCAAATGCCCTGGCATCTTCAACTAATAAATTGTAGGAAAAATAAAATGAAGGAGGTACTTTGGAGTACAGACTTAAAAATTCATCCATAATTTTTTTATGGGTAAATGAGCAAGACTAAATTGTAGTAACTAAGTATATACATTTATTTAAAAAAACTATAATAAAATAAAAGGAAGTGATGACTATAAAACTCAGCATAGGATAGTGATTACTTTTGTGGGAAGGGAAGGGGCTGAGATAGGAACAAGACACTTGAAGGGCTTTCAGGGGTTACGTTACAAGTTTTATTCTTGACCTTGCTTATGTACTTATCGTGGTAGGCTGAAAAATGGCCCTGAAGATATTCAGGTCCTAATCTCTAGTATCTGTGAATGTTACCTGCTATGGCAAAATGAACTTTGTAGACGTGATTAAGTTAAGGACCCTGATATGGGAGATTATCCTAGATTATTCAGGTGGGCCCTCAATGAAAGCAAGTGTCCTTGGAAGCAAAGGAAGAAGAAGGCAATGTTACCACTGAGGCAAAATGCTACTCCTGGCTTTAAAGACGGAGGAGGGTGCCCAGCGCCAAGGAATTCAGGCCCAGGAGCTGGAAAAGGTCATGGAAACGGATTCTTCCCTAGAGTCTCCAGAGGGAGTGAAAACCTGTCCATACATTGTCTTATACCTAGTGAAACTGATCGACGTTTGACATCCAGAACTGTAAGAGAATAAATATGTGTCATTTAAAGCCATCAAGTTATGGTCATTTGTCAATGTAGCATAAGAAACTCATACACCCGTTAAGGTCTATATTTTTATGTGTTTTTTGTGTTTTCTTTTGCATTAAAATGATATAGATAAAAAGAGAGAGAGAGAAATTTCTGGTGGATGGTCTCTTCTAGAAAGTAATGAATCAAGCAGAATTCTATGGCGGCTGTAGAAACATGTGGCAGAAATATCAAGGAAGCCTTTCACATAACAAGTAGGGAGCTGAATCAAAAAAATGTTTAGGTTTCTTCCAACCCAGAAATCTTATGATTTTAAAATTGAAAATAGTAATAATAATTCTGATTTTTCTGCTTAACCATGGTGACAATAATAGAACTTTCCATTTCAGAGCTCTCCATTAAGATACTTTTAGTTTTTTTAGAAGGCCTGTTTTCCTTATTTCTTGCTGTGGCTAAAAAGCTAGTTTTCTTTGACATTTACACCAGCCACACAAATCACTCTGACTGTATTTATATAAAATGTTGAACCACAGAAAACCTCCATGGTTGTGGTTGTAGTTTCTTTCCTTCAGGCTTCTTACAAGTCCCAAATTACTATTAATATTGTTATGTTTACCTTGCATAATGGGATTTACCTGCTAGGTCTTTTCTATTTTTCTATAATTACTTAAGGCCTTCCATCTCTCTCTCCATATCTTACACTTTTCCAGGGGGTTTTTAACTCATTTTGCTAAAAGTCATAAAGACAATTATAGTATACTGGGTAAGTGAATGTTGATATCAATTTGGGTGGTGAATAGTTCAACATTTCAAAACATCATAGATGATCTGCACCATGCTAATGACGTTTGGTAACAGAGCTCATTATCTTATGCTATAATCATTTCCTGGAAATAAGCAACTGCAGAGTATTTTATGTGCTTATTGCCCAGGTAATAAGCACATATTACCCAGGTATTTACTCAGGTAAATATCTTTGGAAGACCAAAGCTATTTGCAGCAAACATTTCTGATGCCATGCCAAGACACAGTGACCATTGGACATGAAAAGAAATATTTAAGAGCCAGCTTTTATGTTTTTTACCTAAAAATTGCAATACTGTAATATGTTTAAAATGTAAGGGTTGTATTAAATTTAAAAAACTCACTTCCAAAATATCTTATTCTAAATAGAATTAAAATAATCCAGTAAAGGCAGCCTTGAATAAAAACCAATGAAAAGTAAACTAAGAGATGAAAAGTTATAATTTTGATTTCTTATTTACCTGATAGTATTACTTATGGTTTGTTCTGGGTAAAAATTAGGAACAAAGTTCTACCTGCCACACAAAGCTTATATATATTCATTTCTCATAAAATTTTATAATTTCTTGGTAAACATTTCATGTTCAATTTTGTCACTTTCTTGGGTAGTTTTATAGTCCTCTAACTCCAAGAAGATGGCAAGATAAAGGAAGTGGGCATGAAATTCTCAATCAAATTAAAAATACTAATTTAGGCTCCCAGATGTGAAATTGTAATGGGTAAAGTCTTCTGCATTAATCCTTTTAGAAACATGTATATAATTATTTGTGGAATAGAAATAGCTCATTGATAGCAAAGGACAGAAGGTCCCACCTTCTGCCTCATAATAGCCATGCATGATTATCAGCTTTCTTCGCATACCTGTGAAATAGTACTGGACATGCCTAGTGCACAGGCATGTTGTGGAAATCAAATAAGATTCCCTAGAAGAAGCTTAAAAAAGGAAATGTCTACAGAAAGATTCTGAAAAAGGATAATCTCTTGACCAGCAGCTAAAACTATCTCCAGAATATCAAATCAACTAATTTAGTCAAAATTTTGTAAAACTGGCTAAGGCCCAGTTTTACTTTATACACACACACACACACACACACACACACACACAAAACACACACTTACATATGCACATATATATACATGTATGAAACCAAACTGGCCACCTTTACTTAAAAGTAATCAATCTAAAATTTTCAGGCCATTTAAGGGATATTAGACGTTATTTAATTCACCCGCCTTATTTTACAGATGAGAAAACAGTTATGTATTTAAGCGATGTATTCTCAAAGGAGGTGAAATTTGGAATTAGAGAATAGAAAATATTCCTCTTTTTAGGTAAAATGCGTATATATAATATAATATATATATATGCATGGATGTGTGTACACGTATGTATATATGTGTGCGTATGTATGTGTGTGTGTATATATATATCCTAAATAGATGGCATTACTATTTCATCGGGGGGTTATTAGGAAAACCATATCTGGAAAGGCTCCCCTAATGGAGTGATAATGAAAACACACTAAGTCAAACCTATATGAGAGTCCAAATATCCTAATTAAATATGGTGCCCATTCCAGTACCCTACAGAAATCATAAACTTTCTATACCTTGAAATTACACAACTCTGCATACATAACCATTTGTCCTTAAGAACAACAGAATGCTGTCCTGAGGTTGTTAGAGTTATTTATGATTTTAAATTGATAACCAAATCATTATTTGTAGCTTGATATCAATAGGTGCTATTATTCTGGAAATAATGCGTAGAAGTAAAAAAGAAAACTTGACTTGAAAAATGTTTATTCTTGAATGGATTGGACTCACCTGGCTTCAGGCTGGGGTGGGGTAGGGGTGGCAAAGACTGGGATGTGAGTGGCAGATTTAGAGATTGAAGTTCTTATGACTCGAGCAACAGAGAATGGTCAGACTAAAGTGATTCATTAGCTTAAACTGCTTTTAATCTTATAGTATATAATTTCAAACAAACAAATTCTTAACATAAGAATCAAGAGATTCAATGAAGAGAAATAAATCCCATCATATAATCTTACCTAGGTGCTTATAGAAATATTTCACTATATTTTCTAATACAGAAATGAAATTAATTATAGAATCATAGAATTCCAGAATTGGAAAGAATTTGATATTAGTCAAACCTCGTTATATACATGAAAAAACTAGGGCCTCAGAATTACAATATTAAAATTGTGACCTAGAGTTTTCTTTTAAAATTCAGTTGCACAGAGATATATCAGAGATGTAATAATTACTCAAGAGGTTGTTAATACTAAAAAATAAGAGAATACATAGCTTAAATGAGACTGTAAGTTCCTTATCTTCAAAAGTAATTGGAACTATTATTTAGGGTTTTCAAATATTTGAATGTGAAAACTGCAGAATTATAACAGTTCATGACATATTGTTGTTTTGGCCACACACATGAAGATAGAGTTTCCAGTGATGTTCTGGTGTTATAAGTAGTCCTGAATTCACTTATGACAGAAACAAAGCTATAAAAATATGAAAGCCATCATTAGGAAGCCAGTTGCCTGTTTTCCAAGCATAAGCACAACATTTATAATGATTGAATAAAGACCAATGTTTAAAATAAGCTACAATTTAAGTAAATGAGACAATGGTTTTTAACACCTACAGCCATGCAGGAAAAGCTAAGATACCTACCTAAATTACACTGAAATAGATTTTCATTTTTGCACAAAAAGTTACTTATGTTAATCTGGAATTCCTAAACACACACACATATGCACACACACACCCAAACACACACACACACACAGAGAAACGACAAAAAAAATAGAAGCCCTTTAGGGTGTCTAAAGTATTAAAATATTTTTATACTGATATGTGTATGGGCAGTTTAAAAAACCTACATTGGATCTAAGCAAGTTTGAGTCTACATTCAATCTTGGATCTACAACTTTATTGCTGTGCTCCAAATAACAGTCAAAAATGGAATAAAATAACATCATATCAACAATATCAAAGAAAATGACTTTCTGAGTTGTTTACCCCAAACTAAAATGATGGGGCTTGCAGGTTAGGTGGGTGAAGAAAAGGCCATAATTACACAACACTGTAGAGGTGGCACGATTTGGAGATTAAAATAGTCCTTAGAGTTCTTAATCAGTTATTCTTTAGAAGGGACTCTGATTCAATTGATTTTTCTCCGTATTGAGGGGCTAAATCAACGATGGAATCACCTGCAAGAATATTTTGGGACAGAGACTTTTTTTTAGAAGAAGCAATGTTACTCAACTACCATGATAAGAGAAGAAAGGAGAGCTTATTGACCATTTCTGACTTTAGACATGAAAAATAAATGAACTAATTCTTTAAAGACTTTCTAATCATCAGTCACTGCTGTGAGGTAGTCACTTCCTCTCCCAGAAGTAGAATATGTGGATTAGGATGTTTATCTATCAGAAATATTAATGCTTATACTTCTAAGCAACAGAGACAGAAATGCTGCTACTAATTAATTCAGTTACTCTAAATTATAATACTTAGTCATAAAGTACACATCCAATATCTAAAATTATACATTTTTAGAAATTTTGTTGATAAAGTTTTAGCATTGCTCAGCATTCATGGTTAGTTAATAATTTTTA
Organism: Pan paniscus; assembly: GCF_029289425.2. NCBI lineage: Eukaryota > Metazoa > Chordata > Mammalia > Primates > Hominidae > Pan > Pan paniscus. The sequence continues at coordinate 32,887,534 of NC_073249.2, read as the reverse complement.
AAAGCAATTTGAAACATAAAAGATTTAACACAGGCTTTAGTATATTTTAAAAACAATTAACCAAGTAAATGTTTTAAATTAGAATCGTTTCATGATTGCCAAATAAAAATTCTTCCCAAAACCACTGTTATAAAATATTTCATCTCATTATGAGAGATGGTATAATGTGAAGTCCATACAAACTAATAAATCCTCAGAAAATTTCTACCCCATCTCTCACTTTGATCTTCTGGAGAGGGAGGGCAGGGGATTCTTCAGGGTTCATAATAACAATGTCATTTGTCATAAGAAATCATATTTTATAATTTCACAGGAGCGTAGAAGAAGAGAGGTGCATGGTGTGGTGAGGAAGAGGGTTATATTCACAATTAAAACTGTGAAATGCTAAACTGCATTATGAAGACAAATAGGAAAGTACAACTCCATTGTTGAAAACAATTTCCCTCCTATCAGTCCAAGGATTCATGCATCAATATTGTAGATGAACTGTTAATTACAAAATCAATTAAAAATTATTTCTAAAAACAGTCACGCGTCCCTGGCTCTCATGGGGGCAATTTGGGCAGAAGGTCTCATCTCACTAGGACCGCGCCAAATCACAAAGTCGTCATCCACAAGTAAGCAAAAGCAATCTGGTTTTTCATTTTTCAGCGCGGCTGAGCCCAGCCTGAGATTGATCGTCACATATGGCCCCAGAAAACAAACTGTCAATACCTTGAATGCTGCAGAATTTGAACAAATAGCCGTCCGCCCATTCAAGCCACTCATTGCATCCCATTTAACAGATTTTATTGACAGTTTCCTTCTTGTAATTAAAGGGAAAACTACTGGCCGGCAACCAAGATAAAGTTCAAAGATAGGGTCAAAACAAAAGCAGATGGAGGGGCACGGTGTGACTGTCAATGGTACATAGCATCAGAGCACGTTATTGACACACAGGTATCTAATGATCGGCACGTCATTAAGGAGGGATCTATCCTGAACTTTATGCAAATGCTAAAAGAGACTTAAGACCATAATAAAGCATTAAGAGAGGCACAAAGGGAAAAACAACAAAGCACTAACGATTTTTACTTATTAGAGGTTGCTATTTTAGCATGTTTCAGTTCGAATGTAAAGACCAGTTATTCCCATAATTCTTAACCCTTACTGCATAGGCAGAATTGGACTTCTAAAGAACTCCAGAATGTAAGAAAACTGTTCTTTGATAACCAAAACTCAAAGCAACACTAAATATATTTTCCCAATTGCACAATTTGCATTTTTGAGGGAAAAATGGTTTGTGTGTATCAACAATTCCCTTGTTTTAACTTATGCATAAAATACAATAGAAATAATTTTGTCCTGGGAGTGTCCATTTATGCTATTACTACAAGAGCTTTTGCTTTGCCATGATCCAAATTAGTACATGCATTAGTTGATAAAAGTTTCAAAGCATTCAATAAGCAAGTAAAATGAAATTAATTCCCTTTAAGTATATTTTTCTTATTTCTAACTTTTCACTAGAAAGCTATACTGATTATAATTTTGCTGACTCATACAAAATTTACAAACCAGGTCTAGCAAATCCCTAAAGAAGTTAAGGAGAGGGGTAAAACTGACATATTAAAAAAAATGTAACAATGACTATGTCAGTATGCCAACCTGAATTAGCAAGAGCTATAGCTTTGAGGGTGACAAATTCTTCTTTTTCCAGCTTCATGCTCTTGTATTTCTTTACCAGCTGCAGGATAGCATTATTTAGATCAAGAAGGCCTGCTAATTTGGACTGGTCTTCGTCCATTATATAATCGTCTGCATAGACAAGTTCATCCTCAAACGAAAGAGACCGGTATACGACACCAAGGATCAAAATTTCCATCCAAGCACTCTGCAGAAGGCTCATCTGGTCTGCCAGGGACAGCGTGGAGAAGCCTGCATGGAAAGATGGGCAGATCAAGTTACTTTAAAGCCATAATTTCATAATGCAACATTAGTTTCATATGGTAGCTGGCTTCTGCATCAGTGCTCAAAATTATGCTGAGCTTTGATTAGAAGCTCTTAAAATTTTCCCTGGATCACTTTGCGAACAGCAAAGTGAAAGTCACAAACCAGCTTCTTCAATTTGTGGGTATTTGCTATAAGTTTTATAGACACAGCTTAGGGGAATATAATAGAGATGTCGTTTTCTTTCATTCGAGAAGAAAATACCATGTAATCTTTAAATATACTTGATTTCTGGTTGAAGTCTTTAGGAAAATCTTACAAGAAGTCAGATTTTCAACTATCTCATCTCTAAAAACTACTATTGGTAAACAACATAAAAGTAAAAAAAAAAAAAAGAAGAAGAAGGAGAAGAAGCAGCAGCTAAAAATAAAAGGTAAACAAACAATTTAGGCCATAGAGCTCAGCACAACTTGGAAACATTTCTGTATAATATTAATAATTACAAGCACAATGGATGATGAGTTACAAATAGGTGAGCCTTCTTAATTGGCTATTTCTCCCCACTGATATTTAACATGACTTTCTTTTAAAATTAGTGATAATAGGTATAAAAGAAAGTGTAATATGTAGCAGCCTGGCCTCCCCACCAAAGAGAAAAGCCTCGTTCACTATTGTTATTAAGATCCAATTGTTTAAAAAGTTAAATATAAATAAAGGTAACAGGGTTTGGTGCAAAGGAGTCAGATTCTGCATGTAAATACTGGCTCCACTTAGCTACTGGCTCTTTCACCTTGAGCAAGAGAAATTAACTTGTCTCTTAAATTTCGTATTTGGGAAATATAAAATATCACCTACCTAAACATTAAGCTATAACCTGAAATTCAGTAAGTGTTGTTGTATGATTAATATATGTTCTTTTTATCTGAATTACCTATGTGATCACTTCAATTCTTTTCTGCAAATCTGGGATGCATTCATACACGCATATTTAAAGTCCCTCTGAGCTTGAGAAAACATATGCAAAAAAATTAAAAAGAAAATGTTGTTCAATAGAGAAAGAGGAAGCAGTACAATTAAGCCTACTTAGGAGTGAAGATATATATTTATATATCAGAGGGACTAGATCTGTATTCTAAAGTGAAGATACCTGATGATCAGAAGCTTTTCTCAAGTCCTAAAAAAGAAATGTTTCTTAAAACTTCACTTTTATTTCCAAGTGTATGCCTAAGACTTCTAAGGGTAACCATCCACCTCATGGCTTCTGAGGACAGTGGTACCATCATTTAAGGTCCTGCCACTAGTAATTCTACAGAAAGGAAGGACCATTTTTAATAATGCAACTTAAGAAATCTATTTTTACTCCCTTTCTAGACATTATTATCCAAATCATAAGTAGCCACTGATGCCCACCCTTTTTAGGCTGCTGCTTATGGTCACTGTTGCTGTCCTTTTCAATCATATCAAATTGTGGGTATCCCATATGATATTAGAAACTACAGCACAGTAAAGAAAAGGAAAGGATTTCCTGACCTATTGGTGAAAAACAGTGATTTGCCATTTGGTACCATTAATTATAAGTGCTTAATAAAATCATCAGAAGAGATGAGTCAAGCTTTTCTTAAGGGAATCTTTAAGATATGTGTAAAATGCATTTCTTTCATTGTTTATCATGGTGCTTACATGTTATTTGACAGGATTTCTTTTGGACTGGCTGTGTAAGTCTTGTTTCTTATTCTGCTTTTGTCATTGCATTTGGGGTTAAATTAATAAATATCCTCTTAGAGATATAATAGCTGATAACATTTTAAACAGCGATTCAACACAGAAAACTAAATTATTTAACCTAAATAGGTTAGGCTCCAGATGCTTTTAATTTTAGCAATGTTATATTCACAACAAACAAACAGAAAACCACACTGCTCTTTTTTTCTATTCCCGTCCAAGGAAAAAAGGTGCAATGCAAATCCAAGTATCAATCTCAAGAAAACATACTAAGTAAGAATTTCTTGTGTAAATTAAAATACCAAAAAAAAAAAATCATCTGGAAAGTTAGGAGCAAAAATGAATGGGTCTTTTCAATTTGCCTTAGTTTTCTTGTTCCTTTTCATGCTCCCAAGTCGCAGTTTCTCTGCAGCAGCAGATGGACAGAGCGTGTAGCCCGCAGCACCTTCCTGTGACAGCCCTATTCTCCCTCCCAGACACTGCTGTTAGTAAATAGATTTACACATTCTCCAATCTCCACACATCTTTCTGCCGAATAATTAAAAGCAGGATGATTAGTTTATTGAGTGGAAGGAGGAACTTTTTTATTGAGGTCCATCCACGATTTTATCAGGGCCAGCACTTTTACGGTTGTCAGGGGGGTGCAGGCATCCAATTTTTCTTATCTGCCTGATTAATACAAACGCTGTTTCAGGATGCATTAATTAACAGATACAAATCTACGTTCTCATGGAAGGATCAATACAGAGAAGAAAAGAGGCATCAATGTGAATTTAGTGCTGATGATGGAGAAGGCACGCTATCGACATTTACGTGCACGGAAACTTTAAAGTTGCACCGGGCCCCCTTTGTCCCTGTGATTTACAAATTAACAATGTTACAGCCATAACAACATTTCGCATATTTCTTTGGGGTTTAATTGAACAAAAAACAATAAAATTTCATTTTTAAAGCTGATCCTGCAATTTGTTTCTTCTATATTGATGGTTGTGTGTGTGTATGTGTGTGCATGTGTGTGTGTTTATCCTTCCTGCAAACCTAACTTTTTCCTTTTGCTTCTCTATGAAATAAAGAGAAGGAAAAAAGGGGAAGAAACAGCTCTCCTTTTTTTTTTTTTTTTTTTTGGTGAGGGAGCATGGGGAGACGGATATAGCACAAAAGGTTTGACACATTTGCTTGATTGATATCCTCAAGTATATTTCAGCTGATTAAAGGAAGTATACTTTTTGCAAATCCAAAGGAAAAAGGACAATCTATGCCTTACAAAATAAAATAAAAGTCTGAACTTCTATCTTTTCTTGGTCTAGAAATTGCTGGCTCTCATTTTACCCCTTTCCTACCACACCACTGCAATCTGGAAGCTAGTACCAAGAGCTCTCCTGCCCAAATGCCTGAGCAGCAGGTAAGACAGCCTTGTTATAAGATAGTCATGTTCATCTGGTCACTAAGGAGACCAAATACATAATAGAAATTTTATCTTAATTCCATAAAATTATTTTACTTTTTCTTTAGGAGTACTAGCTACGTTGCACATACATAAAAACGCATGGATAAAATAACATTTTTATCAATAGACCTGAGCAATGTATAAAATTCTAAATAACCAAGGCCTAAATGAAAATGCATGTTTTAATAAGCTGAGTCTAAGGAATTTTCTTAAAACATAATTGCTCTATTGGCTTACACATGCTTGTATCCAAATGATAATTACTTGTTTATGTTTTTACCAGGTATTTAATGGTAGTTTATAGCTCTTGGGCTACAAGTTAGAGGTCTTCATCATCTGTAATATTTAGCTATCTTTGGAGAGAAACCTCTTTCCCAAGTGAAATAAAATATGCTTTGCAGTTGTGTCATTTGAACTTCATGTTTTGTACATCCTGGGACCTTAATCTTTGGTGTGTGACAGGTTATAGTTTTAAATGTTCAGCCGTATTACAGCTTTTTAAAATACACTGATACCATGGCACATTTTTTCTTCCCCAGCTATAGCCCATTCCCTGCATATCGCTGACAACTCGGATCTCTCTTCATCTCTGTCCCAGAGTCAGTGCCATTTAATGTATCTCAGGCATTTTGCTTGCAGAATGACTCTCTACCTTGACCCGCAGTTAAATAGCATGTTTATCTGCAATACAGTGTGCTCCAAATAAACCAGATGACAGTTGGGAATAACATCATTTGGAAGGATTGAAAAGCTTCTCAAGAGGCAGGTACCCCTGAGGCAATAGGCTTGAAGAAAGCATGTTTTGTGCCAACCGTCTTGCCTTCTTCTACTGGAAACTTTGGAGGTTGACAGTGGTGCCATGGGCACTCATCAAGCACTGTTTTTTTTTTTTTTTTGCTTTTTTTTTTTAGCCTGGCAAACTGATGCACTTTGCAGTCAACTTACAAAAAAGGCTAAGCATTTGAAAGTGTGAAGGGCAAAAAATATCTGACGGCTAGTCTTCAAAAATACACTTTCATTTCAGAAAGCATAAATGTTTATTTCCTGAACAGAGTGTTGACAGAAATAGGCTGCAGTGCAGGCATTTGGGTTTAACCCCTGCTAGGCATTTTCTTCTCGGCTGCTTTCTTGAAATAGAGAGCAAACATTTTAAATCTTCAGGGCATCTGTTAATATCAGTTAATCATGGCATTGATTTGCCTGATCACAGTTTTTGAACTGTAGTTTTTCTGTTCCACGCAGAAAAAAAAATCAACATTTTTCAACAACTAGCATATCATGCTAGAACTGTAATTATGCCATAATGACTCACTGAGATCACAAACGAAGTTCATTTTGAGAAGCTGATTAAGCAATGCAACGTAAGCTAGATTCTTTTCTTTCCCGTACAAATAAACCTAATGTTTACAGGACCCAGAGAAGAAAAGAATAACAGTGGCACTAACATTTGGTCTTAGCTACCAATAGACACACAGATGCATAACCCTTGTTAGAAATAAACTTATTTTGTATTTTTAAGCCAGATGTTCTTTTCACATATGGGGCAGACATATCACTTTGTCCTATGATTCACAAAATACACAGCTCAGGAGCTTGTAGGAAACTTTATATATATATATATACACATATATATATAAGTTATATATACACATATATATGTTATATATATACATATATATGTTATATATATATACATATATATGTTATATATATACATATATATGTTATATATATAACATATATATGTAAGTTATATATATATATAGTCTCTTGCAGGAGACTATATATATATATACACACACTTTTTTTTCATGAACTGGAACTCAGTAGGAGCTAGAGTTAAGCAGCTACAGATGGTTAACTGCAGAAGTGAAAGCTGGAACATCTACATGGTGCTATCAGAAGCATTTTATTTACAATTTTTCTTTAAAAGAGATGATAATGATTATATTATGTTTGTACTTAAGCCTTAAATACAATACCTATAATACTATTCTTTGAATCTTTACTCTTTTGGGCTGACCTTAATCCAGATTTCAATAATTTAGATTCAATCACAATTGGGTGAAATGTAAGAATAATTGACAAAAATGGAAAATAGGTCCCTTGCTAGCTAATTTAATCATTTGTTTCAACATTTGTTGATTCCATAAGAAATCTATTTCTTTATCTCTGTTTTTATACTTTAAGTAGGTTTCACATTGATTTTATGGAACTATTATTTTAAAATAGTGGTCAAACAAGACAAGTACATATTCCTAAAATCTAAAAGGCAGGACTCAGGTTTTAATACAATTTTGTATATAAGGGCAGAAGTGACCACCTTCCATAAAACTGAGCAAATGATCTAAGCAGTTGTGAGGAACTAAAAGAGAGGAGAACAGAAACGCAAAGGTAATATCTACCAGTCCAAAACAGAATTATCACTGTTAACTGAATTTACAGGTGCAATTGACCACTGACTACTCATGCTGATTACATAAACAACCAAATGAGTTTACAATTAGCCCAATCATAGGAACAGAAATTGAAAACATGCCCCCATAGACGTGGTGAAATGCTTTCTTTAGCAATTATTCCTGGTTTTCCAATCAGCTTGCTAGAAAAATTTAAAATACAATAGCAGCTCAGAAAAAATATTTCAAGTGACAATACAGGAAAGACTCAACATGATGACAAGAGGTTTTGTTTAGTTTTGTTTTTTTCCTGTGAGTGGGAGTTTTTTTTAACAACTGCCAGCCTACTTTGAAAAGTACTAGACACAGGGCCAGTGAATGCCTAATAAGAATGTAAAGACCATCTACACGGAGTGTGCAGTTCCTCTTTGGAAGTCCTTACTTACCCCTACTTACCTAGTACTTCTGAATGACTGGAGAGGATCTGAAATAATTCCCTTAGCTTTTCCCAAACTCCCTCTTACTTGACCTCAAGTTTACTTCTTTTGTCCTTTCATCTAAGCCAAGAAGAAAGAAAAAATGTCGGGGGGCATGGAGGCAAGTATAGGCTGAGCTGCCTTAAAGAGGGAAATCTAATGGCTTTCTTTTCCTACAACCTTTATTTTTTACTAGTTGAAAATAAGTTCTGCCTGGAAAGCAGACTGACTGAAATTTGTTTGGCCATCAAGAAAATAGGAAAGCAATGCCATATAATATAGGACTCTAAAAAATATATTTTAAAATGGCATTTTTCAGTCTAACTTTGGGATTAGATGGATACTGAATAGGGAAAAACACCATTTGGAAGCCACACTTCTGATTTGAAAGAAAAAGGATCTATGCTTGAATCCGACTTGCTTTACCAATGTACTGGTAGAACTAGGTCAAGAAATATCAGAGTGCTTCAGGGAACTGACCAGCGGTCCATAGAAAACCAGTCCCACTTTGGAACCAGATATCTAAACACTATCCTCTTCAGGAAATTCTCAAGGGGTCCCCATCAAATTTGGTCTAATAATTTAAAATTCAAGCCTCCAAAATAAACACATACAGGCTCTATCTTGAACTTTGGAGAAAGCTGACAGATATCTCCACAAGCCTTTAAAGAGTCTGTGGAAAACATTTAGCAATAAATGCCCGTAAGATAAAGGTTTATAGTCAGGAAGTGATGTCTGGGGGGAGAGGATAGTGAGGGGAACTATAACTTTGAGGTCTAGAGATCTGACTACAACCAATGGTATTAACTTAGCCCCTGTGATGATCTGATTTGTGCCATCCCACCCAAAAGATGTTAGAGTCCTAACCTCCAGGACCTGGGAACATGACCTTATTTGGAAATAGGGTCTTTGTAGATGATCACATTAAGATGAGGTCATTAAAGTGGGCCCTAATGTAATATGACTGTATCTTCATAAAAAGAGGATATTTGACACAGAGATGGACATGTGCAGAGGGAAGATGATGTCAGGACCCAGGGAGAATACTACCTACAAGCCAAGGGATGCTTGAGACCACCAGAAGCCAGGAGAGACAGGAGAGAAGGAGAGACAGGAGAGACAGGAGGACCAGACTCACCTGCAGAGCCCGCAGAAGGAACCCAAACCTCCTGCCACCTGCTCTTGGGCTTCCAACTTCCAGAGCTGTGAGCCAATATATTTCTGTGGTTTATGTCACCCAGTCTTTGGTACTTTGTTTTAGCAGCTTTAGCAAACTAATACAGACCCACAGGTGACCTTCTTATCTGTCAATTGCAAACTGTGGACTACACACTTCTGAGGAATCTTCCAGTTCCAACAGTTTCTAATTCAGAATAAGAAACCGAGCTAATCATGAAGCACAAGGCTGTCTGGGTAACGGTGAGCACCTCAGACAAAATCCATGGACTGGGAGTAAATAGACCTAGAATTGGGTGCCATCTCTGCCACCAAAGAACTGTGAAACTCTGAGGAATGACTCAACTTTGCTGGTTTCTGCTTTCTCATCTGTAAAACTAGAAGGTAGAAAAAGTATTCCTGAAGGTTTATTTCAGCCTTAAATTATTAGGCTTCCAATGGTTCTACTGTGACAAAGTTCAAATCACCTAGTATTTAGAGTATCTATTACAAGTGAAGCACTATGCTCAGTACCATTGGAATATGCAAAATGAATAAGACATAATCCTTGTCATCTAAGATTTTATAGCACAGTAAAAGTGGATAAGACCATAACAACCAAAAAAGAAAAGTATTGCAAGGATGGATCCAAGTATATGTCTATGCAGAAAAGGAGAGTTTAGTGCTTGGTTGTACACATTCTCCTAAATGTATCCATATCCATCACTTTCTCTCCTCCCCTCCATCCCAGTTTTGGTTAGGCCTTCATCATCCTTTTGGGGTAAATTTTAACAGCATCCTTACCAAAATCCTTCTATATCTTGTATTTCTTTCTTCCATCCTACCCAGGGCTAGTCAAGCAATCTTTAAAATATGAAACCTACGCCATTCCCTCATCAAAATGCTTTCTTGGTTTCCATATCTCCTACATGATAAAACTGAAACTCTCTGGTAGAATACAGAATTTCTTTCATTGTTTGTTCCTTTTCCCTTTCCCTGCCATATTTCCTAAAAAATCTTCCTCTAGTAATTCCTCCATGGATGTCCTAACATGTTAAGTGAGCTCATTTTCCTAATCCTAATGTCAAAACCTACAGCTCCACTATTTCCCTAAGCACCGCCATCCACCTGCCACCTTACTCTTGGCCCTTCACTGATCTCTCACCAAGTTTTCTCTTTTATACATGTGAAATCATTCTCAAATACACACACTTCTTTCCATTCTCATTGCCATGATCGTTGTCACTAGGTAGCATCTAAGGGCACTTGTAAAATATAAATGTGAAGATGAAGATGAAGACATAAGCAGGAGACACAGAGCTGAGTGTAAGTGACCCCTGAAGTAAGGGAGTGGATGCTTGATAGATATATCTGTATCCTCTGGACAGTGGTTTGCCGTGTTCTAGATAAACTCTTCAAGGTGGAGATCTCTGATTTGTTTCCTGCTATGTCTCCAGCTCCTCAAACAGTGCCTGTCACATAGCTGGTACTCAGTAAATATGTGCTAAATGAATGAATAGAGAATTCCTCAACAGCTCATTGACTGGCTTTCAAAAAGATGTGACGTTAGGAATGAAAAGACCGTTGCAGGAACCAGATCCCTCCCCCACAGAAAATATATCAACATATAACAAAAAGGGGTGCCTAATGCTTTTTCATTAATTCAATGAATGTTTATTAAGGCACTGATTTCGTATAATGCTCTTTGCTTATAAGTGCCTATAAAGTATATAGGATTTTTATTTGGAGCCACTTAGACTCTGATAAAGTCCTGCCTAAATTTATTAACCTCAGCCAGTTCTCTTCAATTTAGAAGTAAAGTTGATGTTTCAGTCATATGGACTAGCTGCTTCTCTTATATTTATAAGTAACCATTCACAACAGACTTCATGATAATGTCACAATTACTTTTTTGTTATTTATAAGTACTGTCATTAATTTATCTACCTATCCTAGTTGTACAATTATTTTGACAATATGTATACATTTATATTCTGTAGCTTGCATTTTAAGCCTCTGAAATACTAACCTAGTGAAGTCATGGATGAAAACAATGCTCATTGCTTCTTTCTACTTGCAGGAATAAAATATTATATGTCTACTTTTTTAACGTAAATTTTTAGGCAATCCCAACCTAATTTTTGTCAAGTGTAAGAAGGAGCTTCTCATGAGAACATTTTCCACACTAAAAAATTTGCAAGAAGATTGAGAAATCCTGGCATTTTATCATTATGGGCTGCTTCACTCTGAATCAAAAACAGCAAGGAGGAGACAAGGCAATAAAAATGCATACATAAGGCGTCCCCTTCTCAGTCCAGTTTAGAACAATGGGTCCTCACTAGGTAAGCACTCACTTGTCAGAAGTACTTGCAACACTACAGTCATTGCAGCACCGAGGGAGTAAGGGCCCTTCCTATGATAAAGCAGCAGATTAGACAGTTACAAACAGCAAGGAGGGTTCTTGTCTGTTATGTCCTTTCACTGTGTCTTTACACACAGGTGTTAATGTAATTTAAATGCCACTTAGACATGTTTCAGGTTTATCAGACTAGTTTGTGTATCCATTCTTACATAATAATTTCAAACAGGAACCAGTTCTACCTGCTGTGGGAACCTGCATAACTATAGATAGCTCTATGCAAATAATCTGGGCAAGTCAAGCAGAATCTATTTAAATCTAAAAGAAATCAGGTGGGACTTTGAGGAAATGAAGCAGGAACCAAAAACATTTTTTAATAGGTCAGAACCAGGATCACATTATTTTGATATGAACTTTGTTTTTCCATTTATGGCTGGCTGAGAGTTTGGATTCATGAGAAAATTATTCTGTTAAAGATTATAATTTTTCATTGAAAATAGAGATATGAGGAGAAACACAAGCAGATGAATTTTGTGAATATACATTTTAGGATCAAAAATATGCTTTTTGAGTCATGCAAAGTTTTAATAAACTAACCACTATGTTATTAGTAGAAAATGTCATTTGTTGGGCTTCAAAAAGAGATAGGCATGCCTCTAAAACTCTTTAAAGCTGTCGAAGAGGCAATCCCAGCTGTAATTTTTGGTTAACTTTTTTCAAACAACAAATTATTGGCACTTCTGCCTTCCTTTCTACTTTTTAAGATTTGATTTTCACTATTTCTAACTCAAAAATATATTTAAAGTATAAAATGAATTTTTATGAATTTTCATTTTCCCACATGTGAAGTTTAATAATAATATTTTTAAAGGTGAACTGAACTGCTTTTCTTGGGAATATCCCACAATTAAAAGAAATTTATAATTAGTGACTTAGCTGGCCAGGTGCGGTGGCTCATGGCTAATCCCAGCACTTTGGGAGGCCGAGGTGAGTGGATCACTTGAGGTCAGGAGCTCGAGACCAGCCTGGCCTACATGGTGAAACCCCATCTCTACTAAATATATAAAAATTAGCTGGGCATAGTGGCATGGGTATGTATTCCCAGCTACTCAGGAGGTTGAGGCAGGAGAATCACTTGAACACAGGAGGCAAAGGTTGCAGTGAGCTAAGATTGCACCACTGCACTCCAGCCTGGGTGGCAGAGTGAGACTCCATCAAAAAAAAAAAAAAAAAAAAAAAAAAAGGGGTGGGGGAAAGAATAGTAACTGCTATGGTTGCTTCATTTCTGTTATTTGTAATCCAACATTAGAGTCTAATATTGTAAGAACGTTTTAAAAAGCATATTCCACACACTGAATAAATTGAAATAAGCTGTAGTGAATTAGATTAAAATATAGATAGATATATTAAGGTCTATCTATCTATCTATCTATCTATCTATCTTCACTGATGTAGTACAAGAGACAAAACTAGAAGGAAAAGAGAAGTGCTCACTGGACCCCAATCTGATTTTGGATTAAACACTGCCTATTCAAGTAAGGTGAAAGTTCAAAGTTTTTCCTAATACTGCTTGCATTAATGAAGGTAGAGTTGCTGGCTTTAAGGCTCAGGGTATCTTGTCAAAAAGATCTTTGTGTAACTGTTTTCCCGTTTGTGAAGGCCTCACCTACACGCACATTAAGCACAGAATGACAGGCATTGTGAGAACCTGGGTCATTTCATATGGGTTAACCTAAAAATTTGAAAATTGTATTTAAGCTGCCATGTACAAAAGGGAGTTGTGATTATCTTGTGTACTTTCACTGAAATGACCAAGAATCAATTCTATCTTGGATCTCTAAAAGAAAAATTGCTTATAATTTCTGTACTGCCTTTAAAAACATAACTTCAAATCCTTTCAGAGTTACCTAATTGGTCCCTTGATATAGAAATACAAATTCCAATAAAAGCACTAATTATTATAGACTTAGTGTTTGTGGAGTTAACGCTGTTATCTCTTCTTGTCTTACTATTACTAGTTACAAGTAAAGCAGAAAAAAAAATGAAAATCCTTCAGGTGTGCTTTTCTCAATTTTCCTAAAATAGAAACTATAACTCAGTGTCTCTAACATATGCCCTAGGAGGAGGAGAGGCAGAAAAAACAAAACAAAACAGGAGGTCTTCTGCATAAATGGAAGTTAAAGGATTTACAGCATAGGCCATTAAAAACAAAGTGCCATATGTATTCATGAAAGAACGTAGAAGAAATATGTTATCCATGAGATGCATGTCACAGATATGAAATTATAGCATGCTGACCCTGAAACTCCACACTCAAATAATATTAGAAATCCTTACTACTGATGCTTAAAGACCTAGGCATAATTTGTGCTCTGGACAGCATGGAAAAACAGCTTCTCTGAATTTCTATCTCTGAGAGTTCGGTTTAAAGTCAGGCTCCCACACTGTTTTTCTCTGCGGCTAATGAAGATCTGTTTGTGAATATTTACTCCCAAGTTCACGGCTGGTGTTTGCTGGCTCAAGCAGAGCTAAGTCATTATGGCTTGGCATACGTTCCACTGGGGAGGCGACCAGTTATCTTCTCATTGACAATAGAGGCAACCCCTTCGATTCCTCTCAGCCCTCCCTTCTTCCTCTCTACACTATCCCCAGTTTGGATGACTAGCCAAGTTAAAATGAAACCAAAACAAAAACATCAAACAACACAGCTCTCGGAATTCCTCAACCATATGAATGCAGAATCATTATCAGTGGTAAAAGGCTGCCGGTGGTATATATTTACTATGGATATATGATACACAAACCAAACCTGTGCCTCTTATAATAATTCTTTCTGTGAAGATCCTCCATTCAAAGTAGAACGGAGAAGGCAAATGTAGCTGCAGTTAAAAGCCATAATTCTTCTCCTCCCCAAATAAACAAGAGCACCCACAGCAGTCCCTCTAACCTTCCCGCTTTGATCTGCTGGAGAGTGCATTTACCTTTGTATCCCACCTCTCTCCTAGGCTGTGACCATTTCCTTGCATGTCACTGAAACCCTGCAAAAAAAACCCAGGAAATCCTAGAAGTTTTTATATCAGGTTGATTCAAGGAAATACGTGAAGGAAAATACAAGGGTTACCATATTTGGAAGTTGTCCCGTTTCCTAACTAGATTTGAGTAGCATGAACATTACCTCTGGAGGCAGAGACTCTTCTGTCTACAACAGTCCAAAATGAAAGGGGGAGAAAAAATGGAGAAAAAAAAAAAAAGCTGCCTGATTCTAATACACCTAATTAGCCATCGGCAGACTCTTAATTGCATACATTAGGATGATTCCATAGTGGAGATTAATTCTAAATATACCCAAGCAGCTGGTTAAGATGCCATGGATTACAGTGTGGACTGTACTTTTCCACTTAATTAGATATCAAAATTAAGCAGCAACAAGCATTTTGACATAACGGGGATCAAGCCGCTGCTTGGTATCCCAGAGCTGCACTAAAGTGACCGCTAAACAGAGCTGCACAGATGGAGGGATATTAAATGCCGCACTGGAAAGTAATTTCAAATAATAAAATATCAATATTTACATTTTAATTACCCCTACTGAGAGCTGCTCTGTCATTTTCACTATTGCCGACGCAGCAAGGGGTAGTGGAATGACATTGCGGCTCTGGCCGCAATGACTATTTTGTTTCCATTAAAGAATGACAAGTGTTTTACAGGCAGTGACACTCGGTGTGTGAGCAAGAATGACAGCAGATCAGAAAATTCCTATTAAGGGACTAAATGCCTCAACAAGAGAATTTACTCTGAGCACCAGCTCCTCCTTGAAGCACATAATCCTTTCCAAATTTTCTGCTGAAAGTTTATTATTGGGGAGGACCAAGGGAAGTTTTAGTCTCCCATGAAATATTTAGATCCGTAAAACATTATATGATGATTGTCAATTTAAAAACAATAATACTTGACGGGAACAAATATCCAGAAGTTATGTGTAAATCACAACGAGGTTGGGGGTTTTCTTTTTTCATATTCTCTCATTTAAATTGACAATACCATTGATGATGTTTCCTGGAAGCATATCTATTTCTTACCGAGTACATGGATGAAAGCTCGGGATACAGCTTAGAATAATTATAATAAAAATATTGGACTTGTTTTCACTATCTTTTCTTTAGCATTTTATTGCACCTGACTAGCTCAATTATAATTTCCTTGATAGAAAATAAAGTCCAGGATGGGTTATAATTTGTATGTGTAAATGCACATCCATGTGTATAAATACTAAATACTTTAGTTTCTGTTATTATTTAAATGTAGCAAATTCCTAGTGGCACTTACAGGCCCTCACCAAATTTAATTATTCTTTATTGGGTGTGAAGATGAGATGAAAAAAAATAAAAGGTATATATTAGATGTGACATGCTGCATTCGCAGGATAATAAATGAAAACGGTAAAGTCTTCCTTTGGGGATGCCTGTCAAAACTGTAGAGATCTTGAAAGAATTTTAATGCCTCAAGATATGAGAGAGTGTATAAGAAAAACTCCTTGGTCAGTATACTATAGTAGGCAGTTAACTGACCCCCTATCTCAGAGCCTGCATTTATTTAATGTGTAGAGATGAACAACCATAAATGTGATAAATGGCTACAGCAGGAGGCAGAATAGAATTTTTCAAAGAAAAGAAAAGGGAAGTTGGGGAGTTCTAGAGATCCTTAGCTGCCTCTTTTACTCCCATTCTTTTTAAAGTATCAGTTTTGAAGTTGAAATAAAAACTCGATAATAGGCATGGTATACTAATGCATGTTCCCTAACTAGCGGATGTTCCTCTTAACAAAAAATAAAAGTGCAATTGGAAAGTATTTCCTAAGCATCCCTAATGCTTTTAGGACAAGACAGATCCCATTTTTCAGCTACTAGCACCTTTTAATTTCTGAAAGAGCCACGGTTGAAAATCTTAATTAATTGTTCCATACTGCTTCAGGATCATTATGCAATGTAATAAAGGCCGTGTAATTATGAAATTTTACAGCCATTATCAAGGCTGATGGCTCGTAATTCATCCTCAGCTGGACCCAATGGCTTTTAGGCACTAGGCTCCTTTTTGATGAACTACAGACAGATCTATCAGGCCCAAACAATATCCAGGCGAGGCAGCTATAATAGCTACCTACAGATGAAGCCATAGATAAAGATAAACTATAAATCTACACACAAATGCAGGCACGTTGCCTGGGGATGACAGAAGAGAGAGGATGAGACACTTGGGAAAGGTAGTTGCTCCCACGAAGGCCGCCTCCTGCGCTTCTCGCTCATTCACTCCAGAATGGGGTGGATTTTATAAAAGACAGCAAAACCCCATTGAGCATCTCATTTATTCTCCGTATCTCGAAATCAAATGAGAGAAGGAAAGGGTGTCCATGAGCATTGTATTTAGTGCATTATTTAAAGGGCAGAGAATACTCAGATATCCTAATGTCTATTTCAGTAGTGAAAGAGAAAACTAGATATATGGGATGTTATTCCTGGCACATAGCACTAACACAGCAATCCAAAATAAGTACTCTGAGACAAATTCGATTATAGCTCATGAGTATCTCTTTCATGGATATTAATATCTTTAAAACAATAATTCAAGAACAACAAAAATTCATGCTGAAATGTAGGCAGGGAAAATAACATTGTATTTATACATAACTAAAACGTTTGTAGTTCACATGTATTGACTCATTTTGGAATGTAGGAGTTCATGTAGCCAAATAACTGATGCAACTATTCTGCTTAACGTATTTCTGACATATCTCTTTTGGTGAATTAAGCATTTCCATAAGTTGTTTTACACATAAATGTAAAAAGGTCATCTAGAAGGTTCGTTTGACAACCGTAGGGGTACACTCCAGGGAACATCTAGCTCAACTCTGCCTTTAGGTTGTGGCAACATCATGGAGCTGATGCCCTCGGTCCTTTTGACGGCATCAGCCTCATGTTGGCTCGTTTCACGAATGTGACCAGATAGCTTGTCTGCAATGTGGCTTATCCCAAAGGAAAAGCCCATCAGTGGGTCAATCCAAGTCAGCCTGCAAACTGAAATGATGGACCATGCAGAGAAGGCAAGAAAAGCAGCAGGATGCATGGAGGCTGAGTGTGGGGTTGATGACTGACAGAGAGTTAGGGTGTATGTGTGTATGTAAGAGACAAGGGTGTTCATAGGCAAAAGGATGTAATATTGGTTGAAGTGACATCAAGTCTCCAGAAAGCACAGCTTGAGACTGTTCACTGAAAGTATGGATTAAGAGTGAGAGAAGCTGACTTCAGTGCAATCTCAGCTACTAACTAGCTGTGTAAACTTCAGGCAGTCACTGAATTGCTCAATTTCCTCATCTGCCAAATAAGGTTGCTAGACTGGATGATGCTCTCTCTGGTCTATGGTATGCTCCAGACTAAACCTTCCACTGAACATCTTTGATGTTCCTCAATATGGACATGGAAAACATGAATCCAAAACAAGCCTTTCCTGCATGAATGGACAGTCTTCCTGCCCGAATCAAGGCTGAGTGTATTTTATCCTGCAAACATGATCTCACCTCCCATATTTTAGATAAATGAAGGACATCAGATATAAATACCCTTGACCTACTTCCCTTCTTGTCTGTAGCAGGACTAATTCTTAACACCTTCTCACTTGTCTGTAAGTTAAAGAGACTGCTCTTTCTTCCTAAGGAAGGCCTTTCCTATGTTCTCAATCCATCTGCTCCGGCCACTTTGAAGATTTTGATCCACCAATTTTCTACTTGGCCCCTCTCCATTTCTTATACTTATAATCTCTCCTTCTCCTCAAGTTCCATTCCTTCATCCCTCTATTCTGATAAAATCTTACTTCCATACTGGCTCTTCCCCAATAGCTAGCTCTCTGTCTCTGTCTGTCTGCCTATCTGTTTATCTGTCTTTTTCCCTCTCTGTTCACTGCATCCCTTCACCACGAAAATTCCTGACAAAATGGTGTACATGCACTTTTGCACTAAATTCATCTCCATTCCACTGAAGTCTGGATTGCATCTCAGCTCTATCATACTGTAATCACCAATGACCTAATTGCCCAATCCCATGGCCTTTTCAGATCCGATTTGATCTCTCTGGACTATTTTGTCCAGACTGACCCCTCTCTTACTTCCTGAAGCTCTTTCCTCCTTTTGCACTGATAAGACATTTTTCTCTTGGTCTTTCTTCTTTTATGCCAATCCTTTTAATGTAATACTTTAAATAATTCTGTGTTCACTTCTTCTCTTCTTCCTCTACCTGCCCATCCATACATATCTATGGATGTAACAAAACTATATCACCAGTACCCCCTTCTCCCCAAAGAGCAAGCCTTTATATTTCTGGTTTTTTACAGGTCATTCCCATCAAAATGTCTCAATGGCAACTCATATCAAAATGTCTAAAATTGAACTCATTTTCCTCCCAGACTTAGATCATTTTTAAATACTGAACAACACAGAGTTGAAATTTGGGAGTTAGCTATGTTTTGACTTCTATGTCCAATTTTTCCTATGAAATATCTCATTTCCAAAACTAATTTCTAGTCCCACTGTCTAGCTCAGTTCCTCATTGTCTTCCACCTGAACTAAGTCAATAGCCTCCCAACTTACGATTTCCCTGACTCAAGTCTCTTTTCTTCTAGATCTGTATTAATCAGGGGTCACCTCTTCCCTGTTGTGATGGTTTCTCTCTGTGAGGTCCACAGAATCCTTCATTGTCAGGGCCCAATTTACTTTTCTTTCTTCATTTTTTGGTAAGAATGATGATGATGATGACAATTATTATTACTATTAAAATTTGTAAAATTCACTCAGTACTAAATTCCAGTCACCATGCTAGCACTTCCATTTATCATGAGCTGGGCATTATGAATGCAACAAAAGAAAAATATGGATTCTTTGGGGCCTTATATTCAAGGGGTGGGGTGGAATAAATAAAAATATAGCAGGCAGTGGTATAATACTGCAATAGAGAAACATGGATACAAAACTATGAGGGAAAATGGGCCCTGGGATGGAGCATGGGGAAGGAGGAGCTGCTGTTGTAAGCAGTGGGAGAGGGGGTCAAGGAAAGCCTCACTGGTACCTGAGCTTTGAGCAGAGATCTGAAGGAGGTGAGAGAGCAAGTCCTTTGTCTATCAGGGTGCTATAGACTGACAGTTTATATTCCTCTAAAATTCTTAGTTGAAATCCTATCGCCAAAGGCATGACATTAGGAAGGAGGGTGTCTAGGAAGCGATTAGATCATGAAGGTGAACAGAGCCCTCACTAATGAAATTAGTGCCCTTATAAAAGAGACCAGAGAGCTCCCTTTGCCCCTTCTCCATAACAGAGCATGGTGAGAAGACAGCCATCTATGAAACAGAAAGGGGACCCTCACCAGACACCGAATGTGCCAGCACCTTGATCTTGGATTTCCTAGCCTCTAGAACCATAAGAAATGCATTTCTGTTAATTATAAGCCACCCATTCTATGGTATTTTTGTCGTTACAGCCCAAATGGACTAGAACACTAGAACTTTCAGGCAGAGGGAATGGCAAAGACACATATACCAAAGAAGGAGCCTTCTCGTTTTGGTTCAGAGAATTTTACAGAGGCTAGTGCAGCTGGAGAGGAGCAGCAGGAGATGGTGCTGACTGGAGAATGGGGCAGGCATGTCACAAAGGCTTTGCAACTTTGTGCAAACTTTTGCAGCCTTTACTTTAAGTGAGATGGGAAGTCACTGGGGGCTTTGAACAAAAAGGAGACAGGATCTGATTTGTATTTTGAAAGCTGACTAGGTATGGGATAGGAGTAAGGCAGTCAAAAGCATTCTCACTAAAACCTTATGGAGAACACATTATTCTCTTTGCCACTTTACATTTGAGGAAACTGAGGTGCAAACCCACTCCAAGTCACCTGACTAAAATTATTAGAGGTATGATTTGTACCGATGCCATTTGAGAACTTAGAATTTAACCACCATGCAGCACTGTTTGTCTTCCTGTGTTCCAACTATCATTTTCCCTTTCCCAAACAAGCCATGCTGTTTTGTATTTCTGTGCATTGGATATTTCTTCACCTTTGTGTGAAATGCCTTTTCCCTTCCTTTCTGCAGGCAAATACCTCTTAAACAATCCAAACATAT
Organism: Pan paniscus; assembly: GCF_029289425.2. Classification (NCBI taxonomy): domain Eukaryota; kingdom Metazoa; phylum Chordata; class Mammalia; order Primates; family Hominidae; genus Pan; species Pan paniscus. The sequence continues at coordinate 32,866,901 of NC_073249.2, read as the reverse complement.
CTGAAATATTTTTCTCTAAGTATTTCTTTAATAACCTCAAACAGAGAGGCACTTCCTTCTCTCCTGCTTTCTCCTCTACTACTTGGCCCTATTTCTATTACTGCATTGTGTCGACACTACTAAAGTCATTATCTCTTCTACGATATCAAAATGTATTCCTCTTTGTAATTCTAGTGCTTGGCAAATACTTGGTTTTTAAAAAATTAAAAATTTTGTGTGTGTGTGTATGCCCAGAACTTGGAAGGTCTCAAGGACCTAAATTGTCTTAATTCATGTTTGCAGAATTGAAAAATCAACAACTGGTGGGAATGGTCACAACTTGAATGAGGACAAAAGCATGAGTCTGTGAGAAGCGCTTAAGAGCATGGCCCCTAGAGCTCTTCCTGGCACCTATCTCCCCACCCCACTACTGTCTGTCTTTCTGCTCTAATGGAAAGGGAAATCAGAACGTGGTGAAACCTTTCCACTGCTACTGCACAGCTAGAGGTGACTCGGGCAGCTGAGTAATTCCTCCAGGGAAACGCAGGATAAGCCTGAGAAGCTTGAAGAGTTTGAGAGAGAAAACGCAGCAAATGCATCCCCTAGTTTAAAAAGAACAAGCTAAAACCTCTTCCTATCCCTCAGCTTAACACCAAGTTACTGCTACACATTCTTAGGTTTACATCTAGAGCAAGCATGCACCCAATTAACAGCAATTGTTTCAAGGTAACTCTGAAAAGTTAAATGCACCAGTATGATGAGGTTGCAAGATGTTTATTAAATAAAGTCCATAAGATAATAGAAAATAAGCTCAGGAAATGATTTTAGAAGTTATCATATGCAGAATATTCATCGAACAGGCAAGGGAGATGATGCCACCTAGATAAACAAATTCCACCATTATATTAGGCATGTCATGTCAATGAACAATTACTCTAGCAAGCATAGGACTTAAACATTTGTTGTCATGACATACATTTAAAACAGATTTTGAGATACATGCTCATTTCTCAAATCATAATTCTAATATTTCAAACACAGTCTAGAAGATGAGGAAGACCATTCTAGTTGTATAAATAAAGTCTAACTTCAGATCTTTGGAGGGATTGCTCCTCAGTTATAAGGAAGGAAAAAGTTAACCTGGAGATTATATATATATATATATATACCAATCCACATCTTAGCTAATGGTTAAATATATTTGCTGACAATTTCTTTATTTAGTGAATTTGAAGAATTTTCATATATATATATATAAGCCTTTAGTAAGAATGGCATGTCCCTGACATCACTTGAAAATATACAATTTTCGTTTGGTTGCTTAGTATGGCCATTAACACATAGGTTATTATGTGAGATAACACACTTGAAAATACCAGGACAGTCAGTTCCCCTTCCCCCCTACCTTGTTTTCAGCCACCCTCCCTGACCCTCGGTTCATTCTACTCCAATCACTTGGGCCTCCTTCCTGTTCCTGGAATGTCCAAGCACACTCCTGCCTCAGGACCTTTGCATATGCTGTCCTTCCTGTCCATTTTCTGTCTCCTTCACTAGAATTTACATTCCACAAGAGTGGGGATTTTTTGGTTACATTTGTTCACTGCTGGATCGCTAGTGTTTAGCAGAGACTTACACATACTAGGTGCTCTATAAAATATATGAAAAAATGAATGAAGAGATGAATGACAATATGCACAGCATTAGCAGTGTATTGTGAATTTAGTAGTTTTATAATGGAATGTGCTCAAAATATATTAGTTTGTTGTCTCACCTTTGACGCAAAAAAAAGGGAATTAAGTTAATTTGAGATGTAAAAATACATACAAAAATCATTACTATCAAAATATTTCTTAATTCTACCCTCTAAAGAACAGTCAAAAAGTTACTTTAAATTTTAATTTTATTAAAAGAATCTTGAAATGAAGTGAAAAATTTAAAAAATCATAATTTAACCAAGAAATTTAAAATAGGCCCTATTTCTGCTAACCTAATCATTCTTGGAGATGCTGTCTGGCCACATTGTATGTAGAATTTATGTACTTTAATATTTCCACCTTATTGCATATCTATTATAGAGGTAGCCTTGTGAGCCTTCTCTCTTATTAATATTTCCCATAGAATTCATATACTGTTATTATATTTTCATATTTGGAAGAATCTCAGAAAAGCCAATAGACTCAGAAATTCATATATGATAAAACAGGTGTAAACTTCCGTACTCTATGCAGAAAAAGATTCTATAGATCATGTGGCACACATATTTTTCATTTATTACACATTTTAAATTAGAACGAAAATGTAAAATATCAGACTTATAATTAAAGCCTCTAACTGAAGACTAGACGTGGCCATAGACAAGGGACCTTATTTAATTTGTTGAGTATTCTATCTTTCAAACCACAAAATATGTGCTAAAATATTCATTAAATGTACCAACTCACAAGAGCAACTTCTCTATATCAGTCAATATTATGTTTAAAGTAATATGTTTTCAAATTTTTCATTTCTAAATTCAATTTTAATATAAATAAATGTATTTACAAGTAGCATGGCCTTTAATAACAGTAAAGATGTAGATGTAATAGTGCTACATGCTAATTTCTGTTTCAGTTTCTCTAGGATCAAGACCTAGAAAGCACTTGAGTAACCGAAATATAGGAGAAACAATAGCTAGAAATAAAGACTAATTCAAAGCCAATTATATCCCAATGTGAACCTTTCTTTATTGTGGTGCTTTTACTAAGGTATGCTCTTTAGATAGAATCATTCCTGTTGTGCTTGATTAGTATTTTTCACTACTTAAAATTTAACAGTAGAATTATTTCTTTAAAAAAATCAGAGAATTTGCTTTTTTAGTCCTTCTGAAAACAGGCAGTTTTTCAAGATGTTTCTTTATAACCCGGGAAGATGACATTTACTAATGTGTTGAAGAGACAGGGATTCTCTTTTGAGGCAGGCAACACTAATAAGAAAGATATGGTTCAATGTCCTAGGTATTCTTCCAAGTTTTATTAATTAGGTGGAAAGCTTTTCCCACTGGAATAGTGCAAGGTATTTATTAACACTTCAACCCACAAATAGAACAAATGTACAGCAAAGGAGGTAATTATTAAATACACCAACCCCTTTATCTACTTGGCAGGAACAACCCAAAAGACGGTTTCTGATTATGATCTTTTTCATGATATTTTAATTGTGCTTCTTAACCTGCTAAATTAAAAACTACAGGGCAATCTCACTTAGATCACAGACAAAAGAGATCATATCAATTTGCAACAAAATGTATGAATGCTTCTATCTGCTTTAATTACACCAAGAACTTAACAGGCAAATTCAATAGGATCACAGAAGGATTGAGAGCTAAATGTTATCTCTTAGTCAATGGCATTATCATTTCCTGTATGTTGTTACACATTATGGAGTGTGAACCTCAGTTTAATAATAAGTTTGGGAAATAATGATATTGAAGTAAGGGAAGCTCGCTCAGCTATTTGAGTCTTTTGGTTAGTGTGTGTGTGTGTGTGTGTGTGTGTGTGTGTGTATGTGATCAGCTATTCATACCCTGGCCAAGAGCTTAAGATGAGGGACATATAAAGAGAAGCTATAATGACCAAAGTCTTTGCTTGTTAAACAAAGCCAGGATATAGGGAATAGCTTACAATTTTTTTAACTTCTATTTTTGTTCTACGTCTGTAATCATTTTTAGACCAATACTGTGACTGAATTCCTTTCAGCCAAACCTTTAGTTTTTCTCAGATAGTCCATTTACCTTTATCCTGAAAATCGTGACTCACACCAAACCTTCTTGTGCATCCCTGAGAGTGATCACACAGAAGATTCCTGGGAGCTTTGACTACTAAGGGTTTGGGATTTTCATTCTGGCCATACTTCGGGAGCCGAACCCAAGACGTTCCCTGGTAATGAACTGGCCTAAGATGTATTCTTTGGTAATTCTTCATGAAATGGATATACTACATTCTGTGGGTATAAGGTGTGTGTCTATGACAGAGAGAGAGAGAGAGAGAGAGAGAGAGAATGTTTTCTGATTCTAGTACTAATCCTTGTTGATCAGTTCCTATCCTTTTCATCTGGTTTATAAAGGGCATCTCTTTTAATGCTCACATCCTGCTGAATTCCATTTTTTTTCCTCTTTTTTGAACTATTTGGTATGTTCCTCCCAGATGTGGGACTTCTTATTTAACCACTTCAGTAGGATTCAGGCTTTTTTCTCTCTTGGAAGAATAAAAAGATGCAATTCTTTTTGGTTCCTTATAAAGCAACTCTTTAAAAGTAGCTATAGCTCTTAAATACAAATATAAATGAAACATCAACATGTAGTAATGAAAGAGAGAGCCACATCTCAGCAGCAGTGGATGATGCATCACACATATCCCTGGAATTTCCTATTAGGTCTCAATGTAACAGGGAGAATTAACAGATAGAAAGCTGCCATATGAAGGCTTATACTTCAATAATATTCAGAAAACTATTATTTTGTAGCATTTGTTACACGTATATCTCTAATCGTCCTTCAAAACTTTTTTTAAACTTTCACATTTTTGTACTCATTTACTAAATAAACTTAAAGTTCTTAATGACTCCAACTGTGTTTTAAAACATTGAATTCCACACAAAAATACATCAATAATGTTGTAGGATTGAATTTTTCTTCTCTCTACCTATTTATTCATTTATGAATGTAGCTCTTGGTCCACATTTTGCATGGACAATAGAGTCTTGCATGTCTCATGCATGAATAATCCCATTTTGTTGGGGACTGGTTTTAATTTAGTGTTTATTTGCACTCAAATCTTTCTCAATTAAGTCTACTACTTTCTATCTCCCCCTTCCCCCCAAGCACATGGCATTTGAAAATGTACAGCAGTGTTTTTGAACTGAGGGATTTAGTGGAAGAACCAAAGAATGCTAAAAGTTCCACAAAACACATACGTTTCCACTCAAAATAGCCATAGCACCCTATTGACAAACACTGTGAATTAAGTGCACTGTAAAATAAAACTGGAAATTGACTACCTAGTTGCCACGTGCAACAATGCACATGGGACAATCTTCAAATCACTGACAAGAAATTGTGTGTTCTGATATTGCCTGCAGCACTGTACTATCCATCCATTAAATCCATGGAATGACACTATTTGTTTGGATTGTAGTATTGTTTCCAAACCTGCCTTCAAGATTATCATTTTGTATTCATCAGGTATTTTTTGAAGTTTTCTATCATCATTAAAAAGTTTAGGGATAAAAATCTATTTTATTCTTTTGTACAAACATCCAAGAAACTTCTTCCATGCCTCTTCTAATCCCTGACAGCTCTTGATGAGTAAAGAAATAACTGCCTTGAACCTCAAGGTTTAAAGTTCATCTTGGAAACATGGGTTTATATCACACCAGGATCCCAGCAAGCTTCTAATTTTGTTTTATCATCTTAATATTCATGTTTAATTGTTGCCTCTTAGAGGCTTACCACTAAATTTTGGATTACAAATACATGGAATTTCAACATGTACTATCACATTTTTTAATGTGTTTCTGGCGCTTCACTACGAAAGCTATGATTACATTTGCTGTGTAGTCTCTCAGTCTGTTCACTGGAAAAATAGTATCCACCATCAGATGAACAGGGTTGAAACAGTATTCTACACTTTGCAGGATTTTATTTATGTTTAACACGATAATGACAAGTAGAAGTTACTAACATGTCTTTTTAAGAGATAGTTCAGTTAAAAACATGAAGAGATTATAAAATCTTATTTTTTTGCATTTATGTTCAATAATGCTGAAAATGCAAAAAAACTTAGAGATTTGTTTCAAATATTGAATAGAAACTTTTGATAACTTGAATTCATATGTGTTGTAAAATGTGAATAGCAATTACTTGAGTGATACTATTCAGGATGCAAATGTTCATACAGAGTTAACTGTGTGCACTTGGAAATAAACTTTGGGTCTTGGTTTCAGAAAATAGGTGGATGACGACAACAATTTCACAGGGATGTTGTAGGTATCAAATGCAAGTGAATATTAAATTTATTTAGAATGATTTTATAATCTGAACATCATTGTGCATATGATAATCATTGTCATTATTATTTTTTCATCAAGAGTAATAATAATTCAGAACTGCAAAGTGAAGAGACATTTCACATAGGTGAATTTCATTATATAAAACTCCAAAACATGTTTTAAAGATTTTAGTCACCCTGATTAAATTCCTTAAAAATAATTACATATTTCTCATTCTTCCTAAACAAAGTCTATTACATACATATTTAATTTTCCTGCTGACTCAGAATCTGCACAATATCAGGTACCAATCAGGAGATCCAGGGTTGTAAGGAGATGCCCTCCAAGGTTACTGAGGAATACGGGGGATACCCAAACCCACATTACACAGCTTTCAGTGCTAGGCTTTTTGGTACTTAATCTGAGTTTCATATTTTTTCATGCAGGCTCTCTTACTTTTAATTGCTGTCCGTGGAATTCCCTTTAGCATCAACCTCCCCTCAAAACTGCTGTGGAGTGGAAGAAGAGTTAATCTAGTTAGAATGGTACATAGAACGAGTTTCAAGAGCTGAGGGACTCTATTACAAATATAATACCTTCTCAGGTTACCTAGAAAAAACACTTTTTGTTTTGTTTTGTTTTTGTAACATTGCTGTAAGGAGTTGGAGTTATTCAAAATTTGGTAAAATATATCCTAGATGGAGAGAAACTGAATTGAAAGACAGTGACATGAAACTGACTTTAATAAAAATTTCTGCATAAAACTATGGTTTTATGGGTGTTTTTCTCTTAAATGATTAGGAAAACAATTTAAGAATTAGAAAATGACAATAAGAATTGAATTATGTAGCCTCATATATTTTCAAGTAATTGCCTGGTATTTATGCAATATAACAATATATTACATATAATGATTTTTTAAAATGTACCCATTTATTTTATTCATTTGGAGACGGGCTCGCTCTGTCACCCAGTCTGGAGTACAGTGGCACAATCATAGCTTACTCATCCTCCAGGGTTCAAGCAAAAAATCCTCCTGCTTCAGTTTCACCAGTAGGTAGGACTACAGGCATACACCAGCATGCCTAGCTAATTTTTTAATTTTTATGTTTTTTTTTTAAAGACAGGATCTCACTATGTTGTCCAGGCTGGTCTTAAACTCCTGGCTTTAAGGGATCCTTCTGCCTCTGTCTCCCAAACTGCGAGGATTACAGGCCTTAGCCACTGTACCTGGCCTGTATTAATGATTTCATATAAACTTTAAACAATTCATTGTCAAGCTTGTAACATACCCACCCCAATGCATACGTTCTAAAAATGTCCAGATTAACATTAACATTCAGAATTAGTCTGATGTTATTTGTATAAATTCATATAAAAGACTTACCTATTAAAAATTCAAATGTCTTCAAATATACATAGCTTTGATCTAAGTATTTAGAACATTTATCACTTGTTTATAAATTTTTCAAAATTTTATTGATATTCAAATAATAAGAAATTGTTTGATGAATACACACATACTTATATGTTTGTTAAAATGCATACTGTTTACTCGATGTGCTACAATGGCCTTTCTGCCCATTATATGTGAATATGTAATTAACAATGCAATAAATATCTCCCACGAAATTTCCAAGAAAACTCTTAATTCAAATGTTCCCTGACCACTTTTTAGAGTTCACTATTTTTTCTGTTTTATTTTTAAATACCAAAGATAAAATGTACTGCTCGGTCACAGAGTGCTCATGCAAATATACCCTGTCTGCTCTGCCCAAAAAATATTTATTGATCTTATTGGTGGAGATGACTTCTTGTCAAGTGAGAGACTAGAGATGATAATAAAACTATCCTACTTATGTATTAATTTATAAGATTTGCAAAATTGAATAAGAAACTAAAAAACTCACTCATAGGATGGTTTAAGACAGATTTCTCAACATCAGCACTATTGACATAATTCTTTGATGAGAGCAGGAGGTGGGGGGATTGTCCTGTGCAAGGTAGGCTATTTAGCGGCAGCTCTGGCCTCTACCCACTGGATCTCCCTCCCCTGACTGTAACAATCAAAATATTGTCAGACATTACCAAATGTTCCCTGTGAGGCAAAATTGCCCCATGTGTCAACTACTGGCTTGTGATGATGTAAAACATTTTCCTTCCTAAATGAATTATTCGTTGTTGAGAATAACGGTATCAAAAAAGCTTGTCTGGGTCTATGCAGCATTTTTGGAAACCTAATCTACACAAACTTGAACAAAAGGGCCTCCTCTATTTCCTAAACTTGTTCCCAAGCAAAATCTCCAACTCTCATAGCAATACTAGGCCGGCTTCATGGGCGTGCAAACTGCAGGAAGCCATGCTCGGTTTAATGCTGTGTTGTCACCACCTTGAAATTCATAATAAATTTTTAACAAGAGGATCAGCATTTTCATTTTGCAGTGGACTTTGCCAGTTATGTAGCCAGTCCTGCAATAATGATCAAATCAACATTATCAGATGTATCAATGAAATCTACATTTTGTCAGCCTAAGTTTTGGAGATACTATGTGCTTTAAAAAAAAAAAATCAGGTTGAAAGTTAAAAAGGACTAGTCTACATTAGTAATTTGGTTGGTTTAGCAAAGTGGATAATGATCAGGGTTTGGAATCATAGACCTAAATTTAAATTTCACCTCTGCTATCTCTTTATATATATATATATATGTTCTGGGATACATGTGCAGAACGTGCACATGTGCCATGGTGGTTTGCTGCACCCGTCAAACCATCAGCTACATTAGGTATTTCTCCTAATGCTACCCCTCCCCTAGCCCCCCATCCCCTGACAGGCCCCGGTGTGTATGTTCCACTCCCTATGTCCATGTGTTCTCATTGTTCAACTCCCACTTATGAGTGAGTGAGAACATGCTCATCTCTGCTATCTTACTAGCTTTGGGATCTCAGGCAAGTTGTTTGACTTCGTTAAACTTCAATTTTCACAGTTATAAAACGGTAGGAGAGGCCATCTTCAAATCTAGGTTTAAGATTAATTGAGATAATATATGTAAAATAATCAGTATCAGGCCTGGCACCTAGCAAGAGCTCAGTGAATGTAGCTGGATGATGTTGATGTTGTTGTTGATGATGATGATGATGATGATGATACCAAAATCCATTCTGGATTGGGATGAGAAAGAGTAAAATTCAACCTCAAAACCTTCCTCATGCAGTTTTTGAAGGCAGATTTCCAGAGTTCAATGTTAGTCCATTTGTTTGAATTACTGCCAAATTTTTTCCATCACTGCTGAAAAGAAGGCTCAATTCTAAATTTTAAAAATGCTATCAAGTGTTTAAAACTTAGCCCTACATTTACACTCCCAGGTACAATTGTCCAGAGGCACACATTTAATGGGGCTGCACATACACGTCTGCTGACATCACCCTGTCAATGGTGCAAGCGTGTGTGTTAATACATTTCATACATTAAAGATGTAAATTTTATTCTTCAAGCTGAAAGCCAGGTGATTAATTCTCATAGCATAGTGATCAATTGGTGCAGATGCTCCACCTGTATTAATGTTTGTTTTTGTACACATTAGTAGCAGGAGTACACCAATAACGCAGGTGTCTGACACAGAGCTATGCAACATTCCCTTTAGCCGGCAAACATTGAGATCAGTAGTTAGGTTGCACGTAGCACTGCCAATTTTTTCAATTAGACCCATTATTGATTTGATGAAAAAGCAAATTAAACATACCATGGTGGTATGTAAATTGGTTAGAGAGAGCATAAGGTTCTGGTACAAAGCTTCAAAGGCATGAGCTATATGGCTTTCATCAGCAGTAACTCATAGGGGTTCCTGGCAATTGCTGCTATATATGGGGTTCCTTGAGCTACGTGGGTTGGCTAGCAAAACAATCACCTAGAAAGACCAGGACAGTAATTTTAAAAATTCACATCGGTTTTGCAGAAAGAAAAACAATTCCGGAAATCAAACTTTGAGTGGATATGGACAAAAGAAAAGGTACGGAAGTGGCATAAAATTGCTTTTGTAAACTTTGGCTCATTTTCATAAGGTTTGGCTCATTTTGCCTGCCCACCTGTATGGCATGCAAGGTGAATCAAACGGGTACACATGTGACATTTTATAAGTTGATTATGTTGATTCAAAAATTTGTCTTGACCTCTCTCTCAAGTGACTGCATGTTCTCATTGTCTAAATTTGAAGCCTCCTGGCTTGGTCTATAACCAGAGTCTAACACAACTTTTATAGTATAATTCCTTAAAATTTAAAAGAATGCTCTTTCTTCGATGAATGATGTCCTTCAGTTCTGCTAACAGATGAGGCAGAGGTATTGAAAATGGATTTGTTTAACCTATACTATAGGTTTAACCAAAAGAACAAAGCTAGTAATTAAACCTTCACATACATTTGACACCTTGACACCTTCCCATACATTTATCTTTACTGGATTACTCTACATTGTGCAAATCCAGCTGCGATGTCATTTTCTTCAAGAAATCTACCCTGATTCCAAATGTTAGAGTTTCCACCATGGTACACCTATAGTACGCTGGGCTACTCCATCAGTGCACATAGAGCACTGTTATAAATGCCTCCTTGCTTGTCCGTATTCCCCAATAGACTCTAAGCTTTAGGAAAGTGTGCCCCCATCTACCCTACTTACTTTTGTATATTGCCTTGCAGAGTAATTACCGTAAAGGTACCCAACACATTTAAAATAATTAAGTAAATAATGTAGTAAAAATTTTAATTTTGTCAATTTCAAATGAGAGTGTTTATTAAGTAAGATTCCAAAGAATTTGCTTTTCTCCATGCAAATAAGGGACCTAGCAGGCCAAAGGATTGGTACTGCCAAATGTTAAGCTCTAAATTTTAACTGTATAGAATATGACAAATCTGTCAAGACAAAATAGAATCTCTCAATGACTATTTCAAGTGCCACCGAAATAAGTAGCAGGTGCACCAAGGTCATATAAATATGTTCTTCACATGCTATTTAGAAACTTACACTGGAGAAGGCAAATAACTTTTACAGAGAAGAAAGAAAATGAACAAAAGTGATGTCAGTAACTAGGTAAGGCTAAGACCAAAAAGAAAATCAGAGAGTTGCAAATTTTAAATACCGTAAGATCAATGATGGAAAAGAACTTTTTATATCAGAACTCAAAAGAAAGAGAAATAGATAAGAGAAAAATATTGGAAAAGAGGGAAAAGTATGAATATTGATTGCATTGAGATAATCAAATAGAACCAAGAGAGATTGGGGAGGGTCCTCCATTTGTGATAGGACAATTTCTTCAAATAAATAAAGAAATAAAGGGACAAGTGTCACAGGTCATCAGCAGATATTGAGTTGCCAGGCGAGCATAATTAGAGAAAAGACATTCAGATCAGATAGTCCATCCATACAATTATATTTCTTATCCTTTGAATTATAACATCTTATATCTACCAAGATTTCAGTATGTGCCCCAAATTAACACACTCTTTCTCTTTCCTGGCCATACTGGGGCACTCCATACATGCACGTCTTCACAGAGAATGGCTTAGATCAAAAGAATACATTGCCCACACAGAGAAGCTCTAAAATGTGAAACTTAGAGAAATAAAGTTTTTGTTCACATTTTCCCCCTGAAGGAAAACCATTCCATCCAAATACATGAGGATGGCATAAATCACCTGAAGAGTTCTTGATTGTTTTTGTTTTTCTTTATTTTTACACTTGTAAGTTCATTTTTTTTAAGAGAGGAAATATAGAAGATTGGAGCTGGCACTGCCAGCAGTTTCTGATGGGAGAGAGCATATGTTTTCTGTCATGTTGGCATCTGACTGCAACAGCCGTGCGGAAGTCAGTTCAAGTCCTTACATCAAAGTTTGCTTGCCATTGTGGGGACGTTGTTAGAAGTTGAAAAAAAGCAATGTCCATTTGAAGCTTGTCTGTGAACTTTGCATGAACCGCTAGGAATAATGTAGTGTGATGACAAGCCAGTTATACCTTCCACTAAATTTGCTGTCTGGAATGAACTGAAATAGTGTTTGGTTTGTGTAATTACGTCCATCTATCTTTATATTCCAGCGGCATATCGCAAATTGAAAATACTAAAAATTGACTGTTGGTTCTGATATTTAATGATTGCCAAAGACAAGACGATGATTTATTGGTTACTTACCGATGTGACACATTTGCATCTTATTAGACGGAGATTACTATTCCTTAAAATGCGGACGAGGCCTGATCATGTCTGATGGATTGATTTGATTTGCAAATGTAATCAAACTAATAAGAGGGAAAAAATGAGCAATAATGCCTTGTTTTTCAACTGGCAATCACTCCGCTGCCAACAAGGCTGATATCCCTGACTAAGCAGCCTTTACACAGTCTTCCTGTCACCTCAAATAAACAAAGGGATGCTAAGAGCTTGATAAGAGGATAACAAGCCAAGTATGGACGCAACATGGAGCCCACACCTCTGAACTGTGCTGTTGCCGGAGAGAACAAAAGTCAACGGCAGGAGATGTAACACAACCTTAACAATCTTGAGAAAAACAATGGTTGTAATCAGTTCTATATTCCCATATTAAGTCATGGTCAATGAAGAATCTTTTCTTAAAGTAAACATACTGCCATTCTACTTAATGCAGAAAATAGGTCTCTGTTCATAAAGAGACTCCATTTCTGAAGTAGTTTAACTATTTAAAATCCAAATGGTTTCAGAACAACCATGCATATAGAGTTTAAGAACAGCATAAAAGCCTTTTCAGGCAGATTCTGGCTCTCAGTTTAGTCCACAGACTATGGCTGATAATCAGAACATGGGAATAGAGAGCCGCAGAACGGTCAATGCTGAAATACTAGGCCAGGAGGCGTGGTTGACATCTGACTTACATCACTCTCAAAACACTTCTTCAAGACTCTTGACTATGTGAGACAGAAGAATTAAAATTATGATCACGAATAGGCTGCAGAACAACAGTCTTGAAATAAAATTTCAAAAAATATTTTGATAATGCATAAACCATGCATCATAGTCATAAAATACTCACAGAGACAGTCTCCCAAGAATAGCAGTGTTAGTAAAGCTTATCATATAGTAGGCTCTTAATATATACTTTGTTTAGTGCATAAATGAATAGGCATGAGCTTGCTACAAAAATATATTGCACATGGTATTTTTGTTGAGGAACTGAATATTACAAAGTGTTTAGGAAAATGTCAAACTGAATTTATAAAGCTTATTTCCATATTCAGATGTCTCAAAAAATATCCTAGTTGATGTTTTGTGATAACCTCACTACCCATTCTCAGGCCATATAAAATGTACTCAACCATACAATATAGTACGGTTAGATTTAAATTAAATAATAATTCTATTCTAACTATAAAAAATTGCCTTGGAAATTTGAGTTAAAGTTTCATGGCAAATACACAGACGTGTTAAAACCCTCAGAGTGCAGAGGGTCAGACAACCGATCGGGTTACTTAAAACCCGTGGATTATTCACAAGCTAATTTTAACCAAATGTTATGTACTGATCTGCCAGAAACAGTGTTTGTTCAAAGATAGCATCAATGCTTACATGGTATGTTCAAAGATGCTTCTATTTTGTGCAGAGAGATATAGTAGAGAGGCTGACGGAGATTTATTATTGGGTGTGCCTTTAAAGCATCTTTAAATTCATGTTATTTTATCCTTCTGTTGTCTTTACTATTTATCTCTGCATCAAGATCCTTGGCAGTTGTTCCATCAACCAAACTCTCGGCCACTTGGGCTGTTGGCCATGTTCCCCAATCACAAACCTCAGTCAGTCTCTCTACTATATCTCTCCGCACAAAATAGAAAGATTCTGAACCATATCTATAAATTAATAGTCCTTCAGAAACAGATTTAATCTGATATATTCACAGAGTATACCCAGGCTATAACAAATAACATAGGCCTATTGTTTATACTTTGTGATATCTAATTTTTCAAATATCCAAAATAACTTTCCTAAAACATATTCACTGCTATTAATCTATCTTCAAGAAATATATTGTCCATATAAATCATGTATATCTATATATATATCAAATGTGATATAATATAGGAAAAAGTTAAGATGATAATTTTTAAATATCTAATACTATGCATAAGCAGGAATAGTATACTGTTTTCTGAAAAACTGTTAGTGATAATGACAAATATCAATAATGCACAACTGAGCATTAATAGACCTGAGTTTTAGTCTCAACTCTGTCTCTGACTAGTTTGTGACCTCATGCAGATCATTCAACTTTCTTGATCTTAAGCATCTTTATCCATAAGTGAATGTGCAAGTAAAGGCATTTAACATTTGTTGAACACTTGAAATTATATGTCAAAGATTAGACTGGGCACTTGGCCTATGTTAGCTCATTGGATTATCTCAGCAATCCATACAGTAGGTATTGCTAACCCCAACTTATATATGGGCATACTGAGTTCGTGGGATGTGGCAATACCAAGATTTGAATGAGGGTCTCTAACTACAAAGACAGTACGTTGCTGACTACAATATGGTGCCTCCCCTTAAAATACAAAGGTCTAGCAAATTATCTCCAAAGGCCATTCCAGCTCTATCATCCCAGAATCGACTTTTTGAGGAAAGGGATCTAGCTTTGATATTATTCCATATATTAGAAAGGGGTGTTACAAAGCTTCCTGTAGACATGCTTTTAAATAAACAATCATATTTTGAAAGTTTGGGAACATTTATTATAAAGCTCTCTCTTTTAGAATAACAGCAATTCACAGAAACAAAGCTGAAAAATCTGAAGTAATTATTCCATGTTTTTCCACAAAAGATGAATCTAAGAAACATTGCGTTGAGCCTCTGAGAGTGCATTCCTCTTTTAGGTATGCAAATCTGTGCTGAGGACACCCTGCCACTGGGTTTTGCCATGACACAGACAAATCACAAGAATAAGAGCAGCTTGACTTATTTTTTTTTTTCCTAAAATGCTGACCATGTCAGGAAGAGTTAGTTTCTCCAGGAACTCACAGCTGCTCCTTCTCCCTCTCTCCCTCTGCAGCCCAGGCCACCATGTGCCCTGGCACAAACGTGCTGACTGGTGGAGGAGGCCCAGCACTTCAGGTAATTAATCCTTTCCTAATGTAGGTTAAGCAGGTGTGAAGCCTCCCTCATACAGAGAGGAGGTGGCTGCTCTTTGGAGACACCCCTAGTGTTATGGTATTTAATTGGGCTCAGATGATTCTCAGAAACTGGGTAGGTGTGTTGCTGACCTGGACATTCAGTTTTCAACTTGCTTAAGTGAAATCCAGTTGAAGAAATTGGTCTTTTCCCCTTCTGGACTTTCTAATATTAACAATTTGTGGTTGCCAGAATAATGCCCATTCTGGCAATGAAAATATAATTTCCTCATTGGAAGCAAAGCTATGTGATTACTGGAGACTAGCAGAGTTTCAGATTAAGTTGAATTGACTATTGCTCTCAGAATTATCATGGATTGGGTTTATTCATTATATTTCTCTCCTTTCCAAAATACAATGCACTAGTACATTTAAATTCATATGAAAATAATATTTTACTGCACCATAAGAGATCCAAGTGTACATAAAAAGCTAAAACAAAATCCCTACTTTGAGTTTACATACTTTGTATATCATTCCTGACAGTCGCTATAGGAAAAAAAAATAACCTGTCAAAAATTAATATAAAAGTTGTGGACTACTCCAGAAATCAAAAATTTTAAAAGTGTGTTTTTTTCCTAAGAGAAAAAAAGTTTTCTTCTTAAGAGTCATAGCAAAGTATGTATAAACAAATGGAGGCGTTATGACCATTTAGCATACAACATAGCCTGCTTAGACTGTTGCCAATGAGTGATTTTGGCAGGTTAAATTGGTTCTTCTACTTGAAATCTTCTAATTGAGGGTATTTATGATGGCTGAATTGGGGAGGAAGCAGCAGGATTTTAGTGAAATAATATTTCTGTAAGAGTCTAGTGCTGTGGACACACTTGGTACGGTGTTAAGATACATCATTTGAGGCTGAGTACAGTAGCTCAGCCTGTAATCCCAGCACTTTGGAAGGCTGGGGTGGGTGGATCATCTGAAGTCAGGAGTTTGAGACCAGCCTGGCCAACATGGTGAAACTCCTCCTCTACTAAACATACAAAAATTAGTCGGACTTGGTGGCATGCACCTGTAATCCCAGCTACTCTGCAGGCTGAGGCAGGAGAATCTTTTGAACCCAGGAGGCGGAGGTTGCAGTGAGCCAAGATCATGCCACTGCACTCCAGCCTGGGCGACAAGAGTGACTCTGTCTCAAAAAACAAAAACAAAAACAAAAACAAAAACTCATTTGAGCTGAGTGCAGTGGCTTATGCTTGTAATCTCAGCTACTTAGGAGGCTGAGGATGGAGGACTGCTAGAGCCCAGTAGTTCCAGGTTGCACTGAGCTATGATCATGCCACTGCATTCCAGCCTGAGTGACAGAGCAAAACCCCATCTCCTAAAAAAACTAATTTGTAAAATGCCATTAATATGGATAGTTGGGGTCACTTTTGATGTCAGTTAGTACAACTTTCCTGTTAGATTTGTTGAAAATTAAAGAAAAGAGAATAATAAAAATGTGTAGTTAAAGGGAGAATAGTGCTTCGACTACATCTATGTGGACCCTTACTGTGATTAATAAGGAAAATTCATCGTCAACAAGAAAGAGGGAAATGAACAGCAAAGGAATTTGCTGTAGCGTTTGCCTTCCTCTTCTCCTTTCACTGCCCTGATAATCCCTCAACAGAGGTGATGCAACAGTCTATTAGATCTCAATATCGAAAATATTCCCTGATATTCCTCACACCTTTAATTCCTCCCCAAGTGTCCATATTGAGTTCAGTTCAACTCCCTTTCTCTTTTCTTCATCCACACCAGCACCATTGCCTTTTACACATCAAAACCACACTTTGTTTCTTGAACCTGGTGGTTACTTATTCACTGAACCTTGGTCTAACAAGGAGGTAGGCTGACTCAGTCACATAAAAGAACACAGCCAAGGCTGATATTCTTGGGGGAAAAAAAGCATACAGATGAGCAAAGGTACATGGCTTTTCTCTACTGAGGTTTGTGATCCAAAATTATTTCAAATTCTCCTTCTAGTGGAAAAAGCTCTATCCTTTAAAACACATACACACTTTACTATAAATCACTAGCACTTCCAAGGTAACAATTCTATTTTGTGTTTAAAATGACTTGAATATTTCTTTTCCAAAATAATTAGGTTACTTTCCAGTTTTCACGAACTAATTTTGATAGGTACAAAGCTGGATTACCCAGCTATTATATGCACAAAATATAGTGTTATCATATCAGAAATTCTAAGTTCAGCTGAGTAATACGGGTGCCCTCTTCAAAAAAAAAACCTGAATAGTTAAAACAATTTTAAGAAATCACTTCTCTGCCTGTTTAAAAAGTGCTTTTAAATGACTGTATTCTATAGAAAACTGTTTCTCGGATGCCTGATGTCTCCAGCTGCCACACAATTTATATCTCTTTCCTCTGCTCTTTGTTTTTCAGCCATTTTCCCTGAATGTCAAAGTCAATTTAGTGCATTTCACTTTGCTGAATAAATCAGAGGCGAAATCCTTGCTAAAAGTGAAAATTTGATTTGCTAAAAGGAGCTTAGGGCAACTATTAATCAATATATCCAGAGTGTCAAAGCCAAGGCCAGGATAGACACGCATTCATTTGGAGATTGGCTGAGGCAGATAAAGGGGGACGCAGGGGAAAAAGTGCAACCAGCCCACTGAAGGGAAGTGGGATTAGGGTTGGAGAGAGGGTCAAAAAGGAGCAAAGGGGAAAACAAAACATTCTATGCATCGTGTTCTGCACTCCTCCCCCAACTTTTCTTTTAGAGGTGGAAAAAGCTTTTTTAATCAAGCATTTAAGCATATATGAATTATACTAATTATGCCAGCTTTTATATAACAATTTTCTCACAAAACCACAAGGCTTTCTCTCTTTAACTTATCAAGTAGCTTAAGAATAACTAAAAAGTCAGAGGTAACAGCTCCATTAACAAAAAAGAAGAGTGCCAGAAAAAAAAAATATGTGACCTGGGCCAGGTCTATAGGATATTGATATTTTGATAATCCTCAGGTACGTTTCAGGAAATTTCAGGCTTCTAAAAGATTATAATATATGGTGAACTGACTGACTAAGCTCATCCTGTCACTTTATCGTTCAAAAGAGCTTAGCAATTACCATGAACTTGCCTTAAAATGATAACATATTTTAGGACATAGTACATGTAGAAATCCTCAGCACTCAGGAATTGTTTTCAAAGGTATTGGGAAATCTTTCTGTGTGTAAAATAATTCAAAAGTTCCAATTTTAATCTTTTCAAAATGCAGTTCAACTCAGGTCATCTTCAGCTAAAACTTTCAATAGCACTTCACTGCCTTCAGAATAAAATTTGTTTTCCTTAGCATAAAATTCAAGGTTTTTCATGATGGGGTCCTTGCAGATCTTTCCAGTCTCAAGTCACATCTTCTTCCCATGCTCCTCCTTCTAAGTCTCCATGTGACTCTGTAGGAGAGGACTATCATAGCCCTCATAATTCAGTTATAGTTGTCAAATCACCTCCCTGAATCACCCACCACACAGTGAAGATGTTAAAAGCAGAATTTGTGCTGTATTCATGTGTGTATCATTAGCGCACAGGGTCTGACATAGAGCTCATTAAATGCTTATGCATGGAAGGAAGGAAAGGAAGGCAAGAAGGAGAGAGGAAGAAACTAAGAAGAAACTGTTAAGTGGTAGAGCTAACATTTTTTATATGGTCAAAAGTCTTGCACAACTACTCACTTCTGCTCCAATTTGCCTATAACTTTCAATCAGATTAATTGCCCAGTGATCTGAAGAGAGTCAGAGACAGGGAGCATCCAATCTTAGCAACCAATCATTTAAGGACTTCGCCAGCTCTTCACATGAGCAGTTAGTGATTGACTTGTTTCAGTAAAACTTGTAATCAGGAATGTTTAAAATACACTCTTGTCCAAACACCTTGATTTTTATTGATTTATGGGACATACATTTCCTTTTTAAATTCACTCTCCTTCCCTTTAATCTTTCATTTTTTAATGTATAGATAAGATTTATTGATAGGGCAAATATGTTACATTTGCCTTAACTTGTTATAAAACAGAAGTAGGTAATCTGGAACAAATGACAATGAACAACAGAAAAGCAGACAAGGAATGAAAAGAAAGATATAAGGAAGCCCCTGTTAAAAAACCAAACCAAACCAAAACAAAACAAAAAAACACATTAAGTTAAATATACTATGTGTCTAAGTATCATTGTCAACGGTGTGTGTCAAGGTTCCTGAACCTCAGGTTTACTCATATATAAAGTGGGACTAATAAGATTGAAACTTACCTACAGAATTGTTGTGGACATCACATAAAAGTTGATAAGGGTCTTTTGTAAACAATAAATAACTATGGAGATGTTAGTTAGTTTTATATTTAAAGCTTAATCCCATGAAAAAAAAATAAAGCTGAATAAATTCTGGAACTAATAAAGTTGTAAACCAAATAGATTATCACAAATGTATGCACACACATGTATATGTATTTATGCAGACATAGATCCATCATTCAGGGTAGATGTCATGTCATGCACATCTTTTAAATTTCCCATAGTACAAAATGTAGTGTTAAATATACAGGAGACACTCAAATACTTAAATTGCATTCAGTGATTACTATGAAATGATTATTTCACTTTGATCACAGGTATATAAGAGCTTGGTTATGTATGGATGGCAAATATATTTTGGGGAGTCCTGGGAACAAGAAAAAGCAATGCTGGAACGGAGACACATGAACACAGGATATTTAGTATGATGACAGAATTGTATATTAGGTCAAAAACAATGGCATGAGTGGTGAGGACAGGCCTCTCTGAGCATTTTTCACAACTTTGGCTTGTCTCTTGAACTAGATCTCTGCCTAGGAAACCTAGCTACTTCTCTGTTGGTCTACTTTTTTGTTTCCAGCAAGGGTAGCTGCAGAAAATAGAGTCCCTAAGTAATACTTCAGATTATTTTTTTCAAAACTTATTTCTCATCTTACTGGTTCCTATTTCGATGCCATAGTTATGACTTCAGAAACTATTAAACTGGTAAATTTTCAGTTGTTTTAGGCTTAACCAAAGAGGCTGGACTAAATCGTTTAGACGCCAATGGTCCTGCCCATGTAGAATAAAATTATGACAGTATCTACACAATGATTCTCTTGGTTAAATAAGCTTTTCTCCCCTCTCTATTAAAATTGATGTTTGTTCTGAATTTTTATAAATTGCTTTTATGAATATGAACTTTTTAGATCACTTGGTTTTAATTGTAATGACAATCTATGGCAGTATCTAGAAAATAAAAACGAACACTGAATGCTGTACATTTAGATCATGCTTTATAATTTGAAAATTATTTATACATATAAATAATTTGCATGTATTTTTTTCCTCATTTGATTTCTATTTTAACTGATAGTGAGAGCAATTAAGTAACTTACAAAAAATTACTCAATGACAGCTCAAGTTTTCTGATTTTACTTTCAGAATCATTCGACCCTTATTAATCACAACTACAGGTATACAGGTATATAACTACCAGGTACATTAAAAATAACCTTTAAATATTTCATAATTGTATTCTGTTTTTTGTTTTTTGTTTTTTGTTTTTTTTTTTGAGATGGAGTCTTCCTCTTGTTACCCAGGCTGGAGTGCAGTGACGTGATCTGGGCTCACTGCAACCTCCACCTCCTGGGTTCAAGTGATTCTCCTGCCTCAGCCTCCTGAGTAACTGGGATTACAGGCACCCACCACCACATCCCGATAATTTTTATACTTTTAGTAGAGACGGGGTTTTGCCATGTTGGCCAGCCTGATCTTGAACTCTTGACCTCAGGTGATCCACCTGCCTCGGCCTCCCAAAGTGTTGCAATTACTGGCGTGATCCACCGCACCCATTCCATAATTGAATATTCTCATAATTTAAACAGTCTTATTAAGTGCCAAGGTTTTGGGTCTTATATTTAACTTTCTTCCACTTAACTAAAAGACTTAACTACTTCACAGTTCTAAAATCATTAGGTTACATACACAAAAGAAAAGTTAATCCTGAAAAAAGAGGCTACAAGTGTTTTAATTCATTCATAGCAAAGTAGAAATATTATAAGTCCACGTAAATTGAGTTATGGGATGCAGCAGAGGGTGGAAACTTGGAGCCAATTAAGAGTTTTGTGCTATGCACATTTTTAGTCAACAAATCAATAAACATTTTTCAAGTGCCAATGATACAGACCCAAAACAGAATATAAGGTATGACTAACATATGGTATAACTCACCCTTAGTCAACCATGTCCTGTGTCCTGTACATCAAACCTTAATCACACACATATATACATAGAAACATAGTTTACATTATAAACGGAAACGTAACATTAAATTATTTTTGCCACATTTTATTGTGCTTTTGCACGTATCCTAATCACTTAATGGTGCTACTATTTTAAGATGGGTATTTTATCCACCAGTACCCAGTAATGAGTATTTTAAAAATGAAACCTCCATAATTTTGCTTGGTGGATGATATAATCTTAAAAATTTGACTCTGTAAAATTTATTAGAACAATAAATATATCTTCAAGCAGTATCTTTAGCAATAAATATTTACACATGCTTGGCTATTCTTTTCCAAAGTTTATACCCTAAATGTAGAAACAGTTTATCCATGTTCTTTATAGATTCCTTTCATTGCTAGAAAAGTCTAAATACTTCTGAGAAAACTATAAAAAGCTAAGTCAATGAGCAATTTTTGATATGTTCTCCTAACTGAATGTTTTTATTTAAAAAATGTTTCAGGGCAAATAGTAAATATTGGTTTATGTGGCTTAGATTTCTGTTTCTTATGTGAATACATATACTTAAAGACTACTTTATTACATCATCTTCCTTATGTAGTTTTCTTTTAGAGTTTAATATCTCTTGCCTCCAGTTGATAGGAAGAAAAATTATAGGAATTTTTTTCTATTTGATATCATTACAATAGAGATCAATTGAAAAATGTAACTGAGGCCCCCCAAACTTGAGCAAAGTCCTCCTTCTTCAATGGGTAATTATTTAATTTGTCACGTTAAAAATAAACAAGCAGACCTGAAGATTTGCCATATTAATAAACAAAGACAATTTTTTCTAAAATGCATTCATTCATTTAATTGTTAAAATATCATTCTGTTATTTTAAACTAAGTTGTCTGGCAAGATCCATAAATATGTTTAAGCCATTTATATAGGTCAGCTAATATGGGTTATGCTTTTTAAAGCACCATCTGACTAAGCACATTCTGCATTTTGCTAACAAAGTTACAGTACATAATAATATTTTAATCAACCAAAAAGAACAATAATAGATCTGACTGTTGGGCTGATAATCATCTTATCACACCCTGTGAAACCTAGCTCTAATATTTGACAGAGCCTCCATTACTTGGCAACCCATTCTAAAAAAGGCCAACAATGGAGAGGGAGTGAAGTGGAGTGTGCAGTACCTCCGTATCTACATAAAAGAGATTAGAGGCGACAGCGTTCCATTTTACAGCTCAATCATATTGTGTTAGCATGCGCTTATCCGAGCGCGGACGAAATTGAAAGAGAAATAAAAAAGAGTCAGGCAGATAGGAACCAGAAAAGCGAGGCATGAGCAATTTCCAAGGATATAAAAGGATGCTAATGGCTGGGCCCTGTCATTCTTAAAAAGGGCTATTAGGGCACCATCATCTGTTCTTGTGCCCTTATGCTCCTCCAACTAAAGTCAAGCATTTTCTAAAGCCCTTGTGATCTTTTTTTCTTCTAGAGATAAAGTATGGTCATGTTTCATAACAACACACTTTCCCATTTATATGATTTATTAATGTAAGTCAACTAATTCTATTTACTGATAAAAAACCTATTCCATATGTATTTTCTTCAATATCTTATTTTGTTGTATCCTTCACTTTCTTATAAAGAAAGTGTGCAAAAGTACATTCGAAGCAGCACAGAAAAACTACTCATTTTCGATGCTAAGCTTAATTTTAAAAACATATATGTATGTGTATGGGTGTAATTATACAAACTGAGAACAGCATAAAGATAACAGGAGCTTGAATTTTAGTGTATTAAAAAATGACTTCACTTTAACATAAGCTTTACAAAAACAAAGAGTTTTAAAGTTAAGACCAAGACAGGTGAAATTTCAGTTCTGATTTGGCTTTAATTCCGGCTATGACCCCAGTTATCAGGATTGGTTCATGTTATCAAGAACACAATTTTACTTTTATCGAGGCGGAAATGTGACTTTTATCTTTGCTTTCTCCAGCCTTTACTTCCCTGTCTCTCAGTCCATATAGCTGTAGTGTGGTCCTCTACTGACCAACCTCCTGAACCCAGGGTAAGGCAGCACACTTTGATATCAGAACACCCTCTCCTTCTACCTCAAGCACTGTATGGCATAGGTATTATTAATTTTTTTTTTATTTCTGTTAACTCTTGTTTTGCTAATCCCTTTCTGAAAAGCCAAGATATTCCTTGCAATCATTTAAAACACCCTCAGGGTATCACGAAAATCAGAGCTGTGAATCACTACTCCACAGTGAACTCTTCTGACATTTGCTATAGAGAGAGAATAACGTCAGTCCCCACCAATTCTAAGCCTCAGCTTAAGACTGAACCCATAATCGTATAGTAATTGTTTCCACCACTGGAAATGGTGTTACTCATAGTTATTTAAAGTTGCTGTCTTTACAAAAGTCACTAGAGCCCCTTTACTGTGACAAGTCCCTTTGTAAGCTGACATTTCTACTTGGATGCACAGTCGGACCTACATATTTATCACTCACTTTCCTTACTAGAAAGTTCAAAAGAAATTGTTGACTTTTATTGGTTTTTATTATGCTTTATCTGTATGATATCAAAATATTGGCCTTACAAATCTTTTATTTCAGGGACAACTTGAGCAGAACTCTCCGAAATAATGGGTGGTTTGGAACCATAGTGACACAGCTTTTCACGCTGTTGTTAATAACAATATTATCATCATTATCATTTTGAAATAGGTTTTTTAAATGCAATAAACTGGAGACTAAAATATCTTGATTCTACTCCAGGAAGCCACTCTGAAGGTACTGGATATGGCTGTGAATTTGTGCAAGTGTTTTTTACCTCTCTCTACCTCAAATCTCCTTATCTTTGAATTGAGAATAATAATACCTGATTCCTGGGTTAGAACAGTGGTTTTCAGTTTGGGGGAAGAGGGTCAGGCTGGGGCGATTTTATCTCCTGGAGGACATTTGGGGCTGTTTGAAGACAGTTTTGTTTCTCACAATTCAGGGGTGCTACTGGCATCTAGTGGGTAGAGGCCATGGGTGCCGCTAAACCTCCTACAATGAACAGGGCAGCCCCTCATGACAATTATCTCGTCCCAAATATCAATAATGCCAAGGCTGAGAAATCCTGGGTGAAAATAATGATATTTAAAATGTGTGTATACATATATCATAATGATATATTAATATAAATGATATATATCAATCATCTATAAAAGTGTCTATGGACACTTCAACAAATGTGAGTCTTGTTTCTTTCATCTCTAAACCCTTCAATAGTGCTTTCCTTACAAATAAGTTTTCATACACTGTTGAAGTAAATTCCGGCTGTTCCCACTGCATTAATCAACAATTGTCTTACATCTTGCAGTAAATCCTTTCTTTTTATTTTTCTAAAAGTCATACAGATGTGATTACAATCCAACTGCAATATCAAATATCCACACAATCAAATTCTTATTCTTCTTTTATATGTAGTAATCCTTGTGTAGGTGTCTTCTAAAGAATATACAAGCTCACCTATTTAACTAGTTTTGACTTAATTTGGGGGGCTTTATTAGCAAACAGTGTAAGACAAAGTAGCTGGTATAATACAGAGTGATGTTTAAATTAGTTTACAATTTGCTTGGCCTCATCTAGAGCTACAACGAACAAAGCCATTCAGAAATGTCAGCTGTGTTCCTAACCACTGTAACAAATTGTCGCCTGAACGCTGCACACCTAATGACTTCAAATTAGCTTCACTGCGATATCGCCTGACAGTTCGTTACGACTGTTAGCAACATAGCTGGCGTATCATGACCAATAAATTGGTTTCAGTGTGGGCTGGGAAAGGGACTTCCATCAATTTGATTAAAGAAATTACTGTAGCATTCAAAGCATAAAGACAAACTAGTTTAAGGAGACAGAAATAAGTTAACTGTACCAGAAAAACATTGCTCGTCATTCGAAAACTTGTTTATAAACTATCTGAAAATTCAACTCCAAACAAATAAAAAATAATTCAAGTAGAATACTAAAATTCTCAAAACTTACAAGCATGTACATATTTGTTCATATTACAGGATGGGTCAAGAAAAAAAGAAGAGAAATATTTTTAAATGCTAACTTTAAATTACCATATAGGAAAAGTTACCATGTCCATTTAATATTTATTTTCACAATTTATCTGTAAAGATAAATATCTGATTGTAAACCAAAGCAAAGCTTGTGAATATGACCAGCAATAGGATATAACTAGCCACTATGAACAAAACTAGTGATTCTTAGTTGGGAAAATAGTACATTAGGCTACCGCTGACAAAAACATTTTTTAAAGTGAAAAGAAAAAGTAGAAGTATTTGCTAGGAAAAAGGTAAGAATTTTGACAAAGGATAAAGAAATGTTTTAAATTTATATTCTCGTTAGCTTACACTGGCAGTAGTACCTGTACATATGAAAAACTAACAAGAACTCAAGGTGGTACCAATATAAATAATATAAAGTCTAAGGATTCTATTAGGATATGCAAAACTCTAAATTATGATTAAAAATAAATGTAAAGGGTTTTTTTAAGTCTAAATGAGAAAAATTTGAATTCACCCAAATCTATATACATAACCTAGGGAATTAATTGCAACCTTTTCTTTTCTTTTTCTTTTCAGAAAATGTACCTGGAATATGCTTCGCCCATCCAATGATAACCACCAACTCTCGGTCGGCCAAGTCACACAGTGTAGTGAGGGCTTTGATGTCACTGTCGGGGACAGTAGGGTCAGGCATGGCATAGATCTTCTCCGGTTCAGCCACCAACAAATGTGAGACAATCTTGTTATCTGCAGGATCAGACCAGAGCACTACAAGATCACTAGTAGTATCATCCCTCTTTTATAAACCCTAGAGTATTTTGTGTTTTGAAAAACAATCCAAATATCCTACAATAAACCCTAAATATTCCAATTATGGCTCAATAGGTATATATTAAACAGTGTGCAGGAAAACTCATAGCAAGACATATGCCACTGCAGTCATGATAGAATGTAGTCTTTTTTTTTCTTCTTTGCTCTACCTGCTTTTGCTGGAATGAAGCGTCTGTCCTGTAGTGAAAATTTTTATAGCAAACAGATAAGAGAAGTTAGATGCTTTCTGGGTTTGTGCTTTGATTCTTAAGTGGGATTTGGTGAAGTAGATTAAATGGTATAAAATAGCTTAAAATAAAACCCCCAGTAAACTATTGAAATATAGATCATAACACAGGAGGCAAAGAACTACTAATGCCTATAGTCATAATGGGCATGAAAGTCATTAATTGTCTTAATTCCTTTAAAGAAGAGCAAAGGTCAGAGCCCTTCTGCCTTGGTGAATTACTGACTATATAACTCTATCTCCGTGGGATGCATTAAATAGGAATTTATTTTTTTCTCCCCCTCCCCACACACCCAGCCAGTCTTCCAAATACAGCTAATATGTTTCCATAAAAATACTCCTCCTTAAATGTTACAGTCATTTTCTCTTCTGTGTGTCAAATTCTTTAATCCTCTATTTTCATCAGTTGTCCTTAGTTCATTCTCTGGTTCAGATTTATCTGTCTGAAATTTGTGATATATGTTTTAAAAATCCTTCAAAAAATAAACACTAGAGACAAATGGAAAGCATCACATCAAATGTGTGTTATTGCTCAGGGGCATGTGAGAGTTATGGAAGGGGCTGTAAAGTCTTGGTAACAGAATGATTTTTCTTGTTGGCCCTATTTTCAATTTCTATATGTAGCTTAAGATTTTATGCTTTCTTCTAAGTGAGGAGATACAAACGGGTAAGAATAAACCCACATATTTAAATGTTCTATGTACTATTACTGTAGAAAACCAGGACTTTAAATGAGGTTCTTGTGAACACAGCCAAAGTTCCCAATGTGTTTATCAGACTCTTTGCCTCTCGCTCTAAGTTTTTAACTTTTTTAACCCAATATAAAAACACTTCACATAACTTAGAGTTAAATATAGCATTCATTTTATCTCCTTTTATGAAAGAATGAGGCTTGTCCAAGCTATAATTAGCACTTTTTCTAACATAACATTTAAACATTTATGAATATGGCTCCCATATTAATTATACTTATTTCAAATAGACAACAGATAATATTCTACCATCATCAAATTGAGTAGGCAGATTTGGGAGGAAATATTCCCAAATACTACGTTGACTAGAAAAGAATTAAAAATTAAATAGAGATTAATTTTTTAATATTTAATTTGGATTTTTTTATATGCTACAGAAACAACACCCCATACTTTTAGTTATGCTTGGAAAAGTTTCAACTTTCATTGCTCTGACAATGCAACAAAACCTGTCAGCAACCATTAGATTCTCAGGATTAGAAGAAAATCCAATAGTAAAGAGCATAAAAATATATCCGAAAGTAATCATGATTCTAGTTGGTTTTTTTTTAGTACAGGGAACATAGCACTGGCTTTATCCAAGTCAATGGATACTTGACACGAGAGGTCAGAGAAATTTGGTTGAAGCTTAGAAATTCCCATCATTCAGAAAATGGAATAGCCGGCAGCACTGTTTCTAGGTAAATCTTATTTAATGTTTCCCTAATTAGAATCAATAGAACCCAATTTTCATTCTTGGTTCTTTGTAGTACACAATCAGTCAGGGTCCAGAAACCTCCCCAGCCACTTTCTCAGCAAAGCTCAGGCACAGTCTCTTGACACTTATCTGACAGGATCTGAAAATTAAGTTTTATAAATGTTTGTTACAAAAACACACTAATTGGATGGACTAAAGAAAATTAACACAGAGGCCTTTAGATAATGAGTAATGATTTATTAGGAGTCCTCTTTATCTGAGACAAATGGAGCTCACTGAAATTGCTGTAATCTTCTTAAAGGTACTTGACAAGCCACTTCCCAATTTCTCAGGTTTACGAAGAAAACCATAGATGCTCCTCTATCATTTCAACTTACACATGGGCTGGTGCTCATTTTTCTTTCAGTAGAGGAAATTATCAATGGTTTCAGTCAATGTTTGTATAAAATAAATGAGAAATGGGCAGTCTGTATATTAGTGAATTCAGAAAAACTAAACCTCTAATGAAATTAAGCATTAGTGTTTACTGCATATTATTGTATTATCAGAGAGGTTTTTTATTATAATGTGCAAAATCTGTTTAATGCAGTCCTCAATTGTATTTGCAGAATGCCAAACAGCTTATGCAGGCTGAGGAGAAGATGCCAGATTGGACAATTGAAGGTATAATCAACATAATGTTTTTTGGAAAGGCAAAAGGAAACTATGCCATATGTTCACTTAAGCTTTAATTTTATGTAAAACTGGTTGTTTTTCCTTTGACATAGCTAAAATGTCCTTTCATTTACAGTTCAGGGTCTGTTTTATTTATTAAACAGATTTCCATATGCTCACATGTGTATGATGCACAGCAGTGACCCCTCCTGGAGAATCTGAATTAGAAGTGGACATCTTCTCTTCCCCTGAAGGCAGATCAAAAATTACCCATGTCTTTCCTAGAACTGCTACAGATGCATTTTCCTCTGGTGAGTGCTGGTTGTGTCTTCTTAGAAAAAGACAACTAAATTGGAAAACCGTTTTCACCAAAGCACTCCTCCATGCCCAGTAGGATCCCTATTCATAAACATCCTAAAACGCTAGTTCTGTTGCACTACAACTATTAACTGATTTTCAGAAAATAGGATACAGTGATTGCCTCAATCTATATTCCAACTCTTTTTCGTTAATGACAAAAAGAATGGGGCTTGCATTTTAGCAATGTACCAGTCATCCTTTCAAATTGCAACTTGGCTCCATAAAACCATGAGCTCTTTAAAAACAATTCATACCGTCCATAAGGGCATCTCAGATGGAACCAGCCACCTATGCTTGTTATTAGTAGTGCCCATTCTTGTTTTAATCTATTGCTAGCTAGTGTGTTAACCTTCTATAGCTCCAAATTAATGAGGCCCCTAATGTATTTTCATTGGGAGGTTGAGCAGTCAAACTCATTTAGTTAGTGAAAACTACAAAAATCACTTTCTTGTGAAATCTGAAACTAAGAGCTCCAATGAACTAATGATCACAGTATGATCCATTTTATGTACCTCTGCAAATAAAGATAACCAGTAAATGTAAAATTCATACTATATAAGCTATGCATTAATATGCTTATGCTTCCACAAAATGACTAGGTTAAAAAAAGGCTGGAGAGAGAAAACCACAGATATCTCTAAAAGAAAAAAACAAGATAATAAGCTGAGTTGCTGTCGCTCCTCACAGACAATCTTTGGGAATAGAGCCACTGTTCTCCAACAAAGAGAAGTCTCCTTGGAGTCAGTAGGGATGGGCATGCCAAAGCTGATGTACATAGAGCCAACTGGGAGGATTTCGTGTTCTGGGAAGCCAGACACATCTGCTGTACTTACATGGCTTTTTGGCTGGCTGAACCAGCTGAGGGTTCAGGTATGGGCTGTTCTCCGCATCTATTCTGCGCTTGTACTTCTGCCGACCTCCACGTACTCTGTCAAGACGCACCCCTGTGAGCAAAGACAGGCACCGGCTTACTATTAAGGTAGCTATGTTTGAGACCAATCAAATACCTAGACGGTATCCCCCAAGAGGACATAGGTGACAAACAGTAGAATGCAGAATGGACCAGGGATACTCAAATAATGTAAATAAGTGGTGGCTAAATCAAACTTGCCAGAGGTTGAAAACCAAATCTATCAGCAGATGACAGATCCGAAAGACATTTTATGCAAAGCCATCAGAGTCACTATTTGCACATCAAAGAAAAGGCAGATTTCCATGTAGATTAATACAAAGAAGCCGCTATTTGGTGCTAGTATAGTTTCTTAAATTAAAGACCCTGGCATTTAGCATCCTTTTCATCAGTCAGCCCTGAAAGCTCAATCTGTAGGACTGAGTAGACCAAGAGCTATCCAACTTCCCTCCAGTCTGCCAGAGGCCTCAGGATGGACCTGTGGAATTGAGCTGAATAAAGAGCACCTATGTGCTGGGGAGGAGGGAGGCCAGAATTACACTACACAGATTCAGTCCTGAGAGACGCAAGAATTGTTCTCTATCAAAATGTCAATATGTCTCAAGGGGAATGTTATTTACATTTTGGCACAAATTTGTATTTCCTCTCATATGTGAGAAAACTGAGAGCAGGTTTGGGCTGAACACAGGATAGAAAGGGGAGCTTCCTAGCCGGGCACGGTGGCTCACGCCTGTATAATACCAGCACTTTGGGAAGCCAAGGCGGGCAGATCACCTGAGGTTGGGAGTTTGAGACCAGACCGACCAACATGAAGAAACCCTGTCTCTACTAAAAATACAAAATTAGCCAGGCGTGGTGGTGCATGCCTGTAATCCCAGCTACTCGGGAGTCTGAGGCAGGAGAATCGCTTGAACCCGGGAGGCGGAGGTTGCAGTGAGCTGAGACTGTGCCATTGCACTCCAGCCTGGGCAACAAGAGTGAAACTCTGTGAAAGAAAGAAAGAGAGAAAGACAGAGAGAAAGAAAGGAAGGAAGGAAGGAAGGAAGGAAGGAAGGAAGGAAGGAAGGAAGGAAGGAAGGAAGGAAGGAAAGAAGAGTGGAAGAGGAGGGAAGGGAAGGGAAGGGAAGGGAAAGGAAAGGAAAGGAAAGGAAAGGAAAGGAAAGGAGGGAGGAAGGAAAGAAGGAAGGAAGGAAGGAAGGAAAAGAAGAGCTTCCCAAAGAATTCCAAATGCTTGGATGTCGAAGGAAGTGAATGTTAATAGGAGAGGGCTAAAGGGTGAAGCTGGAAAGTGGGCAAAAGTAGACTGACAGGAATAGAACTTTTTCCCAAATAGTGATGGGTTGGGTCAAGATTCAAAGGGGATTTTCTGGCAGTGGATTTAAAAGATTAAGGAAAAAGCCAAGGGAATGAATGGGGTTACAAATATAGGAAAATTTCATTAATATCAGGAAGTGATAGGGAAGAGCTTGTCAATCTAGTTTCCAGACTGTAACTGTAAAGTCTAGCACAGGACCATATAAATCCCTACCAAATACAGGGATGACTGCTTGGGAGCAGAAGTGAGGAGACACTCTTTTGCAATATTACGTTGTACTTTAATTGATATAACAATGTAAAAGTATCCATTAAGAAGTTCAACCATGTAATTCATTGTACATATTTTGGCATTTCTCAAACTGTTTAGGAAATAGATTTGGTTTAACAGCATCATCAGTATTACTATTTTATTTAAGCCCCCTCAGAGCCATTCATATGTGACGGGCTCTGTAAAACTCTAAGAGGAAGCTACACAGCACATGCAGTGTTTTGCAAACCAATTGAACCAGAGCTCCAGTTTTTTTGGAATACTGATTAATGTCATGCAGAATATGTGAGCTGTGGGTTATCTGAGTTACATGAAACGATTTGGGAAAAGCAGATCTATTTCTATGTGAATATTTACAGTGAATATATTACTCAAATGTTAAAGATTATTAGGAAAACAATTTTTCATATTATCTTAACAATACTACTTTAAGCGTTGATTATCTTTTAGGAGAACACACAAAAACTTGGTTCTAGATAAAGCCTGAATTGTCATATTGAAGTATCAGAATATAGTGTAAATAACATCAGGAGACAACTTTGAGAAAAGTTAAATAGGTTAAACAAACAAATATCAAAACCCAAAAAAGTTAGGTAAGGTTATTAAGCATTCACTGAAAATTGCCATGCATGTTGTTCACAAAGAAGTTATATTTCTTTATTGCTGCTTTTAAAGCACTTCATGCCTACAGCAGATGTGTTCCTTTGTTCATCTAATTTCTAATGTTCTATTTTTATTGCATCTATATTTAATAAAGTTTAATGCCTTCTACTTCTCTCCACTTTCATCATGATTTATTTTTTTTCATCTCTTTCTCTTCAAAATTTTCTTCAGAATAGTTTTCCAGTTGGAGGTGACCACATTTTTTCTGGTCATCTAAGATACATTCAAACCTCTTTCATTATAAGAATTTTGAAAATTAAAAATCTCAATAGAAAATCAAAAGCATATGACACTAATTATATCCTCACATGTTTGTTATCCAATTCCAACCCAATGAGAACATTTAATCTGATATTATTAGAAGTGTGAAGAGAAGGCAGGCAGAGAGAGAGAAACAATGACAGGCAAAAGCTAAAGAGAGAGGGAACATTTTTTGGACATCACTAAAATTGTTAGAGCCAAGAAAGCTGACAGAATAAATCTTGATTGAGTTTGTAGACTCCCTAAATTTGCTTTTCATGCTTGTCAAGGAATGTATTCACTGTTAGCAATATGTCCTCATATATTGAACAAAACACTACATATTCTCCAACCCAGAAGTCAGAGCTAGTGAGTTTGTGACAATGGAGTTTTGTCCATCATGAAGATCTGCGGAAAAAGACCATAGCTGAGTGACTTGATTTAAGATCTTGGTGGAAAACAATTCAGACATACAGTTATATCACTTTAAAGCCATCAAGTAGTTTAGCCAACTGGGCTAAGTCTACAGAGGAAGTGCAACAATGAAAGCTAGCTATTACACATCACGAAGAAAAAATATGCATGATCAATTGACAGGGTTTTTATTATGTATTATGGATTATTAGGCTGAGGTGGGTGGATCACCCGAGGTCAGGAGTTCGAGACCAGCCTGGCCAACATGGCGAGACCCCATCTCTACTAAAAATATAAAATTTAGTTGGGTGTAGTTGTGGGCACCTGTAATCCCAGGTACTCAGGAGGCTGAGGTAGGAGAATCGCTTAAACCTGAGAGGCAGAGGTTGCAGTGAACCAAGATCGCACCATTGCACTCTAGCCTGGGCAACAAGAGTGAAACGCCATCTCAAAAAACAAACAAACAAACAAACATAAAACAAACAAACAAAAAGTATTATCAAATACATTCCATTACTATGCATTTCTCTTTCAACTTCAAAAGGGGACTAGAGAAAAATTCATATTACCTATTCCATGCGTCACAAATCTAAGGGGGTGCTGTCTTATGTCCCCCACATCCCTTCCTGTGTGTGTGTAGATCAATAACTATCTATGCATTCACTCGTACATTTACCTCATCCTTCCCATCTATCCATTCATTTATCCTAGCTATACACCTATCCAGTGAAAAACCTTTCACATAAGTCCTGATTTTACACTTTATTTCCTAAAATAAAGACTAATTAGATAATGCATTCTTTTATGATTTGTAATTTTATTAATATGATAGTAGAAAAATGATTAGTTATTGATACTCATAAAAACAGATTACATAATTATATAGTAAAAATTGACAGGGACTCCACATGCAGTATTATACTCATCAAGTTTAGATAGCGATTAATGGTAAAAATTTCTAGAGCCAATATATTTTAAAGGATCATAAGAACTGATACTCGTGATTTTTCATCCCCTGTCAAAAGCAGGCAAATATTTCCAACTCCAACTTTTTCAATTCAAGTAGAAAATATTTATACTGCTTTTAACTCGTTTTCAAAATCTGGAAAAATCTGTCTTTTATGCATTGTCTAGTAGGATGATGATCTTATTATTGGTATTATTTGGTTTACCTGATTTCATGCTTGGTGAAATGTTTGAACCAAAATCCTAGTAAAAGACAGACGCAACTACTTCCACATCATACTGAAAGTAATCATCAATTTATTTAGTTACACTGGGGGAAAACACCACCCAGTAAAACCAGATTTTTCCCCCCAGGACAATCAAATAAAAACCTACACACAAGGGACATAGCTCCAAAAGTTAAAACAGTCCAAAATATGTATTCAAACATGTGGACAAAGCCTCTTTATTTGTGCAACTTTGAAAATAGGTTTATTCATGTAAATCATAATAATATATGTACTTAAATTCAATAACGTTATTTTAAATGGTCAGATAAAACAATACTGTATAGATATCATGAAGATATCTGTATATTTTCAACATAATTCTATTTTTAATGTTTTTCCCAGAAAAACAAATTTTTAAAAATTAAAGACACCAATACAATTAAAGCACCATGTCATAAATGAGGCAGGATCTCAGAAAATCAAACATCAAATTATGAAAAGCACCTCTCATAACTTTTAGAAAAGTCATTGGAAAACAAACTCTGCATAATTGGGATACTACATTTCTTCTTATTAAAAAGCAAATTTTATAGTGATAAAAGGTACATTGCAAAGGACAGAAGTATTTAACCAAAAAGTAATGCTATGAAGATTAAAATATTCTAAGTCAAAAACATTGAATGAAAATTCTATCTCTATCACCATTCCCTGGACATAGACTTAAGCTATGATTTCTCATTAGTAGTAATAAATGCAAATAACATGTTGAGTTAAAAATAAATACAAATCGAACAAAAAATGAAGAGAGGTCAGAGAAAGAGAAATATAATACAAATTACCAAATAAGATTATTTTTATGTAATTGTTTCTAACTACCACTAATTTATAGTAATTTTATTATATGCTCTGGCCTAAAATTTTTAGCCTTGCATACATCAAAATGAAGGATAACTAATAATCAATCATTAAATCCCTATGAGCTTGGGCCATTGTCCGCAATCATGATTTTGTGAAGATTAAAGTTTCCCTTATTAAGGTTTTCAACTGTAATTAACATAATACTTTATCTTAAATCCTTTATCTTAAATATTATGCAAAGAATATGTCAAAGCAAATAAAGCATAGTTTGCTAGTCAGAATGGTTCAATTCTTTGTCTGGCTCTTTCCATAACTATTTCTATAAACTTTGATGAGTCTCTTAACTTATTTGCTTTTCCAAATATAAGATGGATATAAAGAGTATATCCTCCATGATGTTTTGCTGTAATGATCCAATAACATTATATTATGGTTATTATACGAATGTACTTAAAAATATTTTATAAATCTTAAAATGTCAAGATCATTTATTGAACATCTATCTGCATAGAGTGTTACAATCTATCCCATATCAATTCTGTAGGTAAACAGATTTGAGATATGATGGAACGGTAAAATAACGTAAAGGATGACAGCCAAATAATAATACTATTTGATGTTTGAGTGATTTATAGAAATATCTAGTATCACGTTTTATTTCCTGCCCCCTCCCATCACTAATAATATTATTTAGATTGTGATTATTTTAGAAGAGATACAGAAACAAATCAAAATTCTATTTTTTAAAAAAGAATGATTTTCCTGAGTTTAGCTGTAAGTACACAACACAAAGTTAAATAGAGAATTTATAATTATCTAATTAAACTAATACATTTAAAATATTCAAACCAACCATTTTAGCAGAAACAAACAATAATAATATTTATGATCAGAACCTGGGAAATCCAGATTTGTCATAAACAAACAACAACATAATCCAAATATTTCTACTAAAGGTGGCAAAGCCTGTCTCTGTATACCTTTTCAATCTTAAACACAAACAATTTCTGTTTGGACTCCACTTGAAAACCACTTTTGAAGAAGTTTAAAAATAAGATTTCTCCCAGGAAATAAAAGACCCACAGTGTTCAATGTTTGACAGGATTGGAAGTTAATTAAGGCAATTAGATTTTCCATTCATGTGTAGACTGCCATTATCTTTCTTCTAAATAAAAGATTTTAATAGCTGGCATTACCTACCTACCAGAATGTTTCACATTGCTTCTTCTTTCATATACTGCATTTGCCT
Source organism: Pan paniscus (assembly GCF_029289425.2). Lineage (NCBI taxonomy): Eukaryota > Metazoa > Chordata > Mammalia > Primates > Hominidae > Pan > Pan paniscus. The sequence continues at coordinate 32,830,805 of NC_073249.2, read as the reverse complement.
ACATTGCCACGAGGGAATTACAAATCTTATACATTGTCAGGATTTACAAAATTGAGAAAGCAAGAGTAGGGCAAGGAGGAAAAAAAAATGCTGTGAGGCACATAAACACCAATAGAAGTAAAATAGTTCAGCCCAAGGTCTTCTTAGGTCAGCTAATTTTGAGACTACATTTTGTGCCCAAATGCAAATTTTTATAATATTCTGTAGTCCAAAGTCAAAAGTATTTTTCACATCTTTAATAGCACAAAGTCAGAGGCATTTCATAGGATAATAAAAAATCTTCCCTTCAGAGAATTACACAAGGATACTCTAGCCTACTTTCCCAATTTAAAGATAACACATTTAATATGTTATTCCCAAATAAAAGCTTGCTGAAAAGCATTAATTTATCTAGACCCATGGAATAGTTAAGAAAGATGCAAATATTCACATTAAAGTAATAATAATTTTGAAAAGATCGTTAATGAACACTACAATAAGCAAACTGCTGTGTTAAATAAATGTTATCAAACATAGATTGCAATTGAGTATAGGGAGCAGAATGGAAAGGTAAGACTTCTGAAACAATAAGGTAAAGAGGACAGCAACTTTTTCCTGCACTATATGTTTTCCTGATACAGTAGTTCACTTTGCTGCCTAAAGCCACCTCCCTCCTTCCCTTGGGAAAGAGAAATATCCAACAGCACCCTTGAATTCTCCTGAGATTTCTATGAGGGAACCATCATAAACAGAGAAAACACCCCTTAGAGGAGCGGCAGGAAAAGAAGCAAAGGCAGATTAGCAGTATCAGACACAGCAGTGGCAATTTTAGTGCCAGCCTCTGATGGGGTTCTTCTTCGGGACAATATCCTGAGAGAGTGTACCAGTTTAACCTAGAGTAGCTGTGCATACTTACAGGCTTCTCAGTAAGAGGAGTAGTGAACATTATTTGTATATTCACACGTATACTCCAAGGAGGATCTAAGCATATTAAATTCTTGAGGATCATATAAGATAATTAAAGAAACCAAACAGTAGATATTTTCTCTAATTATATTGCCTGTTCTCAAAATAGATTATGATATTGTTAAATATGGTTCATTATTTAGCCTCTTTCTTCCTATTTCAACAGTCTTTAACTCATCATACCTACCTCCTCTCCCTACCAAGCAACGTCTTTGTTGTTAAATGAATTAATCAATGTGTGCATGAAGTATCTTGGGATAAAACAAAATAGTGGCCGGTGACTAGCAGTCATTGGTTATTGAGAACTTATCATGTGCTAGGCAACGGCTTAATGACTTAATGCATATTAACACATTTAATCCTTATAGCAATCCTATGAGGCAGGTGCTATTATCATCCCATTTTACAGATGAGAAAACGGGAACTAGTAAGAGGCAGAAACAGGAGTGGAAGTGGGGAGAATGGCTGCAGAACTCACGTTCTTAAGCACTATGTTTAAACTGCTTCTCTGCCATCAAAGTCTATTTTTGGAAGAGAGCATTTGGTATATATTCCAAAAGCAGAAACACAGGCAGATGAAAAACAATTATGGAGGTAAACAATACCTGCATCATGATATGGGGCACATATAAAAGGTAGGAAGAATGATGAACTAGCAGGAGGAAAAAATAATGAACACTGTTACTCAAAAGGGCTAGGCGATTTTGCCTCTATCACTTGATAAGGTGATTTCACCTTTAAAAGTTCACAGCTATGAGATTGTGAACAAACCAAAAGTGATAAAAAGATTCCATTCCTCTTTTTTTCCACTGAGGCAGAGACTGAGGGATATTAATTTCCCTGCTCCTGGTCTTCACTGCAGATTAGACAAGGTGTGTATTTCAAGGGCCAGGGAGGCAGAGCCACCTTCCAGTTGAATTTTACAGTTCAGGAGGGAGTCCCACAGAGTCTATTTTCCACTAAACTCCCCCAGCCAATGATTACATTTACTTGTGCAGGAATATCATGACAACAATTCAGAAACATTGGAAACTGCTTGGCTGCATGTGGAAACATTATAAGGTCTGATGATATAAAAGAGAAAAATCACACAGGGAGAGAAAATGCATATCCATTAGGAGGGCTTTTTTTTTTTTTTTTTTTTTTTAAACAGAGTCCTCAGTCACTAAAAGAGATAAAAGCCATGACTCACATTAAAGCTTCCTTGCTCTACAGATGAATTAACAATTAGCAAGGGGAAGTCTTTCGTTTTGGTCTCCTGATAGCTATCTGGACTATTAAACATGTGAGGCTTGCATAGGAAATTACAAAGGCTTCCCTCCGTTTCAGATTCAAGTTGCATCCAAAATACAGTTATGGATTTCTGTGCATAGGACATAACCCCAAAGAAGTCTCTTCTTCTATTTTTTTCCCCTCCACAATGTGATCGACTGCTCTTAGCTGGTTCTGGGGATCATGTGCTAAATTTATAATCTGCACTGGAGCTGAGATTGCAATGACAGAAATCGGAATAGCCATAAACAAAATATTTAACAGGAGAGATGTTGTTCTACCAGGGGTAAAGTTGCTTCATCTGAAGCATGGAGCCCTAATCTATGACACATACAAGTACAAATTATGTCATCTGCAACAGGTGACAAGTTTTAATTGAATGTCTTCTGTCTGCAATTCTGACAAAAGGTGAATGGAAATAAATGAGTCTGGCAAGACAGCCCTGAGCCTTACAATACCCAATATCTCATTATTTTTAAACAGCTATCTATAAACTGATGCTGACAAGCCTCGAACCTTTTATTTCTGCTCAAGAGGAGGTGGCTGTGAAGGGGGAAAAAAAGAAAGAAAGAAAAGGGGCATCCAGAACATTACATTAAACATGCAATACCTACCATTATCACTTCCCCAATGTAATTAAAGGAAATCTCCTATTCAAAAGGCACTATTTCTTACTTTGCTTGATGTCAGAGGGAGAGAGAGAGAGAGAGAGAGAACGAGAATGAGAGGATGCTTGGCCTGCATTTGCTGAACATAGGGATTGTCTTTAAAGAAAAAAGGAAAATCTTCCCTTTCCTTCTTTTTGCCTGCTAAAAATTTCCTAAACTATTGAAAAAAGATACTACTATGGTTCATGCATATCTAAACTATATTTTATCTTGTTACTATTTAAGATGGGTGAATCTTCTCTTTATCCTTTTCAAAATTGCTTTCTCATATGAATAAAGTTATGAATTCATGGGTAAAGACATGAAATGGGGTTGTACATCAACATCAGGAGAAGTGATTCTACTAATTCACAATTAAATGTGACACTGGCAGCAATAAGTTTAACCCAATAATAATAGTTATAACAGTGCACAGCACCCCATGGGGATGCTCTGTATAAACAGAAGCACAAATATTATTTATGCAAAATTCAATGCCCTGTAAAATGAATTAAATATGAAATCAACCAAGCAGGTTTACAAGTTGCTGGGTTGAGAGCCCACAGTCACTTTGGTTCATTTGATGGAAATGAATATAGTGGAATATAGTAGAGTCTAATGATCAAAAAAGCAGACATGGATTTAAAATATAGATTTTTTTTTAAAAAAAGGAAATAGATGGCAGAGAAAGGTGCCATATGAGCCTGGAGGGCATTTGGTTTCAGCATATGTGAATCTAGATCATACGGGCAACCTAGGAAGAGCCTATGAAGCTCAAAGGGGAACTTATGGAAATTCTAATAGGGGAAAACTTTATCTCTGAGCCAATGTGTTAGTAATTCACTAAAGACAACAAAATGTATTACCAGACTGGTGCAGAAATCCTGAGTGTGTCAATTATTAGATACCAAAGAGAGGCATGATGTTTGATAATATTTCTCTGGTGATCATTATAACTTGGCAAAGTTGAAATTCAAAATAAAGTAAATCTAGTATAAAGAATATGGTATATGTTCCCAGGTCATGTGTAAACAGAATTATACCTCTTTAGGAGAAAATGTTTCCTCTTAGGAAAAGAATAGTTCAATAGAGATTAAATGTAAATACAATACAAGCGAGAGATGTCTTGTTACACTGCGACACTTCTTATTTCTTGTAACATTGGTAGCAATAAATCTAACGCAGTCATAGTAGTAATAACAGTGCATAGCACCCCCATGGGAATGCTCTGTGTAAAAGAAGGCCCAAATATTATTTATTCAAAATTCAAAACCCCATAAAAAATAACTAAATATAAAACTAAGCAAGCTGGTCTTCAGGTTGCTTGGTTGCAAGCCACAGTCTCTCTGTTTATCCAATAAAGAGAAATAAAGTGGAGTCTAATGACTCCATTGTAAGTCTTAGTAGAATAAACAAGAAGTAATGAAGGAACATGAAAAAGCAGTTAGAAGGATACTCTAAAATGGGTTGATTCAGAGTCTGATATGAAATCAAGAGAATACAGTGGTTTCCATCCCCTTCTCAACCAACTCTATATACCATTACTGAACCCCATGCATCTACCAATGGTATTCTTAAATATTCATGAGGAAAGTTAGTAAAGAAAAAACAGCAGAGATTATGAGAGAAAAATATAAGTTCTGTAGAAATTCAGAAATTGAAAAGAAAAGCACAAAAGATTCAGAGCACATTCTCAGCTGCCTTGAGACCTGAGCTATCCACAGTTGCATGTAGCCCCCTGAGGGCACATTTTCAAGCCAATTAATATACAGTTTTTCTCTCCTAGAGTTAACAATTCAACTCTTGAGGAATGTAAGGTCTCATGGGAGAAACTGAGGTAAGAGAATTATGAATACTGGTGAAAATAAGAAATCTATGCATATATATATAAATGATATATATTCATTAAAATGAACACAAATATGAAAATACTATAGATTACAGACACACTAAATAAGCAATGTTTCCTGTTCAATTTATTTCCATTTAGCATCTTTTGATCTCTTGTATGTTTTCAGAATCTCAATTCTATCTGGTTTCAGTAAGATGACTATAAATTCTGTTTGCTTTGATGCACACAATATGCATACAAAAGGCATTATATTTGGACATCTGGATTACAAGCTAAATATTCAATGTTATTTTTATTTTGCTACTCTGAGCAACTAGGTCTTAATATGGATCCACTCCAGATTCACATTAAATTGATATATCATGTTAAAGGTTTGGAGGAGAGTTATACGTATGTGTATGCATAGTTACATGTCCATCTAAACATACCAAAATTTTTTGTCAAAGAAATTAACAGTTGGGAAAGTATATACTCTGAGGGCCAGTGAGGAAACTGTACATGTGAAGTATTGTGGTAGGGTGAAGTCCATAGCCTGTATTTTTGTTCTCAGACTGAGTGAAACGTGTGAAAATATAGAAAACACCAATGATATATCCAGACACCAAACATACTGAGTCTTGGCTGAAAAAAGTTTGTGTTTGTAACAAGTCATGAATTTCCTGACAGACTTCCCTGTGTATTGTTATTATATGAGGGGTTGTAGGAAGGGCAATTGCCAGTCTAGTCAACATGATCCTCAATGCAAGGATGCATCTTTAAATTCTAGTGTGTGCCAAGAAAAAAACAAACACATTTTCCCATTCACAAGGCAGCTGAAGGCTAGATGTTGAGAATGTAGACTTCAAATGTCACTCCCTCATGTAGAAGGAGGCAGAATTCCCCATGAAAATTTCCTTGCATTTTCCAAACTTAAATTTCTTAGTCTTTTCTGTCAATTGTCTCCCTCTATGTTTTTGGAATATAGACTGGCCTAACTGCAAACGTCAAGGTATTTCATTTGTTACATATATTCAGCTTAATTCCATAAAAATTTGAGAGTGGAATGCATAGTGAAAATGACATACTAATTGAAAAAGCTTTGAAGGATCAAAACATAATCAAATGATTTTGGTGTATGTTGTAAGTGTCTAAACATCATCATTAGCCATGCAGTATGTGTCACATGCCTGCTACACAGTAGGTACTCAAAAATACTGAGTAAGTGAATAAATAAATGTACAACATGCTTTACAGCCATGCACTATGATGATTTTTGTTTTTCTTTTGGTAATTCTAAAACTGGAATGTACACAGACAAATATGAATCTCTTGTCAATTTTTTTCAGTAATTCTTGTTTGGCGTGTTTTCTTAATGCACCAGTGTACAGTAAATTAAGAAAAGTATAGAAAACTTGAAGATAACAACATATCATGAAGCATTGAAGAACAAAAAGGAGTTGGCTGAAAGGTAGACTCTGTTTTATTTTTTAACTATTCATCATAGATAACATAAAACAGCATTTGATATGCTGTGAAAACCTCAGTTAGATATTAAGAAGAACTGACTGATGAGGGAATTATATTTAGATACTGAATATTGAACAAGAAAGATCATAGATTGCTATACTTGGGAAATTTGACAAATGAGGAAAACCATTCCCTTCCTGAGACATTTTTATTGCTCTCCTGCCTGGAAGCAGATGAATGAGTTTGATCACATGTTAAGCTCTCTTCCAGTTCTAAAAGTCTATGAATGAAATGGTGTACTTAAAAAGATGGAATTGACCCACAGATTCAGAGTCCGACAACTGCCCTGGCAGTTGGAAACATCAACATACTTCATATCTTAAATCAGGGAAGACTGGAGCCAAATGGATATCATTAATGAACCAGAAGAGCAGAAGGCTTTCTGGCACAGGTTTTAGCGTTCCCCTCACGCTGACCTTGGCCAAATGCATTTCCTTTTGTTCTTGATGATAATAAAGCAAATAAAGTGCCCATGTTTGAAAAATGCTTCTAGCTTATTATTGCATTAGGAAAAGATCAATGTCTGTTGCACATCACTGTGGAAACTGAAGTATGGGAAATAATATACAGCTTCAGATTTGTAGAAATTTACAACATATAGACTAAAAGTGAGCTGAGGAGGATATGACTAAATAACATATTTTGAAAGCAACCAAAGAATAGATAATGACTGTTCTGTTATTTAGCTGAATTCCATCTAATGTCTTAAAAATCAAAAGGCATTTGGCTAAAGATGTCCAGATTTCATTAAGTATGCCACAATGGTGAAAATTAATGTTTCATCTCAACATCTACAGTCACCCTTTTGGCAGAAATCACATTATGTATAGATATATATGTATACCTCTGTATATATGTATATACATGCATACTTGTACATATATCCACACACAGGGGTACATACATAGAGATAAACATAAAAACACAGACACAATCCTAAACCAGTAAGACATTATCAAATTTCTTTATTTTTCTGATAATGATTTGGCCCAGCCACATGATTCTGTGAGAATTATTCATTTGCACAAGTTTCCCTCCCAAAAGAACCCATGTTCTACGAGTTTATATTAGCATTTACATCAAGTCACAAATTCAGACAACTACAGGGACTACCTACACAAAGTGAGTGAATGAAAGGGACTATGTGTTTAAATAGAGAGAGAGAGAGAAAACAAAAACAATGGGCATGAAATGTGGTGAACCCAAGAGCATTTACCCCCAAAGGACACAGCCACTGCTCAGTGCCAGTCAGATATTTATTGCCTTGTGGGAGTGGGGTGGGCAATCTTGAATGTGAGTTCAGTGTTATCAGAGTTTCCACTCCGAAAAGAAGGCAGCAATCCAGATCTTTCTATAAAATCATCCGATGTTTAAGTGTTTCCCAAAAATGTTTGCTAATTGTGTGGCCCTCAGGCCACCCGTTTCTAGTCTTTGGTGTCTATACCAAAGTTACACAGGGGCTAAATGTTAGAAGTTTCTTGATGGAAGTCAAGTTTGACAATTGGCTGGTTACATTATAAGTTGGTCACTATTTAGAACTTACTCTTTTATTTATTTAGGCCCTCCATTATATCTGCGTAGATTAAATTACCTAACTATTTAAGTTGTTCTATAGGCTACATCTTGAAATCCTGATTTTAAAATGTCATTTTGTAGGGCTTTAAGTATAATAATAATGTATAAAATACATGTGTTTTCATTAGAAATCATTTCAAACAAGAGTAAAAATTTAATCACCCACACATCCAGACCTAGCACCTGTTAATTAAGAAAGCTGACCTGTTTTGGTCCAAAAACCCCTCCTAAAGAATTTCTTGCTAAGCTCTGGTCTCCACTGGTAGTTATAGCAGGTGGCAACAAAGGGTCTTTAAATTCATCCATTGTGTTTACTAAATGTTTTCATGCTCTGAAGGAATGTCTTTTTGCCGAGTGAAATCTGTTGGAAACTGCAAGTCAATTCTTTTCTTTTTTTTTGAGACAGTGTCTTGCTCTGTCACCCAGGCTGGAATGCAGTGGCGTGATCTCAGCTCACTGCAGCCTCTGCTCCCAGGTTCCAGCGATTCTCTTGCCTCAGCTTCCCAGGTAGCTGTTATTACAGGAATGTGCCACTATGCCTGGCTAATTTTTGTATTTTTAGTAGAGATGGGGTTTCACCATGTTGGCCAGGCTGGTCTAAGTGGTCAATTCTTAAAGCACAAGTGGTGAGCTCCATTTTCATTCAGATTACACCAAGTTCATCATCACTGATAACTAGCTGACAAAGAATTTTTCTTCTGTTGGCCTGGACGCTTTTTCTCTAATTTCTTGCATTGTATGAAAGAGAAGGTCTTTGAAGTGGCAAAAGATGAAAAGGATCCTAAATGCTTTTTGGAACAGTCTAGGAGGAATTCGGTTTTGATAGTGCTTTCTTAGGGTTTGTCAATCCTAGCGTACAAAGGAGCGGAAGAAACTGCTGGAATAGAAAACCTAAAGTGGTGGGAGAATGGGAGAATGGCCAGGAAAGACTTCATGAGAAAGGGGGAAGGGAAGGAAATTAAAAAGAGTCTTGAGTGTTTGAAGAAAAAAAAAAAACTGTAAATTTGAAAGAAGGCAGTAAAAATCATTTTTCTATCAACTTTCAAGACTATGCAGGCATATTATGAAGAACTGCCCATATGCCAAATAGCACATTACATAGAGTGAAAAAATGAATCTTTAAACAGGACATGACACATACTGGATGGCCAGCAATATATCCTAGACCACCAGAATATTAGTATCATTGCAGCTAGAGACAGTAAACATATGAACTTATTAGCAACAGATGAAAGTCATATGTGTACACCTACTGAAGTCAATGGTTATTCCATAATTCCTGTCAATGCCAAATCACTTCAGCAAGGCCTCTGACAGAAGTACTGGCTTCTCCCAATGTATGTATTTCAAAAACTCACTCTACAAAGCCTCTCATCTCTGCTGCCATTGAGGGAACTAGATTGGAATCCCCTTGGAAGTTGTCATTGCAGTGCCCTCATCAGTCAAGAAGGTTGCTGCTGGGCAGCATGAGGCATCCCCTCCCTCTACAAGGGCTTCATGGCTGGCCTCTTAGCATTCAGAGTCCCTCTGGCTGAATAAATGAAAGACTGTGAAATTGAACTCAAGTTACCATACAGTAGGTAAAGAAAGCCCAGAAACTGGGCCACCAAAGCAGCCCAGGAACATGCTTTAATGTCATAATAAAGACATACCCGAGACTGGGCAATTTACAAAGGAATGAGGTTTAATTGGACTTACAGTTCCACGTGGCTGGAAAAGCCTGACAATCATGGTGGAAGGCAAGGAGCAGCAAGTCACATTTTACATGGATGGCAGCAGGCAAAGAGAGAGAGAGCTTGTGCAGGGGAACTCCTCTTTTTAAAAACCATCAGATCTCATGAAACTTATTCACTATCATGAGAACATCATGGGAAAGACTTGAACCCATGATTAAATTGGTTCCCACTGGTTGCCTCCACAACACATGGGAATTCAAGATGAGATCTGGATGGGGACACAGCCAAACCATATCACCATGTCATAAAGGAGAGAGCATAGCCAAGAGTTAATATATGCTTTGACATGAAAATACATAGAAAAGCCATTCTTCCTCTCATTCTCCTTTCCTTCCCCACTTTGGCCAAACACTTTAATTATGTATTTACATATAGGGCCTATAAGATCTTTCTAAACTAAATTATCTTTTTTCTAAACCAAGGTGCTCTCTGTTTTTTTAATTCTATTTTTTTAAAAAACTTACAATTTTTTTTTTTTTTGAGACGGAGTCTTGTTCTGTTGCCCAGGCTGGAGTGCAGTGGCGCGATCTCGGCTCACTGCAGGCTCTGCCCCCCGGGTTCATGCCATTCTCCTGCCTCAGCCTCCCGAGTAGCTGGGACTACAGGCGCCCGCCACCTCACCTGGCTAATTTTTTGTATTTTTAGCAGAGACGGGGTTTCACCGTGTTAGCCAGGGTGGTCTCAATCTCCTGACCTCGTGATCCACCCACCTCGGCCTCCCAAAGTGCTGGGATTACAGGCGTGAGTAACTGTGCCCGGCCCAAAACTTACAAGTTATAAATGGGAAAAAACATAATACATCTGTAAACTCTTCTGAGCATTCCTTGCATAGCCACTACTCAAATTAGTCCAGATTTTAAAAAATTTCCCAGCAATAATAAGAAATTTAAGATGCTTTATAACTTTTCATATTACTTCTACATGTACTTTGCTTGCTACTTATAAAATCAAGGCGAATAAGAAAGGTACTAGTAACCTGGTGTTACAGATGGGGAAAATAGAGCTCAGCTCTATAATTCCCTATATTTTCCTCCCTAATTTGATTTACTTTTTTATTGCTGAGGATATGATTGGAGAATATCAATGTGTAACAGAGTAGTTTTAAGACCAGCTGTCTGCTAAATGATGGTAAGTATTAAACGTTTCAGATGCCATAGGGCCAAAGTTATTCAATAAAAATTCATTGCTAACAAGAATGAAATAAAAATAGCTGGAATTATTTTAATTATTGGCTCTAATAAAGTGAGAGTTCATTCATCTATCAATACGTGTTCAGCCTGAAATTGATAAAAGTTTAAAAAGCTAATTAAGATGGTAGGGGCCTAGTAGAAAGGTTAAAAAAAATCACCTACAGAAAATATTGCTTGACATTTTTCATGATTCCTTGATGAGTATTATGGATTTTGTTTTTCAAGGATAGGATACATTTAGGGAAATATGGAAAAATAAAGAATATGGCAGAGCTCTATAGACTTACATTAACTCACATTTAGTAAACTGCCAACATCCTCTTAATTTTCATGTAAAATCTTTGATGTGGAATTGCACCAATGTGTTCTCTAAATTTAAGCTGCAGTCTCTAAGTTTGAGTCATATCTTGCCTATTTAGAAGAGAACAAGGAGAACAGATTTGAATTTAGAATACATAATTGTAAAATTTCTCTTGAAATCAAAAAGTAAAGACTAAAAGTGTAAATAAATCTCAAAATATTCACTGAAAAAAAAAATGGGGGAAGAAATCTGATCTAATATCTTTGAGAAAAAATGACTCTTCAAAGGAAGTCTACTTATTTTAAACAATGTCAAAACAGATGTTTGTGGACAGTTGTGTATAAGTTTAAAAAATCATTATGACATATTCTATTGAGTAAGGCAACATAAACAGAAAAATAGGCCCAATCAAATCATATAAATTTTATTGATCCTAATAACTGATTCCAATAAAAAGCACATCAAAATATAGCTAAATTTTATATTTAAAAAGTTACTTTTCCCAGCATTTTGGGAGGCCGAGGTGGGCGGATCACGAGGTCAGGAGATGGAGACCATCCTTGCTAACATGGTGAAACCCCATCTCTACTAAAAATACAAAAAATTAGCCAGGCGTGGTGGTGGGTGCCTGTAGTCTCAGCTACTCGGGAGGCTGAGACAGGAGAATGGCGTGAACCCGGGAGGCGGAGCTTGCAGTGAGCAGAGACTGCGCCACTGCGCTCCAGCATGGAAGACAGAGGGAGACTCCGTCTCAGAATAAATAAATTAATTAATAAATAGTTATTTTTTAAAAGTCTTAGTAAAAACAATATCCCACTTTTCATATAATAAAATGGAAATTTAAACAGATAATTCACAACCAGAGTAATGATTCTGTAAGTCAAACATTCAAATCTTCATAAACTTTTCCACCCTCCTGTATTGTATAAGCCCAATTTCTGAAGTTACCTGGGTTTCAGCTTCTTTACCAAAACAAATTTTAGCATAATTTTTTAAGACGCTGGAATAAAACTTACTTTTATAATATTTCAAAATAAAGGCTTCTAAAGAAATCATTGTCATAGATGAAAGAAGCACATTTTGTAAAAATAATAGTTAATGTTTTCTGTTAAATCAAGCTTAAGGTAAATTAAAAGCAAAGTTAAAAGTTTCATTAATTTTGGCCATTAGAGGAATGGGCTAATTATTTCCGAAATATAATATGTAGTAATTAAACAACTACTAAGTGAAATCATAGAGCACTCTATGTCAACTTCTTCTCATACAAAGAAACTAGTAACCTAAGTAACTTTTGGGCTTTTTTTTTTTTTTTTTTGAGATGGAGTCTCACTCTGTCCCCCAGGTGCAGTGGCACCATCTCGGCTTACTGCAACCTCTGCCTCCCAGGTTCAAGCAATTCACCTGCCTCAGCTCCAGAGTGTTTGGGACTACAGGCGCCCACCACCATGCCTGGCTAATTTTTTTTGTATTTTTTGTAGAGACGGGGTTTCACCATGTTGGTCAGGCTGGTCTCAAACTCGTGACCTCAAATGATCTGCCCACCTCGGCCTCCCAAAGTGCTGGGATTACAGGAGTGAGCCACCACATCTGGCCAAATTTTAAGCTTTCAACACTTTCTTTTATCAGCACCAACATAATATTTAAGGTGACATTTTATCCTCCTTGAAACTTCAACATCTGCTGTTCAACAAATACCTGTATTATGAGTAAGTGTTTAATAAATAATATCACATTACTGATACTTCAATACAAATTAGACATTATAAATCCTAATATATCTGTGATAAAATGACAATGGAAGTAAAATAGCTGTATATTTCATGTAAAAATTTAGACATACATTCCATAGTATGTCTATGAAATAGACAAGAAAATCATTTTTGCACAATTATAACTTGTTTCACAATCCATAATGTTGCTTCAAAATAATAATTTGGACCAAAATGGAATTACATCTGTAAAAAACTCTAGTGCATTTAGTAATGGTTAGACAATCTATACCTTGATTACAGTATGTGCCCACGCTGAACTTTAAAAACAAGGAATAGCAATTTTATAGTAATCTGATAAAGAAGCATTTGGACCTTTGGGGAAAGAGTTAATGAATAATAGATCTGAAACCGGGTTTCATGGATTCACTGTGAACTTTCATTCTAATAGTTAAAGTAGATGTCTATCAAATTGCTTATGAGGACAAATTTATGGAAAATAACCAAGAGTAAAGCTTTGTTCTTATTAAGAAACATGAATATGTATGTAATTTTAGCCAGACTAAATTAACCCAAAAATGAATAAATAAAAAAAGGACAATAATTGTTGTCACAAGAGAAGACTTGTCTCCCTTCCCCCTCTTAGAAAAGCATTTATGCTCAGAATTTTTTTAAAATTCACATTTTTAAATAAAACCATTTGGAAAGAAACAAAAGGAAAAGAATCTGCAAGGAAACCATTAAGGAGTAAGAAGCATGTATAGTTCACCTCCTTAGTAATAAACCTTCTTAAAACAGGGAGAGCCTGCAGTTTAAATACAGTGCTTGATATAAACATAAGACATGAAACTTAGTGTTCATCCAAGCAGTGCATTATTGCTGAAGTGTGTCAATTTTCTAAGCATGACTATTTAGAAAGGTTACATTGAGTCATTAATCCTAATTCTACATTAAACATCTTGTGAAACTCCATGTGCTCTGAACAGAGTAAGATCCTATTTTAGCAGCAACAGTATAAATAGGAAGTAAATATAAAATGTATCACAGATAGTCCTGTGAATTTTTCTGTGTCTTTGTGGGTATGGTACATTAACATGTATTCCCCCTGGTGGATGCTCAACTAATTATGTGAACCAATATCAATAAATAAGTGAAGTATACCTGTGACTTCACCTTTATTTTCAATCTAACGATTTAACTTGATGGATGTCCATTGATAATTAGGGATTTCCCATATGAAATTGGTACTATTTGAGTTTAGCAAACTTACAAATTATATTGCTATTATGTCTCTTGTTCCCTTGGGCTACTGATTCTTCTGTAACCTTTTGATTTGCAAAGATCTGAGGGTTAGGAGCTACTACAACAAACAACAACAACAAAGCCAAGGCAATCTGGACTGTTTTTATTAATAAATTTAACTCTGGCATTATCAAACATAAAATAGAGATAAATAACTGTAATTTTATGGCCTTTATGTTCTAGATATTTCAAATATACTAGTCATCAGCATTTCAAAGACTTTGGAATAAAATCAGTTATTACACCCAAGCGATTCGTTAATGTTTACTAAGCACTTTCATAGATCATCTTATTTAATTCTTACAATTCTGTGCTGTAAGTATAGGATTACTATCTCTGCTTTATAGGCTCAGAGAAGTTAAGCAATTCACGATTAATACTCTACACCTGTTTTTCTAATTCCAAGTCCTCTTTAAAGAGCATCAGTACTATCATTTGATATCTCCATTTTCCAAAACTCTAAACAAATTTTTTAATAAGAAGAAATAGAAAAAGAAGGGAAACAAGGAAAGCAGATAATTGATTCATTGATTCTCCCCACCCCCAAAACAAGCGCTTTGGGAATCTATCGGGTACTTCTCTGAGGACTTTCAGTCAATAGGAACAAAGTGAAAGGCAAGAATCCATAAGCCACCAAGTGTGTATCATTAATATTCATGACTGAAGGTGTAAGGAAAAAGAAGATGAAGTCAACGCAAATGCCAAAACTCAGATTTTAAAGGAAAGAAAAACAGTGCACCTGACCAAAATGGAAAAACTGGAAGATGGAATCAGTTTCTAAAGAAAGATAAGAAGTATGGTTTTATACTTGAGATGACTTTGAGAAATTCAAGATGTATTGCACAGACCTCAAAACTGAAATTCAGGTAAGAATGCAGGACTACTGCTGTAAACTTGAGCCACCAACATAGATATATGAAAATATAAGTGCAGATTTGCTTTGCAGGACGTAGAACAAGCTTATCCGACCCACAAGTGGGCTACATGTGGGCTACATGTGGCTGAGGACAGCTTTGAATGTGGCCCAACACAAATTCATAAAATTTCTTAAAACATTATGAGAATATTTTTGTGTTTATTACTTTTTTAGCTCATTAGCTATCATTAGTGTTAGTGTATTTCATATGTGGTCCAAGACAATTCTTCTTCTGATGTGACCCAGGAAAGCCAAAAGATTGGATACCCCTGATGTAGAATGAAAAGACAAGGATTAATCTTGGAAACCAGTCATAAATATAGAAGAGAAGCAATAAGTGTAACCAGAGAAGGAAACTAAGAAAGGATGGAGAAAATTGGTGACTACTGTACCATCCAAACTAAGGGAAGAGAAACCATTAAGAAGTGATATTCAAATCCCAGCACTCTGGGAGGCCGAGGCAGGTGGGTCACTTGAGGTCAGGAGTTCAAGAACAGCCTGGCCAACATGGTGAAACCCCATCTCCACTAAAAGCACAAAAATTAGTTGGGCATGGTGGTGTGCACCTGTACTCCCAGATACTTGAGAGGCTGAGGCAGAAGAATTGCTTGAACCTGGGAGGCGGAGGTTGCAGTGAGCCGAGATCGTGCCACTGCACTCCACCCTGGGCAACGGTGAAACTCTGTCTCAAAAAAAAAAAAAAAAAAAAAGAGGTGAGGTTCATAGAAATTTAGCCCAAAAAATAGAGAGAGTAAAATTGAAAAAATATATATAACAGCAATTTAATGAAAACATGGTGATATTACTGCAAGATAATAAAACTTAAAAGTTAGTATCTTAAAAATAGTATAAATGGATATTCTCCAAGATGTTTCTTTTTCAATCAATCCTGATGAAAATATATTCAATATCACAGATCCTTATCTATGCCAAAACCCTCTAACAGTAATGGTTGTTGATTATTAATAATATGACTAATATATAATAATACATCATATTATAATTAAACTAGAAAATGTTAGTAGTCTAGTATCTTCTAGAAAAACCACAAAGCTACATACTTCCAACAGTTCTAAGATTCGTGGTATGGAACTGGATTAGTTTTGGTATTTTTGTTGTTAAATTCCAGAAAAAAAACTCATGAGATACCACTCTAGAGTGCTTTACACTGAACATTATGAACATAAACCATACAATCAACACTGATTTATGTAATGATGTCACATATGTTAAGAACAGACAAAATAATTTGGGTGAATACATTTTTAAAAAGTCCAAACTGGCTTCTTCCCTCTCTGTGTGGAATTTAAGAAATAAGAAGTCTACTGAAATCTTACACCCTGAAAAATTGTTTCACTTACGAAGGACATTAATATGCTTTCTGTGCTAAAGATTTGGTTACAGAATTTTGGAGAAAATGAAGGCAGAAGGCAATAGAATTGCCAAAAAGACTGAGTATTATTCAGTAATTTCAAGTCTTTAGACAGTATTGTGAGAGTATGGGAGAAATGTAATCAACTACAAACCCGGTTTTGTTTTTTTTATACAAGAAAGTATAAGCCACAAGACAGTATCTCAATTAGACTCCAATTCAGTAACTAAAGAAGGGGATGATAACGTAAGTTCCTTTTTCTGTCTCCTAAAGCTTACACTTTGTTGGCACATGACTTTCTAAGCTTAAGCTTTACTGACACATGACCACAACCCTGCGATAAGGTGATGTTCCATTTATACAAACAAACGACAACTGTGGTATCATAGGAAGATACTTGGTCCCTGGTTTCTGGTACAGTGCTCCTAATGCCCTTGAAATTTCCTGAGTGAAAAGGGTGAGGAGAACCTCTTTTTTTCTAAAGAATTGACTCTTGGCAGGCCCCCAGATGGCTTCAGAATTAGGGCTGGTCACCAGAAATACCAAGTCTTGATTAAAAACTTAGAACATTCAGCCACACTCCCATCAACTTCCAAAGAGAAGAGAAGGACTGAAGACTGAGTTCATCACTGATGACCATGATTTAATCATTCATGCCTACATAATGGAAACATTGTAACACCACCTAACAGATGGAGCTCGAAGAGCTTCTAGGCTAGTGAACACATCAACATGCTGGAAGGTGGTGTGCCAGAGAGAGCATGGAAGCTCTGTGCCCCTCCCAGTCAGGCTTATGGGACTGAGCTCTTTACATGTGTGATCTGTTGCTAGTAGCATTGTAGATAGCATCAGAATTGAACTGAAGTACTGGATACCCAGTTGGTGCCTAGAGAATCAGAGAACTGATTGTTGGTGTTTGAAAACATTCAAAAACAATAACAGTAGTATCTACATCTTGGTTTCTTAATTTCATTTTATACCACAAATAAATAAAGCTCCTGGGAGACATGGCTGACACTGAGGTTGTGGCATGGAACATACAAAACCAGCCTGGAGCATCTTTTTGTGCCAGAAAAGTAAGAAAATGAACCAAGAGTTATGGGGATGTGTCAATAAGTCACAAGAAGGCAGCTTGAAGGGGCTTTCTCTGGAAAAATCTGGGACAATTTGAGGATCAAAATAAATAATGATAGCAATGGATTATAACTCATTGAATAAAATGGGAATCCATCGGTCTACCTTGACATAAATAAATAAATGAATAAGCTGATGGGGAATGGAATAATTATAGTCTCAATTTATCGCACCACAAAATTCTTATTACTCTCCAAGGGGGAAAGAGCAACTTTATAGTGGAAAAGCCTGGTAGATACCCCCAGTCAAGTGACCAAGATAATGTCATCAGTAATGAGACAAAGGGCAATTTGTGCCATCTGATATAATGCGATGAGATCACTGCATCACTTCTGTGATATTCCTGCCAAAGATGCATAACCTGAATCTAATCACGAAGAAACACCATAATAGCCCAAATTGAGGAACACTCTACAAAATAACTGGCCTGCAATCTTCAAAATTGCTAGTCATGAAAGTCAGGGAAAGAATGTCAATTTAATTAGAAACTCATATTTTGTGTCAATGAAATTAAACTGGTCTTAGAATTTCCAGTAATCCTTTGAATATCTTTATTTTTACTTCCTTCCATGTGGCTCACACTCTCTTTTCTTTTATTCTCTCCTTTTTTCCATATTTTTCCTTTTCTCCAGACTCCAAAAAGTTACTGTTGCCTGGAAGTAATATTACCTCCAGTGGATCTTGATTTTCTTTTTCCACACCTCTTATATTTTCCATTCATTTTAATGGCACTGACATTGCTACAATTTCAAGATGGTGCTGTCATCTATCTTTTTTTTTTCTTCTGGAGATAGAGTCTTGCTGTCACCAAGGCTGGTGTGCAGTGGTACGATCTTGGCTCACTGCAACCTCCACCTCCCAGGTTCAAGCGATTCTCCTGCCTCAGCCTCCCAAGTAGCTGGGATTACAGGCATGCACCACCACGCCCAGCTAATTTTGTATTTTTAGTAGAGATGGTGTTTCTCCATGTTGGCCTGGCTGTTCTCAAACTCCTGACCTCAGGTGATCTGTCCACCTCGGCCTCCCAAAGTGCTGGAATTACAGGCGTGAGCCACCACACCTGGGCTGGTGTTACCATCTTGTTATAATCTGGCAGAGGTGATAATTTGAAGGAAATTTGTGTACTGTTTTTCAGGTTATGAAGCACTTCATCTAGCTTACCTCATCTGATTTGCATATTTATTGTATGAGATAGGTATTACTATATTTCTCATTTTAAAAATGAGGAAGGTGAGGCAGATTCAATTCATTACAAGGTTTGTGAATTACAGTGAGTACTTCTAACATCAGTACTACACAGCTGTCTTCCCTACATACAGGGGACTGTTTGCATTTCAGCATTATCAAAAAGAAGAAGAAATCTATTAGAGAAAGAACAGCCACCGAAATAAGTTGGTATTGTTCAGGTTGCTCAATGTGAATGAATAACAGTCACTATGCCATCTCAATTAATGAATGGATGACTGTAGTAATCTGTCTTCTTTTCCATTGTTGCTTAGCTTTTTAACTAAAATGGACAGTCTTCTACTGTTAATTGTTTTCTTTTTAAAGAAGAGGGAAAAAAAGAAAATGAATAAAATCAATTATACTTGTTGGTGAATTCCATATATTTGAGGCACAACTTTACTGTTTTAATTAAATGGAAATATAGGCTCATTGTTTTAAAGACAATAAAAAGACAATTCAAACCCTGACATTGGGCCTTCCCCATATCCCAACCCCATCTGTTTTAAGTGGAACATCTAGGACAACGAGGCTAACCATGGTTTAGAAGATTAGATTCTGATAACAGCCAATTGTAAATAACTACCTGCATTCTAATTATTCCTCTAAAAATCCAACTAATAACAAGTCCACTGCTTTCTACACTTCTGTAAAGTTTGAATCATTGTCTAGTTTGAAGTAATCTGATAAGGTTGGCAAATGTTAAGTCAAAATAAACTGCATATAAGTTAGAACAGATTCCCAGTGAATAATTCTAGGATTTATTCCATTCATACTGACTTTTTTTGTGTGTGTTGGGGGGAACAGTATCTCCCTCTGTCACCCAGGATGGAGTGCAGTGATACGATCATGGCTCGTTGCAGCCTCTGCCTCCTGGTCTCACCCACCTCAGCCTCTCAAAAAGCTGGTACCACAACTGCACAGCAACATGCCCAGCTAAATTTTTTTTATTGTTGTAGAGACAGGGGTCTCATTGTGTTGCCCAGGCTGGTGTCAAACTCCTGGGCTCAGGCAATCCTCCTGCCTCAGCGTCTCAAAGTGCTGGGATTATAGGCATGAGTGAATTTTAATAGTATGAATTCTGAAACTCAAGAGAAACCTGTTATAAGGAAACTTATTGGCATAAGGAAGCAATTGTGACTTCATATTTATGAGAGTTGAGGTCAAATTCCTGGTTCATCTCTTCTCAGATGTGTGCCCTTTATCTCTTTGGGCCTTAGCTTGCTCATATGTAAAATGGGGGTAAAAATACTATGTATCTCTCAGACCCATGATGTCTAAATGAGATGAGGTGTCACTGGTACAAAACATGTTCGTTATTGTTAGCATTTACATTTGTATTACAAATATAAATACTCTCATCTCTGGAAATGAATGTAATCTAGAGACAATAATATTATTTAAATTTCTTTGAATACTATTCCAAATTGGAATATTTTAAGGAGAGCAAAATGCCTGAGAATATCTATTTGCTCAGTATTGCCATCAGCCCTATTGCATGGCCAGGGGTCTACTCTAGAGGGAAGACTTTAGGCAAACTGTCTTCTATCAACCCTGCCTTTTAAAGTGGTCCTCTACCTCCACCTCATCAGCTCACTGGAGCACTCAGCATCTAGAACCAGCTAGTGAAATCTGAGCACTCAATTAACAATAAAGTGAAGTGAAAAAAATGGTTTGAGTTTGAATCACAGCTCTATCGTTTTCTTGCTATGTGACCTTTGCATACATAGTTCATTAACACCATTATCACCTTCCTCCTCTCCTGGAGACTTAGGATTTAGAAAGACAGCATCACTAAAAGACACATTACTTGGCACACAGCAGTCACTCAGTAAATATTAATTATCTATGGCCTTCACTTCACTCCCTTCTAGGAGGATGCACATAAGAAGAAAACAATTGCAATGCAAAGAAATTCGTCTTTAGTGGTAGAACTTTGGGACTCAGTAGTACCTTGGTAGGGAAGATATTTTGAGGCCTGGAGTATTTCTAGCATCTGTCATATCACAAGAGGCAACCACTTCAACCATCCTGCAGAAAGTAGACTATGGCTAGAGGTGATGTTTCTATAAACTCCCCAAGGAAAAATTCTGCAAGTACTTGTGTGAGAGCAGGAAATCTATCTCCCTTGCTCTGTGAAAGAGGACAGGGACTTTTTTTTCTAGACAAACGTTTGAAAATGAAAAAACCAGTATGATTAAAACTAAACATTACATAGCACATTTTTAAAATGTTTAATGATAGAAAACATAGCTCATTTTTTCAAAGTTGATATTATTACCTGGGAAGGCTTACTTATGTTTAAAATTATCTAGTGCTCATGGCACTCAGTGCTCATCATGTTAAGAACTCAGGTTAGCTCAAAAATGACAGGGCATGATACATATAGAAGTAGGAAACTCCAACATGGCACAGCTGCTATATTCTTGCATAATCAATTATGATTGAATTTATTTATTTTTCCACTTGATAAAATATATTCTGGAAATGCATTGAGAAACATGCACAAAAAGAACCTGGTTAAATTATTTTAAACAATTAAATATCAAATAATTCAAAAAATAAACTGCTAGTATCAAATGTCAAATACATAAAATGTCAATTTCTCGGAAAGGGTGCAGCACATTTCATTTCTATTATGCTTTTAGCACCTTTTCTCTATTTCTGGAGACAAATAAATTTTGAGGAAGCCTAATTAGCTGTCTATTCAAGCACAACTCAGTGAAAAAGCTAAGGGTATTCTTGGCTGTTTCCTCTCAACTTCTGATTTGTTAGAATGCTGAATTTATGCTTAAACTCCCTCAAAGACCCTGGGATCAACTGCCAATTTTATTTTCTACAATGCTGGATTATGAAAACACAGCATCAATAGCATTTTTTTCCCACATAATTTTGGTAGAAAAACTATAGGACTTTAAGAATAAAACTCAGCAACAAGTTGGGTGTTTTTAGCAGTGTAGAAGAAAAGACAAGGGTTTATTGCCATGTTTCATATGCATGATTTTGATGCATGCTGCCCCAAAGCCAATTCAAACAGCAGTCAGGGACTGCAGCAACTTCATATACTCTGGAGAAGAACATGCGTTTCTTACGTTGCTTCCAACTTGAACAAGCCCCATCCTTGGGGTCAACTGGCTCACTGAGAAAGTCGAATGAGGAACAACATAAAACACGATCACTGCTCTAGTTTTCCCTAAATGCTCTAGGTAGCCGTCACTTTACCCTGTGTACACCGCATTCCCTTACTGCCCAAAGTAATAAAGACTTCTGTCACTGCGAGAGCTTTTCATCTTCAGGGCTTCTTTCTCCTCTCCTGATAAGACTGCCAACTCCACTCTCTGTAAATGAGCTCATGTGAACACTTCATTTTCAGTGCGTGAAAACAAAAAGGGCCACTGCCCAGCTTCAGAGATGGAGGGGGTAGTGCTCTCTCTTCAAAGTCAGAGGAGGATGTTTGAAAGGGATTGAAACTGACCTAGGGAGCCTCCCGTGGAATAAGGAAGTTAAAGCGGAGCCATTATACTCCTCCGCTAGCTTCACTTTTATTTTACAATGCCTAAAGGCTTGGGAGTGCAGGGAGGGAGAGTGGGAGAACAGACCAGCTATCTCTAAACCAATTTCTGTTTGTGAACATTAAACATTTGCATTCACTTTGGCCAACACCACTAGCCAATATCAATGCTCCAAGTATATGTGAGCTGAACGTTTCACATGTGGGACAGATGGCTAAACCATTACAATGCAGTCAATTTCGAAATAAGTGAATCCCAGCTTAGGCTTCCTCGTCCAAACAGTAACTAAATTTAATTTTTTTGCAATCAGTGGCATATGTTTGCATCTGTCTACAATATGACTTGGGCCAAATCTGATCTGGCCATGGCATCCTGAGTACTAAGGCTATACAATTCCTAGTGTTAAATGTATTGTAAATACCAGAGGGGGCAGGTTAATTAATTAAATATATATATTGGGTTTTTTTGGCCCTTTGGAGATCTACCATGTTTGTGATACAGGTAAGAGCTGCTGACCAACTACAGGAGTTTCTGTTATCCTTTTTAAATGTTTAAAATTTCCCTATCCAATAATAATAATAACAATAATAGTAATAAACAGAACCCACATTTACCCACATTTAATTGTCTATTACAGCTAAGAGAAATTGGCTTTACCTGTTGGCCTCATTATAGTCACCCAATTCCATTTATTCAAATGTGTACAATGTGCTTATTACGCACCAGGCACTGTGCTAGGCATGGGACAATACCAGAGCATTCTTTCCAGAGCTCACTGTCACAGTCAGGCTGGTACACAGGAAAATAATTACAGCCGTATAATGCTTGCATTTTAATAAAAGCATGGGCTAGACCCTAGAAGGAGTATAAGAAAGAAAACTGAACTCTTTCTGGAGAGGTCGAAGAAGGAACTTGGGCATCACTGTGTTGAGTTGCGAAGGTGTCTGTGCATGAAGAAGATGGAAGGATATTTCAGTCACAGAGAACAGCTGTGGCAGAAAAGCAGGAAAAAGCAGGATTTGGAACTGTGTTTTCTAACATGTGTTATGTAACTTAATTAAAATAAAATAAAATTTCAAATGCTGCTACTCAGGTACCCTAGCTGTATTTCAAATGCTTCCCAGTCACATGTTGTCAGTGACTATCATATTAGACAGTGGAATCATGGAACACTCCCATAACTGCAGAAAGTTCTATTTGACAGTGCAGATTTGGAAATGTGGATTACTGATAACTGAGATACTACAAAATGTGAAATGTATGAAGGGACTTGGTCCTGTAGATCCTGAGAAATCACTCAATGAAATGGAGATTTCAGCTTATAATACTTCTAGAGCCACTGATGGATTTAAGGAGTGACGTAGTGTGGATAAATGAAGGGGACAGAAAATGAGTGACTTGATCATACTCGTATTTTAGAAAGACCTTCATTCAACCTACAGTGTGAAGGGTGACACATATGTACATCCACATTCACATACAATATTCCACAGTATACCTATCAACCCATATAGGCTTTTCCCTTCTTTATTGTTTCAGTGAATAATAATAACAATAATTTACATTTATTAAATGTATATTGTGGAACATTCACTGCCCTGAATACTTCATACATATTAACTTACCAAGATCAAGGAATGGAAGGGCATCTTTGAGATACATGTTGACTTCTAAAGACCAATAGTTCAATTTAATCCTCCATTTATATTGTTTTATAGGAAATATAGAACTGTGAATAGAAAAACTGTAGAGAAACATATAGACAGGTTGAATCTATGGTGCAATTCATCCTGCCAGCTAAATTTAAGCTCTAAGCAGGTTTAGCTTGGAACCTGGTGGCTGAGTGGACTGTGGCTGCTACATGTATCTGCAAATAGATGTGGCATTTGTGGGAGTGCCAATAAAAATCTCTTGAACTGCATTAATGGGAACTTCTCTATATAGAATATTCAACAAAAATCCCTGAAAGAAATTGTTCATATGGAACAACCCACCTTGTGAGACTGTAAGAAATGAAAAAATGGAGGCAACAATTAGAAGCAACAATGAGCAGGGAATTCTCCAGTGACCTGCATCTTACTTAAATGGTGAATTGAGGTGGCTGGATGTCTGGCCAAATCTCAGCTTTCTTTGTTTTCTTGGGAAGGGTATTTTGCTCACCATCCTAATCACTTAAAGTCATGCTGTGCTCTCACAGCAAGTCAGTGAAATATGCTTTCTTCTTTAATGGCTAAAACTTGATCCAGGTTTGGCTGGAAAAAAAAAAAGAGGCTTGATATGGTCTGGGATCTGGGTTTGCTTCTAAGCTATTTGTATACCTCATCAGTTTCCCATAATTCACTGAGTCAGTCAGTCAAAAAGAATTAATTTAATGCCTACTGTGTGCAGAGAAGAGCATATGGTATACAAAGACACAATTCTGACACTCAAAGCTTTTGAAATCTAGGTAAGGAAGAAAACATACCTATAGAAAGAAATATTAAATAATCAATATTTAAAATAATATGTTATAAATTGAATGCTTGAGTGCAAGAGGGATCTGGGAACTTAGGTGAAGTCATGGGTATGGTACATGTAGTTAAAAAAGAAGATTATCTGAAGGAGATTGGTTGCAAATCAGATTGCAAAGTGTCAGAAAATGAAAAATATTATAGGTTTAGATATTCATAGGGGGTTCCAATAAATTTTTTCTGATTATTTTATAATCAACCCACAATTAAAGATCTTGAAAATTTAACCAGAGACACAAGAGATGAAATATACCAAAGCTAGTACTGGTTCACAAGTCATTTCAAAAGAAAAAGTAAAACCACATCAGAAAGTATATGTCCTAACATCTCACAACAAGAAGAACTTTACACGGTGTACTTTCCTTACAATTTCTTGAAGCTTTCCTATTTACAATTTCTAATATAATTAATGGGGTGTTTATTATGCTTAATGCTAAAAATCCTCTGATCTAATTTTGAAAATGAATTATTCCACTTAACAAGGAAAAAAAAATCCTTTCGATTTTTACCCAAGTGCTACAGTTCTCCAAGTATTCCATATTTTCAGCTATTATCCCTTTCTTACAAAGAGCCCACTTAATAATGTTCACTCTAACAACCTCATTTATTTTCCAGAAAATTAACTCAGTTTCAACCCTGATTAATGATTTCATCTAAATGAATCAAATTAAAAATTGAAAATTATATTTCAAAAGCCAAAGAAAAAAAAATTGACCATTTCCAGTTAACAAATGATCCTTTCAAATATTAAAAGATGACCATGAAGAGTGCGTGATAGTAATGAAATCTGGCTCGGGCCTGCTGCTTATCTGGAGTTCATGGAGGAGGAGAATTAACAGGAAAAAAAAAAAGAAAAGAAAGAGAAGAAAAAGGTACCCTATGCATTTTTAGCACGGAAATCCCTTGGGACACCAAAGTGACTTCCACTTAGGCTTCGCCTATAATCAGTGTACCAAAATAATATGAGCATTTCCCTGTTAATTAAAACTGGGCTGGAGATGCCCCTCAGCAGAAGGGGGATTAAGAAGTCACACACACTAATAGCCCCTGTTAACAAAACCTAAACCGTGCAAGAATGCTTCATGCTATGATGTCTTCTCTAGGAGCCGGAAGCAGTCCATGAGGAAAACAAGCAACTAATTAGGGAGAAACTTCTGGTCTGATACGTTATTTTTCTTTTAAATCCATTTTGGCCGGGGGTTGGGGAAGGGAAGGGTGAATAGGCAGAGCAGAGAGGATTTTTAGGACACTGAAACCATTCTATGTAATACTATAATGGTAGATACGTGTCATTATACATTTGTCAAAACCCACAGAATGTATAACACCAAGAGTGAACCCCCACATAAACTATGGACTTTGGGTAATAATGACGTATCCATGTGGATTCATCGATTGTTAACAAATGTACCAGTCTACTGGGAAATGTTGATAATGAGGGAGGGTATGGATGAAGGGGGACGGGTCAGGGGATATTAACTCTGTACTTTTTGCTCAATTTTGCTGTCAGCCTAAAAGTGCTGGGTTTTTGTTTTGTTTTGTTTTTTAACTTTTAAGTTCAGGGGTACATGTGCAGCTTGTTCCATGGGTAAAATTGTGTCATGTGGGTTTGCTGTGCAGGTTATTTCATCACCCAGGTATTAAGCCTAGTACCCATTAGTTATTTTAAAAATAAAGTCTTAAAAAAAAATCCCAAATAAATAAATCCACTCTTGAGGTATACAGATGACTGCATTTATCTGAAGTCCTGTGAAAGAACTTTACAATTAGGGACCATGTCGTTTTCACCCAGATTTCCGGATGTAATTCCGTGTTTTGAAATGTACGCACAAGAGTAAACAATGCAGAATGATCAGCCTCACAGCGGGTCACAGGACACAACCGCCGCGCTCTGGTTGGACGCAGGCTGCATCCTGTTTCCCGGACACATTTATTCAGCCCAATCTTTCCTGTCTGAACACAGACTGTTGATGATAAAATAGCATCTCAAATTATGAGGGAGAAAGAGCTGCTTCGGCGTTCCTCCCCGGTTCTCTGCCTGGATTGGGCTCCCGTGGGTTGCTGAGGCCCTCGCGGAGGCCTAGGAAGCCCGGCAGCGCGGGCGGCAGCAGCGGGTGGGGGAGCAAGCCCGGCTTGGAACGCGGGCTCCTGCCCACTGCCACCCGCAGGCTGCCCCGGGCTCCCGGGCGGGCGCCCGGCCAGGGGCTCTGCTCGCTCCATGGACAGCTGGGTGGAAAGGACGCCCCGTGAAGGACACCCGGCCGTCGGACCGCGCCCACCCCTGGGCCTCCCAGGGGCTCCCTCCGCAGACTCCCAGGGACTTCCTGGGAGCCACCGCGGAGGGCGCTGCGCGCGTCCGGAGCCGACGCCGGGCTTCAAACAGAAACCAAAGCCCGCTCCAACGCCGCGAAGGAGGGGGGCTCCAAGCATCCTAGAAAAGAAAGCTGGAGGGAGCGCATCAGACACACAAGTGCGGATAAGACTTAACACATTTCCTGAAGAGGATTCCTTGTCGCGAGTTGTCTTGGTTATGACAGAGGAAGAAGACTTCAAAGTGAATAAGCAAGGGGGTGCCCTTATTCAGGGCAGAAATGTGGTGGCTTTGGGATTTACCTATTTCGTACAAGTTGTGTTCTTTTCAGTGGCGTATTTCCCAGGTCCCTTGCAAGAGCTGTTGGACCCACTCCCCTCTTGGCCACAAGTTGGAATATTATTTCATTAATCACAACAGGAGGCAGATGTTACTTAAGATTTAGAAGGAGAAATAAAGGCATAGATGAAGGGGCTTGCATCAAGTTCAAAAAAGAGTATTATGTTTATAGCTCCTTAATTATTATTAGTTATCTGCCAGGCTTTCTATAATATACTTTGTAACATTCTGGAATTTTTAAAAAGTACCCTACTTATCTTTAAACACTGAAATCCATTCAAAGCCCTACAACCGATAGGGCCTTTGGGAGCATTATTAAAATCCTCTTAATTAACAACAACAAAGTGAAGGCTTAAAATGGTTGAATGACTTGCCCAAGATCACACAGCTAGGAAATAAGCATTGGATAAAAATGTATGGAATGTCTGAGTAAATCCTAGCCTTTCTGTGTTCTACTTAAATTCCTCAATTTTAAATATAGTTGTTATATCACACACAGTTAGGGGTATTATCCCCATTAGCAAAGAAAGTGCCGTCGTAAAGGCAGCTTTCAAAATTTTCAGGGATTTTGTAGAATCACTGAGGAGTAACTATGTTGTACATGGTTCCTCTTCCATTACATTTACTAGAAGAGGCTAAAGGGTCACACACCCTCACTTGTCATGAGCCTGAAAGACTTTGTGACTGTTCTAGGTACATACATGTAACAAGCTTTTGATACAAAACATAATGCGAAAAATAAAATGTTGTTTGTGAAGGCAAAGATTCATCAATACCAAGTATAATCTGTTTCTTTACATTTTTCAAACAATAAGACTGAGATAAGAAAATCAGAACTAGGGCCAACTGTAACAGGTGCTAATAGAATTTTTCCATGAACTATTGTGTCAGTTTAATCCCCAGCCTGACCTGGAACGCTTTGGCCATTTTAACACCAAGCTCCCCGGATTATCTATTCTGAGTTAAATGTTCCCAAGTGGATTGGTGATTTGTGCAGCGGAGAGAAGATCTGCAAGGATTATTCTAAAATTTCACAAGAATTTCCCTGACATACACTATATATTACTATGAACTATGTTTTCAAAATAATGATACAACGAATTGCCTAGCCAAGCAATATCTTCACAGTTTAACCGAACACTGAAATGATTTTCCACAAGCTCAATGTTCAGAAAATAAATGCAAATTGGCTATAAATTAATTTAGTCTTTAAATTAATACTTGATCAATAATCTGACATTGTTTTCACTGTCTACATGAAGAAAACTAAGACAAAACAGTTTTTCAGCTGTATTATAACTTAGTGTTAAACTACATCTATATAGCCCCATCTATATAGATGGAGAGACTCTTTTAATTCAATTGCTATAGATAGCAAAATCTAATAATAGAGATCTTAAAGCATTATCTTTTTACTTGAATTACTGAATTTAGTTGCTATCTACACTGATCAGAATACCACATTAATTTTCTTGATTTTATATTTGATATTACAAAAAATCCCATTTTAATGATTAAAGATGCTGAAATGACATTTTCGAATGAAATTAATCTATGTAGATTAAAAATATTTCATTTTCATTAGCATTCCCTCTTTTTTTAACAATAAACTCCTTATTTTAAAATATAACTCAAAGCCCATGTTCTACACAAAATTTTTCAAAATTATCTCAGGCATCCATTCTCCAAAAGACTGATACAATCTGCGAACTGACCCTAACTTTCATTGAAGTAGCATGCAAATATTTGTTATAACTTTACCTATCTGCCTTATCTGGTTTGACTTAGCTAGATGTGGAAAGATTTGTACTTAATCCTCACCAGAAAAAAAGACACTATTGAATGCTAAAGACCCTGTGAATATTCTACAAAAGAGCTTTCATTGCAGATCAGTTTAAGTTGGAGACATAAGCAAAAAATAAAAAACCAAAGACAGTTATTCACTGACCTCAGTAATTTTCAAGCCATTCTATAAAACTTGGAGATTCCCATTAAAGAAGACAGAAAAATCAGCCGGGCACGGTGGCTCACGCCTATAATCCCAGGACTTTGGGAGGCCGAGGCAGGTGGATCACTTGAGGCCAGGAGTTCAAGACCAGCCTGGCCAACATGGGGAAACCACGTCTCTACTAAAAATACAAAATTAGCTAGGCATGTTGGTGCATACTTTTAATCCCAGCTACTTGGCGGGATGAGATGAGACATGAGAATCCCTTGAACCCAGGAGGCGGAGGTTGCAGAGAACCTAGATGGTGCCATTACACTCCAGCCTGGGCGACAGAGACTCTGAATCAAAAAAACAAAAAAACAAAAAAACAAAAAAACAAAAGGAAAGAAAAATTGTTTAACTTATGCCATCACACCCTAGTCACACATTCTAGCATCCTGTGAGGAAATGAGGGTGTAACATTAAAAGAAAGAGTGTATATAAAATTAGGAAACTGCAGTTCCACCTTTGTTAGAGTCCAGACAGTGAATCGGAAACCACAGTAGGCACTTCAACAGGGAGAATTCAATATGAAAACTTGGTCCAAAGGGTGTTGGAGAATTACAGGAGCAAAAACTGAACAGGGATTGTAACTACAGGAAGCAACTACTGCCTCTGGAAATTGTGGGAATAAAAGGAAGTGTTCGGCACATCAGAATCTAGAAGCTCAGTGAAGAGAGCCTGTTGGACTGAGACTGGTATCAGAGGAGTCAAAGCCAGTGGCCAGTGCTTGGCTTTCCCAAGTGCACAATGGGGCTTCATCTGAGAGTGTCACAGAAAGCTAGAAACTGTGCCAACTGTCAATGTCAGGGCAATGGGTCTTTAATAGAGTGGCACTGTCAGGAACAAGTTAATAGGAAACAGACACAAGGATACAATTCTTTCTCTCTCCTAGTGTCCTGAATCCCAGCCCCCCATATCACAAAGAAGAGCGGGTTTAGAGCTGAGAGACAATAGCTTAATAAGGGGCATATAGGCTTAAGAGAGCTTTCATAAATGGATCATCAACCTCATCTCTAAAAAACAGTGACCTTTCCATAAAAGTGCATCCTATGACATTAGAATGGGATTGGGTCACTTTCTTGATCCAATAATCTGTTGCTAATACCTAGCATTCACTCCCTAACCACCCTGCATACATTCTTTTCCTTGGCCTGTACCATCTAAAATATTTACCTGTTGTTCCTTGATCTAAACATGCATTCTTGACCTTTTTAACTTAAAACCACAAAGTATATCATCATTTTTCACCAAATACACTGTAACATTTTTGTGTAGGATGAATTATCTTTGGAATATATTGAAACTCTAGCCCTCTGCCTAGCTTTAGGGCTTCTGTGGCTCATTACCAGATGGACAGGTGGATGGAAGGAGGAGGGGGAGATGCTTATATGAGTGGGAGGTATGAATATGTGTGTACAATGAGGCTGTGACTGTAAAGAAACACACAGTGCAGAACTAGGCCAGTAAACGTAACCAAGAAACAGAGCTTAAGTTAGAACTTACTAAAGGAGTTTTCCATTTTCTTCTTTTTTTTGCATTAATATTGTTGGTCAGATTTGCAGTGTTATATGAAAACAGTACTATGGCATGTGAACCAATTTACTAAACAAATAGCAGCTGTAGTAAAACATCTGTTTGGGAAAGAGGAAATATAAACTCATAAAATCAAATGAAGGCAATGTGATCTGTACTTTCACAATATGCGAAAACTAGACATATGGAGCAGTTTGCAAAAGATTATCAATCATTCTATTAAAAAAAAACAAAGTGTGAAACAGGTAACATTATGATCTTCACACAACACATTAGCCAGTATCTGAGTAAGATTTTAGAAAAGGGTATGAGAATGTCTCTCAGGAATGAGAATAGCATCAACATCTCCCTTACAAAAGGAAATTTTTAAGGTGTGAAAGAGGATTATATCTAAAAATAACTATATGTGTCTATGTATACTGTCACCAATAGTAAGATGATTGTTGCACTATAATTATACAAGATTAAGGTAATAATAACAAAAGGAAAGAAAAATTTTGTGTGGAACTCGGGAAAGACATTTGCTATATTATGTATAGATCTGCCGTCTAGTTCATTAGTGCCAAAATGATTTGCTTTCTGAGGATCAATCATTAGAGGAACTCTAATAAAAATTTCAATGAAACTATGAAAGAGAAAAGTAAACGAAAGACTGGGTTTCATCCTTATGCACCCAATCTGCAAGAAAAGCAAAAATCAATAAAGAGAGCTTAAATTAAAAATAAAAAAAAAAAGACCCTTCTGAAGAAGCTGTTGGCTATCTTTTTTAACAACAAGAAAGCTGATTTTGTTTGTTTGCAATACTTTGCTGCCCCTGCTCGCCTTCTCTTTGCTTCACAGAGTTTAAGCTAAAACCAAAGAAAGATGTAATACATTCAAAAACAAAATCACATCACTGATATAAAGCAAATCAGAGAGCAGTAATAAATGTCAGAGCTGTAACAGCAAAGGCAGCAGCTAGGTTCCTTCACTGCCCCCACCCAAACCCAACCACCACACACTTAAAAGTGAAATACCTAGCTGTTATCTTGCTGCCTGCAGAGCCTCCCCATTGTAGATTCAATAATACAAGAGGCTTCTTATCAGCAGCTGGGGTGACTGATTGGAGCTGTGATATGTTTAGACAATGCACTGTATTTAACTGAATTTACAGATGCCCCAACTCAGACGTGGTAGTAAACGCCAGAGACTAATAGGAAATTAAACATGTACAATGGACTAACTCCATTTGCTCTCACACAGTGTAATGTGTTTAGTTAACTTACTCATAGTCACACTTTATCTTTTTCTCTATGGATTCTCTGGGATATGTTTCAAATTGGCCAGAGATTAAATCTTCTTTTCAATTTTTTGTTACCATTTTATTGCCGCTTTCCCTTATTATTGGCCACTCTTTCTCTTGCAGAGATAAGCTAAACAAGATGACCCTCAGCACTCCCCCCACAACCCAATTATCAGATAGTCAGCAAGGAATGCAAGGGTACAGAAGATTCCATAATATTAATATTAATATAACATGAGAGGAACAAAAATCAGTCACTTATTTGAAAGCAATGGTGTATTTAGCTCATTTGAAATTTAAATGTGAATTTTAATGTACCTGGTATGTAACACATACATACAGAAAGAGACAGTGTGGGAGCAGCATGCATAGGTCAGGTTGAGAATTATTTTAACTCTTCATTGTTCATATATTTGCTAGCAAAAATGGCTTCAAGTAGACATGTGTCTACATAACTGCACAGCACCACTGTTGAGGGGTGGAAAGGAAAAGATTTTCATCTGGTTAACAGAGAAAGGTAATTTATCATTAGATAAACCCACAGATTGATCTGTAGATATTCTAGGGAATCCTTGAAAGAGGCTGTTCACAGGGAACCCTCTTGTTATATAATAGCAATTGAACCCATAATGGTTTTGTTGTCCTTAGGAAACTGTAAAGAATTTCTACATTCATAAAATCATGTTACCTAGAAAGTATAAAAGAAATCTTGTCTATTCCAATCACATTCAGACTCCTGAGAGGGTTAAAGACAGTTCCAGCTGAATGCTGACCACAAACCCTACACCCCCATGACCCTGGCCTGGAGAAAAGTGGATGGAGTTAGATGTGAAAAAAACTGGCCACCAAAACTGATAATAGTACAGGTTTGACCATCATGACCTCTCTGTCACTTGTTTACATTTATTATGTAGACAAGCAAGAACACTTCAGCATCAGCCTAACTTACAAAATAAAAGTAAATGAGATCCAGGGTGAGCACAATGGTCAGGAAGGCTGGACAGAGTGGGCGCTTGTACGGCAATTTACATGCTTTATATTTGAAAGAAAGAAACTGAATGAAGAGATGTTACAGCATCAACTCTGTGTGTGCATATTCATGCCTGTTTCTGAAACACCACTCCCTAGACCTTACTATAAAATGACTCTAATCTGATAGACCAGAGCACCCACGCCAGTAACCACAACCTGAATATTACATTTCCTTCTCCTTTATTCCCTATTTTCTCAGTGGCTATTTTTTACTGAGACCACAACTATTTTATTATCAGAATTTTGCATCTAAAGAGAGGTATAAACAAAATAGAAAGGAAACATGTGACTATGATGATCAAATGATAAGTGCCTGAATATCATAATCCTTGCAATCAATTCTTTGCGTGGCTTTTTTAAAAAGCAAGGATGATAACAAATGAAAACACTGAAAGCACATGTAATCACACAAAACCACTAATAAGTTTATATAATTAAACATCCCAAAGCATTATTTCTCCTAGATCACAATTTTACTCTGTTGAAAGAAGAGGGTGGCATGATATCAAGGAGTATTAATGTCATTTGAAAATCAAGTTATAATCAAATAACCATTATTCAGTAAAATGGACTTCATAGTAATCATTTCTTTCTATAACTGAGCAGTCCAATAAATGTTACTTCTCTTAATCAGTTCTGATTGGTATTTGCTATATGAGACACAGACAAATCTTTGACCAATCTTTAATTAGTATCACTGATGAAATATTTATTCTTTTAATTTGAATTTAGAAACCCAATAAAGCCATGTTTGCATCTTTTATCAACTTAAATATTATCCTCCTTTATTGCTTTTGTCATGACTGTAGATTCTGAAGATGTTCTCCTGAAACAATGCGTATTTCATGTATGCATAGTTGCCCTGGTCTCATTGCTTTTGGGGCAAATATTTAATATAGGCATTCAGGTCATACATTCATTTCAATCTTCTTTCTTAGGGGATCATGAAGTAAATTTCCTCTAAGTGATGAAAGAAAAGGAGGGAGATACTTCTAGACATCTAAGACCTTCTTAGGGAATCACCGATTCACCAAATCATAACCTACTCCTTCCTGGAGCTCCTGGAGTTCAATTCACAGAAATGATAGGACTGGACAACATTACTGGGCCCTTGTGCATGGAATGTGTGGATATTCTAGAGCCCAGACACTGAACTCAGAAGCCAGTGTTCCATTTTTTGCTCTTTAC
The DNA here is from genome assembly GCF_029289425.2 of Pan paniscus. Taxonomy (NCBI): domain Eukaryota; kingdom Metazoa; phylum Chordata; class Mammalia; order Primates; family Hominidae; genus Pan; species Pan paniscus. The sequence goes on along the minus strand of NC_073249.2, from coordinate 32,796,427 downwards.
TGATGAGTAGCCACCTTTAACTTAATCCACCTTTTCAACCAGAGGCACTGTTAAACAGTTCCTTAGGTCTGATGGTTCTTGGGGATCTAAGCTCATTTAAAATAGGCAGAAATCACTAACCATATTATTAAAATCTAATGAAGCAATCAGATTGCATCTTGTTATAAAAACCACTTTACCAATTCCCTCTAGTTCACAAAACACCTCTGAAATTAATATATCTAGAGTAATATAGCTAAAAAAGAGGAGGAATTGTGTCTTCTGAAAGATGTACAAATAAATGACATACATGTCTTCTTTGTAGCACAGTGGTCTCCAGTACATATGAGCATCTTTCTTGGCTACAGGCTTTGAATTTTCTTTCACCTTCTCTTTTGTACTCTACAATCTCCAATGAAAACTAACAATTGGTAATGAATCTGTCAAAAATTAGTACGTTGTAATGTGTAGAACCTTAGATGTTCATACCAGCTGTGCTTGTTAATCTATTACACACACTTACGACATCATATACCTCTGCTACATAGGATTTCCCACTGACATTTATTTTACATTTATTCATGAAATTATTTGATTCATGTCAGATTCACACATTAGATTATAACCTTTACTAGAACGTGGCTTTTGTTTATGATTATAACTTGAAGCCTAGCACAATACCTGGCATATTAACGTTCATCAAATGAAAAGAACACAGACCATTCCTCAAAGAAGTCAACACTTATTCTGTACTTGTCTCAGGAGAGCCTTTGAGTGGGTCACACCTTTATCTACCCTGGAGAACACAGTTCATTGTTGCCACGGCTTCTGCAGCAGAGCCCTGAACCCCAGGTGAGTATAGTCCCTGGTACTCCTGTATTTCCACTTCTTTCTAGAAATAACAGAAGTAATAACTGAAGTTTCATAATTCAATAATATCCATTTTATGAAAAAATGAAAAGTAGGATCCCTAACTACTTAAGTCAGATTCAATAAAATGGAATCCTCTGTGATTCACTAAATAATCTTAGCTAAAAACAACTTTAGAAATAACTAGTCTATTTTTTTCTTAAGATAATCTGCCATGAAAAAGACAGGAGACATAAGCATAAAAATAGCAAAATTATTGACACATTAGTTAGCATAGATGTTGTATATTCTGGCATTTCCTGTCAAAATCTTCATTAGGGGTTAATTCTGTCAAACAAAATCTTGGCCTACATTGCTATTTGGTGGTAGCTGTCAGCTTGTATTTTGCACGTTTCAATATTATTTAAAAGTACTTTTCCATATTTAATATATGATGGCTTACTGTACCTTTCCACTGGCATTTATCACCTCTCAAGAGTGATCAGTCTCCACAAAAGTGAAGTTCACTGTCACAGAAGGGCCTAGCCCTCATTTATTTCCCTATATGGTATTTGGTACAGAGGCAGAGTGTACCATAGCAGGTGTGCCTTCAATTTAGTGGTCATACATTTAGCAATAGAAATATGAGTTATTAAAATAGGCTTGTCATCTTTAAAAAACATTAGGTGACCTTAAAGTGTAGATAATTGTACAAAATTCAGTGCTTTTTTTTTTTTTTTTTTTTTTTGCTCCAGTTCCAAAATGTTTCTAAAGATGCTGCCGTTGCCCAAACCAGAATTCCCATTGTTGGCAGGATAACGCTGAGCTGAGAAAAATATAGGCTTACAATATGCCCATCAACCAGCTTAATCCCTGCCTAATTTCCCCATCTCCATAATAGGCTAAGTCCATGCAGCTTGCAGGGCTTGAAGGCATTTGAAGAATATTTAAAGGAACATTTTTTTTTTCCATTTGACTTAGCTTTAGTGTGATAAGACCATCTTAAACAGTCTCTGATCGTTAGTGTTTGAGGGGAAGGTGCACTGCAGTGTAGGAGAAACAAGTTGCCTAAAGCACTTAATTTGATATTCCTCTCCCCTAGCTCTGCCACCTACTAGCTATGTGACTTAGGGAAGGATAACCAAATACTTCCTCATCTGTAAGGATATGAGGATAGCTAAGTGCTACCAAGAAAAAAATTGTGTGTGTGTGTGTGTGTATAAATAAATATATATGTATATGTACGTGTGTGTATTTTATTTATTGATAATGTTGAGCACTAATCCTGCGAAAAACATTGTCTTAAGTGCTTTACATGTATTAACTCATTTATTCCTTAGAACAAACCTGTGAGAAAAAAGGAAAGGAAACAGTGGTTAAGTAAGTGCCCAGGTTTACTTACCTTAAAATGGTAGAGGCAGAACTGGAATCTAGCTATTGTACTGCCTCTGAGAGGAGTAACTAACATTGCAAGAAGCATCTCAGTTGGGAGGCCGAGGCGGGAGGATCACTTGAGATCAGGAGTTCGAGACTAGCCTGACCAACATGATGAAACTCCGTCTCTGCTAAAAATACAAAAATTAGCTGGGCGTAGTGGCAGGTGCCTGTAATCCCAGCTACTCGGGAGGCTGAGGCAGGAGAGTCTCTTGAACCCGGGAGGTGGAGGTTGCAGTGAGCCGAGATCATGCCAATGCACTCTAGCCTGGGCAATAAGAGCCAAAAGTGAAACTCCGTCCTCAAAAAAAAAAAAAAAAAAAAAAAAAATCATCTCAGACACAGTTTGGCACACGGCAGGTATTTGATATAAGTGGTAAGTTCTCTCCATTTGTCTGTTTCTTGTGTTTTCTTTTCATATAAATCAATAATCAGATTCTCCTAGAGTAGCCTGAAGACCTAATTCAATTGGTATACCAGATCTTAGCAGGGAGTCATTAGATACAAAATCTTATAAAGGTGTGTATAAATGTGAAGTCTACTTAATGTAACACACATATAAACACACTCATGCACTCATGTGTGCACTCAGACACACATAGGAAATTCAAATAAGCCTTCAAAGAAAGTCTCCTGGAATATCTGCTGCCAATGAGTTTATCATCAGTATTGACGGAACATGAACTCAGGTCACAAAACTATGGGTTTTGGTCACAAAACTGGGTTTAGAGGCAGTGAGAGGAGGAGGTGAGACAAGAATAAAACTTATTGCCTGCCCTCAAGGGCCCAGAATCCACCAGGGGACTCTAATAACTCACTGTCATATATTTTGTACTGTGCTAGAGGTATGTAAAAAAAAAAAATTCCTATGGGAATATAGGACAAGAAACAATTCTTCCTGAGGATTCACAAAATAGAAGTGCTTTCTTTTGGATATGTTGAATTTCTCCAGGCAAAGATGAGGGTGAGAAGAGCATTCCAGGTTGAGAGAATGAAGAAGCAGAAATATGGAGGCATGAAAAGCATGCTATGAGCAGGCAAGTGGCTGAAACATCTGGTGCCTAAAGAAGGCTAGGGAGAGAACATTTTAAGTTCCAATTGTGAATGGCTGCTTATATAACTACTAGAGAGTTTGGACTTTTTCCTATGCAGTAAAAAAGACAGGTCAGGCACAAGTCACCAAAGATATATAGACTAGTGGAGATTATTTCAGTAACCCAGGTGAGAAAGGGAAATGATCTATACTAAAGTAGCGGGAAAGGGGATGAACAGAAAGAGATGGATTCAAAAGATACTCTGTAGGTAGAACCTACTAGGCTTAGTAACTGAAGAGATGTAGGGAGAAGGAAAAGGATGAATTCCAGGATGTGTCTAATGGTAGCAATCTGTATATTTAATAATCCTAACATTTACTGTTGCTCAACCAGGAAGGAAGACAAGGGAGGAAGGAGGGAAGGAAGGAAGGGGCGGGAATAGAACTGTTTCAATCCTCAGGTGTCATGAAATTTAAGTAGATTAGCTGATATCTTGGGTTACAGAGAAGTCATCCAAAGAAACTTGTTGGCACTCTTTTATCACTTCCCAAAATGTATGCATAACATTCTTTACAGTTCCTTCCTCTCCACCCCCCTCCTTTCTTGTTTCCCTCCCCACTTCTCTGGTCTGTGCTAGCCCAAACACATCAGCAGAGCTTAGCCCCACAAGGCAGGAAGAATCCATATAATCTGCTTTCCCATTTCACTCATAGTAACATCAGTGTCGCAACCACAGTTTACTTTACACTCCTCAAAATCCCACAATAAAAACTCAGGTTCTTCCAAAACTGCTTTGTGGGACTTATTTAACCTAAAAGCTCAGTGATGTTTACCTGTGAGCCTGCAGCAGAGCAGTGGAATAACTTAATAAATGGAAGTGGCAGAGACACCTTTATGTTTCCTATGCAAATACTGCTTAGAAAAGCCATTAATGGGAATTATGGAAGGGGAAAGCCAACTAAATACATGGGTCAGAATAAGCAGGATGATTCAACTGGTCTTCAGGGGCCTTCTCCTCTGCTGGTAATTTTATTAGAACCATTACCAGTGAAGAAATTTTCAGCTTTTCGAATTGAACTGTAAATTGTTTCTGCTTTCCATAGTATCTTAAAGGGATTTCAGGGGGAATTTTTGTTTGGTTTGTGGAGTGATTCCCTGCAGACTAGGGGAAGTTTTTTGGAAATTTCTGGGTTACTGTTGGGAATTTTTCCTGAAATGGATTCTTCTTCTTTGGAAGTCTTTTGGTCATTAGTTTAAATACTATATTGGAAAATTTCTGCATAAAGATTTGTAATGTGCCCCCAATTTTCTGTTTATAGGATTTACAAGAATATTATTGTAATGGTAACATCTTGTAATGGTGACAATATTTCTATTAACTGTATGAAACCCTATACCACTGCTTTAATCTCTGCAGTAAGAAGTCATTATTTTTTAAAGCGCCAAACACAGAATGTGTTTATTACAATTCTTCATGACCCAAATTATTTTTGGCAGAGGTGCTATGAGGTTTTCCCTCTTTATTTATAAAAATACATTATTTGTAATTCTGGGAAATTGACTATAAAATGACGGGAAAGCACCTTAAAATCTTTACGTATGAGACCACGTAAAGCCTCATAATAACTACTGTGATATAACATTGTTGTGTTCAACCATTACATCATTTGTTTTACTCAAAAGTGTGTGCTTCTCTACGTATACCAATTTTAACAACGTTGTATTTTACTGTTCACATCCTGCTTAGAAAACTTCAGGTTACATTAATAATACTGACCATTCACAGTGGCAACATAAAAATTCCTTTATCATTCTTCTTTTTCTTCTCTTGAAGCCAACGTTCGAAAACTAACAATGGAAAATATATTTGAAAGATGATGGATATGAATGGGAGAACTAGTTTTAGTTTTCTGGAATAATATCTTATGCACAAAGCTTTTATCTTATTGTTAACCTTTAACACAAATAGATTTCCTTCTGCCATTTTCCCCGCTTTGTCCTAAGTTTCATGGGAGAGTCTTTGCTTGATTTGCAACTTTGGTGTCTTCGTAGGGCCACATTGTCCAAGCTGCACTAAATTGTAAGTCCCTTCTCCCTGACTTCCACACCCTGCTTTACAAAAACACACCATTTTGCAGATCAAAGAGAGACGATTTATGCTTTCATCTAGCTGACGGACGATTAAATTAAAACAGATCAGCAGTGCGGTGCATGGGCAGGTGGCTCCCACCACCACTCTCGGCCTCAGAGCGATTAAATTGTGGCGGAGATGGAGGGCCTTCCGCTCCCATTCCCGCACTTACAGATCAAACGGTGACAAATGAGATGTTACTGCTCTTGTAAAGCAAGGCTACAATCTGTCAAAATCCAACATAATTTGTGACCCTCTGTGACATCCTCTTTCTCTTTTTTTTTTTTTGACATTTGAATACAGTGATTGTACTAGAGTCAAGTCCATTTAAGTGAATATAGTCAATTCTTTCTAAAGGAATACAGCCTGTTAGCTCCAACATGGTAGCTGAATATATATCTGGTGAGTACTCCAGCGACCCTTTGTGCTAAGTGCATACCATTAACAATGAATTCTGATTTTTTCCAAGTTATATAATTTGATATCTTGACAGCCCAGACACTTAAAGCACTACTATTTGTTTTAAATGGCTTTATTTTATTGTTTAAATGTCAGTATCAAAATAAAGTAATGCATACAGTCTTGTCAGTTCTAGTGCAGGGGGAAGTGTTCCTGTTGAGAAGAGTCTTGAAAGAGTTGGTTCTAAAAATGGACTCAAAAGTCAATTGCAATGTCTCTTGGCTGAATCCTTAAATGACTCATGAAACATATTTATACCGCATTTTCTGTTTAGCTGGTGCATTTAATAAGGAACCGAAGCATAAACAGCGAAGGGAGCACAGCATCTTAACTTACTGAAGTTGACATTGTTGCCAGGTTTTAAAAAATACTGACTATGGGAAATAATGGAGAAATGCACAATAGAACCCAAGGCCCAGATAAATGAGCAGACCTCTAGGTGTGTTGTAATTATATAATCTGCTAGGTTATTATAGGCGGCTTGGTCATAAGGAGTAAAATGAAAAATTCAAGAGACTGATTGAAGATAGTTTCTAGTATTTTTAACTACTAGAATGGCAGGGAGAGTTGATTCTCTCATGCCTCCACTCTATTCAGACCTGTCTGGGGGTGATGAGCCTGTCACATTTCAGAACAGGCATTGACTTCCTACTTCAAAGTGACTGAGGAGCTTTTTCAAAAGACTTTTGTTGACCACAAATCTTTAGGCAGGTTAACACCAACCTTCAGGGAAATCACTCTGAAATAACTTTGCTTACAAAGAACAAAAATATATCTAGACTCTTTGAGCACTTCTTTCGTAAAGAAATCGGGTTATACTTTCAAGTTCTTTGGCATATTTTTCTACTACGGAGCTCATTCTGTAGGTTAGTCTACTCACCCTGGTCTATTTCCTTAACGTAGGGCTTGTTTACACGTGTTTTAAGGTAGCTTTCCTGCTTGACGTACAATCTCTGTTAATAACTTTGCATCAGAAGCCCAGCTAGCTACAGGGAAGACCCCAGTTCATGGCATTTCAGAGTGGTCAGCTGGTACTGAAAAGTCAACTCTGTGTTTGGTACATGGCATTGTGAGAAACATTAATCTCCCCCTACCATCATAGACCTTTTTATCCTCTCCAGGCTTTAATGCTGTCCTCACTCTAGTGTTACCCATATGTGGAAAGAAGAAATGCTGTCCATAAGACCAGCAGACGTTGCCTATTTCTCTCTTTTTTTTTTTTTTTTCCTGAGACGGAGTCTCACTCTGTTGCCCAGGCTCAAGAGATTCTCCTGACTCAGCCTCCTGAGTAGGAGGGATTACAGGCACCCACACCACACCCAGCTAATTTTGTATTTTTAGTAGAGACAGGGTTTCTCCATATGGGTCAGGCTGGTTTCAGACTCCCGACCTCAGGAGATCTGCCCGCCTCAGCCTCCCAAAGTGCTGGGATTACAGGCGTGAGCACCATGCCCAGCCAACCTTGCCTATTTCTAGGCAGGGTCTCCACCTCAGCCTGATCACATTGTGGGTGTCAGGCATTTGCTTTCTATAGCCAGGATAAAGCATCTCACCCCATATAAGAAGGCTCCAGGGCCTAAGCCCAATGTGTCGGGATTATACTAGGGTCGCTGTGGTGGATGATCACAGAAGAGGGTCCACTGGATCCTGGATGTCACTACTGTGTGCCCACAGAGACTTGGAAAGTAACTACCCCAAAGCTACCCAAACCTGTGGGTGCAGGTGGCTTTTGTTAACAGTGAAAGTCTACCAGGAGATTGGTAGTAAATTCAAGATACATGCTCTACTCTGAACCATTTGGGGGAATGGGCGCAGTGACATAGAAAAATGCAGCTTTAGCTAATGTCCTCTTCACAATTATCTTTCTCAAATCAAAAAGTGCCAGACTAAAAAACAAGTGTGTCTGATTAAAAAAATTTTAGAAAGGTTGATTTGTTTCCCTCTTTCTCTCATCGATTTCTCTACATTTTGTTTATAAATGCAAATGTGTTAGGATTGTGTGTTGATCTGTGCCTACTGTGATGACAGAGGGCAGTCATTCAGGCTTGCCAACTGGCTGCATTTGTGAACAGATTACATCCTTTACTTTTCGTGAGTTCTGTCTGGCTCCTGTTTCTGTAAAGGCCTTTGCTGATTTTATAGGCCGCCACAAACCACTGAGCTGATCTCACTTTCCTCCCTCTTCCCTCTATTATCTCTAAAAGCACTTCCTGCTTTTGATGTAGATTCTCCATTAGACACAGGAGATACAGGGCAGGTTTTCACCTTTGCCTGTAAGCACAAGGGGAGGAAAGAGTAAGGTGGCAGAAATATTATTAACTTTAAAATCTTCCTTCTACCTCCAAGATGAGAATAAATGTCCCCCAAAGATTCCCTGAGATATGCATAGACAGCTAATCCCCCATAGGAATCTCCTGTCACCTCAGGTTTTTTTCTTCTTTTAATGGAATAGAAGACTCAGTGTATGTAGAGATCTTTTCAAATGAAACTACTGTACTGCATCTGTCAGATGACATTTTCATAATATAAAACTCATCCAATCTGTTTCTTTTCAACATTTTCAATGTTTGTTATATGATGTCAATTATAGCTTAACTTCCTTTACCCTAACGATTTCCCAGAGTTTTATTAGATTGGCCAGCTAAAACTCACATATTCGCATTTAACTTCTCAAGCAACAGAACAGAAGGCATGAGTGGCTGATGTTAACCAAACCAAACGCCACTTGAGAATGCCATTAAAATAATCATGGCTGAAGGTTATAAATAGGTGACACTATTTATAAAGCATAAACAAAATGTTTCTTGATGTGTAACATAAAGCCCAAGCAGTCCTATTGTTAAAAACCTGCTCCTGTGCCTAATGTCTACATAAATAGCAGCAGCAACGCAGTATCATGAGCTGCTTTGTTTGGCCTCAAGCAAATCATAGGCATATTAGATGTAACATTTCCTACTAATTGCTGCTTGGCCTTTAGAAAAAAAAAAAAGTTGAGGATGGGGACTTACGATGTGAGGAAATGTAGTATCATACAGCAGAGTTCAAAGGAATCTAAATTATTTGAACATTCTGCAATGATCATATATTGTGGTACTTAAGTCCAACAATAGCATGTTGATAACAGAAATGCTAATCTCTTGGCCTTAACCCCACCCAGCACTTGTTGCTCCTGAAAGATTAATGTTATCTCTCTATTTAAGTAACCCACATATATGTCCAAAATTAGACTGTAAAGCAAGAGCCTGCTTGACTAGAATAAAATGTTTTTTAACATCAATTTATAAATACTCTGAAAATGCAAGTCACTTTCCCTCAGCTGAATGGCTAATGCTTTACAAGATTTTGTGATACCCAAACCATTGGATGTCAGAAAGATTTAAGTTCAAATCAACATGCATTTATTCTATGGTACAGCAATATGGAAGGTTGATGGCATGAATATTTTACGGTAATGCTTCAATATTAAAATCCCCATATTGAGATTCTAGAGAAACATACAAATTATATTTAACCATCAAAAAATTCATTGAAGTACTTATTAGAGTATCAGTAATAATAGTCATTAAAATTTTATGATCACTTAAAAGAACACTAAATAAAGACAGTTTAGCAAATGCCCTATTTACATATTTTAACAAGACTCACATAGTAATATCAAAATCACACATTGAATTTGAGAGTAAAATTACACTTGCCCTCAAAAGAACAGATACATTATGGATATACCCTGATAGGTTTGCGTGTTTTCCCAATAGTGGGGCGAGTTGCACTGATTCATTCACACTGCCTTTTTGGACCAGCTGCAACATTATAAACATTATACAAGATCTGACTAAGAATCAGGGGTTCAATCTATGAATAAAGAACAGAATTAACTAGGCAGGTTATACAGGAATTGAATCTGCCACCTTAGCCTCATTTGGTACCATGTCCTATTTTGTTCAGCTACAATCTTACATATTCATCTACCTAATTTACATATATATAAATAAGTAATATGTATATAACGATTCAGACATCCGTATGTATACATTATGTGGCTTACTTTCATTTTCAATATTTGACAGTATTTATGCAAGTTGTAGCCCTTAACAATTTTGATATTTAGCATCTTAGTTGATTTTCACAGCATCTTAGAATGCTAAAGAAAATAATTTTCGAAATTTTCCTAATCCAGGGGAGAGCATAAACCTCAAAAAAAATGGTGTGATTTGTTTTCTTTGCCTTCTATGTTTAAGGTTAGGAATTATCACTGTAAACTCAATGAACTTGAGTGAACAGTAGGTCACTGAAATTCTCAAAGAGAGATATATGTAGGCACTCAGAGAAGATGGGTGGCCTGGGGTCAACGACCAAGCCTACTGAGAACAGCCCATGCCATTGACACAGGTCACTGTGGTTTCCTTGGCACGTGTGATTTACTGGCAAATACATCCACTAGAACCCTGTAGGCTTTGTCAGAATTTGAGTCTCATGAGTGGCAAATTAATTTGGCGAGGCATTCAGCTCCACCAGATCCCATGAGGAATACAAAAGTCACACCAATATATGCATTCTTAGCTCTTTTCCTTGTTTAATGCATTTACAACAACATCTAATGTTATGAAATCAGAGAAGGGAAAGACTTCCTAATATTGCACAGTTCTGGTGGTTGGAATGTGTATGTGCGTTCACGCTTAAGCACATGTGTGCATGCTCACATGTGTGGAAGAGGGAACATTAATGATTCCTATAATCAGAAATTTATTTAAAAATATTAAATACAAAACAAAATGTCAAATGATGTTTCCAGAAGTCTATCTAAATAGGCAAAGAAAAGACATCATTGGAAATATTGGGGGCCACCTTCATTCTATTGTGGATCACCAATTCATCAAACAGCCCATTATCTTCGGTTCCTGCTTCCTCTCTTCAAAGAAATGGGAAGTAAGATCTCTTACCTTCATTGGCTTTCAAATACGTAGGCTTGAGCAACAATTCATATGGCAGCCGTAAGAGCTTTCCAGGAAGGGCAGTATTTTTTTCTCTGCAAAACGGTATCTAATACTAAGCTACAAATATTGTTATGTTCTGAAATATATGCAACAGTGACAGAAGACAAAAGACCACAAGTAATATATGGGTCCTTTTCCTGAAGCCTGCTTACCTTCCCAACCATAATTTTTGAGGTTAACATTAAAATCCAATTGTATTTTTCACATACATAGAATGGTTTGTTTTTTTCACAAACATAGAATGGTTTGTTTAGTTGAAGAGTTAACAGATGCCTAAGGAATTGACTTGATAACTGAATAATCCACGGAGTACACCCAATGCATGTGGCCAGGAGAGTCAAGCTGAACTACAAATATCTAGTCAGTAAAATGCCTTAAAATGTTTTCAAACTAATATGCCTATTCAATGTGAATTAGAAAAGCTCTAAGTAGGCAACACCGAGTCAAGAAGATTGAAAGCACACACTTTCTCTGTCTATGAAAATTTCAACAAGTCAAACATAATCCTGTTATTAGGTACTAAAAATCTACATAAATACATGTAGAGAAAAATTTTTCCTATAACTTAGGAGGCTTCCACACTCTAACAGCAAAGAATATAGTGTAGTTTTTTTAAGTCCAGGCTCAGAAGCCAATTTCTGGGTTTCAATCCCTACTGTGTAACTTACCAGCTATGTGATTCTGATCAAATTATCTAATATCTCAGTTCCCCAATTTTCTCATCCACAAAATGGGTTAAAAATCATATCTAATTCATAGCATTGTTTTGAGGATGAAGTGATTTAATACGTGTAAAGCATTTAGAACATGTGGTCAGCCCTAATTGTAAACCATCAGTATTATCTAATATATTTTAGACCCGTCCACCACCACAGGACCAACTTGCTAGTTTAACTGTTACACTGCCCTCAGAGAATCCTATTTATCTACTTAATTTTTCATCCACTCATTTATTCCATTGTTCATTTTCTCAAAAACAGTCTGGAGAAGGATATACCACTTAAGGACTGGCAAACCTATAAAAAGAATTAATGAGGCCTAATTGTGACAATAAGCGTGCACTTTGGTGAGCTGGAGTCATTGACTAATATAAGCCAATCCTCCCTTCACCTCTAATTCATTCACATTGCATTGTGGTAACAAAATGAATAAGGGGTTTAGTCATTTATATGTGACCCAGGACGATGCTTAAGACATATTTTATTTGACCTAGAGAAAAAATATGTAAGTATTTAGAAGAAGGTGCATTGCTGATAGGTGGCAATATACCCTTATCCACTGTCCTTTGAACTGTGTCTATAGTTACCATTTGGAACATCTCTGCTACTTAACTATTCTCTGTTTTAAGAAAATAGTTCAAGGCAAAGCAGTATTTTGAATGATATAGAAAAAGGAATTAATCTCTAGATATGTTTGGCTTACCAATCTGAAATCTGCTATCCCTTGAGATAATATCAATATTGACATCATGTTTGGACACCAGACATCAAGATGCAGGGTGTTTTCCAATGAAAATTCCCATCCCATTTTGCTTTTACAACATCCAATGAATATGGATAAGATCCTAGAAGCAGCCCTGGATATGTATCCACAGTAGAAGCTTAATGTAAGTGGCAAATAAGTGATATTTATGTATAAAATTTTGCTTATTTATTCTAGGCTAACACATTCAAAGTACTAACCTTGACCTACCCTATCGAAATGGGCAAAAATTCAGTTTATTATCCAATTTAAACATTTTTTTCTTCATGTTTTATTGGAAAATTATGCCTGTCTAGTTCATGGCACTACTAAAAGAACCATCCCAGTGATCTGTGCTTAAAAGAATTTTGACAAAGATGTGCAATATCAAGAGCCACACAGAGTAATTATTTTTTGTCAGTTCCATACATTGAATCAAAAGATGACTGTTGGTTGCAGCCCGTTTGTTGCTAGGTAAGGAAAAAGGAGATGGAGAAAGATCTTAGCCCACATATGTTGGGTATGTGATGGTAAAGCCACGCCCCTTAGAAGAAAGGATTCCTTCTGATACTCCTCATCTCTAGTCAACATCTCAAGTTGTCCATAGTCCCATTTCTACATTGTCATCTTGAGGAAACTGAATGTCCCATGATTGATCAGGCCATCTGGGGCAGGCCATCAACCACTGAAGACAAAATTTTACTCTCCGAAGTCATCTTGGCTTTGCTGTTCAGAACTGCAGACTGATGGCATATGGGGATTAGTCTATTGCAACAGATGGCTCCACTGATTTTCCTCATGAAGTGATTATTGCTCCTTCCAACAATATTCCCAAATCCAGTCAGGCACTGGGTCAGGTTAATTCTGCCTTAGGAATGTTTCTCAAGTCCATCTTTTCCTTTCTAGTCCCACTGCCACCAATCTGATGAGGGCCCTCATTGTTTGACACTTTGTGTATCTGCAGTGATGTGCTCACTAGACTGAGCCTATCCTCTCCATTCTGCCATCACAGACGTGCACTTGTGACTTCCCTGCACAAAGGCCTGAGCTGAATGACTACTGTCTACAAACTACAGGGTGAATAGTTGGCATGGAATTCAAGCAACACCTTCCATGAGCTGGATCGTATCTACTTCTCTATCCTTAGCTCCAAATTCTGCCTTTTACAAAAACTTGACTCTAGCCAAAATGATACTTACTATATCAGGAAAACACCATGAAAGTTGTCCTTGTGAGGCTTCATTTGACCACAATGACCTCAATGGAGAAAGTCCTTTGTCTTGACCTCTGCAGTTCTAAGAACTAACATTTCTTTAAGAACAGTAGAAATTTCACTTCTAAAGGACTGCTTAAAACACTCTGGTCATCTTAAATCAGTTCAGGAACCGAACCCTGATGGCTGGTGCCTGCCATTTTAAATGGAAACTCATCTCTGCTTTCTTGAATTATTAGTTTTCTTTTAGGCATTCTCTGATCCTTCTCAACTGAACCTTCAGCCCTTTAGGAATACAGGCTCCATACTTGAAATTCCCTCACATGTTAGAATGGCCTACACGTTGTAAAAATTTTGTTTACTATGATATTAAGAGAAAGGTATGTTCCTTCTTTTTATTAAGTAGCTCCAATGGAACACAAATGAAAATTATACACACACACACACACACACACACACACACAATTCCCATACGATAGTGCATCTAACTATTTCATTAGTAGGGCATGCCTTTTATCAGTGTTCTGCTTCTTGTAAACTCAGTTTATAAGCTCAGAATTTTCCTGAAGAAGAAATTTAGATGCGTATCAACCACTCTGGTTACACATTTCTTTATCAAAATACTCTACATTAATTTGAGCATATGAAGCCTGAAAATAAATTACTAGTATATTTTGAAAGGAATCTCTCTATTTTTAGATAGGATTAGCATTTATTAGAGATATGGAAATAAAGGAAAAAGGGAGATACAACCATATGAAGTAAGCTAAACAGTTCTTACAGAAGATATCATCATGTTTAAAATATTCATCCTTTTTTCCTCTGGAAGTACAAAATATTTACTTCTGTAGTTACAGTTCAATGCAACTTATGACTAAAACTGTCATCAGCTGAAATCATTAAACTCTTTTTTTTTTTTTTTTTTTTTTTTTTTTTTGAGATGGAGTCTCGCTCTGTCACCCAGGCTGGAGTGCAGTGCCGCGATCTCGGCTCACTGCAAGCTCTGCCTCCTGGGTTCATGCCATTCTCCTGCCTCAGCCTCCCGAGTTGCTGGGACTACAGGGGCCCACCACCATGCCCGGCTAATTTTTTGTATTTTTAGTAGAGACGGGGTTTCACCATGTTAGCCACGATGGTCTCGATCTCCTGACCTAAACTCTAACTTTTAAGAAAAAATATGATACATAGAACAGGGAAGATACTGCTTGCAGCATTATATAGATTAGCATCACCCATATAGGTGATACCATTTTTATCTCACTAAATTCCTGCATCCTGTAAATAACACACCCACGTGTGGAGACCAGAACATACCAACATAAAATATTCCCTGCCCCTGTTCTTCTGGCAAACAGAAAAGGTACCAGTGACAAAACTATACTATTGAGGGACCAAGGACATTGAAGAGTTACTTTATCAACTTCTGAGGGTGTAAGGAAACATAAAACAAAGCTAGCCAAATGCTTACAAATACTGATAAGAATAAATAGACCATGTAGCACTGAAAACTTACCCAATGTCATGTTAAATACTGACCTTTCTAGGAGACATAACCTCTAAATGGTGTTAAAGTTAATAATAACTAAATATGAAAAATATACTGAGGATTTGCTAGAGTTGTATACAGGCTGGAATGGGCATGAAAGGAAAATGCCCATGTGTGTGCATACATAGTAAAATGCCCAGAAACACAAACAAATATAGAACAAAGACAGGTCTACACCAAGAGCAGATATTGATTGCACTCAAGGGCATATATTCAGGTGGTCCAAATGTACTACGCCAGTGGGATCATTATTTATGACTCAAACTCTACTAGCCAAGTCCATACCTAAGACCAATAATGTTTGGAAAAGATCTGGAACACTCTCTGTTCCTCTAAGATACACTAAGCTAATATGGTTCCCACTAACACCTAGAAAAATACCCAGGGAGGCACAAAAGACCCATGAGCAATCAACAAAGGCCGTCCTTGGTCTCTTTCTCCCTAAGCCATAGGCAGGAGAGTGTTAGAGCTCTAAAAGGCTAAAGAGGAATAAATTCCTAGAACATGAATAGAAACATGTCTTTGCTCATTTCCAGCAATACTGTGAGTTTCTGTTACTGTGTTCAATTATCATTGCAAAGATGAAAAAGCATTCAGATACTTAACGGTGTCTAATAATAGTAGACAGTTTAGGACAGAAATAATTCCAGCCCTCTAAGAAACCTGTCAAAATATCCCAGAGGTAAGAAACAATGACCCTATGGTAGACTGTGGCCATGACCCTCAGGTCCAAGTGCTAACTCTAAAAAAGTGTCATGAGATATTTGATGACAGCTGATCAAGACATCATTTTTATGCCCTATCTGGAACAGATAATATCTTTTGAAATGAATATTCAGCATACCTGCCTTCAATACCACATGGAAAATCACACAGAGACAAAGGGAAAAAAACTGCCATTCTTTCTCAGTTTAGGCTATTCGTGAGCTAATACATAACTGAACCTTCATCTTTATGCCTCTGTTCTCAAGTTAATATCTCCATCCCTGAAAGTCTCACCCAAATTCAAGCTTCAAATTTTTTGCTTCTAAGTCATTTTGATTTGGACACCCCATTATTACCTAAAACCCAGCATACCTTAACTAAACTCATGATGAATATAAGTTCAGTACTTATCAGAGGGCTTATAAGAAACAGAGAAAGTACTCTAAATATTAATTAAGTAAATTACTATTTCTTCTCATCCGAGTTTCTACTCTCAATTTCCTCAATTCTGTTACTTGGCTTCTGGTATCCTACTTTGTTTCTCTGAAATAATTGAGTTGTCTTACGTTGTTCCCCTCATTGAACCTTCATTCAAAATGCTCGCCAAATATCTCAATTCTTTCATAACAGACTCTGTCAGATTTAATTCTGAATGCTACCACCCTCAGACAGTGATCGTCTTATACGCGGGCCAATGAAACTGTCTCCTCTTTTAGCCCAATTATGAACTGTCTCTGTCCACTTTCATCTAATTCTACTATTTCTACAGGATTAGTATTCATGAAATAATAACAATAATAATAGCTTTGTTCCTTTCTCAGAAACACATACTGGCTCAAAACTGTCGTTATATTAACTCTTAACTACCACATCTATTCTAATGTTTCTCTAAACTGGGTCCACCCTGCTTATCAATCCTTATCACCTACCAAATGTCCCAATAGTACCATTTGATCATTTTTGTCCTCACTATACTTATGAAAACTCTTTAATGATGCTCATTTGGCAAAAAAAAAAAAAAATTATATTAACACTTGTTCTCCATATGAAGTTGATCCTTATAATACCGTCTTGCTTTTCCTATTTTCACCTGGAAACATCATGCTTCCCTACACAAACACTAAATTCCAGGTGTCTAGAGATGATAACATAGGAAGCAATATACTGTAGTAATTAAGATTCAAACTCTGGAGTAGACTGCTCAACTCCAAATTCCAGCTCCAGCACTTAAAAGTTATATGAGCTCAGGCAAGCCTTTTAACTTCTGTGTCTTCGTGTCCATCATTATCTGTAAGATGGGAATAATAATATCTATTTCATACAGTTGTTATAAGAATCAAATGAGCTTCTACATACATATAGAGTGCTTAGAGGTGGACATGGCATTTTACTCACTCAATTATTTTCAGTAATTATGTATTTCTTTTAGCCACTATCCACTGTTTCTTTCTGCGTCTTTCTGTGTCCCTATATCTCTCCCTGTCTTACTGTCTCTATCTTTGTCTCCGTATGCCTTTCTCTCTCTGACTCCTCTCTCACTCCCTTTGTCTGTTTTTCTTCCCCTTCACAATCCAGTTGGAGGAAAAAGTTGTTCATTCTCATTACTTCTACTTCATGACATCCCATGCATTCCTCAAAGCACCTGATTTCTGCCCACACCATTCTAATGAGACCATTCTTGCCAAAATCAGCTTTGACCTCTTTGTTGGCAATCCCAGTGATATTTTCAGTTTTCCTTATTGACAATTCTGTAGTGTTTCACATTTCTTTTTACCACTTCTTCCTTAAATCTCCATTCTTGAGTTTCTGCAATACCACGTTCTCTTGGGTTTTCCTCCTACAACTCCAATCTTCATCTCCTTTAAATTCCTCTTCTCCCACCCTCGGCTTATTATCAGCAAACCCAGGATTCTGTCCTGAACTCACTTCCCATCTTGGGTTTTAAAGCATTTTTCCCATGACTTCTATCTTTCATTCCCATCCAAACACTGACAGCTTCCACAGTTTCATCTGCAGTCCAGATCTCTTCTAGCACTCCATCCTGCCTACTGGGTACTGTGGCTCCGCTATCGCACTTCCAACTCAGGACTTCAAAAGCTATATGCATACCTTCTCCCCTTTCACTCCCCAAATCCCATTCATCTTGGGTGCCCTGGGGCAGTGAAATGCAGCACCATTGACAGTCAGAGATGCCTGTCCCTGTCCTAGTCCAGCAACCCTCCCGCCACATTCGGTGCATTCCACTGTCTTACTACCTCCCCACTCTGTTCACTTCTTTCAAGGCAGGACTAATATTTTATTTCAGTCTGTCATTGTTTCTACCCTAGAGTATTGCAGGAGGTTCCTCGCTGGTATCTTTGTAACTGGCCTTGCCCGCTGCCTTATCCCTTGGCCACACTGCAGTCTGACTCATTGTTCTAAAAATGAGAATATAATCATATCAGTCCCCAGGTTAAACCCTTCATTGGATCTCCCACTACTGTCTGGATGAAATACAAACTCTTTAGGGATGCTCTTCTTCAAGATCTCACTTACCTTGTCAGCTTCATCCCTTATCGTTCACCTCCTTAGACACTAAACTGAACCAGAATTAACTACTTGTCATTCCCAAAGGTGCCATTCTCTCTAGTAGATTCTACTCCCTCTATTTGGAATTCTCTTGTGCTCTCCTTCTCTGGTTCCCTACTTAACTCCTACTTGTCCTTTAAGGTTAGTTTGGCTGTCACTTTGCAGTAAGCCCTCCCTGATTTCCCAAATTTGAACCAGGTATTCCTTCTTTGTGTTTCATTTGCATCTCCTGCATACCCATAATATTGCAATTATTGCTATCTTACAATCACCTTCTGTCCCTCTTAAGGGACAGGATCCATGCCTTATTCATCATTTTTAGCCCAAGTGCATGGCAGAGTAACTAGTACCTAGTAGCTGTTTAATATGCATTTATTAAATGAATGAATGAACATAACTGCAGTTCATATATATATAATATATATAATATTGCAATTATTACTATCTTACAATAACCTTCTGTCCCTCTTAAGAGACAGGATCCATGCCTTATTCATATATGTATTCACATATATATTATTCATATATATTATATTATATATATTTTTATGGATATATAGATACAGTTCTTTAAAAATCCAGAGTGATATGTATGTCATATCGAGAACTATAAAACTGCCCACACAACTTGACCCAGTTTTTCCTTTTACAAATTTACCCTAAAGAAATTACTCAAAAGAAGAAAAATACTATAGAGATACGTAGGGTGATCTTATTTATAGTAAAGAAAAAAAGAGAAACAATAAGTTATCCCATCAAGTAAATAATTAGGTTAACTGTAACATTAGTTTTTAGTGACATACCGTTTTGAAAATACAAAAGCATATGTAAAAAATAATTTACACACTAGAATTACAACTACAAAATAAATGCATGAATAAAGAGATCATAAAAAAATAAAAATTATATTCACTATAAATTTGCTTTCAATATAGAAAAGTTAAAAATTAAAACACATTATATTCAATTGGGAAGTCAGTTTTTAGATATCTAATTATGTCTTTGTAGATTTTTAAAATTAAAACCATTACATTGTTAACAAAATCTAATATTTTTAAAACATTAAATTTTCTATTTAAAAACATTAGATTTATTATGTGTTAAATTGCTAACAATTTCAAAGGGAAGAAGATAATCCAGTATCTTCAAAATCCAATGTGGCTAATGGTAATGTAAAGTTATAACTTATTGAACATCTATTATAGACTAGGTTTTTTAAAACATTTTATCTTTAACCTGCACCCTAATGTTTATTGCAGCAGTATTTACAATAGCCATGATATGAAATCAACCTAAATGTTCATCAGTGGATGCATGGGTAAAGAAAATGTGGTGTATATATACACAATGGAATACTATTCAGTCATAAAAAAAGAATAAAATCCCGTCATTTATTGCAACATAGATGGAACCAGAGGTCATTAAGTAAAATAATCCAGGCACAGAAAGACAAATATTGCATGTTCTCACTCATATGTGGAGCTAAAAAAGTTGTTCTCATGGATGTGGAGAGTAAAATGATAGTTATCAGAGGCTGGGAAAGCAGCGGGGGGATAATGAGAGGTTGGCTAATGGGTACACACATACAGTTAGAAGGAATAAGTTCCAGTGTTTGATAGCACAGTAGGGTGACTATAGTTTACAATAATACATTCTGTATTTCAAAATCGCTAGAAAAGAAGATTTGAAATGTTGACAACACAAAGAAATAATCAATATTTGAGGTGATGAATATGCTAAATACCCTTCTTTGATAATTATACCGTGTATGTATTTATTAAAATATCACACATATCCCATAAATATGTGCAATTATTGCACATCAATAAAAACTTTTTAAGATTAAAAAATATTATTTTTAGCCCTTATAATTACTTTACAATGTAGGTACTTTTCATTCCATTCTATAGGTGAGGACTTTGAGTCTCAAAGAGGCTATACGGCTTATCCAAGGCTCAAAGCTATTAAGTGGTACAGTCAAAAGTCAAACTCAAGTACGCCTTTGTTCTGGCCCAGAACCTTTCTATGCATCAACCTATGGCAGGATACTTTTTCACAAATTAAAATTTAAAAACAACAAACAAAAAGTTTGGAAGTAAAGAGAGGGAACAATGAAAACATTCAAGAGGAAGAAAAGAAATTATAAATAAGAAATGTATTTTCCCAAATTAGCCAAGGTTTATAAAAGACATCAAAACAACAAGTATCTTTTAGTCTGTTTTGATTGCCTTGCTTTTCATTTGCTTAGGAAGGATGGTTATAGCATGTACTTATTTATCTGTTGATGAGAGTCCCACTTCCCACCACAAGACAACTAAAGCTCAAAACACTTGCTAACCTCAAACACAGCAGTGAAGGGATGGGTAGGTGTTCAGCCAATCAGAAAACCCTGCCTGATCTCTGACTATGAATCAAAGAAGAGGGGAATGTTGAGAATTCGCTCCAGGGCCCACTGCAGTAGCCCTCAGTGCCCAGTGAGATTGGCTCCTGTGGTGGCCACAGCAGTGTCCTTAGGGGGATATTCCTGGGCCCTAACTTACCTGTGGTTCAGTCACTCAGCTTCCTACAGTCCCCACCTATTCCTGAGCCAGTTTCTTTAGTATTCCCATCTATTGTTAAGCCTCTGATCCTCCTGCCCATATCTATTCCTTTTCTGTTTAACTAACATCAATTTATATTGATTGCAAGAATCTTGGCTGGTAAAATAGTGTAACAGAACATATGGCCAAGTGATAATATACTCTTTTGTCAGAGATTTTTCCCCCATTTTCTCCATCAAAGAGAACAATCCTCTAACTAGATTACAAATGAATAAACCACAAAATAAAATAATAAGTGAGCATCTACACACTTTAATGTGTCAAATTTCTTTTATTAAAAAGAATTAAATCGCAGGGAAATCACATCCAGACTGCTAGAATAATACGCTCATGAAACTAAAGAAGCACTTTTCTTAATCTTTAAGAAAACTTGGGAATAAAAGAATCCCATCTGCAGATGTGACCAAGTCTAGATTCTCTAGAAGAGAGGAAATAGAAAATTTTATAAACTACAGATCCTGATGTGTATCCCTTACCAAATTTTAGAGTAAATTAAGTTCAAAGCCCCATGAGCAAGCATGCATTCACTCAAGCACAAAAGAGTTGTCTTTTGGTGGTGAATTTTTCTTCCTCCCTGTACTTTGCATTTTCTACATTCATTTTCTATAATGAATAGTAGTTAATCCTTTAAAACAGAAGAAAAAACTTAAAGGTCAAATCATATCATACCATAAAAAACCTCATCTCCTTTTCTGATGGAGTTATTCTCCTAGTAGATGAGTGGAATACCACAGATCTTGATTGTGCTTTCTACCAAGGACTTAGCAAAATCCACGTGAAAATCCTGTAGACAAGACAGAAACATGTGGAGTGGATGATAGTAAATTTAGAAGAATTTAAGGCTAAATGATATTACAGTTAGGCACTCTCACAGCTGGATGTGCTATGTTACTCAAATGTTGTGTATTAATGAATTGATGTCAATTTGCAGGGGAGGAGAACTCCAGAGGTGGATTAGAAACTTTTATAAAATGAAAATGTCAACATTACTTATAAGGACTTGAAGATAAAGAATACACATTGATTATATTTGCAGGTGACCTTAGCTTATGTAGAAGAAAATACTTAGCTTATGTAGGATAGCAAAACTATTCTAAAGGGTACAATTCAAGATTTTTTTAAATGTAATAAGGCTAAATGTAAAGTTCAAGGTTAGGATGATAAATCAATTAGGTAAATAAAGAACAAGAGAGTGAAAACTAGAAGATAATTCCACAAAAAACACCTAAGGATTGAAGCCAATGAGAAGGTTAATAGCATGAACAACATGGAGAGAGCTGTTGCAGCCAAGGGATCTGGGTAAGCAATATTGAGCATTAAAACACCACCATTTTGTGCAGGTCTGAGAACCATGCTTTAAAGAAGAACATTTATTATGTAAAAAATAATGAAAGAAAGCAACCAGAATAAGGAGTCTGCAGTTAGAGTTTGGAAAGAGCTAAAGACAAAAGATAGCTTAACTTGGAAAAGCATGAAGTGGGGGGAAAATGAACAATTTCTGATTTTTAAAGTACTAACATATACACAAAAGTGTAGACTTCTGTGTGACCACAAGGCAAAAGTAGGGATGATCAGCTGATGTTCAAAAGAGGCAGTATAGTTATTTATATTAGAGAGAGTCAGGGCATAGATAGCCAAATAGATTAGAATCAAAAGTAACAGCACTGTAAGTTATTCCATGGAGCTAAGGTTTATTTTTCTCTATCTTTGTGCCCAGGGCTCTGCCAGAACCTAAAAGACCTAAAGTATAAGATAAGCAGTATTTCTGGAATTTGTGACCACTAAAGTCTATTAAACGGCAAGGAAATCCTCCAAAGCAGATTTTCTAACCCATTTTCAAGGGACTTGTTTCCAGAACTGGAAGAAATGTTACATATGGTTATGATGGCATGATTTGATACGGAAAGCCTTGTTCTTTGTAGAAATCAATAATAAACATCTCGAATCCAGATAGGAATAACTAGTTTGTAGCTACAAATTTTAAGATTGTATCTGTAAACTTGGAAACCTCTTAATTCATAGGTGCCATTTTTTAAAATGTATAAATTTCCTGGTCACTCAATCCTTTCTCTTTTACCAGGTCCCTCTGCCTCTACCTCCCATGCACCCCATTCCTGAATTCCCTTCCTTTTCTTTTTGGTCACATTGTATCTGGTTTTTACTCTCTGAGATGCCAACTCGGCTTCCTCAACACATCTCAGTCCTGTTTAGTTCTATTTCCACTCTGCTCCATCTAGTGGAATGCTGATTTTTACAGTATGGTGCCAGCTTTGCTTACTCTACTTTGCTGCGCAGGGTCAAGAAATAAACATTGAAACAAAACCAAACTTTAACCTTTGATAGATAAGTTAAGTATCATTTCCCAAATACCTGGACAGAAACCAGAATTCCACGAGCATGCTTATGTGAAGAAAGTGGAAACATGTTCAATCCAATAGCAGCATTAGGCTCAAAAACGGCTACTCCATCAAGAAATAAAAGGCAAATGATTATTTTCTCTGTTATTTAAGCTTTGTTAGCATAGTCTTCTTAATGTAAATTATTTGATAATTGTGAAATATGCTCCAGGGACCATTAAGAAGTTTATTTTTTTTTCTTGTACTGAATGACAAAAGTTAAACTATTAGGAAAATGAAAGTATTCCTATGCTTGTTTTTGTATTTACAGTATGCAAGGTATACTTGGAACCATGTGAAAATTAATTTCATCACAAAGGCATGGGTATGATTCTCTGGAAAACATATATTCCTCTATCTAGACAGTTATTTTACAATATTCTTGCGTATGAACTACACAATCAACTTAGAGCAGCTTGATGGTGTACTTTCTTCAGATGTATCCTGATGAATCTAAGTATGATATCTTCACGATTAGAATAATGGATTTTTAGGTCTAGAAAGTATCTTAGAGTCTAGAGCCACAAATATTAATTCATGTCCTTTCTATACTTCCAGTGTACACTCAATGAATACAAATAACTGTTGAACCTGATAGGATCCAATCTTTATTTATTTATTTGTTCATCCATTCATTCACTTTAGAGACAGGGTCCCACTCTATTACCCAGGCTGGAGTGCAATGGCACAATTACAGCTCACTGCGGACTTGCACTCCTGGGCTCAAGCAAACCTCCTTTCTCAGCCTCCTGACTAGCTGGGTTTAGAGGTGTGATCTACTGTGCTTGGCCAAGGATCAAATCCTAAAGACTCAAGCTAACAGCCAATTTGGAGTAGATTCCCTTATGATTTTACTTCTGGAGTTGAGAAATATGTGAATAAACATGGGGCCAATTATTATCATCAAATGAATAAAAAGTCTTATTTTTAAATTTGATTGGGGACAGAAAGATCATAGAAATCAACTAGGAAGGAAAGAAATAAAATTCATTCTGAAAATGACAACAAGTCTAGGCATACCCTAACCTGATGCCAACACCATTGGCTCATTCATTCATTCCCTGAAGTTGTAGCCATAGTGTTCCTACTAAAACATAAATCTAATATGATCCCAAACAAGAAAAAGCAAAACCTTCAAAACTTCTCATTAACCTCAGGCAAAGTCCAAAACCCTTAAATTGATTTCAAGATCCTTCATTATCAAGTCTCTGACTCCATCTTCATCACTAGTAACCTGCCTCTTCACATCATCCATGACCCTTTGGCCATTTGTAATAACTCTCATTTCCTCGAAGGAGCAAAACTCTCTCTCAGCCTCTGAGCTCGTGCAATGACTGACCTCTCCACTTGGAATATCTGCTCTCTTTCCCTCCACCCTTCATGAGTTAATGTCTGCTCATTCTTCAGGTCTCACTTTGCACATCACAAGACTAGGACAGATGCCCTTCCTTTGTGCTCCCATGCCACTTTGTCCTATACCCCACAGCCAGTTATATGGCAAACTCTTCAAACTCCTGTTCACCTAGAACTCTCCATCACCTAGATTACCACTTGGAACAAGAGATGGTCAATATATCTTTGCTAAATAAGTCAATGTATAAAGGAAGGAATGAAACCAAGACATGAGAGAAACATCAGCACATAAACCAATAAGCTGACAGTGGAAAATTTCAGGGTTGTTTTATTAAAGACAAAAGTGGGAAGGAAAGATTTTTTTTTCTTAAGCATAAAGTATAAAAGCCACATAATTTTGCCCATTGGGTTTATATGGATATAAGACACCACCATGAGAAGCAAATTTAAGACATAGTTAGCAAGTCAAGTCAGAATGGAATACCTATGAAAAATAAGTAAAATTTCCCTATTGGACTTATTAACTCCAATATCTAAGTCACTCCCTGGGGAGAATTTGGCTCTTATATAGGAATGCTAACTTTTTTTCACCAGAGCAGACTCTAATCAAGTGTGTAAATGCTGCAATACACCAAATGGCAGAGGAGAATTAATGTTCCTCTTGTGGGTTCCTGAAGTGTCTTACCACCAGGAAGTAACTTGCGCACTGAACAGAACAGGGATCATTAGAAACAGTTATGCAAAACTTATGAACAGAAATACCCTTGCTTTATGTGAAGGTTAGAATTTGATGATTTTGTTTTGGTGTCCTTGGGGTGGAGACTTAGGCAAAATACCAAATCATACCCACAGTCACAGAGCTCAAAGTAAGAGCGGGGAAATGCCAGTTTACAATTCCTCTCGTCTATTGTTGGCTTCAAACACTGTTTGAATAATGTTCCCAAGTTAATTCTGTGCTTGTAAAAATTTTAAAAGAAAAAGGGCCACATATACACAGTAATTTTTGAGGCCAACTCCCTCCCCACAAATTACCCATGAAAATGAAAACTTTTGACATCACCATTTTAAGTAAAACCCTGGTGAAGTCACTGAAAACACTGGGGAAGTAACTTGACTTTCAGGCACATGTTGCTTTCCTTATCACGAAGTCAGGATTAGATGGCAAATAAATACTAGGGGAAGTGCTATGAAAAACTATTTACTTCATGACAGCAACATTTATGAATTTTCGTTTGTTACTTTCATTCTCATTTTCTTTCATTCATTCTCTGATCAGAGAGACTTCAGTGCTCTAAATCACAATCATAGACTATCAGCCTGAATTATTTTTCTCTTCAACATAGAATGATGACTGAATTACAGTTAGACTTTGGAAGTCATGTCTACCTGCTCATCAAACTCCATTTTGACAATTTTTAAAATTGTTAGTAAGACTAACACATGTGCATGCACATGTGTGTGTGAACACACACACACACACACACACACACACACACACAAAATTAAATCTTATAGGAAAAGGCGTCTACCTCTGCCAAATTTCAGCTGGGAACAAATTTTTATGGTTAGCTAATAAACCTGCTGAAAACAGGGGTTGATAATGGAAACCCTCCCGAGCCTTTAACTATAGTGTGCACAGCTATAATAAAAAGAATTAATGCAGTCAATTTGTACTACTGTTCTCTGAACAAAAAACCCTATTTCAACCACAGTCTTTTCAACAGCTGATTGGCAGCCCTGTCCATTTCCCCTCTGCAGTGTTGTCAGGAGTCTTCAACATGATAATGAGCCTGTCACCATATTCAAATAGCCCTGTGACAGCATGTTTTGTGAGTGTGACGTCCACTGCAAAGGGTCTGTCAAAAAGCACCTTTCAGAAAATGAAAAGAGAATGCTGTCCTGATGATAAACCTAATTTCTCCATAGATAAAAGAGTGAGATTTTTCATCAGATTTTGTCAGTGTTGTGTTGCATTTATCTCTTCAAATGTTCCTGTTTTCTTTTTTTAAATATACATAAATTTAGATTTGTCAGTGACGGGGAAAAATGATGATGAAACACATTTTGTGTTCTAGGAAGCTGAGTCCATCAGGTTAAACAGAGGGAAAAGAAAAAAAAAATCCTGATACTTTTCTATCACATTAAAAACGGGCAGAAAAGTAGAAGGCTAACTTGTTAACTCCTCACCTAATAAACTTTCAAGGATGGAACTCAGATTCTGTATGCGTCATTCATAAGGCCAATTGCATCCCCAAAAATAGTCACAGGAAGTTGCTATGTTCAAACTGTGTATGTATACAGTCACTTTCTCAGTGCACATGAAAATCGGTAACCATGTTAGTAGCAAGGAGAAAGCTCATACTTCAAGATTCACGGGCTACTTATTATCTTGGTAAATAGTGTTTGTTTTATGAATACTTGGAAAATGCATTTACATCATATTTCAATGGGTTAAAGATTTTTGTGTGTGACTAAGATGTTTAGAAGTACTATTGTCAAGGGAAAAATAATTATTCTTGTGTTATGAAGACTTACAAACAGCCCAGGTTCTCTAAACATCATTTAATTTTCTTCCTTTGGTCCCTCTCCAATGTAGACCAAATCTCAGTGTGTTCAGTTTTAATGCAAAAAACCTAATTTAGGTCTTTCCTCAAAAGGGATATATGTACATATATAAGTATATATATGATATATAAAATACATACCACACATACGTATATTATATATGTATATGAAATATACATTCATACATAGGTACAAATGTACACACACATACACACATAGTAGAAATAATACAAGTGTCTATTCTTTGTGAATACTAGTGTCTCAGAATTTGATAAAATTCACATGCATGGGCCCAAGG
This sequence comes from Pan paniscus, assembly GCF_029289425.2. Lineage (NCBI taxonomy): Eukaryota > Metazoa > Chordata > Mammalia > Primates > Hominidae > Pan > Pan paniscus. The sequence goes on along the minus strand of NC_073249.2, from coordinate 32,768,842 downwards.
AAAACTGAGAAGCTCTCTGGCTTTGACAGTGGAAGAGGTGGGACAAGGATTGGGATGAGGAAGCAGGGGGACAGGAAGCCAGCAAGAACTGTCACTCTCTCCCTCCTGAGGTGCCCTCCGTACCATAAGCAAATAAACACATACAGGAGGTCCCGAAGGCTTCTAAGAAAGAAAACATAGGTAGACATGCAAATCTAATGCCTACTTTATCTAAAACTCTGTGACAATAAAAGAATCTTATATTTTAGAAAACACATACTCTATCCAGTGTACTACTATGTCATTTAATTCACCAATATGCCGATATTAAACTATATATCAAAACACTTTTTTAAAGATATTACCAAACATACATAACCTTGTGTCTCCCTACCCTGACTTTAGCTAATGGCTCACTGACTTAAGTCTCATTTTCAAAGCAATATTTTCTTTCACTCATCTGTTCTATGCAGCTTATGTATCTATAGGTGATGATAGCATTTGTGAAAACGTTTTGCTATTCATAAGCAAGAAAACAACTGTAATTTTCATTCTTCCAATTTCAAGTAAAATAAACACAATCTAGTTATATCTCATTTGAGTTCAAGTCTGACTATGCCAAAAGGACTTATTAATTAAAGAAAATGATAATTTCATGCTTTTGTATGTATCATAGATACAAAGCTGACATGACTAGAATGTTTTCTTAACTAAAAATTAATATATTTTGGTGGTTGAGGAGGGGGATCTCAATTTTTACAATAGAGATTATCCTGGGTATACCAGGAAGGATTAAAATTTAAAACACAAATTAGAGATTTTTGTGAAGGTATGATTTACCTGTACTAGTCAACAGTTAGTGAAGCTAAAATTATTGAAGAGTTTTTAGGTTTTTTATTTTTTTTTAATTCCAGAGTAAGAAAAGGCATCAAAGAAAAAAAAGTGGGGAGGTTCCCCAATATGTATAAAGTCAATGCCCGAAAGAAAGTAACTCATTGAGAATCAGCAATAAATTTGACTGATTTTAAGTTTGTCAGCTGGAGGGAATTATTACAAAGTCAATAAATAGAGTTATAGACAGCTGGCTTTGTATAATACCCTTTTCCTTTGCCTAAATGTTTAAACTATTGGTTCATTTGGGATTTTCTTTTTTAAGAGGAAGAGAGAGAGAGAGGGAGAGAGATCTCAAATTGAGCTATCCTCAACATACAAAGCAAATTCCAGAATCTTGAAGACTTTCATTGTCTCTGAAAGTCATTGTCACCACCCTAATCCCCTCATTAAAGCTAAAGAAATGCTGGGATGGCATTAAAATGAATGCAAACCATTTGCAGCAATCTCCTGCTCACACCACCTCCAAATGAAGGCAGGCACATTGCATAATCCAGGCAGCAAGAGCTCCTGACAGGTGGATGATTTATGCTCATAGTCAGAAGAATCGGAGGGCCTGCGGAGGAGACAGCATTAGCAAGGTGGTGGCGAGACAGATGCTCTCAGTGGGCTTGCAGGGGCTGGCAGGCTCCAACTAGTTCAGGTGCAACCTGGACACTTTAAGTGCTGAACTCCTATTGCCTAGATTCCAATACTCTGATGTGTCATTTGCAATATTATATGCAATGTACACAATGAATAAACTGTCAAATCCGAGCAAGCATTGTACACATGCTGCATATACCTCTTACATACATAGATATTATGTACACAATGCCCCAGCACATAAGTGAAAGGAAACCTCTTTTTGTCAAATGATGATTATGATACAGATGTAAATATTCTATACCTTCAGGATCCTCAGTTCTGAAAATATTTAGCCCAGGTATGGTGAGTGGAGAGTGACAAGATTTCCTAACAATTGGATCAATATTAAAGATTGCATAGTGGGATTAGGAGAAACACACCTCACCAGAAAACTGACACTCCTGTCAATTATTTTAATTATTTTTCAGATACATGACATGCTTTCATGACATTTTATTCTGAGAAAGCATTTGAATATTTCAGAAGAAAATTATTAAGAGATGGATAAAAGGAAGAATCCCTACAGAGTTGAACTGCTTTGAGATCAATCTTCAAAATAGTTTTCCAGAATTTCTCTCAATAGCTCTAAACAATAACAATTTGGTAAAGATTATGGTATTGGTTAAAAGGGTAGATAAACCTAATTACAGTTATTGATGACAAATTACTGCCACTCCAATCTCTAACAGAAGGTATTAGCCAGCATTTTACTGGTCAGCAGTAAACCACCAATGGACAAAGAAATTCACCTCATAGATCTACATAGAACTACACTGATCATTCCTTTTCCACACTCAGCCCAGTATCTCTGAAGCATAATGCTTCAGGTATCAGTGAAAGGGATAAGCTTCCAAATGTACAAGCTTCGGGTTATCTTGGATGAATGTGATTTTATTTTCAACTCTTAGATACTGTAGGGTCAAAGGTAGAATTGCCAATGAGAATTAAAGATCCCTTTAATTAGATAACAGTATTCAAAGACTTGTAAATTCCCAAGAAGCCACTTTGCAAAGCAAGAGTTACAGTGTTCTCCTGGGGGAAAAGATGGGCAGTGGGCTTTTTTTTTTTTTTTTCTCAGCTATTCACCACTATGAGAGAATTTTTGAAAAGAACAAAATGGAATACATTGTAAGTAATTCAGAATGCCTCCAGACTTTACAATTCTCCCTAGAGAAAAAACTCAAACAATTTGAAGTCTTCACAAACTGCATCCAAATCCTTTTTCTAACTTCATTAAGCTCCAGTACTTAAAAATCGTTCATAGCAAGTACTTTAATTAGAGACGAGCCAGTGCAGAATAGCTGGACAGGCAGTGCGTCCACCCAGCGAGCAGACTGCCCAGGGGGGACAGTCTCCACCTCACTGATGCAACTGGTGAAGGGACAGACAGGGGTGTGGATACATTTCTTCCTTCCCCAAAACAAAATGGGAGGATGCGTGTGGGTTGGTGGGTTACAGAGAAAGATTCAAACATCATTCTGGCCTCATCAGTATTCTGGCAGTTTACCATTATACATACAGAAAAAGAACAGAAAGTGTGTTAAAGAATCCAAGTTTTAAGGGGAACAGAAAACAAAGTCATCTGCACTATGGAAGCCTATTTTTTTCTTTCTTTGTTTCCCCTCCTTTTTCTCTCTCCTCCCTCCTTTTTTCTTTGCTCTCTCTCTCTCTGCTCTCTCTCTCTCCACCAAGCCTCCTTCCAAACCCCATATTTTGAGACTGAAACCATGAAACCATTGCCATGAGAACTGTAGTACAGGCACAAAACCAGCATCAAAGGATATAAGTGCCACACAGAATCCTGATATGCTGCCATTAATTTGATGTTCGGGGGTCAATACAAGGGTGGAAAGGTAGCAGGGGAAGGAGAAAGAGCAGAGAAGAGAGGGAAACAATTGCTATGCATGAACAATTTGTACTTGCTACTTCTCTGGCTAGAGTAATGCCTTTGAGGCAGAACTTGAGCAGGCAAGTAAAGAGCTCACAGGTTCTAAGCTACCCGCAGCTTTGAACCCAAGTTGTTTAGAGACTTAAAAACAACAACTATAGCAAATGGTTTTTAAGGGACAATATGGTTGTTAAATATTCTAGGTGGTGATAGAAGTGCTTTCTTCACCTATAATATATCTTTTTTGTCCTGAAATGCTAGAACTGAATGAACAGATTAGCATGTGCAAAAGTAACTGTAGATGCCTTCATAAATTACTCCTGAGAAAAAGTTAGCAATGTCCGGATGAGAAGTGATTCCATGGATTCAAGGTCATTTGTTTCTGGTCCATGACAGACTTTCTTGCTGTCTCCTCACAATCCACTGAGGGGTCTCTGTAATTCTGGCAGGTTTTGCTGACCCTGCCTGTCACCTTCAGCTCTCCTGCACACAGGAAAGGGTCTTGGGCCAGAGTCACACAGAGCATTATCGGGGACCTCTGACCCCAGTGAGACATGGACAGCGAGCAATGTGAAGACAACCTAAGCCTGCTGTGAACATAGCACTTGGTCATTTTGGAGGGAAAAAAATTCCAGCAAGATGACATTTGAGACCAAGCAGAACCAATTCATCTTTGGTGTAGCTATGCAAGGTCCTAAACATTTAAGCAACAAAATAATAGTGATGATAATAATAATGAATATTTACTGAGGACTTAATATTTGTCAGACACTGTGCTAAGCATTTTAAATACATTACCTTAATCCTCAGAGCAAACTCTGTAGGATAGGCCATTATTATTATCACTATTTTACAGACTAAGAAACTGAGGCTAGAGACATAAAGAATCTTGCCAGTAATTGGCGACCTAATAGCAACTCAGGGCTGTCTATTAGCAAATTCTATGATCTTACTAGTATGCTATGTGGAATAATGTGTTTACAATACAATTCCAAATGCATCCTCTTCATTTTTCAGCTGTATTTAACCTGTAACTTTGTAAGATATTATACTACTTACTGAAATTTTGCAATGGGAGAAGAAATTAATGACCATAATTTTTTCCTCCATTTTTCTCAGCCTTGAGTTTCTTTAAAATACCCAACCCTGAAGAAAAATAAAAGCCAAAATAAAGAAAAGGAATAAGGTATGCCTTAGCACTTTGCGTTAGAGATTTTTTTTCAGTGATCTCTCTCATTGTGATCGAAAAGAGACAGTAGTAAAGGCCCTGCAACTAACCTCTGCTTCTCTGGCCCATTAGCTATTTTCCAATGTGCAAATCACTCTGGTCTCCCAGGACTGTTTAAGAGTTCAGCTGACTACAGCACTGTCTCCTTTTGGGTTTCCAGTTAAAATCAATGCATTAACTGAGGCTGCAAGTTAGATTCTAGAACTGCAAGTTAAGTAAGACAGGTGAGGAAGGGAAGAATTCCTAGCTTTACAAGCTTGGGAACTTTCAAAGAGGCCAGTTCCTGAGTGGCATTAAAATAGAAATAGCATTACTTGTAAAAGCTGGGGGATTTTGTTCTTTCCTACCTTAACAAAACTTTTGATAGATTTTCTCTGCTGGAGCACATAACCAAATAGTTAAAGATTTGTGAGATAACCAGGAGATTCTCTAACATTTCTTAGGCACCCAGGGTTTGAATTGAATTTCTGTTCCTTTTACTTTGTCACCATTAGTGAAGCTTTATTTTTCTACACTATCCCCTCCAGATCCTAATTAATGACTGCTGGGGAGACCTGCAGACATATACAGAATCGTTGAGAAGTACATTTGTTCACGGACCACAAATTTGTACCGGTTACCTACAGAGCATGAAAGTGATGCTACAAACGAAAAATGAAATAATCAGACAGCAACCTGGACAGCCTCTCGGGGACAGACGCTGGGCAATGGCAGGACCTCTTCCACTAAACAATAGGCTATGATAGTCTACACGGAAGGGGTGCCACTCAGAAATATACGTAGCTCAAATATTATTCAAACCATCTCTACAAAAAAGCAGAAATACTCTATACAGACATTTCAGCAATCACATTCTAGTCCTGCAAAGAGCAATATTTACAGAAATCAGAAGCCCTCCTGTTTTAGAATGCCTACAGCAAGAAATTATACTGGACTTTGTAAGAGCTCCAGCACGAACACCTTTCCCTAAAATAAAGGTCTCCTTGCTCACAAAGGAAGTAATAGCAGAGAACAGCAGCTTCCATGTGACTTAAAGGATATTTCACCTTTTGACACTCTGGTAAGATTAATTAAGAGAAGAACCAAAAGACATCATTATAAACATCAGTACGGCATATGAGCTTCAGAGTCAGAGAATTTTGGATTGAATCCTGGCTTTATCATTTAATAGATGTCTGATCTTGGGCAAGTTATTTATCAAGTTATTTAGAATAAGTCTTAGTTGTTATCTCATTTATATTCACTAACTTATCACATGTCTATGGAGAAGACAGATCAAAACCAACATTATTCCTCATGGTTTTTTTTTTCTCCTTTTTTTGGATACCAATTACTATATTGTCAGTGTAGTCAATATACTTTTAATAAAACAGGACTTCTGAAATACAATTCTGTCATGGTCATATGAATATAAAAGAACATTTATTTGTAATGCATATATGAAAACTTTCTAAAAATCATTATTTATGAAAAATTATTCCTGCACCCAAATTACAAAAATGCAACTGAAAAGTATACTGAAGTATGATTTAAAAAGAAAAAAAAAGTCACATTTTATTGAGCACCTACTATGTGATCATTATTGTGCTAGGTGCCATGAAAGACTAAAATACAAACAGTTCCTGTTCTCAAGTTGTCTATGTTTTGCTCCATGAGACATCCCAAGTGAAGAATGGAATACTAAAAATTAATAATACCTATTATTTTCCTAATGCTGTCATTTACCAGATGCTGTACCAAGAATATTACATATATTATCTCATTTAACCCTCAAAGCTATCCTCTGATGTATGTATAATTACAACCTCCATTTCATAGGTAAGGCTTAAAAAGGTAAAGTAACTTGTCTGAGATGGCACAGCTAGTAAGTAGTAAACTTGACAGTGAACCCTGAGTCTATCTCTGCATTATCCAATATGGTAGCCATCAGCCATGTGGGGGCTACTTAATTTAATTTAATAAAAATTAAACAAAATTAGAGACTTACTTCCTCAGTTGCATTAGACACATTTCAAGGGCTCAATCAATAGTCACAGACTCCATTTGACCCAGAGTCCATGCTCTTTATCTTTATGCTCTATTTCCCTCTGTGGAAAACATGAAATTAAATGCTAAACAGTATGAAACTGAATATAAATGCTCATGAAATTCTGAAAAGGGTAACATCTCTGTAATTTTAAGTCTTTAGGCTTATGAAGGATCATAAACTCCACAAGGATAGAAACTCTTTTGTCCATGTTCACAAAGTGAATGATATGGAGCCAGCTCTGAAAACACACTTGTTGAATGGATGAGTCAAGGATGAGTGAATAAAAGTTTGGAGATAGACTTACAATGTGTATTATTTGGACTGATAGCTAGAAAACAGCTCCTGGGCAGAATAACCTCACCCCAACTCGAGATGTTGTAAAGAACAGGATGTACTTCTGCCATAGCAGATAGAAATATTTACACAGATCAAACCATAAGGCATGAATCCACGTTCCTTCCAAATACTTCCAAATTATGTATGAATTGATAATAACCTAAGACTGGCTAAGGTCAGAGTAATTGCCATTTAATTGGCTTCAAATATACTCATGATTATGATAATGTTGATACTGAAGAACCTAATAGGCCTGGAGACAAATGTCTAAGAGAGCAGAGAAGTGAATTAATGGGAGCCAGGAGTAGGGAGGGGACCATTATAGAAGTCACAAGTTTGGAAATCACCAAATGGTAATTCAGTAGGGTTGTGAAGAAATTTGGCTTTTAGAGGAAACTATGAGAACAACAACAACAATCCCCCACCCGCCCCCAAAAAAGAACAAACTTAATGGGGTGGAGAGGGTGAAGGGAGAGAAAGTTGTATTTGCTCCAAAACTTCTGTGTGCAGAAGCATGGTTGGGGGATATTAATTGGACAATCCAGGGAGAAGCCACTAAATAAGGGCTCAGGTGGCCTCAAGGAAAACACTTACAGCTGAGAACTGAGAGGGAGGCCAGGCAAAACGGACTTGACCTCCTATAGGGGCAACATGCTGGCTTGAACTGAGACACAAAACCGGAAATTGGTACAGAAACCAGATCTAAGTAGAAACACATATTAAGTTAAACCAGGTAATGTAAATTACCTCATTTTTACACATTCTACTCCTTAAATTTCCCATATCCCCAAGACACATACAAACGCTAGTAAAATGGTGCAGACATAATAAAATTATGATTGTGCAGCCTATGTAGAAAAGATTTAATAGATGAAAATGTAATTCTTGAGAAAAATAGGAAAGGGATTTTGATCCTAGATACACATAATCTTTCGAGAAACAGGTTAACCAAAGGGCAATTGCTAAGGTACCCTCCCTTTGGGTTTTGCCATAGGTCCCATTTCATCTCAGATAGTCATCTATAAAAGAAGAGTATCTTACAATTGGGGCTTTTAAAATAGTAGAAATCCTGACATTCCTGTCAAAGGGCTCTGTAATGTTTCCTGCTTCCAAAACCATTTCCGTATCACTCTCTTCTAATGGCATGATTCATATTCATGTCAACTTGAAAAAGCACTGAAGCCAAAGTAAGGTAAAAACAAATTTATGTTGTGGATAATCAGCTGAAATCCATCACACCTGAGGGTCAGTTACTACTGTGCTGGGGCTGTGCAGTCTACGTAGGTAAGGCTGAGTGGCAGTGGCAGGTCCTGATATTTGTTCTAGTAGCCACAAAGCCGCACTGGCTCTCAAAAAGCACAATCTGCCATTCACTTAAGTCTGGTTTGCCAGCAAGCCCAAGGATGGACTCCCCACTAGTACCATCAGGCTCAGGGAATTTGGCTAGCACCGGGCACCTCAGACTTCTGCCAGCTAATTGGCTTTGGGGAAGCCGCTGACCTACTCTCCACTGAGTGGCTTTTGTGAACCTGGAACCTAGCCTGCTTCTCATCATTGATCAACCTTGGCCAAGCCAGCTGGCTTGTTCCTTTGCAGACAGCTTGCCTTAGGGAAGCTGGTTGGTGGCTCCTCAACCTACTAAGTGAGGGAGAGAGAGAGAGAGAGAGCAAGAGAGGATGAACTACAGAACAATCTCTCAAAAAATGACCAGTGCTCAGTGTCAATTACGGGGACTTAGAGATGAACAAAATCGTGCCTCATACCTGATATATTAGTAGGTGGAGTAGAACTCTGCATAGCCTTAACCAGAAAGGTAACTAAGCATTTAGGAATGGGGCCCAAATGAAATACAACCATGAAGCACTTCATTAAATGAGTCTTATTCAAGTGTACACCTGAATTCCTTTAGTTACATTCAGGCACAATGTCATCATCATCAATGTCACATTGATATACATATGCATTGGTGACAAGGAACAAAAATCTGTTGTTTGAAGGCTGGTGGGGAAAAAATCCACATTAAACAGAGTCCTATATGGTTCTGGCCACCCCTCACCACTTACCAGGCTGGACTTCTAGTGCCTGAGCAAATGTTCAAGCAGGTTTCCCCCGCTTGGGGCTAAATCCATCAGGGATTTTTTTAATCCAAAAAGAATAAAAATATGTAACATATTAGATAAATGCTGGCTTCCTAATTCAAGTTCACAAATGGAAATGACAAATGGGGACAATCAAATAAATGATTAACTTTTAATAGTATCCCTACTAAATCAGGGGGAAGAAAGCTAAAGGAACTGTTTCTTAGGATTTCAGCCTTTCTCTCTGTCCTCTCTAAGACAAATGCAGGGAGCACAGATTTATTCAGCTGAAATAATCTGTAGTGCTGCAACTGGTTAGTTCACATCAAAGATTCTATCTACTTCATTTCTAATGTAATTGTGATTTTAAAATATATACATAAATATAAAATTGTTTTGGAGAACCAGGTATGCAGGGAGTATGTGATAGTCTTCTATGAGCCACACGGATTACATGGAGAATCATAGACAAATCTTTAAAACATTAGAACTTCAATTTTCCCCTTTTATATAATAGATGAGATTATAATACTCCAGTGGTACACCATGGCCATATCCTCAAAACAACTGAGGCAGATGGTGCACAAAGTCAGTGGATCAGATTCATTCCTCTCTACAAAAGCACGACTTATAAGAAATGTGGTTCTGGAGTTCATTTTCTAAAAACTCAGCCAGAGACTAAAGCTATGCCACAAGGCAAAATTTTTCTCTATGTTCCAATTTGGATTTAAATAAGATGTCATACACTGACAAAAACACAGACCCCTAAATAGAGTTCCCAGGAATTGAACAGCTTCAGTACTACTGATGTTTATTCACATAGTTTGTAACTGTTAAGTTATTCCAAAGTTTATGTTGGGATGTCAGGACTTTGAGTGGCAAGTCACTGTAAAAGATAGTCTGGTCTAATCCTCACATGATACTTGAACTTGTTCCCTACAACATCTCTCACAGTGCTGGGAAACTTACTGCCTTCCAACATAGTTCATTCTATTTCTGGACATTAAGTGAAGAATTCAAAGCACTGAAGTGAGCCATAGTTCAAAAAAAGGGGGATGGGTTACTTAAGTCATCTTTTAAGAGCTCAGTATCTCATAATACCCATAGCCTCTGAAGAATCCCAAGCCAAATACATACATGAATATTTCTGAAGTTCCCAAAGAATAACTACATTAAATAAATGTACAGCAGAGGCAGTAGAATCAAAATACCCGCTACAGAACCTAGACTCCTTCATACACTATGAGAACACTGGAAGGTAACAGAATCTCTCTAAGCTTCCCTTTGCTCTGTGAAATTGGGAAATAGCTACCACTGAGGTCATTATAAAGATTAACCAACCCCAACAAAAGCACACAGCACATAGCCTAATGTATATTCAGCTCTCAAAAATCTGTGTTATTAGTCTTACCTTCAAAATCTTTACTATTCATTTTGAGACTGACTATTCAAGTTTCATATCAACAAAACGTGAAAAAAAATCACCATCTAGTAATGCAGTATCCACACATAAAATAACTTTTTGTGGTACCTTAAGTACATTCCCAAATGGCTTAATGTCAAGACGAAGCTCACAGAGAAGGTGCTCTTCGCTATTGCTTATATTATAACTTGGGAGTTTTGTTTAATACTGTGCATTAATGAGGGAGCTTCTTAGGATAATATTACAACAGAGAGTGCAAGAAATACCTGTGAGGTCAATGCAGTTCTATTAACTGTCATCTAACACAGAAATATTTTCCTGAATACCATTAAAGCTTTCTCCATTTCTTTGTTCTGCTTTTTGAAGGCAGTAGGAGCCCAAATTTCCCTACCAATAATTTCTGTTTTTGACTTGGCAGCATAATGATGCTAGACTTGAGGAAAAAAAATCACCTTGGCAATGTCTTCTTCAGAGGTTTTTACAAAAGATATTTTGTTAGGATAAATTATACTAAGTAGGCTTTTAACTAAGCAAAAACAAATCCACTTTTAACTAAATGACCTGAGTAGTTTTATATTTTTTAAAGAGAACCTACCTGGAAAACACTACGCTCTTTAAATGAACATTTTGTTAAAATGGAAAATATGAAACAGAAGGGTAATTAGACAAGTAAGTTGCTCTTTGCTACTCCTGCTGATAGGGTAAACTCAGAAGACTCTCAGAGTTCCCACTGCCATATATAAATCAAGACTCAAGCTGTGGTTCCAGCAAAACAGTTCTGGGATAATTTTTCTTTATATCCTGGAGGCTCAGCCCAGCTGATTGGAGAGATGTAATGGCAGTTAAATGAGTAAATGTATAATCTGTGCTCTCTCATATATGTGTGTATATGTAGACATGCACAAATTGTCTTCTCTAAAAAGGTGGAAACAGAAAATATACTCCATGGACTGTGTTGAGATCACTCAGAATAAACAGAACATCTGGACAACTAATTCCCTAATGTAAAAGAAGAGGATCTCCATACTCCTACCATTTCTTCCACCCAAGGATTTCCTAAACGTTAGGTCAGCACTGTTAATCTATGAGGCAGAGAAAAAGATGAAGACCTTTAATTTCATAGAGACTGGCAATTCTGGATGGATTTAAAATAATTTGTCAAGCTAAAGGATTTAAGCTGGGCAAAAATGGCATGACCCTTTTGAGATACAGTGTCCTCAACCTTACCATTTGACCTTCATGACTCCTGATGTACATTGCCTTCTCTAACTCACAATCAGTCCAATACTCTAGCCTGCTCAGTTATCCCATAAAGACTTTTCCTGGACAAATCACCATCATTATCTCTGACTTCAGCAGTCCCATCAAACTTTAGGTAAGAAGCCTGGTTCCCTCAGAACAGAATCCTAAGGAAAAGTCACCTCCTAAATTATGTCATTTATTTATATACCTTAAGCTCAAAACCCCTTGTTAGACTCATAAACTCTGCTGCTTATCGGGATTTCCAGGACTTTTTCCCATTTTGTCCACCCACCAAATAAGTAGTTCAGGTCACTCTTGGCCTACCAACAGATGCAGGCAATCAACCCAAGCATGGGGCAGGAAAGACCTCTTATTTGGCCAAGGCTGCCACACAGCTTGGCATAGATACAGGAAGGTCCTAGGCATATGACATACTTGGCTTTTAATCCCATTTCCACTTTATCTGCAGTGGGGCCGTGGGCAAGTCACTAAAACTCTCTGACCTTGGGTTCCTTATCCGACTAATGAGAATCTGACACCCAGGGTCCCACTTTTCTATACTGGGTGGGGTCTTAACATGATAATTAAATCTTAATACCATGTATTGTCTCACCACAAATGGTGACTTATTGCAAATGCCAATTCTCAACCTCTGCTTTTACTTCATCTGGAACATGGGCACTCACAATTCTACTATATTGTTTGCACTGCCTACCTGGAATCTTCATACTGTGTGTATTTTCTAGACTTCTACAAAGTGGAGAAAATATTCATACACAACACTGAGCACCTCTGTAATTAAAAGATACTTTATGTTTCTTTCTTTCTTTTTTTTTTTTCTGAGACAGAATCTCACTCTGTCACCCAGGCTGGAGTGCAGTGGCACGATCTCCACTCATTGCAACTTCCTCTTCCCAAGCTCAAGCCATCCTCCCACCTCAGCCTCTGGAGTAGCTGAGACTATAGGTGTGCGCCACCACACCTTGTTAATTTTTTACTTTTTATTTTTTGGTAGAAATGAGGGTTTCATCACGTTGCCCAGGCTGGTCTCAAACTCCTGTACTCAAGCAACCCTCCCACCTCGGCCTCCCAAAGTGCTGGGATTACTGGCATGAGCCACTGCGCCTGGCTGAAAGATACTTTAAAGAGATCAAATCAAGTATGAAAATCAAAAATGGGTATCAATAAAACACATAACTATATGATTTGTTTTGCTTGTTTTAATAACTTATTGTTTCCTCCAGAGGAAATATTTAGAAGCCATTTAAAATTATATAGCCTGCTCTTCTCCTTTCCTACTGCTGTCAATATTTTTATTTAAAAAGTAACAAACTTCAAATAAAATCTGACTGGTAGCAATCACAGCAATCTGTGTTGAGATTTCAGATGCCCACAGAAATAAAACCATACTGACTGCACTTCAATATATTGACAAGAGCTGGAAGGAAATGTGAGGAAATAAAGAGCAAAAGTTTTTCACACACAGGCAAAAATACACAATCAATACTTCAGTTCCTACTTATTTAAATACCTATTAATTGCTCTACTGTGCCTTCAACTCTCACGTCTGTTAACTTTGAAAAAAATAACATATTTCTTGCTCCCCTAGGAAGATGAAAAGCATCAGAAGAATTTTCAGTTAAGACAAAATTCACAAATAGAACATCTCATTATCCATAGCTATCAAACCAGAGCTCCTATGGTAGTTCCAACTTCATTGATATAGTCATCATCATCATCATCATCATTGTAATTATAAGTCTCTTGGTGTCATATATTGGAATAATGTTTCTATAGGCATTATATCATTTTTAATAAAATATATATAATTTCAGATTTGAAGGGTTAAGAAAGAATATAGTCTAACTGGTCCCCTGAAGATACAGGAATGGAGACTCTTAGAGATGAATGGACTTGCTCCAAATCACATCACAGTATTAGGTAGTCGAGAAATCAAAATTAAAAACTAAAGCGTAGGCCCAGACACAGGGGTTCATGCCTGTAATCCTAGTCCTTTGGGAGGCCGAAACTGGAGGATCACCTGAGGCCAGGTGTTTGAGAACAGCCTGAGTAACATAGTGAGATGCCATTTCTACGGAAAAAATTAAAATAAAAGTAGCATGGTGGCATGTGCCTGTAGTCCCAGCTACTCAGGAAGCTGAGACAAGAGAATCACTTGAGCTCCAGAGGTCAAGGCTGCAGTGAGCCAAGATCATGCCACTGCACTCTAGCCTAGGGGACAGAGCCAGACCCCTTCTCAAAAAAAAAAAAAAAAAAAAAATGCCCACAAAAATTTACTTATGAAGTTAACAGGATTCTTACAATTCTCCTTGCTCATTTTAAAATGTGTGCCACTTGTCCATTTTCTTTGGTGGGACATTAGCTTTCTCCTCCCTCTCTGCTTTCTCTTCTTCCTCCTCTTCCTTTTCCTTTCAAGACAAAGGAGTAAGTTCTCCTTTCTGAAGCTAAACCAGTAATTTTAAAGCTTTCTTCACCTCGAATATTGTTAGTGAAAACCTCTGCTTGGGTTAAAGCCCCTTTTTTTCCTTTTTATACTGTTGTCTCTCTTCATTTGACCTAAGGTCAGATATTAAAGACTAAATTTCCTCATGAAATTTCTGAGCAAATTTTCACTTATTGATGTGCTTCTATAAAAAGTTTAGAAAGCACCCCTAAGGCCATTGACATTGCCAAAGGATAACAAATTACATGACCTTGGGTTGGTCTAGCAAGTCAAGCTCATAGTGTCTCCTGCTAAGCATGTACTAGACCCTGTATCTACATTAAATCTCTTGGTCTTCACAAAAACCTCACAAACTAAGTTCCACCTTCAGTCTCATAGTTATAAATAAGTAGGCTAAAGCGAGTTAGTCTTAGAGAAGTTCTTTAACTTGCTCCAAGTCTCAGAGGTGGTAGAACCAGGGCTTGAATCTACAAGCCACCTGGCCCTGAAGCTTGACCCTTACTGTCTCTGGCCACAGTAGCTAATGTTGACCTCTTCCTTACACTAGGCCACATGGTATGCTAAGCTCTCAACCTGCAGTATCTCATTGGCTATTTATAACATGTTGTTTGCAAATACTATTATTAGTGCCATCATTTTACAGATGACAAAATAGGAGATTAGAAAAGTTAAGTAGCATTTTTTTAAGGCAAAGGAAAAAGCACACTTTTTTGGCATGAAATAACAAAACTGGTCCTCTAAGTTGCCTCGTTTCACCTACACTTTGGCATGCAGGCTGGCCTGGCTAAAGAATATAATGTGCGTGAATGTGAGTCTTTTGCTCACCTGCAAACGTAAAAGAAAAATATTTGAGTTGCCAAGGTGAAAGCCATCATGCCAATAAACATCAAGACACACTTTAATCCTTTGATCAGTGAATTCTATACCTAAATGAAATGATTATTGCTTTCATAAAATGTCTCTGTTTGCTACTGACAGTGAGCAAACTGAGCTAGTCTGTCCTGCAACAGCCTTTAAATAACCAAGGAGAGAGATCAAAATAAAAATAAATCTTGACCAGATTTATAGGTGCACCTTGATTAGTTCTTGTTATTTTCCTTCAAATAAGCAATACCTGAAAAAAATGAAAAGGGAATGTTGAGACCAGATATCATGTAACAGATGGGCTTTCTCTGACATACAGTATGGTATAATGACAAAAAAATAATGCTGGCCCATCATTTGTGACACTTACCAGCTAAGTAGAGCAGAGAGAAAGACAAAGAGGATTTTTTCAGGATGCTGAATGGTGCCACCACTTGGATTTCAACAAATTATCACTTGTTTTACGGTACTTCTCAAAGTTTTGTTGTAGTGTAGCATTTTGTTGCTTTCTCTAAGACAACACATTTTCCTTTTCTTCAACTGATACAATTTTTTTGAAAAATTCTAACATTAAAATCAAATGTAGTGTATTCAAGTATAATTCCATTGCTTGCTAATGAGGAAGCATATCTTATAAGAATTTTAATTATGTACAATGTGATGAAACTGGAATTGTTTACCTACTAAACCATTGCTTTCTCCTTCACACTCCCACCAACGCTCAGATATCTTCTCAAAGTGAGATGCCATAATTAATGCCAGTCAATAAAGCTAACGATTATTATTTTTAAAACAGTGTAATTCTCATTTTTCTATCAACTACCCTTTTAATGAAAACCTCATTTCCTTCAGGCAACACTTTATCTACAATGGATTTGGCCAGTTGAATAAAAATACCTGTTAAAGGAGAGAAAGTTCCCATCGAAGCTGTTGAAATCTGATTTCATTTCAGATTCTAGAACTAATGTTGTTTTTTGTTTAAATAGATTTTGTCTGTCAATTTCCAGACCTGCTGTGCCATCAGCCTGTATGGACTGCTGTGGTCAACACGGGGGTTGTAGCAGCAAATTTTATTACAGACTGGTAATTGAATTGAACAGGTTTACATTTGAATAGATTTACTACATCATGTTCTCTGACATACTTCATGGGACTGAAATCCCTCTCCATCCATAAAGATACATTTCAGACAGTATCATTCTCTCCAGGCTTAGAAAGCAACTCTTGAGCCAAGGAGATGGCCAAACATAATTGTGCATTTAGATGCAGGGTACAATGCAATATTTCACCGCATTTTTTAAGTATAATAGAAAAAGAATATTCCACATTTACTCATAACCATCCCATCCTTTCGATTTGGTGGTTGTGGGAGGTGGGGGGAGGTGGTTAAAAAACTGATGTTTTGCCATCGAAGTGGGCATTAAGAAATAAAGGAAAATAAATTATTATTTGAGTATATCAGCAACAGCAGCAATTCCCTAGAAAACAGATACTTGCTTGATAACAGCAACTGAAGAGGTGTGAATTTTAGATAAGCACTGTCCCATTCACTTTCACCAACAATGTTTAATTAAACACAGTTCACACCTCTTCATTCACTCTTACCACCCTTCAGGATTGTTCCTGCTAGAAATCACAATGGAAAAAATATTTAAGGAAAAATATCTTCTTTAAACCTGGAAAAGCAAATGGTATGTAAATCATAGCAGTAAATCAAGTTAATAAAAAATTATATATTCCTAAAATTGGAGGTGTCTCCATTAATTCAGTTTTTCAAAATAAAACCTAAATATAGATCAATACCACATCAATACAAGTGTTCATTGTTGTATTAATTTTAGAACTTTTTAAAAAATGGATTTGCTTTTGAAAAATAATGATTCCTCAACTTTCAAGGACTTGAAATCACTCTTAATTCTCTTTGAATGAGCATAAGTTTAGTTTGAGTCTCTACGATGAAACTAAGTGGCAACATAAATATAATTAAGGCCAGAAATTGACTGTCAATCACTGATCATTAACTTTCAGAAATATGTTTTGTTTGTTACTCTGCTATAGGGGTTAAGGCAATGGCTAAGATAAAGAGCTCCACTTCACAAACGTAAGCTACCACCATCATCCTAACTGAAAGAAAAACTCTGTCATGTGGGTTGGGTTGTTGTTGTCTTAATTATATGTTTTCCTTTATCAAAATTGTCCTTCTGGCAATTTCACATAAGTTTTCTTTAGCAAGAACCACCTTATCTGTCTTGTTCACTGTTGTATCACTGGAGCCTGGAATAGTGCCTGGAACATGGGAAGACCTTAGTACATATTCAGCAAAAGGATTACAAACGTAAAACATGTTAACTCTGAAAAATCCTAAAAGGGCCAAAGGCTATACCATAAAAAGTACCCCCATCCTCATTTTCATTCACCACTGTGACACTGTCACCAATCTTTAGGTATCCTTCCTTCCTTCCACTTCTCCATGTATACACATGTATATCCATCACTGTGTATGATGTCTGCCGTCCATTCTCCTTTCCATCTCTCTCTATACACACACATATATATACGTATACACACACACACACTCATACATACACACACATACAAATATAATGAATCATACTATTAAAAAACTTGTTCTTATATATATATTTACTTAGTAATGTATCTTGGTCATCTTTTTATAAAACTTTATTATAACATTATACACTTCTTTGTGTATAGCTCTTTCTCAAGGGAAGAGCAAAGTTGAAGACTAGAAGAATTTGAGAGTGTCTTCTTTGTTCCTATTTGATAAGTGAAAGTCAGAGAAATACAATGTGAATTCCATATATCCAAACATAATCTGATCCACTCATCTTCCTATAATATTGTTCACAGTAAAAATCTTGAAAGAAGAACAAACCAGGAAAAATCATGACACCGCATGATGGCAAACACTCATTGACATTCTGGTTCACTCTTGGTGAATTAATATGTGAGCCTATTTGGATTTAAAAGTTAAAAAATAGGGGCTCTCCAGTAAGAACAAAATATAATAATAGGACAAGCCCCAGAAACAAAGCATAGTTCTATGATGCAACAGAAGTTATACATTTAAATATTTAATGAATCTAATTTTCTGTCAAACATTAATTACCACCTTTTCATTGTGTTACTTGATAACACTGTGTTTATTTTCAAACTCTGGTGAATTTTCTGAAGAAAGGGAAACAGAAAATTCTAAATGCAGTATGTAAAATTCACATTTACAAACACACACACAAGTATAGCAATGCATTAAAGAACAAAAACTGAATCACAGGCCTCACGAAGTAAAGAAAACTTTTTATCCATCTCCAAGCTAACATGTGAGTTTCACTAGAAATGATGAAATATACAAATATTTCAGGACTTTTGACCTGTGTGGAATAGTTGAGTGGCATCTAGAATCAATAGGTTCAGTTCCTGGCTCCAATTATAAACTGTGTGAGCTTAAGCAATTTGTTTAGCACAGAACACATGTCATTGTTGCTATTTTATGTTTGTTGTTGTTATCCCCAACTGAAAGCAAAGAGAAAGCAATTTTAATATCATATTTTAAGTTCTTTGTAATAGAAAATACAGTCTAAAAGATAAGGTTGGGAAAGAATAAAGAGTGCTTTAAACCCAAGATTAATTAAAAAAAAAATCTCTCTGCAAACCTAGTAATGAGAATAAAACCAAAACTTCAATGACAGTAGCCTCTTGGTTTGTCTTCATCCTTTGCTTTCTGCAAATTGTAAAGAAGATAAAAGCACTACGGTCAAGCATACCTGGTGTGTTTCGCTGTACATCAGATCCTCCTACCTTGTCCCTTCCTGTCAATGTGAAGTGGTTAGCCATAAGTTATCAGAAAGTCCAGGTATAAAGGAGTATTCTGCCATCAGAGTCAGGGTACTTACTGTTACCTCATCTTTTTCTGGTTTCTCTAAAACTGGTGGAATTTTTTGCCTCCCATCCCCACAGCAAAATCAAAACCTCAGGGGCACTAGCAAAGAGCCTTACCTTCTTTCAGCATGCCCACTTTTAAACACTTCATGAAGCGGCAAGCCTGGCAGGATTTACGTCTGCGCTTTGTGATTTCACATTCATTCGTGGCAGGGCAGCTGTATTCTATATTGCCTAAAACACAAGTTTGAAGAAAAGTTGTCATATTTGCAAGATCCAGGAAACATTAGCTTCCCAAAGGCAATGTCAACTCTATTATTCTTACTCTCCCACCCCAAAAAATGTCACATGAGACTCAAGAGAAATGTCATAAATATCATCAAGCTGGATGCTCTGCTATAATCACAAAAGATACGTGGGGCAAGGAGAACAAACATGGTGAAATGCTTCAAAAGATGAAGTTTAAAATTAGCCTTCAAAACATTATGCTGAGTCCACCCATGCAAAGTTAGAGTCTTCCAGAGTCTTATGATCCAAAAGAATTTCAAAATAGATTATGTTCATGAAAACACAAATATCAAAACCAGATTCTTGGATTGTCAATCCTGGATTTATTCTGGTTCCTAATACTTTGGTGCATCAGGCTTATTGTCTTTCTGACACTGAACAGTATAAACTTCACTGTGGAAAATGATATGTAAACAAATATGGCATGTTATAGTAAGCTCCTAGAGGGTAGGGACAGAAATTACATAGTTGTTGCTTTAGCACTTACCAGAGCCTTACAACACAATTCTGTGCTTGGTAAATGCTTACTGATCATGGTGATGATAATGAAGATGATGGTCATCATCATTATCATCCTCATCATGATGTGTGTTACATAATTTGCATAATTAATTCCAAACACTGAAGTTCCCTGATGTTAGAACAAAGAATAAACTGCTATGAAATTATATATTTTTAAGATTAGACTTTGTATCATTTATGGTAGTACCTACATATTTAAAATGGCAACTAAGAAACCAGAAGAAGATCCAAACTAAATTTTTTTTTTCAATTAGTACCAATGGCAGTGTGTGGGATGTGCTCTGGGGTTGCCTACAGCTTTGTAAAGAAGCTGCCTTTAAAATAAAGCTTTTCTCCCCAATCAGCTCTGTCACATAGTGCTTGAAGGTCTTTCGTTACTTCCTAACCCTTTCCCCTTGTGATTAAGTGCATTAGTATCTTAATGAAAATGCATTCCGTTTATTGCCCTCTTGGGAAGGGGGAGGTCATCACACCAAATGCATAAATTGTCATCAGAGACGGTCCGAGCATAATTGCAATTTTGCTGCTCCGTGTTTGCAATACTCAGGGTCCGTCCAAGTCCCCTGAAACATGAGCAGATTCTAGTAATTAGCATAGAGTCTGCCTGGGAACACAGCATTGATGAAATATTTCAGAGTTAATCACACTTTGTAAACACTGATTTATATTGACTACCTTTCTTCAGACTGACGTCTCCTCATTAAATATCACATTAGTGGATTGCAGGGTAGTACAAAGACTCAACTACTCAGCAACTGCTAATTCAACAAGAAGTAATACCTAACCACTTCTAACTACTGAAAACTGGTTAAGTATGCATGACTTGAAAAAAACACATTATAGTTTGAGATAGCCTATCAGAATTGCCTAAATTAGCATTCTAATTCAGGGCATTTATAATAATAAAAGCAACTACTTTTTAACAGGAGGTTAAATAATAAGAGTAATATTCATTGCATCAACAGAAGTATATACCATCACCTTCCTTGGAGATATTACTGATGCTATACTCTTAGAAAACCAAGGATAAGTCAAAGAAACCAGAGTGGCCGGGTCACAGCTAAGAATAAAAGGATTTATAATCTGAACTTTAGATGAACCACTTTTCACTGCAGAGTTTCTTCAACCATCTCTGAATATTTATTTTGCATCAAAAGAGTGTTGCTAGTAATTTTCTAAGGGTTAATTAGTATTCTACTACTAGATCCTTCCACCCTGTTCGGCTCCCCCTATACTTACTTAAAAAGAAACAGGCCTTTGCTGTCTTAGGAAGGACTGAACAGTGACTGCTTAAAAGGATCAGAAAGAAAGAAAAAAAAAAGTTTGCCAAACAGCATTCTTTTCCTTTTTTCTGCCTGAAAAGTCAGTATGAAGTAACACTTTCATCACTTCCCTTATCAAGGCATGAGTGCTAGTCCTACGCACCTTTAACCCAGTGCTAAAAACTTCTACCAGGATGATCCACTGCCACAAACATAATCATCATTCTTTTAAAACCTGTTCCACTTCCTCTTTGAAAACTGTATCCCCATCCTTCACATCAACAAACTTCTGACAAGAATGCACATCAGGCATGTGTGAGCTCACACCTGGACTATGGCAGTTATCCCCTTCCTGGGCTTTTTGCCTCCGTCCTGACCCACTCTAATCCATGTGGCATACCGCTGTCATCTTCCTTTCCCTAGGACTGCTTTGATCACGTCATTATGCTGATTTTAAAAAATCAATAGAATTATTTGCCTTCCTGAATGAAATATAAACTATAAGGCTTACGAACAGGGTCTTCTCCCAGCCTTTCATTTATTTTCCAGCAAAATTGCTATTATTACCTGACATGAACTTTTTGAGGCAGCCAATTTGATTTATTCAGTTTTTGCTAAGTGTCCTTCAGACTTTCCTCTGAGAATTATCTATCTTTGCCACTTTTTCTTCTTAAAATTATTTCCAAGCCTCCTTGTTCAACTCCAACTCCATCCCAATCTTTCACGAAAACTTCTCTGACTATCCCAGCAGAAAATGATTTCTTGGTTTTCATATTTTTTCAGGTACTCTCATCACATCCAGACAGATAATATTTTGTTATACCTTTCATACACATATTACCCATTGGATGGTAAGACACTAGAGGACAATGGACATTTCTAATGCAGTATAAAAACCATCCAAGCCAGGTGCAGTGGCTCACGCCTGTAATTCCAACACTTTGGGAGGCCGAGGCAGGTGAATCATTTGAGGTCAGGAGTTCAAGACCAGCTTGGCTAACATGGCAAAACCCTATCTCTACCAAAAAAAAAAAAAAAAAAAAGAAAAATAAGCCAGGCATAGTGGTATGAACCTTTAGTCCCAGCCTCTTGGAAGGTCGAGGTGGGAGAATTGCTTGAACCCAGAAGGCAGAGGTTTCAGTGAGCCAAGATCATGCCACTGCACTCCAGCCTGGGCAACAGAGCAAGACTTCATCCCCACCCTCCAAAAAAAAAAAAAATCCACCAAAAAGTAATATATAAGTAAAAGAATATACTTATAATAACTTAGAATTTTCTTATCTCAGGGTCATTATTATGAACATTAATTATGGTGTTATAATGCAGTGTCACAGGATCAAGTGAGCTGCATGTCCCATTAGGAAGCAATGTTAAAAACAGTAGGAAAATCATTCCACAAATAATTTAAAAAATAGAAGAAAAAGCCAGGAGCGATGGCTCACACCTGTAATCCAGCACTTTGGGAGGCCGAGGAGGGTGAATCGCTTGAGGTCAGAAGCTCAAGACAAGCCTGACCAACATGGTGAAACCCCATCTCTACTAAAAATATAAAATTAGCCAGGTGTGGTGGTGCATGCCTGTAATCCTAGCTGCGTGAGAGGCTGAGGCAGGAGAATTGCTTGAACCCAGGAGAAGGAGGCTGCTGTGAGCCGAGATCGTGCCATTGCACTCCAGCCTGGGCAATAAGAGCGAAACTCTGTTTCAAAAAAAAAAAATAAAGTCTAGTTAATTTTTTGAAATCGTCAACAGTAGCTTTGACAAAAATGGAAAAAAAGTGTGGCAAAAGGGGAAAGATTATGAAAAAAATACAAAAGCTTCTGAGGAGTAAAGTGTGAATAAAAGAGGAAATCATAAAGGAAATTATATATACAGGAAATAAAAATCCATACTGATATGAATAGGATAAGAATAAAAGGAAAACAAAATAATACAGATAGATGGTGCTAAATGAGTTACATAATTTTTATCTTACTTTATAATTGGAGCTACATTGGAGAAAATATTTAGGATTGATTCAATAATAGCAGCTAAATCTATGAATGACTCATCTAGGAATAATTACGTAAAGATTTTAAATCTCTTAAAAAGGCAGAAGGGAATCTGTCAAATAATGATATGAGAGTTTTAGATCACATTTAAAGGACTCTGGTCTCCTTTCTATCCATTACATTCTGTAATTCTTCAATGATAAGGAGAAATGTAAAAGCAGGGGAGGTTTTCCTAGTGTGTTAGAATGAAGTCTTAAAGTAGAACCTCTGTCTTATTCCTTGTTGAATCCTCAGTGCTAATCAATCAGCCAGGAGTTTTGTATTACGGCTGGTTTGGATTAGAGAGAGGTGGTTCCTGATATTAAGGAGTCCACCGAGAGGAGACAAGACGTGTAAATACACAATACATTTTAGTGGGTGGTGTCATGGTTCAGGATGCAGTACTGGCGTACTGGCAAGTACATACATTCCCACAAACTCAGGGATTATGCTTAGGAAGATCAGCAAATTCTCCAAATAGGAGCAAATGCTTGAACTATGCCATGAAAAGTAAAGAAATGACTACATTGGGGTAAAGGACTCTTCCCAGAGCGACAGCAAATACAACATACGTGTAAAAATTTCACCATGAATGGATGGAAATCAGTGGTCCTAGCATCTTCACAAATGATATAGTTTCAGCTGAAGTGTATAGAAATTGCTTCTGATAAACGGGGTCTCTTTCACAAATATTTTCTTTCAATAAAGTTGCCTTGACACATACGGATAATAACCTTGATTTCACTAAGTGACTCTGGTTTATATCTTGAAAAACAAGTCAACATCATTCTAAATAACTTATTTGCTTTATTTGCTGGAGGAAAACCTCTCTAATTTCCAGGCCCTCCCATTGAGTTACTTAGTTCATTGTTGTCGGCTATGATCACCCACCCAACAAAGACTTTGATCCATGTTAGAGTCTACAGAGATTGTGCCCTTGAAAAACCTTCCCTGGTGCTTTTTCTATTCAATAAAGAAAGCATTTTATCCTAAAAATGTGCTGCCCCAAGCACCTGGGTAACAATGTTACATCTATTTTGGTAATGGTTCAAAGACATGACTCCCAGTAGACCATATGATCTCTATGGGGCACTTGTTTTCCTTCCATTCTCTAAAAGTGGAAACTAGACGAAAATATTTCCAATAGCAACTATGGGCACCTGGAATGTGAACACTGGATATTCACTCAGGAGGATGCAGAAGTTATTGTTCACAGCATAGGATTTTCATTTCAGACACGGAGTTTTCTTGGATTATAGCTTGCTATTTTCTGGGACACATTTGTTAGATGGCACCAGGGACTGAATTGGGCAGCTACTGATGACACGACTGGAATTTTCCCAGTTTCGTCAATAGCTAGGGAAGTGTGCTCTGCTGCAGAGGGAACCAAATCAACATGGAAGCTCTCGGTTTTTAAACCAGGCTGACAAGAAAGATAGAGCAATTTATAATATCTCCTGGCGGCTTTTCAGAAAGTCCCGGGCTCTGATTACTTATTTCAGAGTCTTTTGTGCAATTAGTTTGCAGGCAATATAATTTTCTCACTTACTGCTTAATAGAATCTTGCAGCTAGCTGGCGGATAGAATAACAGGGTGTATGTAAAACTCCAGCCTGGAGTGCCAGTGGATAATTTGTATATTCCTTTCAGTCACTTAATGGACTTTTACAGTTTGGCAGTGAAAGGGCTGAATGATGTAAATTAGCATGGCATCTCAAAATAAAAATATATGTCAAATCTTTATTCCTGAATCACATCACTCCCACATGGTAATGATGCATTTGGATTTATGTAGTTCCTAAGACTTGTCTTCTTTTTCATACCTACAGACATCATAATTGTAAAGCCAATTTGAAGGCATCTGTATATTTCTCCCAATTGTTTTAATTTTATTAACAGAACCAAATAGCTTGCAATGACCCACAGGGCACTCCAAGTGGGGTTTATCCAGTTGCTTTTCAACATTAAGTGATTTAAAAATAATGGGATTTGCCTCAGTACACAATTACAGAGCATTGGAATCATGCAGGCAATAATCTGTAGTATTTTTGTTTTAAAGGCCCTAAAACATAAACAAGAAAGAAAGAAAGAAAACTCTGTCTTTATTGTATAGTGGCAAAGGTTTTTTTCCATTTTTACAGTGATCTAACTTTCCTTTTTTTCTTTGTTTTTCTTTCTTATTTTCAATGCTTCGTTTCTAGCTATTCTGTGCTCATTTCCACCTGAAAGAGAAAATAATACTATCTATAGCTGAGATTCATATTATGGAATAGTAATTTATTCTATATCTGTAACTTTTAAAAAGTCATAATTACATCAATGCACATGTAAGTTAAGGGAGTTATTTGTTTTTCAAAGAAGGCGTCCACAGTTCGACTTTAAACAAGTTGTGTAGGAACACTACATCTGTTCTCAAGGGATTCCACCAAATACTTTTTGGTGCTTCCTTTAGAACTGCCACCAGAGCCACTTTACAAGGTATAAACAGGGCTTGGGAGGCCCTATATTATACCTCATTTTCACCCAAACGTATTGCCCTTTGCATTTTGACATGAAGCCAGATGATTTTTGTTCATTACTAAATTTTAAGTCTACCCTTAAAGGTCAATGATTTGCCATCACTGAAGCTATTGTGAGACTCTGTCTCAGGCTCTAAAAGAGGATTTCCAAAAATACTATAAGGAATGGGTACTATCACTCTACTAATGGGACCCCAGACCACCTGCCAGGTGAGGTTGTGGCATACTGAAGTGGGAGGAGAGGAGCATCACATCAGGTTAATAGTTAGAGCTGGCTCTTATCAAAGCAATTTCATACACAGGAGTGTGCACAAATCTCATGCTCTTTGCCTCTGCACTGTCTCTCTACCCCATAAAAAATGAGGTGGGGGAGAGGAGGGTATAGACAAGACCTTTTGCAGGTTGGTTCTTTAGCATTCTATAGGATTAAATTCTGACAATCATAAATGTAGTATATAAGAGGCATACAGCATAGCGGTGCAAATTGCTGCATTTTCAAGGTGAAACTCAAGCCTCACTTCCAAATAGGAATGGATGATGCTTTGCCCTTAAGGAAAAAAGACTGGAAGGACATTCACAAGCAGGCAGGCTTTTAAACCCTCAGCAATGTCTAGTGACTGGAGATCACACACTCTGGTTTCATCCTACAGTGTCGTGTGTTTGGGAGAGTCACCAAGGCTGCAGTCTGTGCCAGTACTGGCCACCTCCCTGTGCAAAATTTCTAACAGTAAGATTCTATTCCTCCCCTGTATTGAATGAAAAATGCTTAGCTTTTAAAAATGCTATAAAATGAGGACAAATTACTTAGCCTTGATTTTTTTCCAGTTTAAAAAAAACTACATCTTCCCTCAGGTTCCCCTAACTTTGTAAACATGGGCATTCCTTTATCACTTTAATTCTGCAACCATCAACTAAACACTAGGCATTGTGCATGTTCATTTTAGGACAAAATTTTTGTATGTCCATTCTATGTCCATCTTTAGCATATTACTTTGCATACAGTTGAGAAAAATGTCTGAGGAGGAATGTGTGATAGGAGGGGAGGAGAAAAGAAAGAGGCCAGGCACTGTGGCTCATGCTGTAATCACAGCACTTTGGAAGGCCGAGGCAGGTGGATCACCTGAGGTCAGGAGTTCGAAACCAGCCTGGCCAACATGGCGAAACCCCATCTCTACTAAAAATACAAAAAAAAAAAAAAAATAGCCAGGCATGGTTGTGCGCACCTGTAATCCCAGCTACTCAGGAGGCTGAGGCAGGAGAATCACTTGAACCCAGAAGGCGGAGGTTGGAGTGAGCTGAAATCGTGCCACTGCAGTCCAGCCTGGGTGAGAAAGCAAGACTGTCTCCAAAAAAGAAAGGAAAAGAAGAGAAGAGAAGAGAAGAGAAGAGAAGAGAAATAAAGAAAAGAAAAGAAAAGAAAAGAAGAAAAGAAAAGAAAAGAAGAGAAAATGCAAACCTAGGTTCAAGTTCCAGCTCTACCATGTTATTGGCTGTGTGAACTTGAACTAGTTGCCTTTGTTACCCTCAGTTTGCTAAAGTACAAAAGAGGAATAATCATATCTGCTTTATAACTTTGTAAGAATTATGTGAAATGAAGATATTAAGATCATATACATACAGTTTTGGTCCCTTTTCTGAGGAAAAAGGAGAGAACTGTCTTAAGATCCCATTTATTGTTATTTACCTTGAATCCTAAGGCTTTAATCTCCAGTTTGCAAATATTATAAAATAAAACCACCTTCCTCAGATTTATACAAGGATGTGAAAATGAATATGCCATTCACTCAGAAACACTGAAAGAAGATTTTGTCCTTGCAACACTTCTAGGCAGAGCATTTAGCTATGTTTTACAGATATTGAGAAGGAAAGGAAGAGAGTTGTTCTTAAAAGTACCAAAATGTCTGAGAAGTGAGTTTGTGAGGCATCAACCACATCTCATGAACACTTCCTGTCTCTACCTTGGAGCACACACAGTGCCTATCGTTGGGTATGATCTGATTAGAACAGAGGGCAAAACATTTGCAAAGCTCTTCAAAAATCTTATCCCAGCCTTATCTCTTGCCACAGTCCCAGGTCGACTGCTACCCCATCTCAAGCTCACCCCCTTGTCTGAAACCCACATGGCATTACCTGAAGTTCCTAGAAAGCAGCATCCTTTCCTATTGCTCCTCTCTATGTGCTGCTTCTATCATTTCTTCAGTGAGATGATCCCAGGGCTCCCAAGACTGAGTTAGGGGTCTTTGTGGATGTAACTAGTTCATCCCGTACTTACCTTTCAGGTGAGTCCCTCTCTTAGCACTTAACACACCTTATTATATGTGTCTGTGGAATTGCCCCCTTCCTGTCCCAACTGTATATTCTTTGAGGGCAGCGTCTTACTCCTTTCAGAATCCCCTGTGTCCAAGAGAGTGTCAGGTCAAGTCAATGACCCATAGGAAACATTCATTTGTCAACTTAATTTTTAGTGAGTCTGTTATTCATTCCCCCATTTTAGTGTTTAGCTTCAAATTATTCATTAAAAATTTAGAATAAAAGTGTTAGCAATTCACTAGTAGTATATTATTTGGCATAAAACAACACAGACTTATAGGATATTTGATTTCAAAGAGATTCTAAATTCCAGTTGCTTCAGCCCCCTTGTTTTATATAGAAGACCATAAAAGGGGTAAATATGTAATGACTTATCTATTATCACTAGAACCTATGATTGCTCCACCCTCTTTATAAGAATATGGGCTAGTTAACTGCAGAAATGAGACTAAAACTGAGATATCCCAACATCCAGTTCAATGGCCTTTAAATGCATCCACAAATACTTAGATATCAATACCTAAGAACAGGAGAATAACAAACACTAAGACTCACAGGTACTCTTTGGTGTGCTTTACATTATGAACTACCATTTCGTGATTAGAGATTTAAGGCAGAGAGAGAATAAGGTAACATACCCAGAATCATATAGCTAACAAGCACTAGAGCCAGGATTTGAACCCAGGCAATCTGGATCCAAAGTCTGTGCTCTTAAATATGAGGCATGCTGCCTAACTCTAATCTTTTAAAAGTAATTAATTGAATGTTGTTTAGAATAGAAATAAAAATGAACATTCCATCTTCTGAAAGAGCACTTTGTGTAGCTGTTGCTGTTGCTATTGTTGCCAGTCAGAAAGGAAATTTTGACGCCTGACATAGGAGCCTGAGAGTGATAGGTTCAGGGTGGATCTTGGCATTGTCTTTTGCTGTTGTCAGACTTATGCTGTAAGGGCAGCTGTGGGATAGGATAGGGTTGCTTTTAGAGAACGGAATCTCTCAACACCTCAAAAAGAAATCCCTCAACTTGTCTCTGTACCAGTATGGTTGGTGGCTGGTTTAATTCCACAGAAACCAAACAGAGCATGTCACCAAAGCAACAGGTGTCAGGTTGTACACAATGCATTTTAACAATCCCAAAATAATGTTCTTGTTCCTGATGGGAAAAAAAAAGTAATCCATAATCATGAGGGTGTGTTCGGAATACATTTAAAAAGGACTGGTAAGTGTATAATAAAAATACATTGGTGAAAATGATGGAGAATATAAATGTCTCTCATCCAAGGACTAAAGAAATTCAATGTTTTTAGTTCTGATATAATGATGTCTTCTTGTAAAAGGCAACTGTTTTTTACAGTGTAAAATGCATATCCTACATGATGTGTACAGTCTCTTCTTCTTAGTTTTTAAGCTCTTGCAGTACACAGATCATGTCACAGATGTCCTTATAAAAGAGCTTAAAGGTGACCACTGCCACAAGAAATATATGATGTCTGAGCTGACTATAACCTCCAAATTTGCTGTGCTCTCTATCCAACATCAATTTTTACATGTCATTCTTCTACCAGTGAATTTTAAACAACCTTGATGCAAGTCTGCTTATCTTTCTTTCAAAACATGCAACAACAACAAAAGCCTTGTTAATAAAATATTCTTGGAAAAGAAAGCAATGCTAATTACATCTAATGCATTCACTATCTTTGGATGGAAACAGTTTCAATGTGTACATTTTATGGTGACTTTTGCAGACCGGTACAAATCCATATGACCAGTTAGAGGCATTTGGATGATACCCTATATGATAAAAGCAGTTGATTCTTAAATAGAAATTTTACTTCTTGAGATTTCCCTTCTACCTTAAACAAGTATAACCCTTTCTAATACCATCCCTAAGTGCTTCTGTTCTTGGATGCTATCAATGTGCCCAAAGTTTGTCAGAGAAGAAAAAATGGAATTAGAGTTTGCTTTTAAGATCAAGTTCATATATTCAACAAATATCTGCATCCTCTAAAATTAATACTGATTTGGGGAACTCCTTGACATAAGTAATGGTAATTGATCTGTGTGTAAGCTGTAGGAGGCAGTATAACATATAGATTACGAGCTAACATACTGGAGTCAAATTGGGCTGCCTTGTTCTACCATTTTCCATGTGACTTTGGAGCAGCTCTTAAATTTGGAGTTACCTTCTTTATGAATGACATGTGGATGGGTAATAATAATTGATACATTATGGGATTGCTATTAACATTAAGTAAGATCATGTATTTAAGATGCTTAGCAGAGTTCCTGACAGAGAGTGAGTATTGATTATAATATTAGCAATAATTACAACATCATTACTGTACTCAGGGAAGGAATGCAGGAGAAAGAGCTAAGAGGGACTCAAGAAGTGCCCAGGTAATGGTTCTCAGCACAGAAGTAAGGAAATGCTAGCCAGAGAATTTCTTCTGGCCTTGTGCTTGTCAGCCAAAAGACAAAGAACTGATGTCTGAGTCAAAAGGCACTTTGTGAGAAGCAAAAGCAAACAAACCAACCAAAGAGTATGCCATGGACTCAGTCATAAAAGAAGGTAAAACATTCAAAAAACAGTAATTACCCCAAGGGTCAGGGAACTCAGATAGCTCTGCTGGCTGGATTGAGAGAAAGGCGAGGAAAGCCCAGAAAACAATGGAAGCTCCTGGCATGTAGTCGGTACCTGAAGTTTAAAATAAAATCTGTATACCTGAACTGTCTTCTATGTTAGGGATTTCAGATAGGTGCCTCACATCCCCCAGGAAGAGTAAGAGAGAAAAGTATAGAGGAAAACTTAGCAGAGAGAGTGGGGGGGTTCCTGTTTGATGATTGTCCAAGGGACATAGGATAAAAATGCCTCCTCCACTGTGGGATATTTGTTTAACTCTAACTCTTCCACAGAAGAGCAGGGGTTTGGTTGGCAAGCTTTTTTGAAATGGCCAGATTGTACATATTTTTGTCTTTGCAGGTCATTCAGTCTCTGCTGTGACTCCTTAACTCAGCTGCTGTAGCACAAAAGCAGCCACAGACCATACTAGAATAGGTGTGGCCATGTTCCAATAAAACTTTCTTTAGCAAAATGGATTTGGCCCGCAGGCCTTGGTTTAGCCATCTCTTGTCTAAACCATATGGACAAAAGGCTGCAACGACAAAAATACTTTACATTCTATTATCCATTATTTCCTTTCTTGCTCACGACTCTGTAAGGTAGTTTCCCCCAAGTTAGGTACAGAAACTTTTTAAAGAAATCTTTG
Organism: Pan paniscus; assembly: GCF_029289425.2. Lineage (NCBI taxonomy): Eukaryota > Metazoa > Chordata > Mammalia > Primates > Hominidae > Pan > Pan paniscus. The sequence goes on along the minus strand of NC_073249.2, from coordinate 32,737,700 downwards.
TAAATTGATAATAACTGAGAAGAACAAATGGAAGAATGAGTTGGAAAACTTTTACTTTAAGTATCACAAAATTTGAAATTGTTCTCCATATAAAACATAGGCGAAAGCTCTGGGGCACAGTGAGGTTTTTCCAAAAGCAGGAGGTACTTTGGGAGTAGTGAAGATGCTCTGGAGGCAAAAGCAGGGAAAAAAAGGTACACTTGAGGACAACACATTGGGCTACATTCCTTCCTTTGAAGATTTTTGTGCTTATCTCTGATCGTCCTCAAATGGAAACTGTAAATAGTATGCACTGAAAAGAAAATGGATATCAGAATGTAGATTTGGGATATGTATTCAGATTCATTCTAAAGGTAAATTCATATTTTCAGCTCTACATTCTAAATTAACAAAGATGTCCTTGAACTAAATAATCTCTCAGTAGTATTCTTTCTAGTATTATCAGAGATGCCCTTTTCTTAAGTCTGCTCAAACCAAGATAAAATGGATTTAATTCCAAATAATACAGCAACTTTTTGTTAAAAATAGATTAAAAAAATTTTTCTCTTTCTATCATTCATCATAAGAAAAACAAAAAAAGAGACCAAGAGCAACAACAACAACAACAACAACAACAAAAAGGGATTGATTCTGAGCTGCCTTCTGGAGTGGTCACAAAGTTTATGCAAATGGACAATTATTCTCACATCAAAACAGGAGAGAAATAAGCCTCTTTCTTCCTAAAATAAATAATTAAAGAATACAGAAGTGTCATTAGTGGTGACAGATTTTTAGGATCAGTTTAAGACTAACAAACAAAAATTGGGTGGATAAAGGAATGTCAGATGATAAAAATCCAGAGAACTGACACAGGAAATGGAAATGGTGGTGGCACTGAAGAGTTGCGCTCTCAAGCTTCACATTTAAGGGATTTCTAAAAATGAATTACAAAACGTTTAGGTATTTTTAAGACTTAGTTCTTACTGTCTCCTTTCTAAAAACCTTGAATATTATCTAATCATAACATTTGGCATATTCTTAATTCCTCATTTTTATTTTAATAACTTAAACAATTTTGCCCATGGATTAAAATTCTCTGAAGAAAAATACAATCTAAAATCATTCAATCTTTTAAAAGCTTTTAAAATATATAAGGCAGTGTAATGAAGGGGTTAAGAGGACAGGCTCTGGGTTCAAGATTTCGGGGACCCAGTTGTTCTTTGGGCAATTACTTCTCTGTGCCTCAAGTTCCACATCTATAAAAGAAGATAATATAATCATGATAGAAGTGCCTACTTCATTGGGATGATTAAAGAAATGAGATAATTAATGTAAAGCACATAGAACAATGTGTGACACTTTGCAAAATCAAATATATTCATTATTATTATAAATTAAACTAATATATTTATTATTACTATTAATATTATTGGTTAACAAATTCTTCACCTAAAGCCATTGCATTTAGCTCAGGAATCTTAAGACAGCTATGTACATTATCCATATATATAAAATTACTTATGGATAAGCCTAAGGTGATAAAAGATTAGAACTTTGGTGTATATATAAATTTGGTATATCTATAAAATCTCTCAAAAATATTTAAACATTCACCTCCTACCCATTAGGAAGGTTGCTACTGAAGAAAAAAAAAACAGAAAATAACCAAGCACTGAAAAGAATATGAAGAAATTAGAACACCTGTGCTCTGTTGATGGTAATATAAAATTGTACTGCCGCTCTAGAAAACAGTACGGGAGTTCTTCTAAGAATCATAAATAGAATTACCATGTGATCCAGTAATTTCACTTCTTGGTGTATGCATACATCCAAAAGAATTAAAAATAGGATCTCAAACAAGTATTTGTACACCCATGTTCACTGCAGTATTATTTACAATAGCCAAGAGATGGAAGCAACATAAATGTCAGCCAAGAGAGGAATGCACAAAGAAAACGTGGTCTATCCATACAGTGGAATGTAGTAGTCCTCTCTTATTTGCGATTTCACTTTCAGCAGTTTCAATTACCCAAGGTACAGTACAGTAAAATATTTTGAGAGACAGAGAGACCACATTCACATAACTTTTAGTACTGTATATTGTTATAATTGTCCTATTTTAGTATTAGTTATTTTTGTTAATCTCTTACTGGGCCTAATCTATAAATTAAACTTTATCAAGATATGTATGTATAGAAAAAAAAAATCCTCATCTCTATACAGTTCAGTCCCATCTGTGGTTTCAGGTATCCTCTGGGGGCCTTGGTACACATCCCCTGCAGATAATGGGGGACTCCTGTATTATTCCATTTTTAAAAAGAAATCCTGTCATGCACAATGACATGAATGAACTTTGATGATATTATGCTAAGTGAAATAAGCCAGTGACAAAAAGACAAAGACTGCATGATTCCACTTATATGAGATATCTAGAGCAGCCAAACTCATAGAAACAGAAAGAAGAATGGTGGCTAGCAGGGACTGGGGGTAGGGAGAAATGACGAGTTGTTTCATGAGTGCAGAGTTTACATCTGGCATGATGAAATACTAAAGACTCGTGAGCTATTGCACAATCATGTGCATATAGTTAACACTAATGTACTACACATTAAAAAAATGGTTAAGATGGTAAATTTTATGTTTCTTACCACATTTTTCAAGTTTAAATGTCACTTCTTTTAAATACAAACAGATTAGCTTTTAAGTATAAAAGCTAAAATACTACACCAGCATCCTGTACCTAATTTTGAGCTTATGTGAAACTTTTTAAATTGTATAAATCAGCTCCAATGACTAGGCCGTTACATCACTGAAGTCTCATTATCAGCAACTTTAAAAGAAAGTGAATTCATGTGGTTTATAACTTGAGTGAGTTAATGTGTTTTATAACTTCTAAGAAATTGTCTAAGTTCATCTAGTAGTATATCAGGAAAACACATCACTGCCCTGGGCTTTACCAAAAAAAGAAAATAAAATCCTGACCCATGACTTTTACTCATGTCCAAATTCTGAACCCCACCCAGCCATACCTCATGAGTTACCTAACAGCTTCTATAGTTTGACTTTTAACAAGAACTGATGATCCCTTTCTTACAGATTTAGCAAATCATATTGAGTCATATTCCCCCACAACTAGTTACCAAGCAAAAGTGACCCACATCAATAGGAACTTCTGACAACACAACTCTCATCATTCATTTTTTGTTTTCTTTCCTACATTTAGAGCGAACATTCTAATATACCCTATCTGGCTTTAGCCATAACCAATTTTGAGTTTACTGGAGGAATGGCTTTTATTGTATAACTATTTGAACATATGTACAAAAACATGCATTTTGAAAAATATAAAGCACAAAGTATCATTCCTACTGTTTTGCTCTCAAGCATTTAACATGCTGTTCAGTATACTGAGGCTATTCTAGCAGGGTCTGAAGCAGCCTTATTTGTCATGACTTGGTTCTGGGTTAAAGGAGCACAAGGAGGAATGAAGGAAAGCTATTAGAGTGCAAAGAAAGGCACTGATGTCTTTGTTTGGGAGTTTATCTTGTAATCAAAGAACTGCCTCCAGTACCTTCATCAAAACAAATAGTCATCAGATAATAGAGATTATGGATGGCATGTCCTCTGGGGAAAGTCCAGTGATCTGTAGGCAAAGAGTCAGCCACACCCGCTTCCTGAAAGTCCACTCACAAATGTAAAATTCCACCTTGCAAAAGGCAGAAAAGTCAATGGCATTTTTATAAGAATTAATTGGAAGTGATCTGTGAAGTCCCTTAGACTGGAACATAAAAACAACACAAACTTCCTTCTCAACAGTTACTTGCTAGGAGAGCTCAGAGACTTAACAGGTTGTAGTTTGGGGCAGGTTAAGAGAACTCTCCTCCCCCCAAAAAAAATCAGTGGAAGAAATGGTAATGCAAGGGCTTCTTTTCCATAAGAGAATGATTGAATCGGGAACAGGTATGTTTGAGTAACCCAGACGGGTCAGGATAGGGGATGCTCCCACACTGGAACCAGAGAGGCACCAGGTCTTATGCCAGCTGCACCCACAGTCAGCACCTGAAGGGCAGCTTTCCATCCACGCTACTCCGTCCGAGGACACTAGCTCAGGAGATCTATAGGGAATTGATTTTATTTTCTGAGTGCAGAGGGTTTTATTAAAGGAAAAATAAATAAGAGTACATGCTTTGATTAAGTATGCATGTGTAAAGAGAATTTATTCCAGAATTACATCCGTATTTTTTTGGATTCTAACATAGGCCATATCACACAGTAGAATCCATGAAATATGGGCTTATGTAACAGGTACTTTATAAGTTCTGTTAAAATATAAAGATAGAACTAAGTTTAGGCCGGGTGCAGTGGCTCATGCCTGTAATCCCAGCACATCGGGAGACGAAGGCGGGTGGATCACCTGAGGTCAGCAGTGTGAGACCAGCTTGGCAAACATGGTGAAACCCTGTCTCTACTAAAAGTACAAAAATTAGCCAGGCATAGTGGTGCATGCCTGTAATCCCAGCTACTCAGGAGGCTGAGGCACGAGAACCGCTTGAATCCGGGAGGCGGAGTTTGCAGTGAGCCAAGATCACCCCATTGCCCTCCAGCCTGGGCGACAGAGCAAGACTCCATCTCAAAAAAAAAAAAGATAGAACGAAGTTGAAAAATTATGAAAAAGCTTATCCCTTTATTAAATGTAACTATCATGAATTAGTGATATTGCTACTACAACATGTATTACTTAAAATAAATAAGGCTGGGCACAGTGGCTCACGCTAATCCTAGCACTTTGTAAGGCCAAGGCAGGTGGATCAACTGAGGTCAGGAGTTTGAGACCAGCCTGACTAACATGGTGAAATCCCGCCTCTACTAAAAAATATAAAAATTAGCCAGGTGTAGTGGCTGGCACCTGTAATACCAGCCACTCAGGAGGCTGAGGCAGAGGAATCCAGGAACTCAGGAGGTGGAGGTTGCAGTGAGCCAAGATCACACCATTGCACTCCAGCCTGGGTGACAGAACAAGACTCCATCTCAAAAAATAAATAAATAAATAAATAAATAAATAAATATTTAATATCAGCAGAGGAATATGAAACCCATACTATCACTTCTTCCAGATCACTGTGAAGTAACAGAGACAGTAGGAAAGAAGGTTACCCTTTTGCAAATACATTGCTAGGAAAGTTAATTTTGTTTGCCTAATTTGACATGAGCTATAGTTGGGCATTAAAAGTTTTGTTGCAAATTTGTGCCCATCCTGAATACCATTGGCATATACCCCTTACATGGGATAGGCTCTTACGTAGTGTCACCCAACAGGAAAATATACCCTACAAATCAAAGCTAAAATGATATGCCTATTTTAAATGACTTTCAAAATAGAGTAACGTAATGCTATGTGTTTAATAAACATGTAAATCACACCAGAGATTCTTTTTTCTGCAAACTAGAGTTTCTAATATTTGAAGGACAAAAATCTAGTGAGGATCATTACATTTTATTCTATTTTTCTTTCCTTGATCAAAGATCAACCATGAAATACAATCTCTGAAAATAATCACTCTGATTTTGCACAACCCAAAGATCTTTTTTCATCAGCCACTCTGTTACTTTGTCTTAATTTACACTGATTCTGTTTTCTAATTAGCTAGCCAACACACACACACACATATATTCACACATATATATTATAGTGCTCACAGATGTGTAGTTCAAACAGGCTTGAAATATCCAAACAGAGAAAAGAGACTAGAAAATTCTGAAGAAGTAAAAATATTCTGAAAAGGGAAATAATAGACTAAAAAAAGTCATTATGATAGAGATTGGGTTTCAATTTTATAAATGATATGTACACAAAACTGCCTAGGAAATCCTTTGGCATAAAAATCTTTTTCATAAATGTTGCCTGCAAGGAAGAAAAATAGGGTGTCTTGATTTAGAAGTTACCCAAACTACAACCAGCAGGTCAAATCCAGGTCTGGGCTTGTTTTTGAATGCCCTCAAGCTCAGAGTGGTTTTTTATATTTTTAAACAGCTTAAAAAAAAACAAAACAAAGAGTATGGAACAGAGAAGGCATGTGGCCCACAGATCCTGAGATATGTGATAACCTAAGATATTTAAACTATCTAATTTATTATCTGTCTCTTGAAAACGCCTGCTGACCAGTAGCTCCTTGACAACCTCAAAAGTATAATTTAGGTGACTTCCCAAGTCAGAACAAACCGTGGAAAAGGAATCACTACTCATTTGTCCCAAGAAGTGGTTCCAGTAAGTCAAAACCAGGAGAAGAAAAGCTAAATTATGCCGTTTTAGGACACCCATTCATACAGTACTTCTTCACCAAAAAAGAAAGATTGCAATACTTTTACTATTAAAATAAACACTGAACCTAACAATTAAAATAGCAAGAGTAGAATGATATTTGTTATTTATAATTTGGCAACTTTAATGCATTTCAAAAACTCAGACAACTGGCATCAAATGCAAGTGGAAAAGTCAAACATACAACGAAAGCAAGTTAAAAGTTAAAGAAGGCTGGGCGCGGTGGCTCATGCCTGTGATCCCAGCACTTGGGGAGGCCAAGGTGGGCAGATCACTTGAGGTCAGAAGTTTGAGACCAGCCTGGCCAACATAGTGAAACTCTGTCTCTACTAAAAATACAAAAATTAGCCAGGCTTGCTGGTGTGTGCCTGTAATCCTAGCTACTTGGGAAGCTGAGGCAGGAGAATCACTTGAACCCGGGAGGTGGACATTGCATTGAGCCAAGATGGCACCACTGCACTTTAGCCTGGGTAACAGAAAGAGACTCTGTCTCAAAAAAAAGAAAAAAAAAGTTAAAGCAATGAATTATAGACAACATTTCTTTGGAAAATATTACTTCTATATTTAATTTAACACTGCATTCAAACTGATAATCACTGTGATTCATCAAGTCAATTTAGACATTTCCATATTATTTTGGATTTCAATTTTATAACATATTAGAGTTTTAAAGCTCCCAATTACTATAAACTGAGGTAGTTATTTTCTGTAGACACTATTTGGGTTAAATACATTTTATTAGTTTCCTTTGGAAGGTTCATGTCATGTACACTCGATTTGTAAGTTCTTATTTTCTCTATGGCTGAAAACATTCTAAGACTGAAACAGCACATGATGGCAAAAGAAATGCAACACCAGGAAAGATCCTCTAGGACTACACTGCCTGCTTCAGGAAGGAGTCATACAATTCAGTGTAGTAAAGCAGTAGGTTGCATCACATCCAAGGGCTATGCCCGCATGCCTTTAGCACATGGCTTGCAGGAAAATGACTCATCTTAATGCCCCATGTTTAAGGTGAGATTTAGGCTCACATTAATGCCACTTTAGCCTCAGACAAGAAAAGCCCTTGCCTGAAGGCTGTGGGCTTTAGAAGGTATACGTAGCACAAGGATCCCACTCAAAGTGTGAAGGGAAAAAAGCCCAGCTGGAGCCGTCCCCTGCGTACACCTTGATCCTGAGTACCTGAGACCCTCAAACTCCCTGGCTAGATCACCACAAGCCCATGGAAGTGCCAGAGCCTGAGCGGGACTCTCTCTTGGGTCTGTTCTCTGGAAGCTAGACTGGACTAAACTGCCCTTCTGGTGTGCACATTAGACCTGTGTGTGGTCAAGGAACAGCTGTTTGGAAGGGGTCACTGGGCCTTAAACATGTGGGCAAGGGTGTCCACACTATGTACAAGATTGGGAGATAGAGGAGTGAGAAAGAAAGGGGATGGGCTGCAGGCTATGAACCAGCTCTCCTTGCACTGCCTCTCACTAACAGAAAATTGTTCCTTGGAGTCAAAGACTGACCAATAAAAAGTCAGTCTCTCAGGCTATTGTGAAGGTATAGTTGGTCAAATAAGAGACTAGAACAAATTTCACTTAGTGATTTGGTATCTTGATTTATAACATTAACATATTTACATATACTATGCAATATTTGGGTGCTTGCTGTACTCTTGTCCTAGGTCCTGCAGTGTTCAGAGTGGACTTAGTTCCATAATGGTCACTCCCACACCTCACACAGGGAAGATATGCTACTACTTCAGTGCCTAAATTTCACATGTGAAGCTTAACTGAGAATTTTATGTTTTATGCAAGTTCCAAAATTCAGGCTTGTTTTTTGATGTATGCAGTTTCCCATCCATATTCACAGGGAAATAAAGTTAATTAAGCACCATAAGCTAAATATAACTAAACAAATTTCCAGACAGTTCACCTAAATGCCTCCAATCATATAAAGGCACCATCAGTGAGAAATGGCTACAGGGAGAGAGGGTTTACGATCATAGCTAAAGGGTGGAGACAGCTGTGAGCTCTGGAAGGTGACATACCTGTCCTTCTAGTTTAGCATCAAGGATAACTCTGTGCTAGATTACATGAACCATCCAGCCTCTGGGTATCCCAGTCATATTCCCAATATCAACCAAAGTTAATAATTTAGTGTACATTTACTATGGGTCAAGTACTTCGATATTCATTCTCTCATGTAACCCTCATCACTTGGGAAACAGAGGAAAAGAGGGGTTAAGGTCTCACAGCTGGTAAGTGGCTGAGACTTGGGCCTGGCTTTATATAAATCCAAAACCGATGCTATAATGAACGTCTTTTTAAAATCTCATATTTTTAAATATGCAATTTCCCACCTTTTAAATGTGGGGGAAAGAAGAATACTTTATTTCTAGCACTATAATGAGCAGTTAGAATGGCTATATTATCTACACAAAGAAAACTATTTATAAAATTATTGTCTTTATTATATGGACATAAAAACTTCAGGAGGCTAGTGTTTTGTCTATTAAATAATGAAATATGTAATACTTGGGTATTACTTATACTTGGGTATAAGGATGTTTTCCTTCTCTTCCCTCCTTAACAAGAGTCTAGGGGAAACTCTTAATGAGAAGTTCCCAAAAAAAAGAAAAGAAAAGAAGGAAGGAAGGAAAGAAGGAAGGAAGGAAGGAAGGAAGGAAGGAAGGAAGGAAAGAAGGCAGACTCCAATCATTTATGAATTAAGGCCAAAATTGGAATTGGAAAAAAAATCAGAAGAATAACAATATCAAATCCCCAAAATTACTATGCCTAGAAAATGACATGAAATCACTGCTGCCACTGTAACCCTATTGCATGACAGGGTAGAGCTGTCAAAGTTTTGTAAAAAGTATTTTGGTCAGCCAAAAACAAAAACAAAACAGCAAAACTTTGGCTTCTACCCAACTAAATGCTGACATAATTCAATAGTTTTTCAATGATAACTTGAAAATAGTCAACAAGTAAAATATTCCTTTCTATTTACCTTTCATTGAAATCCATGATTAATTGTCTTTCACAACAGAAATAGCACATTCAGCTCTGAAAAGAACAATTTGTATTACTTTTCTCAAGATGTGGTCTGGATACATGTTCTTTTAGTGCCAAGTTTAAGAAGTATTTTTCCCAACTTTTTAAACGTATATATTTATTACACACTCGATAACCAATCCTAAAAATAAATTGTTAAAATAAGAAGTAAGATGGCTCATGCCTGTAATCCCAGCACTTTGGGAGGCTGAGGCAGGAGGATCATTTGAGGCCAGGAGTTTGAGACCAGCCTGGGCAACATAGGGAGATCCCGTCTCTACAAAAGAGTGAAAAATTAGGTAGGCATGGTAGTGCATGCCTGTTTTCCAGCTACTTGGGAGGCTGAGGGGGAGGGATCACTTGAGCCCAGGAGGTGAAGGCTGCAGTGAGCCGAGATCACATCACTGTACAACAGCCTGGGCAACACAGTGAGACCCTGTCTCAAAAATAATAAGAAGATATATTAAAAAGGAAAGATCTTAACAGATGATGGTGTACAAGAAAATGCCTATGGATGCACACGTCCCTTAAGTCAATGAGAGTAGAACTAGAACCAGGCCCTGGTGAGGCAGGAGTCACATTTATGTAACGGCCTGTCCATTGGGGCTCTAGTCTAGCAAGGCTTGTTGTCAAGGGGAGTTACATAATCTCTTCCTTTTCCTTGGAGAGCTTTAATGGAGGGGAGGGAGAGACTACGATCTGTTAAGGGTGGTTTGGCTGCAATGCTGTCTGAAGGCATGAGAATGAACTCTAAGGCAGCTTCAGCATTGGAATAAGAGTCTGGGCCACACTCAACATCTTTGGAGTTCAACTGCTATCACTACCGTATTTGGCCACAGAAAGGAGGGGCCATTCCAATCTTCCTTACAATTACCGCTCTAATTATTACATTATACTTTCACAATTTAATCCCTTTATTTGCCTCACTGCCTTTTTGGGGCTAAGTGAGCACCACAGTGTGATGTCTGATGATGTAGCTAGCAGGGTAGCCTCACCAAGTGCTGCGCAGCTGCCAGCTACAAGCACAGCCAGGTGGGCAAGTCCAGAGTGCTAATCTGGACAGTGACATCTCTGTCTCCTGCTCAAAATCCTTGAAACTTGCTCTCTCCAATATGGAGTAAAACTGAGCACATACATCAATGCCAAGAATCACCCTGCGCTTTGCTCTGTTAAGCTTTTGGTAGCATTTCAGCATCCTAAAGAATAATCATGCATAGAATTCCAATTGCTCTATTCTAATTATTGCTCAGTAAATAACTATTGCAGAGCTATTAATGTCTAACCTATAAAATGTTTTGAGACATGTATCAGGAAATTTTTTCACACTGTTATTCTATCTTTACAAAACATACCGAAGACTCGAGGGTTTAATCCCCTCAACCCTAAAAATTGTTACTTCCTCAAGGCAGGAGACATTTGTTAGAGGAATTCATCTCAATCCACAACCTTTGGGAACAAAGCTTTAATAAAATGTGGATAAGAGGACACTCCAACCAGCCTGCTGTCTGAATCACAGGTTCTCAGTAAATATTCGTTGAATAAATGGGAGTGGTTTTCACACTGAGAACCTCTTGCTTATATCAGCGCACTCAGTGCTCATGAATTTATCCCAAAATATTTGCTTATCTTTGTGTAGTTAAAATTCAGAACTGTGTAAACTGAGTTAACAAAATCAAATTAATAACAGTTTGAATTTTATATACTTTGTAACCATAAGGATTATAACACTGTGAAACAATGGCTGGTAAACACCCAAAGATTTGAGGTGTGCTTTCATTCTCAAGTTTTGTAGTGTTACCAAATAGACTGAAGAGATTTCTCAAATGCCCAGAAGTGATGAAAAGCCTTGTGCACAGACCATTGTTTTTAGCTTTCTCGCTTTCCATGTGATTTTATATTTCATTTTAAACTTAAGTATTCTGAGGTTAATGCCTTCAATTTATAGATGAGGATAAAGAAAATAAAAATCCAGTAAATGAAAGATTTTTGTAAGAAAATATCAATAAATATAGCAATGATGAGCCAGAAATTATAAAGATACAGCTATGAAGATGTTTAGGACATTCATATGTACTGCATACTAACTTGGTTTTGTGCTCTTCATTTAAAACTATGAAAGGCTATGAAAAGATTAGGATTAAGTATCTCATCTACTATGTAAGAGTATGATGTCTTGAGAAATTGTGCTTTGGGTAAACTTTTTTTTTTTTTTGAGACTGTGTCTAGCTCTGTCACCCCAGGCTGGAGTGCAATCATGGCTCACTGCAACCTCCAATTCCTGGGCTCAAGCAATCCTTCTGCCTCAACCTTTCCAGTAGCCACGACTACAGGCGCATGCCACCATGCTCAACTAATTTGTAAATTTTTTATAGAGATAGGGTTCTCACTTTGTTGCCCAGATTAATCTCTTGAACTTTTGGCCTTAAGGGATCCTCCAGCCTCAGCCCCCCAAAGTGGTGGGATTACAGGCATGAGCCACTGCACCTGACTAAGTAAACATTTTGATTGTGTTCTCATCAGCCACAGATCAAGGAAGTTATGTAACAGACAACAAAAAAGCAAGGGAGAGCCAGTACAAGTAAGGATTGTCACTAAAATATTCGGTGCAACTGATGAAGAAGAGTTGAATTTCCAGATGCTCTTAAAAGGGAAGGTGGGCCGGGCACGGTGGCTCATGCCTGTAATCCCAGCACTTTGGGAGGCTGAGACGGGTGGATCACGTGAGGTCGGGAGTTCGAGACCAGCCTGGCGAATGTGGTGAAACCTTGTCTCTACTAAAAATACAAAATTAGAGGGGCGTGTTGGTGCATGCCTGTAATCCCAGCTACTTGGGAAGCTGAGGCAAGAGAATCACTTGAACCCAGGAGATGTAGGTTGCAGTGAGCCGAGATCATGCCATTGCACTCTAGCCTGGGCCACAAGAGTAAAAATCTGCCTCAAAAAGAAAAAAAAAAAAAGGGAGAAGGTGGGAGACTGCTCTATGTACACATAAAGGGTTTCAGAATCATGTTTTGTGAAAATATTTAAAAGGATTAGCACTTAACAAACATTACTTCTTTTGTACTTTGAAAACTAGTACGTCACAAAATTATGAAGGCTCCAAATAAATTAGTTTCAGTTCTGTCCAGCAAGGGGCCATTAGATGATGATGGTCTATGGTCAGTGGTGAATCAGCAGTAGCATGGTCTAGAGCAGGGGGTCTAAATTTGAATTAGCATCAGGATTACCCAGAGGGTTGGTAAAATGCAGATTGCTAGGCCCACCCTCAGAGATTCTGAGTTAATACAGGATGGGGCCTGGGAACTTGCATTTCTTACATTTTCCCAGATGATGCTGGTACTGCTGGTACAGCCACTGCACTTTGAGAACTGTTGGCAAATAATACAACACAGTACAGTGCAGTGTTTCTTAACTTTGCCTTTACATTAAGCATCACCTAGGAAGCTTTCAAAAACCCCCCTTTCCCTGGCTGTACCCAAGACCAATTAATTCAGAATTTGGGGACATGAGCCCTGACATCAGCATGTTTTTTTAAGTCTTCCGCTGATTCCAATGAGCTGGCAAGCTTGAGAACCACTGATATGTGGGAAGATAGACTTTGTGTCCATAACTGGTTGTTAGGAAGACACATTTTGTAAATCACTGAGCAGAACCATTGATGTGCTGTGGATCCTCAAAATATATTTTTTTCTTCCCCTATTTTCTTCAAAAGTGAATTACAAGAGACCTAAAAACGTGAAATCTAATTTTTTTGCCAGAATATATATCTATAGCTTTTTCATGAACTGAATTCTAAGATCTGTAGATTACCAGTTTAAACGGGCATAAACAAATTTCAGTCCTATTTTTCTACACTGTATGGGGGAAATAATGTTATTTATAAATCTGAAATCTATGAAGTTTGGGGTATATATCACTTATATATGTTGGTGGTATATTTTATCATTCAATGACATTTTATTGGTATAATTTGGAAGGTTTTTTTAATATAAATTCATTTAAAAGTTAGAAAAAGTATATCCAACCATAAGGAAAAAAGAAAGATGAGTAGGTAATTAAATTTGTCTAGAGCAGTGATTCTTAAAATTGGTCCCTGGACCGGCAGCATCATCAGCATTACCTGAAAATTTGTTAAAAATATACAATCTCAGGCAGGCCCCCACCCCAGATCTAATGAATCAGAAATTCTGGAGGTAGGACCCAGGAATCTGCATTTTAACAAGATTTCCAGATGATTTTAATGCACACTCAAGTTTGTAAATCACTGGTCTAAAGTATTTATTATTTCCATGCATCTGTAAGAAGATCCAAAGGGGTCAAAAACACTGTTAGTCCAATGTGCATTTGTACAGTTGCTATATAGACCCACATTGCTCTAATAATAACTATGCTCTTGTAAACTCTACCCAAAGTTTATTATCCTTGCACCATTAAAGCTTAACAGTAAGAGGAAAATTAATAGATATGGAGTATATCTGGGGGGATTTTATTCTATAAATCTTCCACTATCAATTGTAATCTATTTCCATTTTCTACTCAAGAGAGAATTAAAACCATGGTACTTGACTTATGAGAATAAGAATAAGGAAAAACAAAAACCCATCATGTGAGGTTGGAAGTGGGGAGAGTATTCCCAGGTCCGACACTAACCTTGAATTGTCCTCTTGAAGAATGCCTTGCAGGCTTCACATGACGCTACCCCATAGTGGTACCCAGAAGCGATGTCACCACACACTAAACACAGTCTCTTGGGCATCGAGTTGAGCATGTATTCACACTTGGTCTGGGGATCTTCAACAATGGTGCTGGAGCAGTCATCATACAGTTTCCTGACAGGCCCACTACCTCCCAGGATAGGAGCAGAAGGGTAGAGAGGTGGCGAGTCAAGTCCGTTCTGATGGCCATTCATGGTTGAACTGTAGCTCCCACTGGCGTCTGACGAACCACCAGGGCTGTGGTGGTTGACGCTGTCCGTCAGGGAGGCCGGGCTGGAAGGTTCCGTCTTGATGAAGGACGAACAGCTGGAATCAATGTGTCGATCTTTGTTTGACATTCTGCAGAGAAGCCTGAGATTGAGGAGATACAAACAGAGACAGAAAGAGGAGAGAGTGTCAAACACAGAGACCAAAAGAGGTAGAAACAAAAGAGATGGTGAAAAATAGAGAAAGGGAAAGGGAAAGGTAAAAGGAGGAAAAAAACAGAATTCATATGTTAAAGACATTGCTCTTTGAGAGTGTTTCCTAAGGGCTAGGGACTACACATCATTCATTCTCTAGTCAATACTTCTTGTTCTACAAGAAGGTAATCAGCATAAGGGCATGACAGGGTTACAACAAAGGGCCCAGACAGGCCATAAACAAAAGCTCTAAAGGGTCCGATTGCTTTTATTTTACCTTTCTCTTGGAGAACCAGTGTCAATATCTAAATCAACTCTAGATTCTAAATTTATCAATGGAAGAGGTGGTGATTTGCAAAGTCTATACCATTTCTAAAATTGTATTTATCCTCATTCTACCTTTCCTTCCTCATTCTGATGCTGCAATCATTTTATTATGAGCAGAATAAAACTTTTATTTTCAAGACTGAACAGATGATCCTCAGCTCTGTAATTACTGTTTGTCAGCACGCTTCTATAAGCATAACTGTGTCTTATTGATCTGACTAAAACACATATGGAATATATCCTCAATCACTTTGTTTCTTTATTTAAATTGCTCTATTTCATAGCCATTTGGCAATATAGAAAGACATCAAGTATAAAATTCCAGCCAATATTTAAAGATTATTCCTAGAGCCTGCAAAACTTAGTGACTCATCACCAACATTGATTAATAAATACGTGCATGTGTTTCTTGTGTGTGATTTGCCATTATTTAAGAGATGAATCAGTAAAAGCCATTTGAGCCTTCAGTATACCTGTAAGTCCACAAATCTGATATTATATTTATATTATCTGATACTATAAAATCTGATGTTATATTTATATTCAGTAAAGTAGAAATGTAGCATATTTTGTCCTAAAAAATATATTTGTGATGGTCCTTCCCCCACTTCTTTTTGCCATTTAACATTATACCTCCTAAAAGGAAAAATGATGAAGCATCTAATCTGACACACTGTTTCTCTTATCTAGAAGAAACACTTCATCCCTTTTTCTTTGTTGTTCTCACAAGTGACCGAATTTCTGGAAAGGTAATTAGATGAAAAGATATAATTGGTCCTATTTTCTTTTCATTTAGCCATTGTGCAAAACCTCGTTTAGCAAAATGTCTAAGAAGCTTCTGAGAGCCCACTACAGAAAGAAGAGGTGACAGTCAAGAAAGGGACTTAGATAATTGCCTCCCAGTGGAAAATTGATTTATGGGAATCCCTCTGGGTAATGGTCATTCACTAGAATTTGGGGGACTCGTCACAGGATAACCAAAGGGATGCAATTATCTCTTTCACTATAAATCTAATGATATTTGATCATTGCACAAATTTCATGCCCTCCTCCAGGTCCTCCATTGTTCTGTTACTTAAAAATGAAGAAAAATATGGAACTTTTCTGGCAGGAAGTTTCACTTAACTGTTCCAAGAAGGCGGTCTCAGGAGCAAAGCGTTGAGGCAAGATTTGCCTCTTACCAAAGATATTTCACTTTGAGAAATCTTGCACAGCTTTCTGAAGTCAAGCAGTATCAGGATGTGAAGAAAGCAAATAGAAAGGCGAAAGCCACGAAAATATCTTCGTACTTTCGCCCACCCACTTGTGTTGTCCTTTCCTCAAGAACTAGCGAAAGAAAAAAATATCCCCCTCGCCAGCCTGAACTACGGCGTCCTCTCTCTTCTGCATCTGCTGCCTTGTACCCGTCACTGTTAATGAACGTTGTAATTAATAGATCGCTCTCCTTGTCTCCTTAGCACTCTGGGCTAAGCACTTTCCTCAAGTCATCGTTTGAAAGAAAGCGGGTCGGCACTGACTTACAGCAGCCCTGTGAATTCCTTTTAATTTAGAGCACTTACACCACCACTTCACTTATTACCTTATAATTACTGGACTGTGCGCACATACATTATGATCTTAGACTAGAGTTAGAAGTTATTAGGGTACTAAACCATGCTTGCTCCCCTTTCCTCTCTCCAGCACTGAATTTCCCACAGCTATGACAATTAACTCTTTCACCATCTGCCTACAAGGCACCGTTTTTTAATTTGGAATTTTTTTTTTCTTTTTTTTTTTTATCCAGAGGAGAGTTGCTTGGGGCTGCTTGATCTTCAGACCCTCTTTTTAAATTTTTTTTTCCTCTCTCTCTTTTCCTGTATCTTCCATGGTCACTTTCACCCCAATTTTCTTTTTTTCAGGCTCTTCCTCATGGACTTGGAAAATTTGCAGAACTCTTGATTTAAAGAACAAGGCCAGAAATTGCCCTCCCATTTATGGATCAGTTATTTGCTAAGCCATCAAATATTTATGTGTCAAATGCATGTTGTTAAAGTCCCTGAAACATAGGGACTCTCCAGCAAGTTGTCTCATCGAAAATCTCAGTCCATAACTTGGCAATAGGCTGGATAAAACAAGGAAATTCGGGAGGTACAAGCTGCCAGAAAGGTCCTTGAAACAGAAGCACTGTCTTCTCCTAAACAAGGTCTGGCCACTGGAGCCATACATGAAAGTGAACCAACTGGATTTGTGCTGTAGGTTGTACGTGTTTTTGGCCCGCCACGAACTGTTTCCTTAATTAATATCTTTTGCCCAGTGGAAATAATAAAAGTCAGAATTGCCATTTATCAAGTGCTTATTATGTGCCAGGCACTGAGCTGAGCACTTTACAAATATTACCTCATTGAATCCCCAAGATAACTTCGTAAGGGAGGTATTTCTCTTTAGGAAACCGAGCCTCAGACCTTTCAAAATTTGCTGAGGGTCATACAGCTAGGAAGCAGTACAGCCTGAATCTGAACTCAGGCCTGACTTCAAAGTCCAGAGCAGAAATGTCTTGAAGACAACAGAGATTTAATGGTGTTTATTTACTCAATTTTAATAAATAAGCAAGCAAGCAAGGTAGAGGTGGCACGCAGAGATCTACTACTTTTATTTCTCAGCAATTATATCCACAGCCCACGCATAAGTGGAAAAGGGGTGAAGGGGCCACTGCGCTGGTTGGCTGGTTGCAGGTCTGCCCTACTGCATCACCCACCCAGGGTGTGCAGTGACGCCTAAACAGAATCTCTGAACCAACACAGTTGTCTCCTAATTACTACTTAGCTCATTACACTGAACACTTCCTAGACACTATTATATTATAACCTAAAACTACAGCGAGTCTTAATTCTCTGCCTCTCTGTCTCTGAAATTCTACAGCTCTATTATTCAAGCCTGAAATATTCACAACTATCTATAAATTCAATTGTCAGCTGGTGGGTTTTATTCTAGACTTCACTTCAATCTAAAATTAGAGGCACTAAAATTCACATTAACTCTAAGAGGAATGTAGTGAATAGGACTTTATTTCAAAAGAACACCTTTTTGTCAGAAAGAGCCATTTTCAAAATGATGGCTTTATCTGTAGCCAAAGAGAATAAGCCCAATTCCACATTGTGCTGTTAATGCAGAAATTTTAAGTCACATTGGATTAATAAAAATCTAAATTTAGTTAAGAATTATGAATAGAAATAACATGTGTCGAAATATGTGGGAAATATTTATTTTAAAGTCTTAGTATGGTTACTATTATTATTTTAAGAGAAATGGTGAGATGAACAGGGAGCAAGACCAGCTAACTAACTCCCTTCCCAAAACCTCTGAATGAACCCCCTGAGAATAAACTAGAGGGGGAAATAACAATGTCAAGAATAACCTTTAGTTTCTATATGAGACACTAGGTTTTTTTTTTATTATTATTATACTTTAAGTTTTAGGGTACGTGTGCACAACATGCTGGTTTGTTACATATGTATACATGTGCCATGTTGGTGTGCTGCACCCATTAACTCGTCATTTACATTAGGTATATCTCCTAATGCTATCCCTCCCCACTCCCCCCACCCCACAACAGGCCCCAGTGTGTGATGTTCCCCTTCCTGTATGAGACACTAGGTTTGAGGAATTTAACAGCCTACCTGAAATTTCAGGGCTTTAAAAAGCATTTCAAAACAGTTTGAGATATAGCATCAAATAATTCTGATGATCATACTTCAACCTAGGAAGTCGTTTCCTAGCCCCGCTTAGGGTCAGCAAGGGTGAAAATTATCTTTGGTGTTAGATACTAATGATCAGCCAAATAAAATGTCTTAGTTGTTTCACTATTTAAAGAAGTAATTTTTGAAAGTTAATTAATGGTGTGTATATGTGTGCACATAGAGAGAGTGAGAGAAAGAAAGAATAAGAATCAATTAAAGTTGCTGCTGTGGGGGAAAAAAGGATAATCTGTAAGTTAATGTTCAATTTCTATTGTAATTATCAAGCTTAATTGTTTTCGGAGATTCTACCTACATCCAGGTGAATGTGTGATCGTGAATGAACCGTCAGGAGTTTGAATTCCCACATGCACGTGCTGATGTTCAAAGTGGTCTGCATTTCGATGGAAGGTCTGAAGCTCAGCCAGTGCTTGTATTTGTTAAACTCTGGTATAACGATAATGTTCCATAGGGTTATACATTACTAACCCTTTCACCGAAATACAAGTTCTTAACAAGCAGCTGTATTTCATCATGTGAATATTAACAGATCTTGAATTCATTTGCTACTGTATTTCCACCCTAAAACAAATGGAGAAATAAATGGGAAAATGGGTGCATAAAATTCTCATAAGGAATGTGTGTACAGATCATCTTAGATCTTCTCATTTGTTATACTAAGGCAATATCTTCTGCAACTTTTACTATATCTATACCAATAGTAAACCCTTTGGTAGGCTAAATAAATGTCAATTAAAGAAGTTAACACATTTGCTATTCTTCTTTGTCATCCTTAAGGGCCTGGAAAGGTAATCATCATCATTATAAATTCCAAATGCTTTAAAAATTTATTTCCAATGTTTTTGTATAAGGACACAATGCAGCAAATCTCCAAGTTTACATACAAATACAGAGATACGAAG
Organism: Pan paniscus; assembly: GCF_029289425.2. Lineage (NCBI taxonomy): Eukaryota > Metazoa > Chordata > Mammalia > Primates > Hominidae > Pan > Pan paniscus. The sequence continues at coordinate 32,718,282 of NC_073249.2, read as the reverse complement.
AGTCCTCAGCTCCTCTGTGTGATTCATCAGAATCACAGAATTTCAGGGACAGAAAAGAAGGTTATCAAGTACCACCACCTAATCACTACTGATTCAAAACAAAAATGAATCTATGGGGACTGGTTGATTTTCTACATTCTGAAATTACCAGATTAAATATTTAAGTATTTGTGTTTTGAAAAATAAAAAGCTCTTAATAGTCTATAGTGTGTGTGTGTGTGTGTGTGTGTGTGTGTGTGTGTGTGTGTGTTTTATGCTTTTAGAAGAAAACCTCTAGACTAATATTGCAGCTCCTGGAGGTACAGGCTTCAGAGCCCATGACCCCAGCAGCTCCCATGGCAGCCTGAGTTACAACTTCAAGCACGCTACTTTACAATGAGCTTTTTTCCCCCCTGCTTCAACTAATTGCACTCTCATAAAGTGGCAAAATGTGAATCACTTAGTAACAAAATGGGCACCAGCTGCTATTGTCAGAGAATGGTGATGCTGAAGAAAGGGAAAGCAACCGAATGAAGTGTCATGTCAGAAATCAACGGTGCAACGTGTGATTTGAGAAAACATGACTACTTTACAGAGACAGGGTGTCATTATGGCATCACAGTAATACGATGCTTTGACAACTGCTGGGTCTAACATATCATCATTGCATTAAGGTACACTGGCTTAGTTGGGAGAAGAAGAGAAAGGATTTTTTCTTTTAATAAGAAATATCTTAAGGTCTGCCTGGTTAACCTAACGGAAGGAGATCATTAATTGTAAAGAAAGAATTGTGAATCCTGACCCACACGCTCAGAAAGATAAAAACACATGGACAACTTATGCACACATACTTCTGTATAATTTTAAGGCCTCCTTTAATAAACATTGAGCCCTATCTAATAGAATGGATTTCTGTATACCAGGATCAGAATGATTTAGATTTAGTAATGCTGCTTCTTGATTCTTTGAACAAATAACTTGTGCATTTAGTTCAAAAGACTCTCTCTAGCTTACTCCATGAAGAACAAGAGTAAGAAAACAGCTGCCCTCAAAGCTGGTGCCTGAGTTGCTGACAAGAGATAGAGCTATGTAATGTGGGGACATAGAGCCAGCCCCCTAAAAAGAAAAATCAGAGCTGATTTCTCCCAACTCTGTAAAAGGCTCTCTGCTGCAAGCAAAAAGGAAATTCAGTACAAGTAATCAAGACCTTCAACCCATTTCTGGCTGATCATCGAAATAAAAGTGTCCCATGCATTATAATTTCATATCTACTGACCAAACTCTTAACAGCAGGACCTCACTGAAACCCTATCTGCTTTTAGGGTTGTAGAGTTCAATGGTCCTTTCTCATTTAATTTTTTTCTAATATTAGGTTGGTCAACTATCCTGGTTTTAGCAGTAAAATCCCATGTCCTGGATACCCCTAAATCCGAGGTAAACCAGGATGGTTTGTCACTCAATCTGACATATAAAGATACCTGTAGAATCCTATGTCTTCACTCTTGCAAAATATAAGGGATTTTGAAATGGAGAAAATTCATTTCTTGCAATGGAGGCCCAGAAATATGGCAAGAGAAATGCACTAATAAGATCGACTAAACTAATGAGGACTAGGGGTGTTGTAAGTATGTATGTAGTGTAAGTGTCTGTGGACACAGCAGCATCCCATTTTACTACGCTGTGCAAGCTGGAAGTGACTGCTGATTTCCTTAAGTCATCCAGACTATTTTAGATGTAGGAAATTGCAGTTGCTTCAATTTGTATTGCCAGGTGATTTCTTATGCTTCCTGGTTGATAAACTTTATTAATGGGAAAAGAAATGGTCCTGTGATATCACAATGTGTTGCACATTATGATTGTTGACAGTTTCTGTATTTAAGGATTCGATCTGATGCAGAGGCGCTTAGTAGTGCAATTTATCCTTAGCTTGTTTTCTTGGACCTATTTCAATCTGGTGGTGAGCATCTCTTGTTTATGGCTCTAAATACAGTAAGTGAGCTACTGACAAATCAATAAAACTGTTAAATGCATAATAATGCCGAGTAATTGCATACATGATGTTTTGCATAATTAACCATCTGAGCTTTTCTTTAATATAATGGGCACTCATGTAATATAGAGCAGCTACAAGTCTATAAAATATACACAGTTTATATGAACCGTGATTCTGCTTAAAACTCTGGCTAATCATCTACATCGGCTTTGAAGGGAGAGCTCTCCTCCACTGCCAAGTCCAAATCAATTCTTATGACATTACTTTATAACTAACATGATATTTAACTGATGGTGGCTATTAGCTATTATACAGATTGCACTCAAAAACTGTAACAGTAGGGGGGAAATACCATTTAGTTTAAACAAACTTCTGCCATGTAATCAATATTATTGAGGCAAATTAAGTGTTTTAACAAGTGTGTATGTTTGTCCCAATGCAGCTTAATTAACTATATCCTCACAACTGCTCAACTACATGATGCCAATGGATCCGAAGAGAGAATCTCGAAAACCTCCTAGATGGAAACAAACATGCACAGCAGATGGAAAAACAAGCACTTTGTCTCCAATCCCTGAAAATATTTCTTACTTTACACAAGTTACTCTTCTGCGAACCAAAAGCCTAAAGACTGAAGGGCTTTCGAATAGTGTGCTATAGTCAACCATTTGGGTAGTACATGTCCCAGTCTTGACCAGGTCACTATGCCCAGGGTAGAGTCTAACAGCCCTAGGCAATGGGTGGACACCACCACTAAAACAAAAGGTTTCTATGAGATTTAAAAAAAAAAGTACCCAAGATAAATCATTAAAATGAAGCTTACAATGTATGCTGAATGTAACATTTATGCAGTGTTAGAGGTTTACTATGCCATGAGCAGACCTCCTCTGCAGTAAGCTTTCTAGGGGAAAGCAATAGTCTCCTACTTCTACAAATCTCTGGTCTTTCAAACAGAAATATGGATCAATAAAGTTTGCTTGTGTTCAGACAATTCTGTTTTCAAGCAGTCAAGGAGCACACCAAAGAGAACTCGACACAGAAGGGGACTGACAGCTAAATGAAGATCTTCCCACAGCACCGCACTAGAGAAGAAATAAACAAACAATCAACTCATAGAAAGTCTATGCACTGATCTCTACAAATTACATTGAATATAGATGCTTTACTCACAGACGCTCCAGTGATGGAGTTCACAAATCGAATCGAGGTCAATGAAAGCTCAGGCTTCCTGAACTTCCCTTTCCTATTCTCTGCTATACTGAAAGAGGAAATGCAAATGCTATCACAAGTTGATATAAGGATATGGAGATCACAGTATTGATGTCAATCTTTACTCATTAAGATAATGTTTTGCAAAAGCAATTACAATGACCAATAAACCAGCTGCTTCTATAGACATAGATCAGTTCACCAGGAGTGGAACTCTAAAAGGTACTCTGCAACTGAGTGAATCACAGTGTTGAGAAAATCTAAATGCTAGGAAATCATTGTTGAAATAAAGGTTGCTTCAAGCACATATGAAAATTTCTGTGTTAGATGGAGATTTGCAGCACAATCAGAGATAATAAACCCCATCTGTTGGGTAGCAGTTAAACTATATTTATATTTTTACCTTAATAGCTTAGTCTGCAGTAGTTAACATCTGGATGTAAATGCAGCTGGTCTTGGGTGATCTACAGCAGAGGTGACATTATATTGTTGGTATCAGGTGTTGTCCAGCTGAAGTAGGAGAGTAGTGGGGAGACAGGGAGGAGGGGAACTCAGCTAATTATTAATCCTAAAAATTCCTCCTCTATCCTCTTTTTAAATAAACATTTCATCGAGCTAGTTACTTGAAGAGAAAGTAAAGCTAAAACACACAAGCCACTATTTACAGGCAAGGGAAAATAACATATATCTGCACATATATTTAATTCAAGCCATGGAAATGACTAAGGATTTATTTTGTAGCATGACAGGTATTGTTAACCAAAAAACAAACAAACAAAAAAGGATTATTCAGCAGCAATATAGCATCCAGTGAAGCCAGTAGAAGCCATTGAAAAGCCAAGAGTTCAAATCAGGACCTGCTTGTCGTTTGTCACATTCAAAAGTCCAAATGCAAACATGCAGAGAAAAATTTCTAAATATAAAATGCCATTCTAAAAAATCAACTAAAAAAAAAAAGACTATACCAGAGTTTCTGCCACTTGCTTTTCTTCTCTTCTCCTTTCCCAGGGAGCCCTGACTTCTTGTAGTATTCGACAGAGTAGGAGACATGGGTTCTAGCTCTGGATCCAGGCACTGTGTAACCTGAGGCAAGTCATTGTACCACCCTGACTCTCAGTTTTCTCATTTATAAAATGAGAGCATTTGCCTACATGTTTTGTAAAGAACTTCAGCCCTGTTTAAAAACCATATATTCTACTCAGATAAAAAACACTGGCTTGTAAGTCTGATTAGACCTTGAGAGCAAGGACTATTGCACCGAGGAGCACTCTTCAAACTCCCAAACTTCCATTTCCTTTGCTGCCACTGCACTGAGTCACCATTCAGGGACATGGCAGGGCCCGTGTGTGTGTGTGTGTGTGTGTGTGTGTGTGTGTGTGTGTGTGATGTATATGTCTGTGTGTGTGTTGCAGGAGAATAATTAAGCAACTTGCTACATACAATGAAACTGCAGCAACCACATTCAACTGAAGACTCACTCCCAGTGGGCTACAAAAAGACAGACAGAGACGTGATCATTTTAGGGGAGCTGGGGAATGGGACTCTTGGTTTTTTCCTAGAAATGGTTCTGCTTTTGCTCATTACGTTTTTGGTGGGAGGCGTTGGCGGAAGGGCAATTCCCTGCAATCAGTGTTTAAGTGAATGTTTGTCCCAGTGTGTGACACCACGCTGTCAGCAAGCAGCGGGGAGCTGTTGAGTTGTTACTACATTTGATTTGACTGCCAGTAGGAAGCTTCATTTCTACCAACTGTTAGTTGCTTGCTCAAAGAATCTTCTCTTCATTTTTGGAGTGATTTTTTCCCTCTCTTCTATTTACCGTTCCTTGATATGTCGGAAGCCCAAATACCACGTGGATTTGTAAGACGAAACCTTAGTACTTGGCCCCTAAGCTTGTCAGATCTGAGAATCTGGATGCAAGGGATCCATGCAATTTGTTCAGTGCTCCTGGTCTGTCATTTAGCATCTCCTGCATCTGAAGATTGCATTTTAATTCAGAATCTCTAGACCACTCCAAGGTCAACACAGGCATGAAGTGGTTCTGCCACATTGTGGCCATGTCTTTTTACATGGTGGGGTTTATTTTAGCCAACAGAACAGATATTTCTGCAGCCCTTATTAGGTGAAAATAAGTGTTGTCATTCACCTTTTTGTGAAATTTTGTTGAAATCAGTGATAGTTTTGGTGATTGCTTCTGGCATTTTAAACAATTTTTCTGATTTGGTAACTTTGCTACATCACATGAAAGTCCTTCTCCTTAAAAATAATAACTTTGGTAATTAGGTGTCTCAAATAGTGCCTCTGACAACAACTTCTGACAATGAAAAGGATCTTTGGGAAAAAAAACGAAAGAATATGCATGAGTGAAAAGGGTGAGAAAAAAAGAAAAAATAATCCCTGAGAGATATTACGAAAATTCAGGCTGAATGAAAAAGTAATTAACGCTAAACAGCTAAAACTGTAATTAAGAAAAAATTTCATTAAGAGAAAGCAGGCGAGCCTGCTTTTCTAAATATGACAAGGTGCTGTGTAAAAATAAAATAGAAGCAGGTTTCGGTGAGTGGAGCGGGAAAGCCATGTCTTTAACCAGATCAAATTCTCGAAATTGGCTGTCAAGACAGGATTGTTGTGATTTACACCCGTCTATCAAGTGCACGAACGAGAGACAGAGAGAACAGAGGCAAGCTGCTGTCGCTTCCATTCGCAAAGAACCTTTAATTTCCACAGCACCATCTGTTACCAAATCTAATTCACATTCCCCCTTAATCTGGTTTAGTTCCATAATACTAATTCTTCCCCAACCTTTATGAACACAAACCATACAAAAACAAAACAAAAATAAAACAACAAAAAACAAGGCTTTGGTTCTCAGTGAGTGAGAAATTGAATATTACAGATTTAAGATGTTAAGGCTCTGGTGACTTATGTGAAGCAGGCTCTCTTCCATTAAAATGTATTCCTGGTAAGGGGATTTGTTTTCAGCCAATGCAGAGATATGAAAGTGTTCATATTTGGGGTAAAAAAAAAGATGATATAAAAGCAGGCCGGGGACATGAAAGCAGAGGTTGTCATAAAATACAATTTTTGTCAAGTTTAGTCACTTTCAGAACTGGCTATAAAATCACTTTGTCATCGCTTTCATACAGAGAAAAGCTGAAACTGTATTTTTGGTAAGGAAACTCGAGAGAGTGGTGTATATATTCAGAAAGAGTGGAGAAGGGTTGGGGAAAAAACCTAGGAGAAATAGAAATGGAAAACAATTATATATATCTTAAAATACAGAGATGCATATGGGTAAACACACATTAACTTCCCTCAATCTAAGATTCTATTAGCACATCCTTTTGATTCGCCATTGCTTCTACTCTTAGCCAATATAATAACTGGCATTCGCAATAATGAGTCTGCAGAGCTATAAAATTAGAAAGTGCTTTCTGCATCAGAGAAAGATTAAACTATGCTCAGTAAAGATTTAGTGTTAAATGTATTTTATTGCTTTCCAAGTCTGTGGAAATTTGTTATCTCTAAAGGCAATAGTACATAAAGATCCACAGGCATCCATTACAAAATGCAAAAAAGGTACCATGTGAATACTGGGGTGAGTTTTGATTACACATTTAGTCAACTGGCTCACTACCTAAGTTTCCTATGACCATTACAGGAATTACCGTTTTGTTCTCTAACCCAGTATTATAGAACATCAGCCAGGTTACATAATATCATTCCCTTACTTTCAGAAATAATTGGAGAGACTGTGATATAAAATTTATATTTATCACAGGCCTGATTATCATCCATAAATACATTTTTATAGAGAAGACTTTAACATGTAAAGTCCGTGGCTGAACTGGTAATATCTTAATACATTTTTTTAAAATCCAAAATGTTGGGATTTTTTGGATTTTTAAAAATTTGGATTTCAACTATTAGAGGTAATAAAAGCCTGATTTTTAAGAGATATGGGAGATTATGAAAGAAGATAAACTGTTTTATAACACTGAAACAAACAAAAAACTTGAGACCTGAATAAATATGCCTACACACACAAACATATTATCTATACACTCCCTATAAAAACATCAATGGATGTCATAAACAAATATAACAGATTAAAGATTATACAGATGAAAAAACATGAGGCAACACTCTTAATATTTTCATTATTCAATAAGTAATATGCTAATTCTGATATCTCTAAATTATAATATGTATTCCATAATTTTTAGAGTTCCTATTTCAGTTCCAAATTAAAGAAAATTTTCAGTTTTTCACACACGTAAGAGAGGCTAAAATTCATAAGACCGACAACAATAAATGCTGAGGAAGATGTGCAGCAACTGAAAATCACATATGTTGCTGGGAGGGTATAAAATTGGAAAAAAAAGTTTGGAAGTTTCTAATAAAGTTAAATGGATACCATAACACAGCATTTCCACTCCTAGATATTCACTACAAGTGAAAACATATCCCCACAAAAAGAACTGCTTAGGAATGTGTATCACAGCTTTATTTATAATATAATATTAGCCCTAAACTGAAAACAAATCAACTGTCCATCACTGATGAACAAATAAACAAATTATGAAATATATACCTGTGTGTGGTGTGTGTGTGTGTGTTTGCATGTGTGTGTGCTCAAAGGAATCCTAGTCAAAGATAAAAAGAAATGGACTGTGATAAATGCAATGACATGGCTAGATCTTAAAAACATCCTGGCCAAGTAAAACAAGCTAGATGCAAAAGAATATATACTGTAAAATTCTGTGATGTTCCAGAACAAGGAAAACTAATCGTCATAATAGAAATCACAGTGGTTTTCTGGAGCAAGGAGTGAGGATTGCCTAAAGAGGAACATAGGGAAGCTGGTGGTTTTATGAATTATATGGGTCATATTTGTTAAACCCCATCTAACTGCACAGAAAATATGTCTTGTTGTAAATTGTATCTAAAAGGTAATCTAAAAAAAATTTTAAACAATGGGTTAAACATAATAACTATGCATTACCAGAAGTTTTCCTTGATTCCTATGCCCTGTACCAGATTGTAAATAACCAGATCTAGAATATTCTTTTATCAGTGCCTACTTCTACCTCTCATTTACACACAATGGACTAGGGAAGTGAGAGGACTTATTAAAGGACTCCCAGAATTACAGGCAAAACCCAGTTCAAATTCCAGATTTCCATCTCTTAGGCCAGCTCTTTTCTTAACTAAGGCCTGCAGTGAAAAATATTTCACTGACTTGAATGATAAAATGCTTTTCATATTCTGTTTTTAAAAACTTATAAAATCCTTGCAACTGTAAACATAACATAAATGCATTTATGTGTATATTTTGGAAGAAAAGAAAGGTAACCTGCCTTCATTTGCCATTTTCTTCCCTCAAAATATGTCCAATAATAAAATGGCTTTAGGAAATCTGCAATGTGTGAGTAGTCACAATGTGTCAGTGTAAGCCAGTCAAGGTAGGCTTAAACATTTTCTTGGTTTCCTTTGGTTTGGCTTTGGCAATAAGGAAGTAGATGCTATAGAATATAGAATAAAGAAAAATGCAGGATTTAGGAAGTAGAAATAAGAAAAAGAGGATAGTCATTTGATTTTTTAAAATATGGTTAAGCTATAAGTATATACATACAAAGTAGAACGTATTAGGGAGAAAAATACTACATATAAAACCTGACTAGGTAAAATGATACATTTCAAAAGAAATGTATAATTTCTACGAGGCTACCAGGTAAGAAAACTAGCGTAGCAAGTGGAATAAATTTAAAAATTATTTCATCACCAATTTGCCAAATGCTTCTGAGGTAGTAACACCTAGATGACTTTCCTTAGCAGGAAAGGAAATAAATCATAGAGCACATTTCTTGCCTTCTTTAACTTTCACACACACAAAGGTTACAGCATTTAGTATTAAGGAGAAACAACATAATTATACAGCTAATTCATGTTTTCCTGAAAAGGGGAATATTCAACATTTCTGTAGAATCATAAATAATAAATATTCAACATTTCTGTAGAATAATAAAACTGTATATCCCTGAAGACAAATCTGGCCAAGTTCACCATCCATCCCTTTCAATGGCTTCACACATGCTACAGGATACCAGGTCTCTTAATCTGGGTGTCCAGACCTGGCCTTCCCTGAGCTGACCTGGCCTTTCTCTTCAACCTCAGCCTTGTATCTTAAACTATCATGCATCATGTAACAACACGTCAGTCAACAACAGGTCACAAATACGACACTGGTCCTGTAAAATTATAATGGAGCTGAAAAATTCCTATCACCTAGTGACGTCACAGTGAAATGTATTACTCACATGTTTTTGGTGATGCTGGTGTAAACAAACACATTGCACTGCCAGTCATATAAAAGTATAGCACATATAATTATGTACAGTATGTTGTACTGATAATGATAATAGATGACTACTTTACTGGTTTATGTATTTACTATACTTTTTAATCATTATTTTAGAGTGTACTCCTTCTACTTATTAAAAAAATTTTTTTTAAATGTACTTGTAAAACAGCCTCAGGCAGGTCCTTCAGGAGGTATTTCAGGAGAAGGCATTGTTGTCATAGGAGATGAAAGCTTCATGCATGCTACCGCCCTGAAGACCTTCCAGTAGGACTCGATGTGGAGGTGGAAAACAGTGATATGGATACTCCTGACCCTGTGTAGGCCTAGGCTAGTGTATGTGTGTGTGTGTGTGTGTGTGTGTGTGTGTGTCTAGATTTTAACAAAAGAGTTTAACAAGTAAAAAAAAACCTTATAGAGTAAGAATATAAAGAAAAAAAGTACAACTGTACATGTTTGTGTTCAAAGCTAAGTGTTATGATAAAAAGAGTCAAAAAGTTGTTTAACATTTTAGCAGTTTATATAAAATTAAAAAGTTACAGTAAGCTAGGGCTAATTTACTAGTGAACAAAGAAAATTTTTAAATAAATGTACTGTCACCTAAGTGTAGAGTGTTTATAAAGTCTACAGTAGGATACAGTAATGTCCTAGGCCTTCACATTCACTCACCATTTACTCACTGACTCACCCAGGGCAATTTCCAGCCCTGTAAGCTCCAGTCATGCTCAGTGTCCTCTAAAAGTGTACCATTTTTGATCCTTTTTACTATATTTTTACTGTACCTTATGTTTAGATACACAAATACTTACTATTATGTAACAATTGCCTACATTATTCAGCACAGAAACATGCTGTACACATTTGTAGCCTCTAGGTTATATGACATAGCCTAGGCATGTAGTGGGCTATATGATCTAGGTTGGTGTAAATACACTCTAGGATGTTCACGTAAGGAAATTGCCTAACAAGAAATTTCCCAGAACATATCCCTGTTGATAAGTAACACATGGCTGTATACATGCAATGCTTAATGCTTTGTAAGTCCCCATGCTAATCAGCTTTTCACACTGCTTTTCCTTCTCTCTGGAATTCAACTTCCTTGCCCTTGGCAACATTTTCTGCGCAACTTCTATTCATCAGTAAAAGTACAATTCGGTTATTATTTCCTCAGCAAGTCTTTCCTGACACTCCTTCCTTTAGGCTCATAATACTATGAACCTATTTCTATAATTACAGTTAACATCTTTTTGTGTGTGTGTAATTTAAAATTTTTTGGTGTGTGTAATTAACAAATTTTTTTATGTGTGTAATTAAAGAAAAATAGAGATGGGGTCTTGCGATGTTGGCCAGGTAGGTCTTGAACTCTTGGCCTCAAGCAATCCTCTTGTCTTGGCCTCCCAAAGTGCAAGGATTAGAGGCATGAGTCACCACATCCAGTTTTAACATCCTTTTTAATGTGCAGTTGTCCCTCAGTATCCATGGGGGATTCATTCTAGGACCCCCGTCAGATACCAAAGTCTACAGATGCTCAAGTCCCATATATAAATTGATGTAGTTTTTGAATACAACCTATGCACATCTTCCCATATACTTTAAATCATCTCTGGATTATTCGTAATACCTAATACAACGTAAATGCTACGTAAATAGTTGTTATACTGTATTGTTTAGGGAATAATGACAATTAAAAAGTCTGTACATGTTCAGTGCAGATACAATCACACTTTTTTTCTAATATTTTTTATCTGCAGTTGGTCAAATCCACAGATGCAGAGACCACAGACATGGAGAAATGACTGTACAAACTTATGCTTCAATCCTTCCTCTATGAATTAATTGTTTTATACTTCTATTTAACCCTGTTCCTGGGTTGTTGAGTAAATGAACAAACCATGAATTCACACACAAAAAAAGCTGTGGACTTTAAATGTTGGATCACACATTTCCTAAATAAAAGTGTTGTTCATACAATCTCAAGAATCTGTGAAATAAAGCATCAAGCATAGAAAAACAATTTTATGGAAGACAAAACAAAACAAAACCCAAAAACCTGCTGTGTGAAGTAGTAAAATGATTATAAGATTTTTAACTGGAAGGCCTGGTTTTGAGTTCACCAGCACTGTCATTTGCTAAAGGTAAACTCTGACATGGTATCTACAAGACTTGGTTGCTAAAGCTGTTAAATGGAAGGTATATCTCATTGTGAATTTTAAGAAGATTAAATAAAAATTATTTGCATTAAATCAGAAGGATATCATTGAGCAAGGAAGAAAAATACCATTTTAGGGTGAAGTAGGATGATCCTCAAAGTGAGAAAGTAGGGAGTAGTCTCAGAGAATGTAGGAGGGGGTGGTGCTGAAGAATACTGTAGGGGATATGGAATCAGAAATGGGTTCAGAAGTCCATTGGGGCCAGATTGCAGAAGATTTGAAATATCACACTACCTAGATTAGATGTCACTTTGTAGGTAATGGGAAGCTACTGAAGGTAACTAAGGAGAAAAAAGAAATCAGCCAATTTGTGTTTCTTTTCTTTTTTCTTTTTCTTTTCTTTTTTATTTTATTTTATTTTTTTGACACAGTCTCGATCTGTCACCCAGGCTGGAGTGCAGTGGCGTGATCAGAGCTTACTGAAGCCTCTTGACCTTCTGGGCTCAAGTGATCCTCCTGCCTCAGCCCCGAGTACCAGGGATTACAGGTGCGTGCCACCACACCTGGCTATTTTTTCTTTTTTAAATAGAGACAGGATTTTGCCATATTGCCCAGGCTGGTCCTGAACTCCTGGACTCAAGTAATCCACCCACCTCGGTCTCTCCCAAAGTGTTGGGACTACAGGCATGAGCCACTGCACCTGGCCCATTTTTTGTTTCTGTTAAACACTGTTTTGGCTCCAGCATTTTCCATGTATTCACTCATTCATTCCTATCATGTTTTAAGCCTATAACCTGGTAAACAAAACAGACCACATCTTTGAACTCAGTGTTTACAGCCCAACTATGAAGCTATTATATTATCTTCATTTATAATGAAGATAAATCATGAGGAAAAGGCCTGAACTAAGATGGTGGAAAAGAGAATGAAAAGAAAGGAGATGAATATTATGGGAATCATCGGAGGAGGTTTTTGCACTCCTAGTATTCTACAAATAATATATAATAATTAGTCAAGCTACAATTTCTTTGACAAAGTACGATTTTTAATATATTATATAATATAAAAACAAATTAATGCTTTGTCATGGAACTGATCATTTTCTTGAACTGTGGTAGTGGTTACAAAAATCTCATATGTGATAAAATTATGTAGAACTAAACACACACACACACACACAAATGAATATGAGTAAAACTGGTGCTATCTGAAAAGTCCATGAACTGCAATTACCTGGTTGTAATATTATACAATAGTTATGCAAATAGTTACAACTGAAGGAAACTGGGTAAACAGGATTTTATGATTTCATACAACTTCATGTGAGTCTATAATTATCTCAAAATAAAAAGTTTTTTAATTAACATTTTCCTTGAGGGCTAGACTATAGATCATATTTGACTTTGTATCCCCAGTACTTCATGTTATGCTGAGTTCATGTCAGCTACTTAATAAATGTGTCACTTAAGAGACGTTTGTTGAATAAGTAAATGAATGAATTACAAAGCATCACATCAAATAAACACATCATCTCTGTTTACTAATGTTATGAACCTGATCTTATGAGTTTCTATGTCTGAAATATATGTTTATGGCATTAGTTTAAATAATAGAATCATGAGTATCTGATTCTAGATACCATGAAGTCAAGATCATGAAGATTTCACCAGTGTGAAAAGGTGGTTAGCATGGGGACTCACAAAGCATTAAGCATTGCATGTATACAGCCATGTGTTATTTATCAACAAGGATATGTTCTGGGAAAGTTACTGTTAGGCAATTTCCTTATGAGAACATCCTAAAGTGTATTTACACCAACCTAGATCGTTGGAGATGCTGGCATAGATGCTTGGATGGTTCTCTCTTCTGCCACCACATCTCACAGTGTATGGTGAATTCTCAAAATAATGTTCTTAAGAAATACTGATATAATTTTATATGTCCCAAAAAGATATATGGAAAGTTTGTTCTTTCTCTTTTCTCTGAGGGAAAAAAATTACAACCCTACTGGTTCTCAAGACAACCTTGTAAGATGAGTGTTATCTCCATTTTACAGATGAGGAAAGAAAGCTGTAGTAGAACCAGAAACAAACTTAAATTTTCTGTTGAAATTCTTCACTCTGCACTACAAAATGCTGTACCTCAAAGATTTAATATCAATATTTTATAGCAGCCAACTTAATATGTCAACTGTAGACATACGTATGTTTAACACTTTAATCTTCTAAAGATTTTTTTATTCTTTAATTTTCTTAAACAACTGTATACTCAGTAAGTGCCATGATGTACCTGTCTTGACTGTTTGACCCCAAAATAACAAAACTGTGACCAAATTAAAATAAAAACAAAAAAGGTAACTTAGTCCTTCATAAATGCCCAAGAACAAAGAATAATAGTGTTGAAAAGTCAAAATTACAGAGCAACTTAAAAAATACTAAGATTATTTATATCATAGGATAATAAAACATACTAAGATTATTTATATCATAGTTACTCCCTAATTGGTACAGAATTAGAGTCTTCTAATAAGGAGAAGCTGACTTATTTCACACCATGGAAAACTGGAGCTAGATATTAGGTAGAACTTCCTGGCCAAATAGTTGCTGTCATTAATTAACTGTATTAAAATGTATAATTAATATAAATTAACTCACTGTGCCTCAGTCATCTGTTAAATAAAATGGGGTACTAATACCTATCCTATCTAATGTAAAGAAATGTTAAGACTCACAAGATAAAATAGGTATCAAATCTTTTGAAAAGCTTAAAGCATTATGCAAAATTAAAGTACTACTACAAATTTGTAGAACAAAATATCTTTTTTTTTTTTTTTTGAGACAGAGTCTCACTCTGTTGCCCGGGCCAGAGTGCAGTGGCATGATCCTGGTTCACTGCAACATCCACCTCCCGGGTTCAAGCGATTCTCATGCCTCAGCCTCCCAACTAGCTGGGACTACAGGCGTGCACCACCATGCCTGGTTAATTTTTGTATTTTTAGTAGAGACAGGGTTTCTCCATGTTGGCCAGGCTGATCTCAAACTCCTGACCTCAAGTGATCCACCCGCATTGGCCTCCCAAAGTGCTGGAATTACAAGCGTGAGCCACTGCACCTGGCCCAAAATATCATTTTTAATTTTTGGAATAATCAAGTATTAAAATCTGCATCTGATTTTGTAATACAAATCCAAACTTACCTGGAATACTCACAAAAAGTTATTCAATTTTTGAGATTTGTTGTGATTTGTGTTTGTTTAAGCACTTTAGTAATGTAGTCTGAGTTTTACCAATCTTTCATCAATTTACACAATGTTATACCAAATGATTTCCTTAATTCTCAGTACCTGAGATTAAGAGGTTATGCTAGGTGTTTATAGCAGTTTTAATTCAGTCAACACACAGATCTTCTATGAGTATCTTTGAAGCACAAGGCATGGTGCTAGCTGTGATAATGAGGTCTTTTTCCAAAGGAAAATGTGGTGAATTTCAGGGAAGGTCAAAATAGCCATGCTAAGAATTAAGGTTGTGTGGAAGTTATGCAAGAAACTAATGAGGTTAGAGCCCTCCATCAGATTCCATGTGGATAACAATTAATTTAACACAGGTCAGGGGAAAATGTGGAGACAACTTCTAAAACTGCTTAGCTACATTCAACCATCTTAGCCACTAAACACAAGGAAAATAAGACAAGATCAAGATAGTGTGAAACCTATCTGTCACTACTTCTGGAAATAAAAATGACTACTATGAATAAAGGCATAGTCTCAACCAAGAGCCATGGAAACTTCTCTGTGGAGTTCCTTTAACAATCCACGGTGTGAACACTTCTCAGCCTCAGTAGCTGCTGGCCACACCCTAGAGACTTAAGCCCCTGTCCCCTCCGTTTGCCCCTAAGATGTTGACAGTTCATCTGTTCAGTTTCCAGAAGGGAACTAGACATGGCAGGGATATTTATTGTTCTTATCCAATGCTCAGTAGGAATTATTGAGGGAAAACGGGAAAGGAAAAATTAGTGCAATCCATCTCATGAAACACTTGGCCAATGTTACATATTAGCTAACTAGTTAGATGTATAAGATTGCAAGTTTTGGCGGGGCGCGGTGGCTCACGCCTGTAATCCCAGCACTTTGGGAGGCCGAGGCAGGTGGATCACGAAGTCAGGAGATCGAGACCATTCTGGCTAACATGGTGAAACCCTGTCTGTACTAAAAATACAAAAAAAATTATCCGGGCATGGTGGGGGGCGCCTGTAGTCCCAGTTACTCGGGAAGCTGAAGCAGGAGAACGGCGTGAACCCGGGAGGCGGAGCTTGCAGTGAGCCGAGATCACGCCACTGCACTCCAGCCTGGGTGACTGAGCAAGACTCAGTCTCAAAAAAAAAAAAAAAAAAAAATTTGCAAGTTTCCTCCTGGAGCACATAGGTCCCCATGCAAACTCTGCTCATAACTAAGCCTCTTTTTTAATGGGAAAATCACAAACCAAACAGTAAGCAACGGTCAGTATAGAGGCATTACCTTTACAGATTAAAAAAACAATATGATGGTTTCGATAGTAAGAAATAAACTAACGGGGTGTCAGAGAAAGAAATGGAAATGAAGTAAGGAGTTTGGTTTCATCACTTCAGAAACCTCTATCGAAGAGATGCCTCTCTCCAGTGTCTAAGGAACCAAAGCGTCTGTGCCTCAGGGAACTGAGCTTTAGGAAAAACAATGTCTTGAAAAATGGCGACTTCCATCCTAGCCTACGCCCACATGTACATATTTCTCTCCACTCTCCAAATTTTGGCTGACAGATTAGCCAGTTCAGGTTATAATGCTGACTGATGTTGTGAACTTTATTCATTCATCTATCTTTCTATCCCTGGAACCTCACGAGGCTGAGGGCTGCGT
Organism: Pan paniscus; assembly: GCF_029289425.2. Classification (NCBI taxonomy): domain Eukaryota; kingdom Metazoa; phylum Chordata; class Mammalia; order Primates; family Hominidae; genus Pan; species Pan paniscus. Next base: position 32,701,707 of record NC_073249.2, on the reverse strand, counting down.
GCCGAGGCCATCGCCAGCACGTACATAAGGTCATCTGCTTATTTACCTGCATTACTGTATCAAATATGCTGTCACATTTAAACTATAGAGCTACTAAAATATCTGCCACAAGAAAACAAATGATAGCCAAATGATGGTGTGTGATTGGTTGATTGTACTGAGTACAGGGGGTTGTTACCTAGTAGTTTTATTAAATATGAAAGCAAAAGATTTATATTATGGGTGATAAGGGCAAGAATGCTGTAAAAGTGAGAAAATATGGCAACAGTGTGCTGTACATCACCAATGGGATAACTATTTATCTAAAAAGTTGGCATTCTTAGACTTCCAACATGCAGGGTATGAAATTCATATATTCAAAGGAGACATCATAATAACCTGCCGGCTGGTAATGATGGATATGTTTTTAAACCAAATGACCACAATCTTCAGTCTGCCTGTCATGGAGGGCCAGAAAAAAATGGAATTTTCTTTTCATAACTCTTGATGTTGAAAGAGGAAAAACCTGGAAGAATGATAAGTGGCTCATTCCAATGGACAAATGGACATGGAGCTGAGAGAATGGGTGTGAATAAAAGTCACTATTCCTTAACTAATGCCATTTTCACTTGTTACACTGAAAAAAAATGGAGCGAGGGATGATTTCTGCCCCCTTCATGTCTAAAATGCAGGAGTTCAAACTGCAACAAAAGCTGGAAAACCTTCAACACCATGTGAGTTAATTTACAAAATACCTCTTGCTGAAAGAGTCAGGGAGAGGCTGGCATAATATTTGTCTATTAACTAAAACTTATTGTACAAACACAGCAAGAAGAGTGACGCTGTAGAGCTTTATTGACTAGAAAGCCTCGCCTATGGGTTTCCTCCTTTGAGGTTTAAAGGAATTCCTATTTCTCATTTACAGTCTATCAGAAAAGGTATATGACCTGCATTTTTTAATTTATATAAATCCACTCAGTCAATCAGCCTGGGCTGAAATTTAATGGATGTATCAGTCATCGTTGGTCCAGAGAGAGAGAACGAAGCACCAACATCTACTACCTCATCTCCGCTGCTTCTATTATACTCCCCGCAGCCCCGCACCTTTTTTTTTTAACCTCACTAGCTTAGATACCTCGCTTAACTATTAAGCGGGGAGTCTTGCAAAGTTGTTGTTTTTAAAGAGGGAAGTCTGAGTAAAAATGAGCTGATGGAAATATAGGAAGACTCTGGCTATTTTCACTTTTAAAAAACTTCATTTTCCCACCTGTATCATGGCAATATTATCACACATTCAGCAAATATACAGTAGCAAGATGTTTCCGTGACAAATTAATTACTTTCTAAGCATTTTATCAGATAAATAAAAAATCACCACAGGATGATAAAATCAGCTCATTCAGTTGATTTAACCTGTCCTTCAAGAAACTCACCTGAAATAGATTAAGGACCAGACACACACATACACAAACACACACACTTACGCACTCATTTGCTCACTCTTAAACATATAAGCTGGACTCTCGTACTACTGGTAACAAGGCTCGTAAAGGCCTCCTAACATCAGAGCCAGATAGTACTGTTTACTGGATTAGTATGAAAGATGGTATTCCTATGCATTTCAAAAGATAGGAGAAACTGAAGATGAGAACCTCTTCAAATATCTTTAATCTCAGTGTAATCTGCTAGAGTCTACACTTTCTCCTTTAGTACCCTTAGTAGGTGACTTATAGTTTTATTTTGACATTTCCTTTAATATCAGAAAATATTATATTTTCATAGTCCTATTCTTACCCTAACACTCTAGGCAGAGAAGAAACCAGTGAGTGGCTAGGTTTCTGTCTTTACTTTGCTTTCCCCCTTTGCTAATTTCAGAAAGTGAATCCAGCAATTATAAGTAGTGTGAGGCTGATAAGGAGTCACACATGCAAGAGAAATAGGTTCAATTCAAGCTTCCCTGACTAATCCTTATTATGACTCATTTCGACTTCAGAACTTGTCGGTTGAGGTAAGAAGCTAATTTGGCTTTGAGAAGTAAAATCTCAGTTTTGTACTTTCCTTCTAGTGCTATTAACAACCCCATTATTAAGAGCAAGTTTGCGGAGTTTGGGGGGGTATGAAATATTTATTGAGTGCCTGCTTTTGCCAAGCATTTTTTGCATGCTATTTTATGAAATCGCTAGACTTAACATCCTTTAAGCAGTAGCATAAATTTCTCTGGCTTTCAAACTCATAGTCTGCACCACACTATCTTGCTTCCCAAAATAAAGTGCATTATTTTTAAAACCTGCACCCAATATCATCCTTACTGTATGACCCTGAGATTAACAGTCTGACATTCTGTGAGATCCTGTCAGGAAATGGTAGCAGAAAGGACCTGATAGATTTCTCTTAACTGCTTCGTTCCTCTATGCACAGATGCTGCTCCTTCTGTTTGCATTCATCAGCAGACCTGTCTCCTCTCTCGCCAGGGGTTCTCTCCTGCAAATACAACTAGGTTTTAATCTATATGTCTTAAGAAAACAAAGGAATCTGACATTATGCCTGGACCAGCTGTGACATCCCAAAACAAAAGATCACCAGGCCATGCTGACTGTCTTCAGTGCTTAAGTAAATACCACCCTATTTATTAGCCTTGCTTTGGGGAAACCCCAAATGGTCACCTTACCTCCTGACTTATGAATCCATAAAAATGCCCATGATTTATTATTGCATCCCCCTTCTTCCCTCTGAATTTGATAATGAAGTTCTTTATGGGAGGCTATTAAGAAGCAACATGGATGCTACTATTTGCTACTTATCCCATATAATTAAAAACACCATAACTGCTATTAGAGAGCAGTATTTAAAGTAGCCAGACTATCATAAATATGGCTGATTTGACTAAACTGTCAATGGCAAATTTCAAGAAGAACCACTAAAAGGAGATTTACTTTTAAAATATATATTACAAAAAGGCTTTTATTCACATTTGTTTTATTTATGTTTTGGTTCTAATGAAATCACTAGACTTACCAATTTGCTAGGTAATTATAAAGTCAGAATTCTTAAAAGCAAGTAGTTATTGCTAATTAATTTTCTTCTGGGTATCTCCTTGACAAATTATAATATCTCCCTTTTAAAATTTCTTACATATAGTTAGACCATAGCTTTCTTTAAAAGGTGACATTTATTCCTTTAAATAACACCTTTGATGAAAACGCTGATCAAATAAAAATAAAATTAACATCCAGATTATAGATTCTCTAGTCTTATGAGAGAGGGTGAAGAAAGAAATCTATAAGAGGCCAAAAAGAGACATTCACAGCCAGTAGGCTGTGCTGATTCATGCTCATTTACTAAGTTTCAGTTCCCATTTTATGAAAATAAACCCACTCTAGGCTTCCCCCAACAAAACAAATATATGTTTTATGTGATCTTAGGATAAAGTAAGTTATTAGATATTCCAGGCAAGCCAGGTGTGGTGGCTCATGCCTGTAATCCCTGCACTTTGGGAGGCCGAGATGGGTGGATCACTTGAGGTCAGGAGTTCGAGACCGGCCTGGCCAACATGGCAAAACCCCATCTTTACTAAAAATACAAAAAAAAAAAAAAAAAGAAAATTAGCCAGGCATGGTGGCATATGCCTGTAATCCCAGCTACTCGAGAAGCTGAGGCAGCAGAATCGCTTGAACCCAGGGAAGCGGGGTTGCAGTGAGCTGAGATCACGCCACTGCACTCCAGCCTGGGAAACAGAGCAAGACTCTGCCTCAGAAAAAAAAAAAAAAAAAAAAAAAAAAAAAAGATATTCCAGGCAAAGTTGACTCAAGCACATGAGTTGGTGAAATCATGTACATGTGAATTATTCTAGTATTCTAGTCCTGTCCATATTCGATCAGAGAAATTCTAATACCCTAACAGCAGAATAAAAAAGGAAAGAAAAGAGTGCTCAGGAGGATTCTTGCCAGTATGTCTTAAATTTTAAAAAAATAATAATAAATCAGCACTGTGAGTTGTGGTGAATACAAACCAATCAAGGCAATGAGAAAAAAGCTTAAGTATTCTTGTATAGATGCAGTTAAAAGATTTTTTAAACATTTAATTACTTTGTTTATCTAAGGAGTCTCAAGATATCTATAGATGTTCCCTGAAGTTGTCAAATAAATACTGAGCCAACTACTGTTCTTGCAGTTAACCAACAACTAACATGTGCAGGGGTGTCCAAGCTTTTGGCTTTCCTGGGTCACATAGGAAAAAGAATTGTCTTGGGCCACATATGAAATACACTAACACTATGATAACTGATGATCTTTAAAAAAAATCACGCAAAAAAATCTTATAATGTTTTAAGAAAGTTTACTCATTTGTGTTGGGCCGCATTCAAAGCCGTCCTGGGCCATATGTTGGAAAAGCTTGATAAAGGTTACCTTTAATTAAGTTTTGTCTCTGTCAACTTTGTCCTTCTTTGCCTGTCTAGAGTAGCAAACAGTGTTCCAGTGACTCTGTGAGAAGTAGCCTGATTTTCAGGAAAAAGTAATTTAAGAATAAGTGAAGGTCTTTGTTACTAATTCTGTATAAATGTAATTTTTTTTTTTTTGCTTTTTTTTTTAACTGCAAGGAAAAAATAGACAATGGCTTTTTTTAATGGCATGTTTTCAAAGCTGGATAGATGTGTGTGTGTGTGTGTGTATGTTTGTGTGTGTATGTTTCTGTGTGTTTGTGTATGTGCAGGAGTGGGATTTTTGTTGAATGTGGGGGTGGGAAGAGAGAGAGCTGGGATGTCAAAGGAGGAAGTGTAGAGCCAAAAAAGAATGGGTGAGTGGGGGATAAACTTCAGTCTTGCCTAACTCACCTGAATTTTATTGACGGCCCTTAAATTTTACAGAGTTGCTTGACGTAAGGAAAATATCTCATTTTATTTGGTGCTGGAAAATGGTTTTAAATGCAGGTAAAAAGGAATCAATCACCTCAAAGACTTTTTGGGAAAAGGCTGGGTATAAATAAATTTTCTTGAAGTAAAAAGTATTGAAAAAATATGAAAAGGATTACTGGTTACCTTTTGAGTTAGCAATGTGATTCATTTTCATGTATGTTCCGTTCCCCATATAGACCTTGCTTATTTAAACGAAGGCTAGCACTTCACTGGCTCAAAAAAAGCAGATCTTTTAAATTTACTTTGGAACTGAATTGAGTCAAGTGGGATACTGTTAACTAACCCTAAACATCTAGTAAATTCGGCTGGGTGGGGTGGCTCACGCTTGTAATCCCAACAGTTTGGAAGGCCGAGGCGAGTGGATCACCTGAGGTCAGGCATTCAAGACCAGCCTGGCCAACATGGTGAAACCCCATCTCTACTAAAAATACAAAAAAATTTAGCTAGGCATGGTGGTGGGCACCTGTAATCCCAGCTAGTTGGGAGACTGAGGCAGGAGAATCATTTGAACCCAGGAGGCAGAGGTTGCAGTGAGCCAAGATCATGCCATTGCACTCCAGCCTGGGAGACAAGAGCAAAACTCTGTCTCTCTCCAAAATAAGAGGCAGAAGGAGAAGAAAAAAAGATCTAGTAAATTCTAAAGTGTAAAACATCACATGCCTTTCTGTACATATGGAGCCAGAGGAAATATTAAAAAACAAATTCTCTTTTCATGACTTTATCATAGGTACTCAGTTAACAAATAAGATATAATCACTAGATATAACATATAATATTATCCACACGTATATGTCTATGTTAATCTATAATGTAAAAATTGGAGGAGTAGATTTTTTTAAATCATAATTTAAATAAAACCCCCTACCCACAGCCCAAAATGATACTGTGTTCTGAATGATTCTGAGGAAGAAAAATAGGAAAATTTGATTCAAGTCTGGAAGCTACCAATTCCATTCACAGTTCTAAACTTTGATTTACAATTTATAATCATTTTTATACAAATTAGCTCTTCCTAGACCACAATGACACTACAGCTTTGTAAACTTATCTTGTTAGATACAAAATGATACCAGTAAGTCTTTAAAAATAGTATGTTTAAACTTTCCTAATTGCAACAGTGTCCATTTCAGTATAAATGACTTGTTTGATTCTAGTTTACAATCGCTTTAAGTATTTCTTTTTTGGGCTAATCAAGTAGGTACCTGTCCATGTGGTTTATCTAGGCACAAAACACACAGTTACATAGAGATTTACACATTTTAAGACTTTCATTTAATAGTTAGTATATATTAATGTATATGCAAAATCCAAAACAATGCTTTGTACATGGTAGCCAACTAAAATATTCTGAATGGCCACATAAACGAATATAATTGACATAGAAATTATTTTCTATTTTTTTTTATCTAGTAAGGAAAAAAAGGACACAATCTGTGTAAATTATTCACTAAAAAGTCAAATGTGTTATCCCCACTATAAAAAAATCTGTTTCCAAAAGGACACACAGTTGTTTTATTTTGCTAAATCAATACCCAAAAATATTACTTTTCTTCAGTTACACTTACGTTGAAAGTCCCAAAGATTCCCTACCTGGAATTGCCCATATTTGAAGTGCAAAACAGGCTGAGCATTATCTAAATCTAGATAAAACTCATTGGTTTGTAATCTGCACAATGATCTATACATCTAAATCTATATGCAAATCGAATGCTTTCATGCATTAAAGCATTCCAAAGCACCCAGGACCAAGGGAGCAGCAGGTTCTTTCAGATCCTTCCCCTGTTACTCTTCTTCTTTCCTTCTATTTATTTATACTAGCTACCTAAATAATTCACACTGCCTGCTTTTCAGCCCGAATGTTCCTCAGAAGAGGCCTACAATGAGCTATTGCAGTCACCAGATGGACTCATGAATGCAGCAGGTGGGGCAGATGGCAAGGCGCCCTGTCTGATGCTGCCTGCCTGGGCATGGACTGCCTTTTCCTTCCAGGTACATTATCATCATCCTAACACTGAGCGGTGTGTAGTTTGGGGGTGGGGTGGAAGTGGGGCATTGGCAAATCCTTTACATGCAATACTAGAGAAATCATAAATTACCAGCTGCCCTCTTCCTCCTCGTCCCCCACCCCCAGCAACCCCTGATGTTTCATGTTGTTGCTTTGTTAGTGAGTTTGTCTTTTTTAAGACTACGGTGAAGGTTTCCGAAGCATTCTGGCACTATACATGATGAAGAATGCATCCATTTTAAACAGTCCACCTCAGCTTTAAAAAGTGAAGAGAATTCAAAGGGAGTGATATGGGAAAACTCAGAAAGACTATGGCGGGGGTGGGGGGCTGGATAAAGCATGTTCACAAATATTTTGCAAAAAACCCCACAAACGAAGCAAAAACATAGGTGAGATGACTCAGCTCATGTCTGCAGTGCTTACATAAAGGTCCTTTGCATATATGGAGTGGAAAAGATAAAAATCATATGTTTACAGCCTTTTGATGTTGCAGAAAATGCTGGCTGTGCCCACGTTGCAATAGTTCTTTGTCTGATATTTCTGGTGTCATTTCTAAAAGTGTGGCATTTCCCTTCCAAAGTTTGCAATCCTGTAATACTATAACACACAAAAAAACTGCATTGCATATCACTTGCAATTGGAAACTTACAACATCATGATGCCAAGCTATCCTGAGACAAGCGCTCAGTAACATGTAGTATAAATTTTAATTGAGCATAAACACTTGACAAAAACTCTCTCGAGATATTTCTGGCATATTCCGATTGGCAATGGTGCCCTGATACCATGATTTTAATCCTTCTATAAACTTAACTGATGCCAATATAAATCTTATTACCTAACTTCACTAATCATCTAATTAAAAACATCTAAAAATGTGAAAGACAATAATTTTAATGACCTGGAGCAAACCAATCTGTATCTTCAAAAATAAATAAATAAAACTCCTAAATAAAATGCATCCACTGAAGAGATGCTGCAAACAGAGAACTGCTTTGAATTCAATCTTTGAGTCCTCAGGCAAATTGAAATCCCAGGCTTTTGGGAACTACCAGGCAGTATTGCAGGAATGCTGGACAAAGACAATAGCTGTGAGATTATCTCAAGATTAAGGGCAAGGTTTTCTTATAAAAACTACTTTTCAATAGTCATTTACTTTGATTGGAATGAGTTTACTAATTCAAACCTTTCCCTCAAAGTCAAACAACATAAACCTTCTAGAGTTCAAACAAATCCTTCTTACCTTCTCTGCTACCTGGGAAATGTACTGTCTTACATGATCTTTGAAAGCATTTTTTTTTCTTTTCATTAATCAGTCTAAAAAAATCAAACCATATACAAGTAACGTTGAGCATTTTAAGATTTAATGGCAACTTTGGTGATCAAGTCTTCACAAAGAAAAATAATCGGGCCCACCTTTTAGCTGAAGGAACACAGGCCAGATCAGACTTGACTGCTCCAAGACCCCAATCACATTCTCGCCACATTCAGGATCTAAATGCACAATTCCTAATTACATTCATGATGTGAACTTTACATCAGTTCTAAAAAGCCAAAACCAGAAAGTTAGGGTGAAAGTTGCAATTTGCTGAAGTTTTATGTAAAACTACAGCTACTTAAGTCCTGAATTTATTTTATGAAGACTGACTCCTTTTTACATTGGAGACTTAGGTATGAAAAATCCCATTTTTAAATGTTTTACATGCATTCACATATTTTTATCATTCATTTCAAGATCTTAGTGCTTAAGACAGTGTCTCCACGTAGCCAAAGACTTTTGAATGATCAAGAAAATGCAGTTTAATGCACTAAATTGATAGCTTTAATGATTTTAAAAACTGCAAAAGAACACATGTAATATTTTTTGATGCAATGTGAGACTATAAGCAATTAATTTGACACCAGAGAGTTGGTTATATGGAATACACTTCAAAATCAATTTTAAACTGATATTTTCTGATTTTATTAACTATCATTAAGCTATGTACCCATAACCTAATTACTGTACATAATGGAGGATACTTAAAAATACTAAACAGAAGAGAATAAACATTTCTTAAGAAAAAATACACTGGAAGACAAGTGGTGTTAGATTAATTTTTTAAGATAGCAACTGTGGAATGGAAACAATTTTTAGAATTTATGTAGTTCATAATGATTTGAATATTCTTGGTATATTCAACGTGTGTTAAGACAGTCGTAATTAAACTGGTAGGCAATATTACTTCTAAAATAAAATTAGTAGCAAAGTCTCAGAAAAAAAAGCCATTTAAAAAAATAAAAGAATAAGTGTAGATAAAGAATGAAGAAACTAGTATGTAATTACAATTTAAGCCTGGAATATAAAAGATAATAAAAGTAATATATATTACCAAGATGCTACTGAAAGAGAATTATAAACAAAATTTTAATTTTTTACATTTCAATAGTATTCTTTTAGTTAAGTTTACATTATATTCACAAATAGATCCACCTTATATAAATGTCTACATTTGGACACATTTTTGGAGTGTTAGAAATCAGTGTAATGACAGTGGTCATTAGAGAAATGCAAACCAAAACCAAAACGAGATACCATCTCACGCCAGCTACAATGGTGAGCATTAAAAAGTCAGGAAACAGCAGATGCTGGAGAAGATGTGGAGAAATAGGAACACTTTTACACTGTTGATGGGAGTGTAAATTAGTTCAACCACTGTGGAAGACAATGTGGTGATTCCTCGAGGATCTAGAACTAGAAATACCATTTGACCCAGCAATCCCATTACTGGGTATATACCCAAAGGATTATAAATCATTCTATTATAAAGACACATGCACATGTATGTTTATTGCAGCCCTGTTCACAATAGCAAAGACTTGGAACCAACCCAAATGCCCTTCAATGATAGACTGGATAAAGAAAATGTGGCACATATACACCATGGAATACTGTGAAGCCATAAAAAAAGGATGAGTTCACATCCTTTGCAGGAACGTGGATGAAGCAGGAAACCATCATTCTCAGCAAACCAACACAGGAACAGAAAACCAAACACTGCATGTTCTCACTCACAAGTGGGAGTCAAACAATAAGAACACATGGACACAGGGAGGGGAACAACACACACTGGGGCCTGCAGGAGAGTGGGGGGCTAAGGGAGGGATAGCATTAGGAGAAATGTCTAATGTAGATGACGAGTTGATAGGTGCAGCAAAACACCATGGCTCGTGTATACCTATGTAACAAAACTGCATGTTCTGCACATGTATCCCAGAACTTAAAGTATAATTTAAAAAAAAGAAATCAGTGTAATGACAATACATATACATGCAAAAAGCTTACATTTGCATGTGTTCAAAGAAGAGTTATGTGTATGTGCATGTGTGTACAGACATATATGTGTGTGTGTGTGTATATATATATATATTCAATTTCTCTAATTAATTAAATTGTTATTTTCTTATTTCAGATCTTTTCCTGGATATGGCCAAGTCTGAAGTTTCAAAATACATGTTATTCTGAACCTAATAAAGAAAACATATATCCAACCTTTAATCTAATACATACTAGAATTAGTTTAATTTAAAAAGAGAAACATACTTTTAAATGCCCCCCTTCTTTTTGCCAAACAAAATATTCACAAAGTGACTCAAATGCCATGACTCAATGCAATAATCCATTTTCTGAATTCATACAGACCCCTTTATTAACTATGATTTTTTTGCCAGCTTTTTTTTCCTATGTAGGTAGTGCTGATTTAAAAAAAAAAAATTGGAGGGAGTACGTATACTCTCTAATGAAATTACTGATTGTACTTATTTGTGGTTTGCCGACCTCGGTGAAAATATAAATTAAGTCACATAATTAAACACACAAAAAAATCTTAGAATAAACGAAACGATAATTTTTTTTAGAGCTGGAAAATACAACACACCAAATTTGTAAATAAGGACAGTGTCTTTGCAATATTAACCTGTAATCCTGGTTCAGGATTTACCTAATTTTTGTTTTATTTTGCTTTTCTCTTCTGAGAGTCTTAGAAGAATTTTCTGCATGTGTTTTGAGTTTATAGTTTTAAAAAAAGAGAAAATGAGTGCATGCTCCCTCGCATGCCTTCTCTGCACCTAAACAGAGCCATTTACATAGCCCATTGAACACTGTTTAGTAAACAAGGCGGGTACAAGTCCAGAGTGGCTTCTATCTTCCAGTCCTGCCGTCTTTTTAAAAAACAAGGCAGGGGTTCTGTTTTTAGTACACACTTCGGTTCAGTGTTAATCCTGTTTTATGTTGTTCACACCTGCTGCTGACTAGCAGCCTGCTGATGGGCTGGGGCTCACGCTGCTCAGAGAAATCCCACTAAAACTAACGAAGAAGCTGGACAAAAGCTACTGTACAGAGCTGGAAACAAAGCCTGCCCAGGGTCCAGAAGACAAGAGAAACAACCCCACAAAATCTTTCCTGTCATTTGCAGATAAGGCTCCAATGTCCCAAGTTTGCCACTAAACAAAAAAAGGCAACCAATTGCTTTTTTTGAAAAGTCTGACCGCCATTGGGTTATTTATATTCCTGAGCTTTTTATGTCTTTTGGTAAAATTGATGCAAATAGTTTTTAAAAATGCTGTTGTAATCAGGTGTACATGTGAGTCACTACTTTGAGTCCTTAGCAAAAGAATCTGTATTTAAACATAATTATTCATTTAAAATACTCCATGGCTAACCTTTCTACTCATGGAATTTTGCATCCAAAGTGAACAGAGAATAAATATATTCTGCCATTGGTGTCCATGGTGTGGCCAGGACAGTGACTTGTGTACTAAGACTGCTCTCTTCCCACCGCCCCCACCCCGCTGCACTGCACGCGCCTAATAGCAAACATCAAAAGGAATGATTTCTTTTTTGATCTTAGTACCAGCGATAAATCAAATTCAGTGCCACAGACAGGGGGGAAATGCACTACTAAGGGAAAACTCCAAGACTGACAGTGGGACCAGGCAGAGGCATTCGCTCAATCAAGTTTCAGTAAACGATGCCCACCCTTCTCGTTGAAACAAGATGTAAGCTGTCGTGCATTTACCCAGAATGAGAAAAACGTACTGAGTCCTGACGTGACCCTAAGTTAAGAAGCACTTTGTGCTGACATTTCTAGTGGTGGCATCAGAGCCCCTCCCTCCTACCTATCGACCGAGCCAATTTCCTTCCTATCTGGGAGCCAGGTTCTGCTGCAGGTGGGCAAGGAAAGCTCCTATTGGCCACTGCAGGACAGCTCCAATAGGAGCTGCACATCTGGGGGTCAAATGGTGGCTCTGGGATCATTTTATTACAACTCCTGGAGCACCTTTCCTGACTGCAATAGCCAATAAAGCATCCTCGGCTCCACTGCCAACTCGGGGAGTTCTGCAGCTGCCCGCTCCACAGCGGTGCAGATTTCATGGAGCACAGTTTTAATACTTCTCTGGGGGAAGCACAAAAAGCACTAACTAGCATATTAAGGTTCTCTTAACGAATGAATGTGAGGATGAAATATTTGAGGTGTTGGTATCTTTTCCCCAATTTGTTTTGAAACCCTTTACCCTTAGCAATGTGCTCTTCCTAGGTCACTACTGTGTTCTAATAGGAGGTTTCTCTGGCATTTGTGACATGGTCTTCCTCAGCAGATGCAAATTTTACATGGATTCTCAAAAGAAGCTAAGCAACCACAGAAGGCATATCAGATAAATGTAAACTTTTTCAGTGTGTACAATACTTTATACTTGGCAGCTCTGTAATGATGTTAGAGAAAAAAAGTTGCTAAAAATGATATTATAATATACTTGGTATAATTGTAGATAGAATTCATGTGTCTCCCATCATCTGTGACAGCCCATCAGAAAAATAATTTTAAAAAAGTTGTTGCTTTCAATTTGATTATGGAATATGAATGGTAGAGAAATAAATTCAATTATTGTGTTGAATCATATGAAATTACTGATATTTGACCATTGTTTGACCTACAAAAATGGCAACTTCACATGATTCTTTCTAATATAATTAGAATTCTATTACCTTGCTTTCATTCAAAAAAGTCTGATGTTTCATCAAGGAATTTTATGATTTCAAATTTGACCTTCCTATTCCTTTTTCCCTCAGAAAGCCACATCAATTTTTTAATTAATATCAAAATGAGAGAACTTATCTAAGTTTATTTTAAGACTGGAACCTATTAAAGTCTTGGGTACATAGGCCCTAGTGGTAAACATTTCATGTGAAATGAAGTTTTTTGCATGTAAGAACATTTACGTATTCAATGGAGTGTTTACTATATGGTCCCCTTTTGGTGAAGCCACTTAGCAATGCTATATAACGGAAGAGCAAATGCTTCATTCCAAGTGCCAAGACTGCACAATAATGGAATATGATAGAAAATCTTATCCTTGAGGTCCTTGGCTAAAGGATTTGAGACCTGGATAATTTTTTTTCCAGCGACTTTCTAAGTTTACTCAGGACAAAAAGATTTCAGTGTATCAGCAGTAGTGGCGGTTTTCAGATCAAATGATATTTAGTGTTTTGCATGTAGTATTGGCGACGTGATGAATACCCTCAGACGAGAAGGAGAAAAATATAAGCAGCTGTGCGCTTGATCAAGGTGCGCTACCTGCTGCTGCCTCCCACCACTGCTGCTAAGCTTGCCCACTTCTGAAGAAAGTGAAGACCACCTTATTTTGATTATAGTGCTTTCCTCGGGCAGGAATTTTTATTTCCGTTGAATCTTAAACCATTACATTTCCAGTGATGCATTTTTATGTTTACAATTGACATCTTCATAAAAGAATGAAACCTTTGAGCAACAGCTTAAAAGCATGAAGGTTGCCTGCAGTAAGTACTTAAATTATTTTACACCTAAATGGAGCCCAGTTGTTTTTAGTTAAAATTTAATAAACCTTAAACTGATGACCTTTCTTCCACAGAAAGGTCCCAAGTTGCAAAAACGAACTTTCCAATGAAATATATTTTAAGGAACTAGTGCTGAACAAAGGGCTATTTAAAGCTGAACGCTTTGTCAATTTATCAGCTTGTGAACATTCTGTTCCTGAATTCCCCACTGCTGCTGAATGTATAGAACGGTGGTGCCTTGCTTAATCGAATACTATTGATTTGAGTGTGTCACAGTGATCTCATTGAGAGTAATCAATAGTAATCCAAAATCAATCAATCTGCTCTTGCACTATCATTTATCAAATCTGAATACGCCAAATTATTTGTAGGCGTCAAATTACAAAGAAGAGAAAATGGCAGAACTGGGAGAGTTAATGGTTTGTATTGAAGAAAAAAACCAATATCTCTTTTTTCAAAGGGAGGTGCTTTAAGATGGACTATTACTTGGACAAATACATTTATCTTCTCATTAAAGAATCCTAACTTTATAATTAATCTCATTCCTTTCTTGAAAAAAAAAAAAAAAAAGATTTCTCCTGTAGGAGTTTGCTCGTTCAGCACAACTCACAGATGCCCTAACTTATTCAACCAGAGCACACTAGCATTTTACAAGTCTGATCAGCTAAGTTTCAAATACCTGTAACCCATCTGCTGAAAAAAGAGGGAGACTGGATTGACATAGGGCATAACCGCATCTTCTAACATCAGAAATGATGTTTAATAGAATTGGAGTGGAGAAAGGAGTACTTAATTTCTCCAGAGAATGTACAGCAGAGACGCATCTGCTTATCAAAGAAGCTGCTGTTGATGCTGAAGTTTCTTTTATCAACATATTCACCTGTAATTTCATCAAGGTAATAAATCCCTCTATTCATAACAGCACACTCAAAAGCACCCCTCCTATTTAACTTGAATGAAAAAAGGCACAGAGTGTCTAAAACATTTACTTTTGCTAATGTAACAGTGTTGGCATTTTACTTCATTCCTGATAAGCTGGTGCCAGTAGAAGTGATTATTCTTTTCTTATTCAAAGCCTATCAGCATTTCGAAAAGCTCTCTCAGTCTTATCAGGTGTATGAACAGCACAGTTAACTGAAAACAGTTTGTACTGCTCCTCTCTCTTTCTGCCAAGCTATCTGATAAACCCCCAACTAACTAACTGTATTTACACACAATCAAACATAAGTTGTATCTTCTATGCACTATAGCCAGATTCCAGTTTACCATAGGTATTTCTGCTGTGACATTAACTTAGCAAAAATGTCAGCCTCCAGTATCCCAAACTGACAACAATCAAGAAAACACTATAAAAGCACTCAACTAGAATGCACTACAAACAGAAACAAAAAGAAAAACAAATATAAAAAGTTGAAGGCAATCTCTTTGGAATTCAGAGGGAAAATCAGGTGTACTCTGTATGCAAATATGGGTGAATATCATGCACTTACCTTTTACCAAAGTAAATGACCCTTTCATAAAACAGATGAATAGAAACAGAAATTGTAAAGGAAAATACTGCCGGGATAGAGGAAGGGAAGGTGTTTAGGAAAGTGTTTTAGAACTTAGCAGGCATTCCCCCCACACTTCAGGTTATCTCAATGTGGCAGCAGAGAAGTTCTATAATGTAAGCAAAGGAAGACAATAGACAATATCACCGAACTTACCCCAGAAACTGAAGACAAGATAGAAAGCAAGGCTGTCACATATGGTGACCACATTCTCAGGATAGATTTTCCAATCATTAAAACCCTCATAAATGCTCTAGACATTAAAGTTTTGTTCACTATAAGAAAATAAAGAAATAAAAAAATACAATTTGAGTTTTTAACCTCTTATTATTTGTCTTATTCTTCAGACTTAACCAACTGAATAGTTCAATATAAAGACATGAAAAAAGAATCATCATTCACATTAATGTAAATAGATGATCTGTTCTCCATTTCTATCTATTAAAAAATGCTTAAACTAGGTCATGGCTCATACGAATTGAAAGACACACCTAATCATTTACGGGTAGTACTTTGGAGCATGAAAGATAACAATGACATTTCTAAAGCATAAGAGAAATCGGAAATCTACTTGAATGACTGAGTAACAACAAATTCCTGACCCTGGGAAAGAATCTCTGCCTGAGCTTCTGTGCATAAATTGTCCATTTGTTCCTCACCTCCCTTTGCTGAACGACTACGAGAGAACAGAAAAAGGCGGCCACATGCTCCCACCTGAGCCCAACTCCTGATGCTGTCTAGACTCCAAGAACAGAATGAGCCTTCCTTTAGATGTGTAGAGCAATAAGATGAATTAGCCAAGTGTGTAGTTCAGTACAATTCAGCTGATGGTTGCTTTTCCATCTGTGACACTATGATCCCATGACTGATGAGGCAGGTCTCATTCAAGTCTATGGATAAAAGGGATGTTTGTCATTTCATAGGACCCAGCACCAACTGTATACAGTCACTTTCTCATAGGAAAAAGACATGGTTCTCACCAACCATATACATCTTTCCCTTTCTTTGGTCATGAACAGTTGGTTACGGGTATGATATTCCTCCTCAAAATATCTGATCTGTTTTAATGGATTAATGGCTGAAAAGAAATTAAAAATTATCAGAATATTCTTTTATTTATGGGAAAATGAATACAATTTAACATGCCCATCTTACATTTTTGGAGAAGTTAATGTACTAGGATAATTTGGAATTATGGAGGGCAAAGGGCAATCAATTGAACAACCTCACAGTTTATTTTTTTTCTCTTTAATGAGTACCTCAGTCTATAATTTTTTATATGACCTGTTATTTTGGTTAATTTTGGATGCAGTTCTGGATATATGACTAATATGCATTTACTATTATTTTCAAAGCAACATAAGTTCTTATAAATATTGTTACATAATAACTGCCTTGAAAAGTATCCTTTTAAGATATTTTAACTCACATTGTGAGTATGAAAAAAATATATATTTCTTTAATGAATCCTTTGTTCAAATTCTCAAAAGCCATGAAAAATGAGTAAAATCTTTCTAGAGTAGATGAAAAAGGAATTATCATTTACAAAGGTATTGTTGTGATCATGGAAAAAAAAGAATTTAGTGTGCTTCTGCCTATTTTCTGTACATAAGTTCTTAATTTATATTTTAATTTTCTTTTGTTTTTGCATATTGAATATGCCATACAAAAAGAAAGCGTAAGATTTTTTTGTTTTCCAGAAAACATATGCAAAGTGCAACAAAAAGAGGTGTCCCCTGATAAAGGTGGATTGTCCATGTTCCTTTGGATTCTCCACTTCTTCAAGTTTTTATTTACTTCATAAATAAGAGCCACTGAGGTTCACCACTTCAGAGACTTTTGTCTTTCTAAACCTATTTTACTTTCAAGGTAGTAGAAAAATTTAAATGAACCTAATTTATTTTTTTCTTGGAAACTTATTGCTATCTATGCTATCTGTATTCCTGCAGTTCATTTTTAAAGATAAGTAAGCAAGCAAGCTGTTTTTTCATTACATTTATACTAGCCATCAATCTGATATGAGAATTTATTGGTAGCTTCCCTTTTATTTAGTACCATCTTAGCCAACTGTTTGCAGAAAAGGTGTATAATGAAGCAAAGTTAAATTGACATGTCTGTGATATGCCTGACAGCCCTCAGTATGCCCAATATTAATTTGTTTTCTTTGGCTAGGTAAGTCCTGCCAAAGCATATTACACATAATGTGTACTTCCAACCAAAATGATGAAAAGTATATATGAAATTTTGTTTCACTCAAAGAAAAATGAGAAGTCACAGAGGAATATATATGACAAAGACTATTTTTTATAATTAAAATATAAATGTACTTTTCAGTTCTTCTTTTAGAATTTAATCTAATCTGAAGTAGGCTCCCTGTAAGTTTTGGCAATTTAATAGGTATTTAAAATTTTTTAAATGCCAAAACAAAGTGTTTTCCTTTTCTATATTGTTTGAAAGAATTCCATATAGCCATAGGTTGTATTTCTAATTGTTAGTGTTGCGTGGTTTATAGCTACATTCAAATGCACATATAGATCTTTGCCAGTATACTGAAATGGACTTTAACTGACCAGAAAGAAGCCAATTTCTTTAAAACTGTACCTTTTCTTTCATTGTTTTGCCTCAGTAAGTTACCTTCCAAGTATACATGCATTGTCATAAATTAAAATGACATATCATTTGAAGAAATCAAAACATCAAAAGCAAGTTTCCCTCAAACATTTAAAATTATTTTTAAACATTATAAGGGGAAATTTGTGTATATACACACATATATACAACACTCAATAAATCTAAACTCTCTCAATTCAATAGTTTTGGATAATTGAGTGGAAGATACTTTTGGAAAATCCTGGATAATTGATTAGAAAACACATTTGGAAAATACTGAGAAATACTGTCCAAATCATAGGACAAGAAACATGTGTCACTTCTGGAAAGAAAAAGTAGAGTGGAGAGATGTGTGTGCTAAAACTCTGAATGGAAATTATTTTATTAGCTAAGGTTTCCTAGACCTTACAAAGTACAAGACTAAAAATGAACTTGAAACAAGAATAAAAGGCCAGGTAAATCCTTCAAAAGGCTGTCATTTCCCACCCTCAGATAATAAAGGAGCTAACTTTGATCTGATAGATTGGCATAAAGAAGCGGTTAGCAGAATTTTTTTAAAAACACAATAGCAGTAAATTTGTTAACATGTTATGCAAATAAATAAAGGTAGGCAATGAATCTAGGAATTTTAAAAAGAATATGAATTAGAACAAGAATTAGAATAGAAAAAGCAATTGCATAAGTGCTTTCTCTCAACAGTCATTTACTAAGTAAATTCACAGACTTCTAAACTTACCTCTTAGAATAAAATTAAATAATTCTGAAATCTATAATGTACTTTATAGAAACATAATACTTATAATTTTATATATTTGCTTTTAGAAAAAGAGCAAATGATATGTTTATGTAGTACAGATAAAGGAAATTCATATTTTGCATTCGTTTGAAAGCTATCATGCTTTACATTAAGATGTATTTGTCAGGCCCAATTGTGTAAGAAAAGAATGTAGCCAAGAGCTAATTCAAAATTGTTTCTTGGATATGGGCCCAAACCATTAAATTATACATTTAATATCAGTAGTTTCTTTCCTATTTTACAAATTATTTATGATTTCCAGATACTGAATACATGAATAACAATAATGTGAAAATTCTAAAATCAGAAACAAATTGACTTACTAGGTTACCTGTTACCTGTCTAATACACAGTAGTTAAATAAACTCAGTTTAAAATCAGATCTGTAAATACCTGAAATACCAATTCCAGGTTAAAATCATGCCTGGCAAATTTAACTGGCAACTAACTGATTAGAATAATACTTGAGACCTACTGTATTATATAAATGTACATGAATACTTTTAGCAGTATACCTATAATCTACGTATACATTACCTCTTCCCACATACATGCATATTTCACATGCATACTATACATGCACACAAATATACTCCTGGGTATCCTATCGACTGCTTTGAGTTTTAAAGTACCATGTGTGTATTTATTTATTAATAATAGTATAGATCATGTATATCCACATATACATGGCTATCAAAAAAATCAATGACAAAAACATACAAAATGCAATGGAAAGATTGTCAAGCAGCAGAGGTGCTTGGTGTCATCCTTGCACTATCAAATATACACATAAGTATGATTGGAGAAAGAGAGGCTAAATATCTCACTGTCAGAGAATGTAGAGAACTGCAATTCATTCTATCTGTTGTGCTTTAGGACGATGACAATTTAATACAATGCCAGTGGATGTAAAAGAGATAAAAACGGAACAAACTGGGCCAGTGTAATCAAAGATTTTCTCCAGAGAGCTGGCTAGGGCCGGAGCTCATACGCACTTATAACAGATCAACATTGTATTGTTTCTCTCTTCCATAAATTTGCTATGAAGCAAAATTCAGAGCAAAGCTTATCTGCTGCAATGACTCTAAAGTTCTACTGAGATCCCTCAGATCCTCTCCTCTTATTTCTAAAAGCTGGATAAGTGATGCTAAAAAGTTTATTTGATATTAATTGGTTTAATAGAAATCATTGCTATTAATTGCCATTTGTATGAAAAAGTATCTCTCATCGGCATATAATTTATTTTATAAAATAATACAAAGCAAAACCTTCGGTGCTTAACATCACTTTACAAGTAAGACAGAGAAATATTTTCTTTAGTCATTGAGCTAAAACAAATGTTGAGGAATTTTTCGTAAGTGATACGGACTTGAGATTGGGCATTATGCCTACCTTCCAAAAGAACGGCTTCTTCTTTGTCTGTAATTCTTGCAGGAGTGAGGTATTGCAAAAGTATTGTTAAATAGAATCATAGAGAAGTTAGCTTCCCTCTTTGATGAATAGCACCAGGTATCTAAAATTAATTGCAAAAGTATGGCCCGGCTAATGAGATGGTCCTTATCTTTTCTCAGCCAGGAAGCACAAGTATTTTTCTGCTGGCTCAATATTTTACAAAAATGCCTGAAGTGTTATTAACTAAGTAAGAAAAAAACTGATTAAAATACCTCAAAGATATAAATTGTTATAAATTGTAAGATCTGAAAAATTTAGAGTTAAAGCTGATTTCCTGCATTATTTTTAAACCTTCTTTTCTTTTCTTTTTTCACTTTAAAAAGAACAACAACAAAAAAATCTTTCCTCCTGCTTCTATTAGCATTTTTAAAAGCTGAGTTAATTATTATTCTTTATAAAATGGCCAATATATATTACAGGTCAGATTAAATCAAAGAAATATATCAAATGCCGTCAATTTAGGAAAAAAAAAACAGAACAATGATACCTTATTTGGGGAAAACACTAGAAAAATGATCATCCATGCAAGAGAATTAATGGATATCCACAAGGGCTTTGCTAATAACATGGGTTAATTACCGCTGCAACACACTAGGCTCAGTAAATAAAGCAGCAGTGCCATAAACACATTAAGATGAGAAACCATCACTGTAAGAAGAAATAGCCAACACCATCACCCTTAGCTCTGCCCAGGAAATGAAAGCTGTTTCTTAGTCCTTTCTATAAAAAAGGGATTTTTAAACTTACCACCAAATGTGTATAGGGTAATACATACCTGACACAAAGGGCTAGTGGAACATGGGGTACCCATCATTTATCCACCACTCCCATTCAATATATATTTCATTAACTCAGGAACAGTTGTTTTTTTGTTGTTTACTTCAAGGAGAAAATCATATATTACATAATACTAGTCATCTGGCCATTTCAACTATATATAGTTTGGAACATGTACAATGATTATTTAATTTTTAGGAAAACAGAATTAATCCACTCACTTTAGTAATGTAATGGGCAAGGTTACAAAACTACAGCTCAAGAATGCTCACAACTAATTGCAGCTGGTTGTCACTTCAAGCAGTTTACAGAGAAATCATCTGAAAACTCCACCAACACCACATACCTTTAAGGCTGCAGGTGTTTTCAAGATTTGTAGGGAAAAAAAATAAAAAACAAAACATGAAGAAAAGTCATGTGAGCTCCAAGTCTAGAGTTTAAGTATTCTTACTTGAAAAAATAAACTTAAAGTGTCTGTTCAGAGTTCTCAAATAATATCACATCTAAAGTGACTTGGCCAAGCTCTTATCACTCCCTAAAAAAAAGGCATCCCCTCTGATCTCGGCTTTTTTGTTGTTGTTACTGTTACTGTATAAATTTTTCCTTTCTGCCTATTTTATCACCTATAATTTGACATTATGGAATTACTTTGGGATTGTCTTGTTTTTTAATTAGTATAGATTTTAAAAAGAAGAGATGAGAAAAAGAAAAAACATGAAAACCCTGAAACAGAAAGAGTGAAACATACAAAATAAAACTTGTGTAGCTCCAAACACGAATCTTAAAACACGAAACTTAAATTTTCAATGTCTGGACTTCAGTGATCAGGCTGAAATTTACTAAACTGTTCCCTCCTCGCCTTGTCTGTTTTGGAGTGTTTCAGTTGCCTTTCCTTCTTCCAACAGCTGTGACAACTGTTAAAACAGTCAGTAAAATTAAGTCCGCTCTATAATCCTGTAGTCAATGTTACATTTTAATCAGAGGTTGAAAGGGATTCATGTGATGAGCACACTCATTTAGAATGATTAGACTGACACATATGTCAAAATGAGCAGATATATTATTTTCATCTATTTATGCTATCAGCTATTACTGCTATTAAATGTGAAACAAGCTTTCAAGTATTATGTTCTTTAATGTGCTGGCACATTTCCTAAAATAAAAAAATACATAGTTAGAGGTTAACATTTTAAGCTCTCTTAATGGTGGTCAATAAATGGTATGAATCTTTTTAACAGCCTCCAAAGCAGAAACTGTCCAATATTTGCCTCTAAAACTGTATAACTCTGGTTTCATTTCTGTGTATACACACACGTGATGGGGTTTAACCCGGTACAATTACTATGAATATTAATAGCATGTATAAATTCTGTGGTTTATTAATTGAGACAGAGAGGCAGATGCGTTGCTTAGCGTTAGATCTTTCTGTCTGTCCAGTGAACCACGTAACCATCAGAACTGCATCCAGACAATAAATCTGTATTTTTTAAAGATGACTTTTAATTGAGCCCAAAAGAAAGCTAGTTTGAATCTTGCGCCAAAGCCAAAAGGACATGTGCCTTGACTTCATTTAAATGCATCTGCTTTAAGAGGCTTATCTAAACGAATTATTCAAATTAGCTATAAGAAGTTAAATTCAAGGAAACTACTTCAAAAAGAAGCCTCTGGGGGATTTTTAAAGTTTGTTTTCTTTATTTATTTACAAGAGAAAGTTCAGAATCTGGGCGTGCTTGGATAAGACATTCTTCCTGACACGAAGACGTCTTAAACTCTCCAATTCTACAGCCTGAAGTACACTAACCTTCAAACTACACTTGAGTGGGCAGTCCTACCTTTGTTTATTTTTCATTTTTATTTTTACACATCTTAAGGTTGTTTCTTCCCTTGAGTGTTTCAAACTGATGCAAGCACAGCCTTATACTCTTTCAGTTCCTCCTAAATCCATCTCTTGGCTAATATTCCCTGTGTGAGCATGGATGTGGGTGGATGTGCATGTGTGAGCGTGCATACACACACACACTCACACTCACGCTCAAACATACAGGAGCAGCCACTGAGACTGCAAGTCACTTTTCATCTCTTACTTAATTACAAAGCAATGCAATATGCAGTCACTAAGGACAGCTAGTGGACATCTACCTATAATGCACTACCTCATCTTCTAGAGTTTGATATTTTCTTCACAATCTATAGAGAGAAATGTTTGCCAAGGGCACTCTTTTCAGAATTATAACAGTTGGTATTACTGTAATGTGAAAGCAAAGCAATATAACTGACTCAACAGAAAGGGAGATAAACCAGTGACAGCTCTCGTGATATACTAACATTTTATCTTAACAGTAGGTTGAAATTAAGTTTATCACCTACTCAATTACACAAAAATGCCTAACTTACTTCTCGTACCCCCTACTCACTCCCCCCCTTTAGTCATCTAAATATATATTTCCATGTGCATAAAGATATCCATAAATACTAATTAAACTGCTTATAAGAACGAAAGTACTTTTCTATATTTTCTGGACACAATAAACGAGACAAATCCACACTCTGAGCAGTATTTAAGGGGAAAATTTTAAAGTCACTACTGTTTCTTCTTTAGTTTTTTTTCCCCCCTTAAATATTTATAATGTGTGAAAATCTCATGTTACTTAATGGACTGATTTGTCAGTTAAGTGCTGACTTAACGCTAACCATGCAAATAACATTATTCTAGCTCAGAATTGCATAGGGCTAGCTTTTAAATTGTTCTCTGAAGGAGAATTAGTAAATGTGCAATTTTGCCTCTAACTCTGCGCGGTAAGAAATGACAAGGAGCTGAAAATATCTGTCAAACTGCAAATACATAAGAGGCACTCAATAGTATAAATCATTTTGAATATTGTATTTTAAAACATCTTTCCTTGGGAAAATGGGTCCTAGTAAAAGATGCATTTTAACAGTTCACTAAGCATTTGTGCCAAGTGCCTATTCTTAGCACCTGAATAAGAAGTGACTGTCACACAGCTGTTTTACTGACAGTCACTGAGCTTTGCCTCAAAGGTAACATTGTAGTCAGAGAACAATTCTCGACTTACTGAATTAGGAGATCACCCTCAACACAAAAGGCACAAGACAGACACAAACAAGCACTCGTGCACACAAAATACCCAGGGCATTACCTGAATCAGCGTGTAAAGATATAGTCTGTCCGCCCCCACCCCCGCACCCCCACGACGAGTTTAAAAAGGAAAGAAAAAAGGTACCTACTCTTCCTCGTAGTGCAGGGAAAAAGATTCAGGAAGGCAAAGTTCTACCGAATCCATGTGCGACCGGCAACCATTATTTGTGCACCCCAGCTATAAATCAAAGTTTCCTTGACAGAGCACAGTGCAATTAACACAAATGTTCTCCTAGTGACAAGCCTATAGGCACAGCCAGTTGGGACCAAAGCTCTCACACTCTCCTAATCAAGGACTTAAAGCCCCGATTGGAGCTTATTAATATGAAGTAGGGCTTTACATATGCAGTCCCACCGGCCCAGCCGCGCAGCCGATTGGGGGGCCTCTGCCCAATCAGGAGGGAGGCGACGGGAGGCTGCACGGAGCGAGAGGAGCCAGGCAGGTAGGCAGGGTGCAGAGAGCCGAAGGGGGCTGGAAACTGAGAGTGGGCAGAGAAAAAGGGAGCGGAGAAGGGAGCGATTGAAACGCTCCCAATACACACTCTCGGGTTTGATTTTTTTTCCTCCCTTCTCTCTCTTTCTTTTTTTTTTCTTCTGGGAAGCTACAAAAGAAACATAACTAACTTAACTCTCTAAGCACTGGAGGGATTTGCCTTTGATTTCTAACCTAAGATCTCTTTTGCCTTGAAAAGGAGAACTCACGCAGACTCTCAGTTAATTTGGGAAAGGATTCTGCGGAAGGTAGAGAATTAAGTTTGTCCTGCCGTTGTCTGTGTTTTTATTACACCGGGGGCCGCGGCTTATTTGGTGCTGTACTTTCTCATGTATTCCTAATCATGTCTTTTCCTGTTTTCCTGATGTATGCTGGGCATTAAAAATAATAATAATAAAGGCATTCTTCTAAATTGTTTGAGCATGTGAACTGGGATCGTCATCTCTGAGGTGGAATGCAGTTTTACACAACTACAGAAGAGGAGATAGTGACAATACAATTTGAAAGAATGCCTAAGTAAATTATATGTGTAAACCTTTCTATACCTGCGACTGTCTCTTTACATACAGATACAACGCATAGCTTTTCAAAACAACGGTAAACAGCCGCAGGACAAATTGGCTTCTTCAGTTTTAGGGGTGGGGAGACTGAGGGCTGTGGGGGTAAATAGCGAATTAAATCTCTCTCAATGCATTTTGACAAAATAAAGACAGCATTTTTTTTTGTAGGGAGAGCATTACTAAACAGTGCACTAAAAGTATTCTTAATTATATGTATATATTTCAATACAAGCTTCCAAACTAGGAGGCATATAATTTTATATATGATTTTACCCAAAACATCCTGCTTTCAAATAAAACACAGTGTACACATTTGTTTCTATACATAAGGCACCCTATATGCTTTAAAAAAATCAACCCAGAAACATTTTATAAACCATCACACAGTCTGGTCACTATAAGAACTAGTTTCAAACAG
Source organism: Pan paniscus (assembly GCF_029289425.2). NCBI lineage: Eukaryota > Metazoa > Chordata > Mammalia > Primates > Hominidae > Pan > Pan paniscus. Next base: position 32,676,145 of record NC_073249.2, on the reverse strand, counting down.
ATAATAATTTACAAAACTAAGAATTCTCAATCAAAAGTGTTCAAAAAAAATAAAAATAAAAGGAGTATATAAGAGGACAAGTGTGTTTTTTCCTCCTTCAATTGTGTATACCGTGTCTTTAATTTCCATATAACAAAGAGTTTGCTTAGGTCCTATTTTAATCTACAGGATTTTTTTATACTAGCAAATGTACATTGGAATAGATACCAGCTATTTATGGCAAAGAGATAACTGCTACCTTATGGAGAGTGAAAAACCCACAATTTTGATATAATTCAGCTCTACTGCTTATCAACCTTTTACATCTTAAGTCCTACATGATAGAAATAGTATAATCTTTGAGATCAAAATAAATTAGTTCAGATATTCATCGTATGTTAAATTCACTAAATTAGGACTCAACTCCCTTAACCCTCTCAAATTTTCTAGGTCTTTAAAAAACCAAAACACTAAAATAGAGCAGCCACATTAAAATTCAGAATATAAAAATGACAGACATGATTTGGTCCCCCCACAGAAGAAAGCAATTTCACTGCCTTGTATTTAGCTATATCTAAGATATAGGCCTAATTCCTTTTATTTGTGTTCTAAATGCATACAAAGTTTCTAGATCAGAACTCACATAGCAAAAACTGTGCCTCAGAATACTGTATAAAAGCAGGTAGTAAAAGCTTAATTACCAGTAGCATTATGCTGTCTATATTGTTAAATGTGAACTCTGCAATTAAGATGTAAATTTGGTTGTGAGCAGTGAATTAAAAGAGCTTTGAGATGTAGAAGAAAATCCAAGCATTCTGCAGACACTGAGAGAAAAAAAAATTGTCTATTCAATCTAAAATAAGACACGTAATCATTTTACAATTAAAAAATAAATAAAACAGGCATTTTGCAAAAGAAACATGATTTTTCTAAAATACACTCAAAGAAATATGGAAGCTAATACTGCATTACAAAGACAGAAAAACATCCTTTGATTCATATGATTACTATCGTGATTTCTGAATAAACTAAAATTCTCAGGGTAATTAATAGATTCAATTGCACATACTTTAAAAAAGATACACACACACAAAAAAAGAAAGAAACTTTCCTTCTTGGTTTGGCTATGGATATTTCTTTAAAAAATATAAATTATTTAATGTACTCAATGCATCTTAATGTACTCAAAGAATGCATTCCGATTTTGCACCGGTGCAGAATCCTGTACTGTGTTCAGTTTCTTTGCATTATGCTGTGACAGAACCTCTTTATTACTCCTTTGAAATGGCTTTTTAAAGACAAGATTTGTAGTGTATTTACCGGTGGATCTCAAGTCACCAAATGTCGTACAAGTGATCTTTAATTTCCCATCATTTTCTTATTTCCCTTTGGGTACTTATTTGCCCTCATTATGATCCATTTGACTTCACTGGTGTATATTTTTAAAGATATTTAGACTCATGCGTAAGTCATTTTTCTGTGCTCACAGAGATACATGTACAAACATACATAGTGTCATCCCCACTGATTTTTCACTAACCATATTTCATCTACGCAAGGTGCAGTGTTCACTGAGCTCGCTGCTTTCTGAGTGACCAGATGTGTACTAGGTTTGTAGACTTGGATATTTTCCCCTTGGGATCAAAGTATCACCTGTACAAGTCAAGGACCTAAAGACTGTACTTACTGTCTTGAATCCAGTTTAACCAATTTAAAATTTTTTAAAAATCCTCTTCACTAAACTTGTGAGACAGCTTCCAGAATATTTTACAAATACACAGCTCAGTCATCTCAAGAAACTTCCCTGGTCCCAGATTTTTCTCACCTTGCAGGAGAAAACAATGGATAATCATGGGAAATAAATGCACCATGAGTAATACTGAGCTTAAACCTTCAAGAATCTCAATTACAAAAAAAATCTGGAAAAAAAAAAAAAAACAAACAAACAGATAAACAGCCTAGGATACACATATATTCCCAGTCTATACACTTCACAATCTTACCACAAGGAGTCTACCCAAATCAAGAAAAACTGAACCAAACAAAAGGATCTCTCATGATTGTTTCACAAAGAATATTAATAAATTAGTTAATATCAGTCTATTATGCATCAGGCTCTTGGTGTATGCATAGTTTCAATCTCTTCTTCCTTAAACAATGCAGTCATAAATATCCAAACAAATTCATTCTCAGTCCCCAACTAATGCACAGTCACCAAGCAGAGAATATACTTCATTTCTATTTCAAAGAACAGAATGAAAACAAGCAAAGCTCAAGTGGAAACAACAGGAAGATTCCTATAGTCATATACACCAGACATTTTATTACATTTAAGTCAGAATCATTTCTTGCAACATTCTAACTAGGAATTCTTATGTTGCTAGAAGGTGATGAGAAATGCTTAGTCTTGCTGTTATTGCATATTAATAGCTATTTTTAGCTCCTACCTTTCTTTTCTGAAAATTAACAGGACTAACCTTCATTAAAATGTTCAAGTTTATCAGTCATTTTTGAAGCAGGTTTTTATTTTATATTACACATTCATCATTTACTAAATATGTAAAACTAAACAAGGCATAACAAATTTAGATTTTCAAATTGCCTAGTAATCTTTCCTCAGGATTATAAAATCTTTGAAAAGCTGTTTAACTTTTTGAACTATTTTCCCTGCTGTTTTAAATGTATCATATATAGTATAATATGCCATCCTGCAAAAAGCAAACCAAGACAATTACAAACTACTATCTTTAACTCCAAAAGACAACCTTGGGAAAAGAACCTAAAATGAGAAGCTAGGCACCAGGCTCCCTTCTACTCCTCATGAGCTGTGTGGCCATGGGTAGGTCGCCTCGCTTATCTGTCCCTCATTTCCTCACCTGAAAATTGGGGTTTCTTTTGTGCTATAAACCTGCTTAAGAACACACCTTTCCCACTGAGAACACGCAGACTTCTTTCGAAGTCAGGATGACTGCTTTACACTATATTACCACCAGCCCTCTATCAATTCATCATTCCTCATTTTCTGTTGCCTTTCATTTCTAGGGCACGGGCTTTGATATTTAAATTATTGTCTCGATTGGCAAGAAGCAATCATTTCTGCTGAAAGTGATCGCTTCCACAGAAGCACTAATAAAAACCCTTCCTTTTGACAAACCTCTTGTCCTATAAATCCATCCCATTCCCAAATTATGGAGCCTATATATAAAAAAAAAGCCCATTCTCTGGGGAGCAACTGTCTCACCTCCATAACACACTAAACTCTTTTCCCACTGTTTGTGAAAGTTGGAGGGGAAAAAAAAAAGAATCAGAGAAAGACAGAAACTAATAGAGGCAATTCAGTTTCTGTTTAATTAATTCAGGATTATTTCACCTTCATTTTGTCAAACTAATAATACACATGGTGAAATGTCAGTAAAAATTAAATTATAAACTACAGTAGCTCCAATGGGAAAACTGACTTTAGTTAGGTTGTATTTCCATCATACTTACCCTGGTAAGATACGAAATGCATTTTACAGTATCCTACAAGCTTTCTATAATCTGCATGGCATGTATTTACAGAGCAATAGTTAACGTTTTGAGATTATACATTAATAAATGAGTTGCAGTTATATTCTTTCCTGAATGTTAAGCACCATGAGCTAAATGCAGAAAACATTCAAGGTCAATGTCCCATTTTAGACCTTTTGAGGCAGCTGTAATATTATGATAATCAAGCTTAAAATATTCCTATAGAAAGAGTAAATTAGCCTTTTCACTTGAAAGATGATTATGATAAACAATAAACCTAAGAGAGGACAAAATCCCTATTTTTAAAAGCCATAAATTGTTGACTCAATCATGTGTGTGATAGTGTTGTCCAAAATAAAGGGTAGCTTAACTCTGAGAGGAAGGTGGCGGGGGCGGGTAGTGGAGATAGAGAAGCAGGGGGGAAGTGGAACAAACATGACAGATTCCAGAATAAGCTATCCATGCTTTGATACAAGTAAAATGATCAAATTACCCATCCTAACCACCCCATTCAACATATAATATATTTGAGTCTAAAAATATATATATCATAAAACATCAAAAAAAAGCACAATGTATTTTTTTCCTGACGTATATGGATGTTCAATACAAATTTAAAAGCTCCCTTTTCCTGTGGCTTGTGTTAATCCTTTTGTCCGAATTTTCAAAGGACTAGTAAAAAAAAAAAAAGTAAGATATTAACATCTGGTATCCATATAAACAGGTTTAAAGAGTTATACTTTTTCTGATGTTTGAACTCTCTGACACACTTCTAAGATTTCTTTTTATAAATGACTATGTTTGATAAGAGTCTCCTTCCCCCAACCAAGGCAAATTAATTAGAGGTGTATGTTTGTCAGACCTGGAAGAAGGTTTTAGAGCAAGGGATTACAGGTCATTCTGGAACATGCCTTGGGTTCAGATTCTAATTATGAGGGATGAGGCTTTGTACTGGAGTCAGCTTCACCCATCTTAATCTCAGTTTCCTCAGCTACCAAATGGGAATAACAATAACAATCTTATAGAATTCTTATGGGGATCAAGCAGGTTAAACCAATTTAGCACAATATCTGGCCCCAGTTTGGGGACCATATGATCCCGTGCGCTGAGGAAATTTTGGCTTGTGCCAGTTGTCCTAGCATAACAATTTACAGTAGCACCTTCTTACACCCTCAATAGTGCCCCCGTTTGGAGAATACATTTCATTGTCATCCTACAATTAGTGAGCCTTCCATAAATGTTAGCTATATTATTTTTAAATCTTTAAAAATTATTTTACAAAATTTTAAAACTGAACAGAGAGATGCAAGAGAAAGGCATTGTAATTCATTTGGCCTCCATCTCTGACTAGGAGTGGGAGATACTGGATACAGAAAAGAAAGTGAAGTGCAAGTATGTTACATTATGAATTGCTTGCCATACTGCCACATATACATTGGCTGCATGTAATGAAAGGGAAAACTAAAAGATGTTCCCCTTAAAGTTACCATGATGTTTTCTGCATGGGGATGAGGAAGACAGACTTGGGAAATTTAACTGATTCTGCTGACTCTCCAGAGAATTCAATTGTACATTGTTTACCAGAAAGAAGGGGAGAGAGAAATTGCTTGTACTCCATTTCTCTTCCTTTAAGACACTTCTTCCACATCCCTCTACTCTAGCAGTTCAGTCAATAATGCTGTTGATTTTATTACTATCCCAAGAACAAGCTCATTCACCTAGGAGCTCTTTTGATCAGATATCCCAAAAACTCAATTTCTTCACAAGGCTTTGCTCTTGTTACATTGAATGGCCACTAATCTATGGCAGCACATAAAGTCTGGGCAATGGGGAATTACAGGCTGGGAAAGACCATAGGGATTATGAGTCCAGCTTGGTTACTTTACAGGTAAAGAAAATCAGGCTCAGAATGGTTAAGAGCCTTAACCCAGGTTACATACCTAGGTAGTAGGAAAGCTCCTATTAGAAAAGATTACATTTCTCCCCTTTCCAGTGCTTCGTTAGCAACAAGCCACCAATGTTAGTGTCACAATTGTTGACACTATACTAGCGCGTAGAACTCCAACAGAGATCTGACCTCTCTGAGGACACGGGTCCAGTAAAAGCCAAGGGAGTTCTGAACCTAAGAGATAAATATCCAAGTGTAAACCAGATGGTCCTCTACTTTCTCCAAAAGCTTAGAAAGGTAAAAAAAAAAAAAAAAAAAAAAAGAAAGAAAGAAAAAAAGGTACATATTTAAAAAGAATTGGGAATGTACTGGTAGAAATAAATTCTGTCTTCTCCCCAGCTAATTATTGTCCTTTTACAAGCACATTTTAACTATCATTTCCTTCAGGGATTGAGTTTTGTTAAATGGCCACACCTTTCCCTACTCTAAACTCTATCTGACTGTAATCTGTGAGCTGGGCTGGGCCTGACAGTATGCCCATGGCCAGTAATGGAACTCAAGACGTATTCCTGTCAATGTTATAGGAACACAATGAATATGTCTTGGATGAGTGAATGAATGAATGAACTAATGACCAATGCTATTACTCAGTTAATTATTCATTTTAAGGGAGGCTGCCAAATTTAATGAGATAATTCAAGCCAGGTAACTAGAGTAATATAGGAAAAATTTAAGAGATAAGATGATTGGAAAAAATAGGTAAATGGTGAGGAGGAAAGTTGGTAGAAAAAGATAAAAAGAGGAAAAAAGGATTGAGGACAAGGCCTGCTCCATGCTATACTAAGGGGCACCAGCACTCCATCATCATTTATTCTTCTGATAGCTAAGAAGGAGCAATGTACAATGATTGCTTTCTTCCTCTACTTTCTAATTTTCCATGTTTTGTAAATATTCATATTGACTAAGTATTGGATAATGAAAACAATTATTATTAAAACAAAAGCAAACAAAGCTGCCATATCAGTACCTAAAACTGTGACCCTTCCCAGGGTAACATGGAAACATATTCTCATTTAATCTGACAGCAAGTGCTTTTAAAAATCATGATCCCAGATATGTCCTGAACCCAAATATTTTTAAGTGTTCAAAAACGGTTCTTGTATGCAACATAAAAATTTCTGTATTCAGGATTTTAAGTACTTTTCATTATCTAAAGATTTATTTGGTTAAATGTTGACAAGGATCCCATGAAGAATGGTCACAGAGTTCCTATTTCTATGAGATGTATGACTGGAGCAGCAGTGAACACTGAATACTTTCAGTGGGAAGGTGGATTTTTCCTTTTATGGGGAGAGGAAGAAGGGAATTAATCAGCAGAAAAAGACAAAGGTCTTACTTTTAGGCCGCTGTTTACCTCTCTTTACTCCTTGCAATTTTTAAAACAAGACCTGTGTGTTTTGCTTGATGATTTCATTGCAAGAGCAAGGCCCTGATGAGAACATATCACATTCTAGAGAGCCAACTGTTATCTCTAGAAAACCACATTTTGGATGCAAAAAAGAGTAAGATTCCCTGGTTCAATTATTACACATTCATATGTATGTATCAAAACTCAATACATACCCCCAAAATATGTACAACTATTATGTATCAATTTTAAAAAGAGTGAGACAAAGAATTCCTTTCCCATTTCCGTGGTAGATTAAATTACCAGGAATGGTGATGGGGGAGGGGCATGAGGCCTGTACTCAGGACATTGAAATCCTGGGGCTGTTATCTCACCTACAGTTTGTAACTAAGTGCACAGCTATTTGGATAACGAAAGTTTATCCAATCAAACTGTGTTACCGAAAAGCAAGAGTTCAGTTACCAGTTGAATTCGGAAACTAAATAAATCAAAGACCATTTTCATTAGTGAGAATAGACATGGATTAATTCATCCTTCGATAAATCAGAACGTTAAACAAAGAAGTGAAATTTAACAAAGAAATATTTTTTTAATTTTTATATGTTTAAAATATGGACAGAAAAGTTAGCTGTTTAGAACATTTAAAAATTCTAATTAAGAAGTGGAATAAAAAAAGAAAATAAAAAAGAAAATAAAAAAAGAAAGGTTTTGTCAACATAAAAAAAAAAAAGAAGTGGAATACCCAATATTTTTGCTATAATTTAACATTAACAAGGCAATTTCACACGTGCTCCTTTTGTTCCTCACGACAACTTGCTGTAGCAGGTAGAAACTTCATTATTATTATATTATCATCCCCATTTTATAGATGACACTGAGATTCAAAGAGTTTGTTGATTGCCCAACAGCACTCAGTTTTCATGCTGCAAAGTTGACATCTGGATTTATTGATTTTTTTTTTTTTTTTAAACAGAGACTTACTGTGTCGCCCACGCTGGTGTGCAGTGGCACAATCTCAGCTCCCTGCAAACTCCACCTCCCGGATTCAAGCTATTCTCTTGCCTCAGCCTCCAGAGTAGCTGAGACTACAGGTGCCCGCCACCACACCCGGCTAATTTTTGTATTTATAGTAGAGACGGGATTTCACCATGTTGGACAGGCTGGTCTCGAATGCCTGACCTCAGCTGATCTGCCCTATTAGTGAAAATGTACAATACGAAAAGGAAACCACTGGGCATGGTGGCGTGCACATGTAGTCCCAGCTACTCCAGAGGCTGAGGGAGGAGGATTGCTGGAGTCCAGCAGTTCAAGGCATCAGTGATCAATGATCAATGATCAATGATCACACCTGTCTATGAATAGCCACTGAACTCCAGCCTGAAAACATAGTGGAACTCCATCTCTAAAATTAAAAAAAAAAGGGGGGGGGGAGGGGGAATCTTGTGGTCTCAATAATTTCCCTTCTCTGTCAGGAATTTTACTCTGGTTAGGCATAGCTCCGGATTGACTGCTTTCTCTTTCCCAAGTTTCCCAGCCATACAACCACAGTAAAATTCTAGGATATCTGAGCTAAGGAACCAAGAGACTTAAAGAGGAGCAAAATCATTCCTCATTAAGACAGAAGCAACGACAATCCAAAAAAAAAATAATTCAACTTTAAAACTACCATATTTGCTTACAGTTTTTCAAAGATTCCCTTGTTAATAAAATAGAACTATGATCAACCCATACAAGATAACAGCTTTCAAACATTCGTGTTTTCTTCAGAATTATTCTGTTTCATCTCTATAATTTTGCTAGCCTGCAGTATAAGGGCATTTTTTTTTTTTTTTTTTTTTTTTTTTTTTTTTTTTTTTGTCACACTACCAGGTGCTTTGGGGCCTGGGTATGTTACTGCTAAGAAGATCTTGGGAGAAAACAGGGCCACATGTTGCTTTCCCTATTAGCAAAGATGCTTAAATAAGACAATATTAGCTTTAAAGGGCTGTTTTTGTGGTGAGAGCTTTCTAGTACTGCCCACGTTCTGCCCCAACATTGACTTCATTGACGTCATTGAGCAGTTAAATCTATTCAATTATTCAATCCTAATCAATATTTCAAGATGTAAAGAAAGTAAATGTAAATATTTTGTTTATTTTTACCATACTTAATTCATGTGCTCTTATTGGAGGAGAAAGTTACATATTTATAAATAAACCATTGCAAAAAAAGCGGTGGGTTCCTTTTCTTGTAATACTGGCTCTCTTTTAGTCAGCTACAATATTTAGCAACACAATCCACAGGGTAGATAAAACACTCTCAGTCTGGGCGCAGTGGCTCACACCTGTAATCCCAGCACTCTGGGAGCCTGAGGGGGGCGGATCACCTGAAGTCAGGAGTTCGAGACCAGCTTGACAAACATAGCAAAACCCCGTCTCTACTAAAAATACAAAATTAGCCAGGTGTGGTGGTGGATGTCTGTAATCTTAGCTATTGGGAGGTTGAGGCAGGAGAATTGCCTGAACCAGGGAGGCAGAGGTTGGTGGAGGTCGCGCCACTGCACTCCAGCCCAGTCAACAGAGCAACAGAGCAAGACTCTGTAAAAAAAAAAAAAAAAAACTCACCTTCAAGTGTTCCCTTTGGGAAGCCTTCCTGAAGGGGCACCAGGCAGAATCAATGGCCCTCTCCTCTGTGTCCTATCATGCTTTGCGCTTACTGGTCTAAATGGTTTGTGTCAAGGTAGATTGTCCTTATGTGTCTCTGCCTTCCATTGAGTAAACTTCTTGATGGCCTTTAATCCTCTGCACTGTGCCTAGCACTGATATCTAGACATTTTAGACTCTCAACAAATATCTGCCAAATAAATTCCTGATTTTGGCAAAAATGTTCACACTCATTGATATGGTTTGGCTATTTTGTCTCCTCCAAATCTCATATTGAAATATGACCTTCAGTGTTGGAGGCGGGCCTAGTGGGAGGTGTTCGGGTCATGAGGGCAGATCTGTCAGGAATGGCTTGGTGCTGTCCTCGCAGTGATGAGTGTGTTCTCACTCTGGTAGTTCACTAGAAAACTGGGTGTTTAAAATTTGAAAGTGTGTAGCACCTCTCCCCTCTCTTTTGCTCCCTATCCCACCATGTGATATGCCTCTGCCCCTTCACCTTCCGCCATGATTATAAGCTTCCTGGAGCTTCACCAGAAGCAGATGTTGGCACTTATGCTTCTTGTACAGTCTGTAGTGAACAAAATAAACCGCTTTTCTTTATAAATTACCCAGTCTCAGGTCTTTCTTTATAGCAATGCAGCAATAGACTAATGCACTCATACAACTTGAGTTTTTTAAAAATGAGTTTCAATGTTTCTTTGAAGAAATTTTGTCAGTATTTTAATGGGGCTAATATATTTACCCTTTCAAAATTAGCTACTCATTAAATGAAACATTTTGACTTATGAATTTCCCCCCTCTACCCTGTAAATAAATTTTTAAAAAAATTGGCTACTACATAGTTCCATATTCTTTTTTTTTTTTTTTTTTTTTTTTTTTTTGAGACGGAGTCTTCCTCTGTTGCCCAGGCTGGAGTGCAGTGGTGCGATCTCGGCTTACTACAACCTCCGCCTCCTGGGTTCAAGTGATTCTCCTGCCTCAGCCTCCCAAGTAGCTGGGATTACAGGTGCCTGCCACCACATCTGGCTAATTTTGGTATTTTTAGTAGAAATGGGTTTTCACCATCTTGGCCAGGCTGGTTTCCAACTCCTCACCTCAGGTGATCTGCCTTCCTCGCCTCCCAAAGTGCTGGGATTATAGGCATGAGCCACCATGCCCAGCCTCATTGTTTTTTTGTTTTTGAGACAGGGTCTGGCTCTGTCACCCAGGCTGGAGTGCAGTGATGAGATCATAGCTCACTGCACCCTCAAACTCCTGTGCTCAAGTGATCCTTCTGCCTCAGCCTCCTGAACTGGGTGTGTGCCACCATACCCAGCTAATTAAAAAAAAAAAAAATTGTTTGTAGAGACAGGGTCTTGTTTTGTTGCCCAGGCTGGTTTCAAGCTTCTGGCCTCAAGGGATCCTCCAGCCTCAGCCTCCCAAATTGCTGGGATTACAGGCGTGAGCCACCACACCTGGCCCATCTTTTTCTTAAGACAAGGTTGTGCAGCAATGGCAAATCCCTGCCCTGCCTCCACCTCTGTCACCCATGAGAGAACCTCTAGAACAATTATTCACTAGTTTTCAATCTTTAACATTACATTTATAAATAAATCTACATACTTACGTGACCCTGACTGGTCTCAATTAATTAACTTACTTAAAAATTTCAGGCTGGGAGTGGTGGTTCATGCCTGTAATCCCAGCACTTTGGGAGACCGAGGTGGGTGGATCATGAGGTCAGGAATTCAAGATCAGCCTGGCCAAGATGGTGAAACCCCGTCTCTACTAAAAATACAAAAATTAGCCAGGCATGGTGGTGCGCCCCTGTAATCCCAACTACTCGGGAGGTTGAGGCAGAGAATTGCTTGAACCTAGGAAGCAGAGGTTGCAGGGAGCTGAGATCACACCACTGCACTCCAGCCTAGGCGACAAAGCAATACTCCCCATCTCAAAAAAATATATATATATACACACATACATATATTTGCTTTCCTGGGTCACTATACTCACCTTCACTTGAGAAAGATGAGAACAGGAGGGGAGTTTCCCAAATGCCCATTCCTAGGGTATTAATGAGTAACCTTTCTAGACCCTATGATCCATCCAAAATATGGTGCTTCTAAGGAGTTAAGGACTTTTTTTTTTTTTTTTTTTTTTTTTGAGACAGAGTCTCTCTCTGTCGCTCAGGCTGGAGTGCAGTGGCGCTGTCTCTACTCACTGCAAGCTCCGCCTCCCGGTTTCACGCCATTCTCCTGCCTCAGCCTCTCCGAGTAGCTGGGACTACAGCCGTCCGCCACCACGCCCGGCTAATTTTTTGTATTTTTAGTAGAGACAGGGTTTCACCGTGTTAGCCAGGATGGTCTCGATCTGCGGACCTCGTGATCCACCCGCCTCGGCCTCCCAAAGTGCTGGGATTACAGGCGTGAGCCACCATGCCCGGCCGTTAAGGACTATTTTAACTGTGATATTTATCCCCTCAAGTTGACGTCACACTGAATTTTAGGGTCAGAGTAAAAATACCATCTCTGCAGCTCCCCTCTTTCTCAGAGAAGCAAGATGTGGTAGAAAGAACAGTTGAGGAAGAATGGTTTTTGGTCATCTGTACCCTTGCGCTAGCTGCTGCATTTCGCTGGGCTTCAGTGAACAAGAGGGAACCGGTGCAGAGATTCCAGACCAGCAGAATCTCCATCAAGTAGAAGCCGGTTGAAAACACAAATGATTAGGCTCCACCCCTGACCTACTGGGTCAGAAACTCTGGGGGTAGATCCCAGCAGTCTGTGTTTTAACAAGCTCTCCAGGTCATTCTGGGACATGCCAAGATGTGAGAATAGGTTCTCTATAGACCTGTTTCCCTCTAAAGGTCTACAGTTTCATCATCAGGAACAGAGCTTTTATTAAAAATAAATGGCTCAGAATTCGCTTTGTTATTCATATATTCTCCACCCCCAGCCCCTACGTTTTTTAAACTTCATGTTTCAACACATTGAGTCTTAAAAATCAAATCCTGCAACAAGAAATACCAAATAAATTAATAAAGTGATGCTGGCTGCTACGGCTCAGTTTACAGAGAGGAATGTGGTCCTTGAACTTTTAAAAACTCTAAATTCAGTTCTTTCTCTGGCTAGTATATGTCTCATGGTTCACTCAGCTGCATCTGCTTCAAAGTTTGAAGCAAAAGCCTTAAAATTGGTGGAGACAGATATGGTGACCAGAAGAGCTGCAGACAGTGGTTCACCCTTGTTTTGAGCCTGGCTTCTGCTATTCTTTAGCTGGTAGACAGGTGGGCTGGTGGGTTAAAGTCTTGTATGTCTCAGTTTCCTCATTTTTAACATGGTGATGACTCCAATCTCATATTGTTGCTAAGGGGATTAAATGAAATGGTCTATATATAGCATTGGTTTCAACCTTTGAAAAATTCCAATCCTCAGGCCTCACCCCAGCCAATTAATTTAAAATCTTTGGCATCAGGAGTTTTGAAGGCTCCCAGGTGAATTCAATATGCTGCCAAAGTAGCAACTGAGACCCACTGCTAAATTACTTAGCCCAGGTCCTGGAATCATTATTTTACCATTATTGAACCGTGTAAAGGAAGTGTATGTAAAAGCATAAACTTTGATATCAGATGGCCTCGTCTTAATCCTGGCTGTACAGACTGTTGGCTGTGTGACCTTGGGCAAGTACCTGAATTATTGGTTTTATCATCTGTTAAGAACAACAGTTAGCAAGAAGGGATTAAAAAAAAAATAAACTTATCTGCTTACTCCGTAAGATTGTTGTGAAAACAAATAAGATAACATAAATCCAAGCTCACTGTGAATGATGCAAGTATAAGAAAATATTCGTCCTTACATACAGCCCACAAAAACTATCAGTGGCTTGTGTTAGATGCCAATCACTAAATGCAAGTGACTTCCAGACCTTAACTAGTTCTGCAGATGAGACATCACTTTTTTTTTTTTTTTTGGTCATGCTAATACCCCAAAGCCCAACAGTGATCATAGGGTGAGATAATCTGGTTCCACATTGGAATCACCTGGAGACTTTAAAAGTACAGCTGCCTGGGTCTCACCCAGTGAAAATCTCTGAGGGTGGGGTCCATACAGTGGTATTTTTGGGATAAGATCTACTGGGGTTTCAAACTGCAGCCAACATTAAAAAGAAGGAAAAAGGTGAAGTTAACTGCTGAGGAAGGGGCTTAGGGTAAAGTGAAGACCATCTGTGGACTCCAGCTTTTGTAGTGACACAATGCTGAGAAACCAAATTTCCAGGGATCCATCAGTTTATGAAACTTTACTAAAATAAGTCCTATACTGCCAAGCAACTAAGGAGAAAAAAGTGAACCATAAAATGCTTATCAATGAAGAGCTGAGTATAATGTAAAAATCTATTCTAAATACTATGCTTCAGAGTAAAAACAGATGTGAAATGGTTAAACAAAATCTGTGGTATCATAAGGCAATAAAATTTAGTTGCTTTTCATTTTCTTCCTTATATTCTTATGTATTGTTTAGATAATTTTACAATGAATGCAGATTATTTATTTAACAGAAAATAACAGTCAAACAGAATGTAGTAAGGGGAAAAAGTGGATTAAGTAGGGGAAAAGTATGAAATGGTGAGACAGTAAAATAAATGCCAGAGCTGAGAAAGATGAAGCAGCGTGCACTTATAAATAAAAAAAATTCTAGGACTCTCAAAACACTGGCAGATTCCTGAATACACGCTAATGTTTCACTTCTCTCTGCCTAGCAAAATCTTACTTATCCTTTTTAAAAATTTTATCTGTTATTTATTTACTTATGAGACAGGGTGTCACTCTGTCACCCAGGCCTGTCACCCAAACTGGAGTGCAGTGGTGCAATCATAGCTTTCTGCAGCTTCAAACTTCTGGCCTGAAGTGATCTACCACCTTAGCCTCTCAAAGCACTGGGATTACAGGTATGTCCCACTGCAACCAGCCCCTACTTATCCTTAATACTTAGTTTACCTTGGAGCGGAGGTCAGGGGAGGCTCCCAGTAGGATAGAGACCTCAGCATCCCTCTATCATCTCAACTAACCAAATGCTATTAATGTTTTCTTCGTATTTATCTGATTCTCCCATGACTGTAAGCCTCTTGAGAGTAAAACTGCATCCTGTTTATCTTTATAAATAATCCCGACACTGAGAGACAAGTGCATAAAAGGTATCTCCAAAGATTCATTAAAGTGGAAAAAAAAAAAAAAGTTCCCCAGCTGTGGGAAACAGGCAGAATAAGATGTGATATAAACATAGTTCTACATAAGCTATTTTTTAAATAAAAACAAAACAAAGACAAGTCCTATACATAAATTATCTTCTGTGATCTTTTGGACTTTCTATTTGAGGTTAACAGTGAAGAGCTGCCAATGCTCATTGCTCAGTGGGTTTAACTGATAGGTGCTCTAAAAATGCAAATCATTTGATCGTCTGATGACTGGTATGTAGAGTTTATACCAGTAGTTCTCAAAGGAAAATATCAGTATTATCCAGGAACTGTTAGTGTAAATTCTCGGCCCTGCCACCCCAGAGAAACCCTGGGGATAGGATTCAGCAATCTGCTTTATCAAGTCCTCCAGGTGATTCTGATGCATGTTCGAGTTTGAGATCCACTGGTCTAAGCTAAAAGATTTAGAAGAAATGAAAACCCAGCTCACTGCTAACTCCTTCTCGAAATCTATTTTGCTAATATGGCTCTCCTATATGTGCCATGGAACCCAAACTCTGATGAGCAAATGTTTCAAAACAGACCAAGATACCTCTCAACTGTTAAAATTCCCACCTCCGACCCCTCAGGAGAATGAAATTTGAGATGCAAAGATGTCTCTTTCCTACAGTTTATCCTGCCAGACTCCTTCATTCCTCACTCTGTTCCCTGCAGATTGTCTTGTAAATGTGGCCAGAGACACATCTTCAGTCCTGAGTCTGACTGCTGACCTCAGCTATGTTAGCCCCTTTGCTACTGAAGAACAGCCCCTTGGATCACTGACTTGCTATTATTCTATGCTTAATAGCCCCGACCTGTGCAATATTTTTTATCTGGCTACAGTCCTATCTCTAAATTCTCTATTTTGAATGAATACCGATTTTGTGACATGAAGTCTTCTATATAATGAAATGCAAACAATGAAAAGGCTAAATCAGTTTACAAAAAATCTATTTGTCAAACAGTGTGGAGATGTTCCCAATTTAGTCTGGGCAGTTCATGCAGCTCTTGATAAGGGAGTTAAAAACCTAGCTGTTCACAGAATGAAAATAAAGGCATCTGCACCACAGATACATTTTCCTTTCAAAAGTCTTTGTTGTAACTTGTAGCTAATTAAATGCCCTTACACAAGAGGTGCACACACACACAGCAAAATCAGAGAATAATTTTACAAGAGAGCCCCAGAGAAGAGGAGAGCACAACACAAGCTTCCCACTACCATCTCTTATATTGCATTTACATTTCTATACAGCTTCATCAGCCTGACAAAAAAAGCACAAGGGGAGGCCTTTCTTGTTCAATTTTGGACGAGAGAGATTTCTAAGCCCTGCAAAGGAACGTGCTTAACATTAAAAAAAAAAAGAAGAAAGAAAGAAAAAAAGAAAGAAATTGTAACCCCCTTAGATGCTTGTGGAGAAATAATGCTTTCTACACACCTTTCTATATCACCGACAGAGGAACTAAAAAATTATCAAGAACTTAAAGTGTTCCATTTTTTTATTTGTAGTGTTTTCCTCACTCCTAGAGATTATTTGCAGGCAGAGGTGCCCCTGTATTAAGCTTGACATTTATTGGAGTGGCTTTGAATTTACCATGTCACATTTATCAAAATGGGATTATATATATATATTGACATTCTTTCATTTTTCCACCTTCTGAATTTAACTATTTCATTGGGCAGAATTTAAAGTGTTAATTCTCAGATAAATTTTTTAAAGTCATATACGAAATTGGTTCTCAAATATAACTGGCATTGAGTTATCACAGTCCCCCCTCTCTCTTCTTTCACGCCCCCGTCCCCATATGGGAAGACTGTCCAACATAATGGGATAGCATTGGATATAAAAACAGAACATTGTCTAAACAGAGGATTGAAAGCTCTTTGGGGTCAGGGTAATTTATATTATATTTATATTTATAATTTATATTATATAATTTATATTTATAATTTATATTATATAATTTATATTTATAATTTATATTATATAATTTATATTTATAATTTATATTATATAATTTATATTTATAATTTATATTATATAATTTATATTATATAATTTATATTTATAATTTATATTATATAGTTTATAATTTATATTATATAGTTTATATTTATAATTTATATTATAATTATTTCTTTATACCTGTTCACAATCCTGTGTCACTACATGTGTGGACCTCTCAGGCTAAAACACCAACCTCACAACCCCTTTCTAACACTCCCCCCCGTCCCTACACACACCCCAAAATACCCCCCTACACATACACACACACATATACCTCTTTTCCAGATGGAAACTCAGAAAGATCACCTCCTCTCGGGAGGCATCTCTTATCCTGCCATCCTTTAGCATTTTCATATCTGTACGTGATTTTACTTCTCTTATTAAACTGTAAGCTACTTGAAGGCAGAGACCCTGTCTCATCTCAGAATGCTTAGAACACAGCTTAGGGCCTGATAGACTGGATGTTATTGAACAGGCTGTTTACTGAATAAATGAATGAATGCAAGCCTAGCTGGGCAATTGCTGTCTAAGCTTTGAATTCTTACTATTATGAAACAGATGAATTCATGCAACCCTCTTGATGTCAAAAAATACCACACTTTTGTACATGGGTGCTTGGAATACACTTGTCAACTTTTAAGTCCTATTGGTTCTCACTGTAAATCATCTCTACATTCTCAAAGTTAAATTCCAACTGCCTGAATTTCCTCACTGGTGGTTTCATTGGTCTCTCTCCCTCTGTTTTTCTGCTTCTTTCTAGTTCATTCTATATGCCATTCTCAAGTACTTTTACCCCACATTTTCCACTGTTACAGAACAAAATCAAGATTCTTTTAACCTGAAAATTCAAGTCTATTCATAACCTGACCCAAACCCTCTTTCCTGGCAAGTTTCCCACAAGTCTGCTTCAAAGAGCCTGGGTATCACAGGCTTCACGTAACCTGAACACACCAAATGCATTCCTATTTCCAGGATTTTTGCCTCAGCTATTCCCACCATCTTATATTTAAAGGACATCCATTTGTAATGCTCTGTATACATGTGATATGTCTTTATAAAGTAAGTTAGAGCCTTGAAAAAGGGCATGGCCAATTTGACTTGAGAGAGGAGCAAAAGACGCAGATTTTCTGAGCTATGTCTCTAAAGACTGTTGGGGGAAGAAAAATTTGTGGTAAGTGAGCAACCTTTAAGATAAAAGAGAATAATGGAATCATGTTTCTCCAATAGAATGTAAGTTCCTTGAAGACAAGAACTACCTGGTTCATCTTTATATTCCCACTAGTACCCACTAGAGTGCTTTGTATGCAACAACTGACTAGTAAATATTTCTTTAATGATTCTTTATCCATTTCTGTCCTAACTCCATCCGACCCTTTCATACAGTACCTTGCATATACTAGATACTCAATAAATGACAGCTAAATGAATGACTGATTTCTTAATCTTTCCATTCCTTGTTAAAATGCAAAAGTGGGAGAGGAACAGAGTAAGTAAAATTGCAGTTACTGAAAAAACAACTTCAGAAAATGAATCGTTATGAACACAAAATATGCTTATTTTGTTTACACACCAAAAGTAAACTGTACAAGAAAACAAGTAAAAATGTTGAATTCACATCGCCCTCTGGTGTTGGACTCTCCCAGACAATTAAAAAAACCCTCAAACTTAACAGTTTAGGGAGATTTTACTTCAAAATAGGAGCATTCAACCTTCCCTGATCAAGGCAAAATGAATGTAGCATTGAATGAGAGGTGCAGCATCTTTCAAATTTGCTTCAGTTGTTAAAGATGAAATTATTAACTCCAACAAAGTATGGAGCCTCTAGTATATTTGCTTAATGGAGTGAATTCCTCCTTCTGTCAAAGTCACTGTGTCTCACCATGATAGTCATTAGAGACCAATGGAATAAGGCTGCTAGCTGTACTACAGGTCCTCTGTATAAAAGGTGTGCTTTAAAATCTAAGACAATATGACTTTTCAACAATAGCATACAATGGAAATTTATTTATTTGCTAAGCCTGAGAAAAGCCATTGAGTAGAGAATGAAAGTTACAAAACAGGCACAGTCTATTCATTTGCTGTTAATGCTGGGACACTGTGCCAAGGCAGCTCAAATAAAACAATACACCCTCCTTGAGGTGACTCTTAGGATCATGGAGAGAACCCTGGAATAAATATCTCAGTGTGAAATTATTGTTCTGTCTATGGCATAGAATTCAGAAAGTCCCTTATATTAAAAAATATAAAAGTATTCCTCTTCAGGGTAATTTAATTTAGAGAGCTGGTTTAAATTTTCTGAAAACTAATAGCATGTTTTGAAGGCAGTCTTAGACCCAGAAACATAAATTAGAAAACACATTGTGCCATGATTCCTTTAGAGAGTTTTTCTAGCAAGCTGTTAGCCACTAAGTGCTCTCACCATTGCCATCATCTTCACTGTTGTCATCATCATCATCATCACCATTCATGGATAACACTCATCATCATCACTGTCACTGTCGTTGTGATCACAGTCATTGACATGATGGTCAGTGCTGCTAAGTATCACAGGTTTATGATGTGCTAGGACTGTGCTCATAATTTTACATCATTTAGTTCCTCTGAACCTCACAATCATCTCAGTAACATTCTAATTTTACTGATTAGGAAGCTGAGACTTCGTAACTTACTATAACTTCCATAGTAGGTAACTTGCAGAAATAATTCTAATCCTGCTTATGGAAACTTTTGCTCTTAATCACTATATTGACTGCCATTAGGTACCAGATTTTACTTGTGATTCCTCTGGACACGGTGCCACATGGAGTGTGATTCTGTTCATTTATCTGCTGTATTCCTCTTTTTATCTAAGTGATGAGCAGAAAGTTTTGCTAGGAGGGTTTTAAAGGGTTAAGTGCCTTAAGAGAACAAAGCCATAGAGATCAGTCTTGGGTGGATAAGGAACCATGAGGGAGTAAGGAATACATTGTCCGTTAGAGTCTCTTCCTCTGTGCCTCTGAACAAACGGCAATAAAATAAAGAGCATGAAACTTCTGGGTGTTAAATCAATTTATTTATTTATACTATATTTGGCAAGCATTTATTACATTGTTGTTAGCACTGCACTAGGCGCTAAACAAAATATTTACACACAGGAGAAATGCAAGCCCATATTCTTGCCTTGGGAAGTAAACATCAACTGTACAACATTCATAGGGTAACTCATTCGATGTTTTAATCAACTCCATCCCATCTGAGTCTAGTACCACACACTTGAATATGTGCACACAGACATGCACACACACACACACACACACCTCTGTACACACTCCTAAAAGCAAACGTCCAACGATGCCAAAAACACACAGATTTCAGGCAAAAACTTTCAAAATTTGTCCAACAATTAAAAATAATCTGATTTTAAGAAATGCACACACATAGGACTTACAGAGGTTATTTCTACATCTCACCATCTTTATTCCTGGCAATACATGCTGTGTTACCTATGAGTAGTCTCTTTTTGGCTACAAATGTGTCCCATCTTCCATCTGTTCTTCTAGTAATATTGCTGGCTTACTGCCATTGAAGCTACATCAGCCTTCATGATGTCGTTTGACTAGGTTTTCTCAAGTACCCGTTCATTTAGCTCTCCAGGTGAGGGCAGGCATATACATTTTTCTGTAGTTCTCTGAGCAGGGTTTAACTTTGGTTCCATATTAGCAAATGTGTATGTTTCTGCTCTATTTACCAAAGTTTGCAAACTATTTCGATAGAGTAGAAAACAGAGTCTAAAGTTCCTCAAGAAATTGCTGGCTGAGCCATGAGAGAACTCAGCCCAGGGTCTCAATTTTTCTTTTATAATGGGATGTCGGTTAGAGGTGTGCCTATTAAAGACAATACTCCCTGGATTTTGCTATATTCTTTCACATTTTGCTTTTCTTTCATCCTTTTTTTTGTTTTTGTTTGTTTGTTTGTTTGTTTGTTTTTAAGTCGAGTCTCACTCTGTCACCCAGGCTGGAGTGCAGTGGCACAACCATGACACATGCAGCCTCAAACTCCTGGGCTCCAGCGATCCTCTCACTTCCAGCCTCCTAAATAGTTGGGACAACAGGCACACACCATCATGCACACCTATGTGGTTTGTTTGTTTGTTTGTTTATTTCCCATCATTTTTTCCCAAAGA
Source organism: Pan paniscus (assembly GCF_029289425.2). Taxonomy (NCBI): domain Eukaryota; kingdom Metazoa; phylum Chordata; class Mammalia; order Primates; family Hominidae; genus Pan; species Pan paniscus. Next base: position 32,655,345 of record NC_073249.2, on the reverse strand, counting down.
CAGGGTCTTGCTATGTTGCCCAGGCTGATCTCCAACTACTGGCCTCAAGCGATCTTCCTGCCTCGGCCACTCAAGTTGCTGGGATTACAGGCATGAGCCACCATGCCCAATATGTTTTTGCTTCTTTCATTCACTTAAGTAACATTTTTCTCTATTGCAGACACTGTGCTATGCATAGGAGTTTTTACCCTCTTGAGTTGAAGGCTGAGGTTCCCCCTGCCCCCTCCTTTCCCTTTGTCCAGTCTCTCAATGCGTGTATTCAATGCAGGCTGGTTAGCCAATTGGTTAGGAGGTTGGGTAAGTTTCCATGTCAGCTCTGTGTATTACTAGGAGTTTGTCCTTGAGAAAGTTACTTAACCTCTCTGTATTCAGTTTACTCATCTGTAAAAGACACACTCAATAAAGAATGGCCATTATCTTTAAATTGTATTATGGTGATGTATATTTATATTTCAGTCCTCATGTAGAAGGCAATTATCTATGTATCAAACTCATTCTGTAAATTGTAAAAAAGTATACAAATGTAATGTGGTGTTATTATTTAATACAGGGTTTAATATAGGCTTTAATGTAGAGTTCGTTTCAAAGAGAAGTGAAAAATATTTGTTGAACACCTACTATGTCTTAAGCATTGTTCTGAGAGCTTTACTTATAGTATTTTGCTCAACCTCAAAAAAGTTCAATAATGTAAAAATAATAACAGCCTTCTTTTATTGTGCAATTATCTAACAATCTTAATAATGTAAAAAGTAGATATTATGGTGATAATGATTCTGATTTTATGAAGAAATAAAAAGAAGGAAATGAAGCTCAAACATTAACTTATCCAAGGAAACCTGGCTAGTAAGTGACAGAACCAGAATATGACCCCAGGACTATCAGCTGCCAGGGTCTGAGCTCTTTCTGCTACAACACATGCTTTTCCTAGATGGAAGCAATGTATAATAGAGGAGGGCCAAGCTAGGCTGATGAAAAGAAAAATGATACCAAACTAATAAAATATTCATATTTACAGGCAAAATGCCCTCATTGGCAAAATATTAATTTAATATATATAGTGTTTTATATCCCAAATAGTATGACATCCACATAACTGTAAATAACAGAAGTTACCAAAGCTAACTTTTAAAAGAATTCTTTGCTTAAAATTCTTAATTTTCATAGTATTTTTGCTTGCCTAATGATAGAATGATGGTGTCAAATTTGAAAATGTAGGCAGATGTATTCATTTTTAAAGGTATCACTTGGAACGTCATACCATTTATTTAGATCCTATAGCTGATTAGTGACCTGTTTAAATAGATAAAACTGGTAAATGTTTGATGAAATAATAAACATGTGCACTGAATCTTCATCTCCTAACTTAAAGCTCTTACAGAGTTGTCAAATGCTAAATAAACAAAGACTGGTCCCTTTTTCCAAAAACTGTCTGTTCATCAGATAAATGAAGCATGTAAACCCACGTGCACACACTATTTTGCTTTATTTGTGCTATACCTGTTTGCAAGGAATTGTAACCATTTTCCTTAAAACGGCCTTATTTAACTTAATTTTTTTCCTTCAACGTATTCAAAAGACCTTAGATTATTATCAGTAATTATCAGTATGACTTAGCAAAGGAAACCTCATCAAAGAACTCATAAAACAGGCTTCATAGAATTTGTATTTTGTAGACTTGTTTTATTTTTTAATTTCTAGCACAAACATCTCACTTTAAAGCTTCCAAAAATGCTTGCACACCCCTAATCTGATTTTACCTATTTGTGAGATAAATGATGTTAGTTTTCCAGTTTTATTGATTATGAAACAAGGATTCTGAGACGTCATTTAAATTGCCTGGGATTCTATCAACCCATAAGTGGCAGAGACAAACTTGAGAGTAATTACCCGCATCCCACCAGGCTTCTTTCTGTCTTAGCCCTGTGTTTATTCTTCTGCCTCACTCTGTGGCAACACCATATGATGGGAATAATGTCAGTGTTCATATACCTCTTTGTCTCACGTGCTGGGTCGTCACAATATCATTCATACGGCTGTGTTCCTCTGCACAGGTCCTTTATAGCATCGCAAGGATATAATGATAGATTGGGTGAAATCCCTCTCCCCTACCCCTATGCCCAGCAACACAGCTTCTCTCTGATTTCTCTGGATATCCCAGACACAGGAAGGTAGAGCAACTGGGTATATGGCCCACAATGATTGCATTTCCTTCCAAAATAGTTATGATGATTTTTATCAAATAATCCATAAACACTTAATACCAAAATACTTACTGGTATAATTCTGGTTCTGCTGTGAGCAATTTGTGGACTTTGAGCGAATCGTTCAATCATTTTAGGCCTCAGCCTACCAACTTTACTGTGAGAAAAAAGGACTAATTTATACAAAGTCTATTCAAACCTTAAAATATTATTAATCTATGAAAACAGTATGTGGCATAATTCAAAAAACAACAGTGCTCAGGAGGCTAAGATATAATTAATAAAATCCAGTAGGTTTCCTCGCTCATTTTGCATATAATGTTGCTTATTCTATCAACTCCATTTTGCTTTAGTTTCTTGCAAATGAACTAGAAAGGTGATTGTATAAAGATTACTTCTATGATGTCAGTAACATGAACTTTAATAAAAGATACTATTGAAATAGAGTTATTACTCTTAAAATGTAGCGCATTCAGATAGGACTATATTGGGATGTAATTATTGATTTACAAATAAAGTTTAGAAAATAAGAAGCTTTGGAAGCAGAGGGTAAAGCTGGAATCCCTCATAAGCAGTGGACTCTCAATTCACTTGTCAATGTACAGCCTAGATCCACACTTGCTCAGAACAGGTTACAAGTATCACACTAGTTAATCCATGCTACCCAGACAGAACGGAAATGGACATTTTGTGGCACCAGAATGCCTAGCTACTCTAAGCTGTCTGGGACCCCATTTTTTTTAATGCAGTAGTAGCAGAATAAGAAAAACATACAAGAAAGTCAAATGTTTTCCCAACTGCAGAAGCAAACACCTTGCCAGTAATTCCAAATAATTTAAAATGTGGCCTAGCTTTCTCTCCCTCTCTCTCTCTCCCTTTTACTATCAGTACCAAGCCAAGAGTCTAAATATTAATAGAACTATTTATACAGGCTGTTGTCCACCTTAATGCAGATTTTTCAAATTTCTTCTGCAACTTGCTGTATCTGAACACACAGAAACCGCTTTTTTCTCTTGTGTGCTCAAGTTACACAAGTAAGTTCATGAACATTTTGCCAATACACAAATTCTGATTTTTTTGTGGGGAATATAAGTCATCCCTGTGTTTATAAAGTGACAGAATCTGGAAGGATGTTGTCAGGCCAGCCAACTTTTTCAAACTCACTTAAATCAAGTGCTGTTATTGAGGCAGACGACGCACAGAAAGCAAGTCCACATCTGAGTGCAGTGGTTGTCTCCATCTAGAAATAATCTCAAAACATGGTATGTGAGTGTGGTCTCCTGGGGGGCACCACATACCCTTATAGACAGGGATAGAGCTGGGGAGGGGCCCATCCATTTGAGTCTATGCTTATGGGGTGGCAATCTTCAGTTGCCTACGGTCGACGTAGAAAGACAACACCTGCTTAAATCAAATCTCTCATCCATCCCTTTTAATTTGTCATGGCTACATGCTCTTTATTCCAGTCCATTCTCTTTCTAGCACTATAAGGAGCAGGGAGAGCAGGCAAGAGACCCAGCAGCAGCCTGTTTGCTGGGAACTTGCACAGTTAAGGTGTCTAAACATTTTTTTTTTTTGCACTGTTATGCCATCACTTAAGGATCAATTAACTGGTCTCTGTGGCAAACTGCTGTTCAGTGACTGGTGCCATCCAGTGCGCTGGGCAAACTGACACCAATGACCAATGCTCCCCATGGTTTGTCGTGTCTCTCAGGTTCCCTAAGACCATACCAACGGCACCTGTTAAAGCTGCTTCTGCTAAGCTGTTCTGCATTTGTCTGGCTGGATTTGGACTTCCTGGATCTCTGACTGAATACAAAGTGATTAGAGAGCCCAGTGTTTGGCAACAAGCGCGATGGGGAGTACGCTGTGTGTGGGTCCACAGGAGCACAATGTTCTTCATAACCCCATGCAGGGAGCGCCCTGCTAGATTCCCTGTGCTGTGGAGATCAAAATGGTCTCCTTTGTCGTCAGCTGTTTAACAGCAGCTGTTTAATGTAATTCCAAATGATTTGCTTGAATGAAGTTGTCATTCCTGCAGTAATCTTTAATTTGGTAAAACACATAGCTGAGCAATGCTATTTTTAATATTATTTTAGCTTTAAAAAAGTTTCCAGTCCCCATATTTTCCATGATGATGACAGATCGAAATCATTACTGGGAAATATAATTAAGCAAAGGAGAAAACTAGATATTAATATCAGCATTTTTCTACCTAAGTTAGTCAAATGCTAATTGGCAAATAGAGGTTTATCAAAACAAACAAAAAAGAAGTATAATGAAGTTAACAGAAGAATTTTTGCATCATAAACTTTGTCCCCATCTATCACTAAATGTAAATTGCACCTTTTTTCTGAGGAATATGTCTTATGTTAATAAACTCAAATAGCTAGTCTAGGAAAAACATTTTAAAGATTTCATGTTTTAAACATTTGGACAATAGTGCTCAAACATTACAAAGAGGACCACAAATGAATCAACCAACCTTCCTTCCTTCCTTTCTTCGTTCCTCCCTCCCTTCCTTCAGCTTTATTGATTATCATCCATTGCAGTTTGTAGAGAAGTCTGTTTACAAGGCAAAAAATGCCTGGCCTGTGTTCTCAGGCAATTCTGCAGTTCTCCTGTGAACAATAGAGGGCACTGATGCTTCTAATCTGGCAGACATCGCCTCGGAGAGAACAAAATCACTCTTCTACTTGGGGCTTGCCTTCCAGCTAGCCAACCTCTCAGTACCACATTCCATTTGTGATAGACTTTCTCTCTCCTAAGAAAGCTACCTCTGTTCTTTCTCTATTAGTTGATATTCTATGTCCAGTTTTCAAAGCTCTGCATTAAAAAGCTGTTCTTCAGTTAATAGTTTGTGGTCTTTTAAAAAAATATCTCCTGGCTTTTCTGATTATGAATGGCTGTTCTTAAAGCATTTCTTCTTACCTTACTGATCTTCTTTCTAACCCTATTTAAATACAATTCATTCAGAGATGATGCTACTTGCTAGGATCTCGGCTTAAAAATGAAAACTCTATAGGCCAGGACCCTTTATAAATATATGTCCTGACAACCTACTGTCCAGTGGCATGTATTTATCAAATGTCACAAATTAATACATTGATAGGCACCAGGCCACCACCCGAAGAAGAACATACTGTGATACAGTTCTTCACTAAAGAGAGTTATTTACCTTTTTTTAAAAAAAAAAACTCAAAGCCATAACAATTTAAACTGTTTCACTTGAATCAAATGAGATGCATCATCCATTTCCCTGCTGTGCTTTCAGTAAAGAAGAAAAGGCTTCATAAGAAATACCTTAGGAGAGTGCTCTGTGTTTAACCATTTTCTCACCATAAAAGTTAAAATCACCTAATCAGAAAACACCCTATCATTTTATACTGAATGGTTCATAAGAACATAAAATTCCATTTAGCACTGCTACCCGCTCTCATCATCTACCCTTTTAAAATGCTTACCCATCTTTCTCATTGCTATTCAAAGAAACAGATTTATTTCTCACCCTGGAGTTGGGAATTTTGGCATGCCAGATTGAAAATGTACCCAACACCAAGTAGTGGATGGGTTATTCTTAGTCTCCTTACACGCTTAAGAGAAAATGGGGCAGTGTATGTCTCTAAATCAAGTGAAGTTCTTTGGAAACTATGACTTCAGCTATAGCTAGATTAGTGAGGCTGTTGTCATATTAGATAAAGAACTGGGATCATGAACAATAGAAATGCTAGTCACAGCAAAAGAGATGAAGGGACAAAATCTTAGGGACTGTGAGAAGAGGTTGCAGAATTATTACCATATTCATCATACTTCTGATTTATTTTAACTTTGGTTATGGAAATTAGAGAAATTCCTCCAATGCCTTTTTGATGTCTCTGAGCAACCACTGACATTTGGTGGGGGGTATTTTGCCTCAGTCCAGCTGTGCAAACCCCTTTCATCATTTCTCTCCTGTCCCTTTCATCTGCCCTTTCACTGCCTGCCCCTCCACTCCCTTTATTCTTTTCCCTTTTTTTCCTCCCTGCTTAGGCATCAGGGCCTGGGAGCCACCAGTAGACCCAAAAGACACAAGATGGCTAGAATAGTTCCTGTTTCTTCCCTGATAAAGTCAAGGGAAAAGGCCTCCCTAGATAACCTGTCCTTTCGCTTCTTTCCTCAAGGTTTACAAAATAAAAATCAGAATCATTGGTGATAACCTTTCTTGTGTTTTAGACTGTTTATCATATTAGATGGAAGAATATTCAGCTGATATATATATTTTTTTCTTTTTGGAAGAAGCTATTTCCATGCTGTGGCTGAGCTCTCTGGCAGTCAACAGCGCCTTTGATTAGAAGGCTACTTCATAAATTACAAACCACCAGAGTGAGAGTCATTATGTAGAATGGGCTCTGCCATCTGGCCGTCCACTCTCTACACGATAAAGGCCATCATCCTTGCTCTGTGGCTTGGTTACTTCAAGGCATCCTTAGCCACAGCACTGAAAGAAAATAGATGTTTTCATTCTAAGCTCACTTGGCCTTTTAAACCTAGAATATTCAGGCACTTGGAAGGGCTATTATTCCCATTTAACAGATTGGGAAACTGAGATGTAAAAGAGTTAAGTATTTTTGTAAACAATCCAGTAAAAAAAATGTACAATTTTTCCTTTGTTTCAATAGCAAGAGAGCAGATTCCGCTTTTCTCTGCTTTCTAGCTGTATAAAGAAATTTCAGATACATTTCATTTCCATTTTCTGAAAGGTTCTATCAATGGAAATTACGGGTACATATGACAGGAGAGAATGAATTTCTTATTGAAGAGGTAGGCACTCTGCAACAATTCATCTCAGCTGCCTCTAAAGAAAAAAAAATAAAAGTTTTTTAGTGAAGTTGATAAAATGCCAGACAGGAATGAATACTTTACTTTTACTTATGTTTCTTTCCTGAAGCAAACAGGAGAAACATACCTCTCTTTACCTCTGGAAAGCAGTTCAGAACACACTGCTAGAGGTCCTATTCTCTTCAGAAAGAACTTCTGGGCATTTGAACTAAAACTGGCCAAATCAAAGAACTGTTTAGCCCAGCATGGATTCAGTATGATGGTAATTACTAATTGCTTGAGTCTGAGACATTTCTTTCTTCCTATACTAGGGTATTTTAGAACAGTAGAGTATAGTGGACATGTATTCTGGAACAGTGGCTGGGTCCCATCCATGCATCTTATTAGCTCTCTGGTCTTGGGCCAGTTAGTTAACTTTACTGTACTTCAGTTTCTTCCTCTATAAAATGGGCTTAGAATAGTAACTACTTCATTGGACTGTTGGGAGAATTAAAATAGTAAAATTGTTACAGTGATTAGAACAGAACTGTTTCAAGAAGAATATTTTGCGGCCTTCTCACTAATTTTTTTCTCTCTATCAAGATTAAAAGTTATCAAAATAAAAGAAAGGTAGATGCAGAACCACCAGTAAGTTTACACCAGGATGATGAGGATGATGTCTCACTTCTATTAATGGAAATAATATGTGTGGCTTTGCTGTCTTTATAACCTGTAAGCATTACCAATTAACATGGGCAAATGATAACCAAAGGCAAAGGACCATACATCTATATATTGATACACACACACACACACACACACACACACACACACAGAGTAGTACCTGTCATTAGAACTTCCTATGCATACATAAACATGTTTCTTGTATTCCTGTATCGAAAGTTTCAAACTACACACTAGTGCTTATGATTACTTCTTTGCAAAGATATGACAATTGAATTGGATGCTTTCAATTAATCTTCAGAGAGTTTTGCCTGGTCTGTAATGTCAGATACTTTTCTTATCAAAGAAGGTTGGAATTTATGAGACATGGCAAGAGAAAACCATCAAAGGGTATTTTGAAAGTCCATATTAATGATTACTGCCACCCTCCTTTTAAAAAACAGTGAAAGAAAATGTCAGGAAAGGAGTTCAACAAACTAATACTGCTATTGCTTATAGTTTCCTTTTATCTTAAGTCTATGTTCTGATTTTAAAAAAGTTAATCTCAGAGGTGCATTTGGGCTTTCCACATATTTTATAATAGTTGTGCAAATACATAAAAGTGTATATATTCTTACATTCCTGTGGTATAGCCCTTTAACAAAGTGTATAGGTATAGTCCAAATAAACTTAAAGCGTACCTAATTTCTTAGCTGAGAAGCCAAGACCCTTTGGAAGTATTAAGGATTATGTATTATGACTTTGTATCAGAGTGTCAGAAACCCTGGCTTCAGATATAACAGGAGGGAGGAGGTGGGGAGTCGTAAGAAGGACCGGGTGTGCATGCATTGTCTACATTTTCTTCAGAGCAGGAATAAAATCAGTCACCAGTGATCTTGCATGCAACAAAATCAGTCACCAGTGATCTTGCATGCAACATAAAGTTGGACTTCCTGGGCTTGTTCTGCTCGGCTGTGACTCCACTCAGTGTTATCAACTCTGTGTGGCATTCGGTTATCCTACCATTGCTGCTCTCAGGCCTTTTGTCAGAAACCATGCTGATTTTACTGCCATTTTTTTCTTCCCAAAACATAAGAGCTTTCAAAAGTAACTTAATGGGAAGCAGCTAGACATTTTAAAAGAGATGGAGGAAAAACAAAAACCCGAAACCTTCTTCCTTCCAAATATTCTGATATATAAGACCCAAAATGAATGTGACCTTGACCCAGCCTATACATTTCACCAAGGGGTCTAAACCCTGGGGAATCCCAGGCCTTCCCTCCAGAACACTTACACACATACTCACATGATATAGTGCTGTCTCAGGATTAACTTTTACAAAAGAACAGAAGTATCTCGAACTTTCACTCTAGAGTCCCGTATCTTTTTCAGTATTTCCTAAAACATTTAAATTGTGTTTTCCCCTCTCTATCACACTGCAAAGGTGACAGTCAACTTTTATCATTCAACATCCTTTTGTGAGCATCTTTCCTTCTGTACCCTTAGTTCAGATTTACCAGCAACTGTTAAAAAATATCTGCCTAGGAACTCTATATAAGAAACAATGAGTTTGGCCTAAGCTACTGCTGTGATGATTCAGAGATAATCATTCAGCTGCCGGGCTCTATTTATATATTTATTTCAGTCACTAATTTCAAATTTTATTCCTTAGTATCTAAGTCAGTACAACCAGGCAAAAGAGAAATAACTTTTTTTTTTTTTTTGCCACATTTTAATCTAGTTGCGTAAAAGATTTGGTGTGAAACTTTGAAAGTAATGAATCACATGAACTTTCTCAATGATTTGTGGATTTCACTCTCAAACGTTCCTTTTCTATTTCAACTCCATTATAATGGATAATTGAGAACTGACTACACAGATGGGGAATGCATCCATCCATTCATTCAACAAATATTTCAAGATGATGACAGGGACATCAAATTTGCTACATGTAACTAGGCCTTCTTAAAAGAGGCAGATGATGATAGACTATGGAAGAAGGAGAGTATAGCTTTCATGTTTATATATTTTGGGTATTCCATAAACACATTTACAAAGAACAATGAAGAGAAAGGGGCTGCATAGCGGATATTTTATAGGTTCCAAAGCAATTCATGATTTTATCACATCTGTTTTCTTTGAATAAGATATTTTAAATAAAAACTGACTTTACTTTTTTTCAAAGCAGCAAACTGGTGAATTTTTGATGTTCTGTAATTTCCTGAATTATGGTTTTATATTAAATGTCATTCCTCCCAGAGTGGTAGCAAATTACATGATTTGCCTTTAAAGCAAAAATTAATTTGTGAATTTCAAGTCATGATTTGCCTTCATTCCACCTAGACCAGGACTCTAGATCTTAGAGCCCCCCAAATGCAGCTACTGTATATTGTAAAAAGGAGCATTTGGTTAAATAAATGGCTAAATTATCAAAGTGACTACATCATATCCCGAATTATCAATTATATACAAACTACATACTATATAGAAAATAGCTTTGTTATATTCAACAGCATATTATACTGTTGTTGGTGAAAATAAAATTCCTTTTTACTCCTATTTTCTTATATTTACCTCACATGGTCCCCACATATAAGGAAAGAATGACCTTTTTAACTCAATCTTTGCTGTCAGTCCCCAAAACCCAATCTCCAAATTCTGTGGAGTCTCAAGTAGCTGAATCAGAGCAATCAGTAGATGTTTATAGAACTGAATCTTCTTTCTTTAGTGTAGACCATCAATGGCAGAAACAACAAGAAACAGTATGCATTTTTATGCTAAGGATTTACTTTGCAATATATACTGTTTAAAAGTTTTCAACTTCTTCTATTCCAGGGGCTATTTGTATTTGCTAATGATTGTAGTTAAATAGTGAATACTTTCCTCCTGGATGAGGGGTCCCTATTAGTAGCAATCCAGAGATGTTGCCTGACCCTGGCCCCCCTGCACATTACAGGGAATCTAAAAAAACTAACTTTCCCCCAGAAACCTGAAATAGTTTGGACCCAAGTAGTGTGCATTCCCAAAATGCTGTTGTACCCCAGATAAATCTAGCTTCTTGCTGCCAGATCTTAAGGAAGCCTGTGTACTTTAATTTTCTCATCTGAAAAATGTAGATAGCATCTGCTCTATCTAACTCACAGGCATGTGTGGAAATAGATGCAATAAAATGGAAAGCCCTGGCATTCAATAAAATCCATTCTCTTCCCAATCTCATCAAAACCAAACTACTGAAAAAAAGCAATATATAAATATTAGGGTTTTTTCTCTTCTTTTTGTATTCTAGGATATCAGAATGACATGTTATGGTGGACAAGTTCAAAGAGTTTGGGAAATGTGCCATTTCTTGGTCCTGGAATAAGAGAACGATCTGGGGTGGGGGATTGAGAAGATTATTTTAACCAGCCAGGCATTCCTACTCATTTTTCTCTGCATATCGCCACAACTTGGACACAACAGGAGCTTCAACGAGAGGAATTTGTACTTATCAGAATCAAGAAAATCAGGTTTTTTCTCTCTCTGACAGATATAGTTCTCACAATGGGTCTCAACAAAGCCTTTTCCCCACTAGGAATTGAGAGATAGCTCATTCTAGCTACTTTAAAAGAGAACAAGGCAGGGAAGGGGAGCTATGAATAAGATTTCCAAAGCTACAGAACTTGCAAATATCCAAAGACGCCAGTATTTACTTCAAGAAATTAAAGAGCGAAATGTTGACACTGAAATAACAGAAAGCTGAAAATACTCTTAGTACTCTCATTATATTCTATCATGTAATAGAAAAGTTGTACACTTTAAATGTGTACAACAATTCTCTATGCAAAGAATGGTCCTCATTAGGTTTGGGAATATCTTTGGGATCCAACAGGAACAGCATGTCCTAGAGTAGAGACTGAAAAACATTATCACAAATAAGCCCATATCTCATAACTGAGATGTCTAGGGTACGTACACCCATCTCCCCAAGACCAAGGTGGGAGATGCCAGTATACAAGAGTCCTTCTAAACTCATTCCCTCTCCTCATAAAGGCATTTCCACAGCTCCCAGAACTCCTATCTAAGGTTGTCATTGCAACTTTATGCAATGCTTTGCTCTAAACAATTCACTAATTCAGACTGTAAATCTTTATTATAAAGATTTCCTTCTCCTAAGCAGTAATTCTCTCTGCTCTGGTGGGGAGAGGAATGATTTGTTTTTTCGTTACTGGTTATTTATAAGATATCTACTCTAGATTAGTCCTGCCTGAGTGACATCCTAAATGGCTCCATTCCCCAGCAGTACTCTACTTCTGATGGGAGACTGACAACCTCTACTTAGAATGTCTTTCATGGTACACAATGAAGTGTAAAACTGCTGTGAAAAAGCCCATGTTTCAAAACAAACCATCTCTATAATAAGCACTTAAAACACTTTTCATTAATATATTTCTTTGTGTATAAAACAAAAGCTTAATGCTGCAACATGGCCTTTGACAATTTTTTTTTTGGCAAAAATAAACACTATTTCAGTTTTTAGCTAGACCAAAATAATGAAAATGTAAGTGAGGCTTGTTTGAGATTTTACCCACATCCACACTCTTAATGCTGGTGCAAACTGTGTTGTTTTCAACCAAAACATTAAAGTTCAACAAAAATCCAAAGGCAAAAAGCTTGAAGTAGTAAATTTAGAATCTAACAACCTTTCTATCTCAGGTATTAGCAAATACCTTTGGTCTAGAGAGATATTGTCCTGTCTAATCCTTATCTGAATTTGCAATTAAGACTTCAGAGCCACAGATATCTGTACACAGTTCTGTACACAGTTCTGCTCTCTTAATTTTAAATGACTGAACCCAAATCAAATCAGGCTTCAAATACATTGAAAAGTAAATGTCTAATGTCTAATTGAACCAATAGATAGTACTCTTTAATACAGTTAATGCTTAGTGCCAGATTTAGGAGCCCAGGAGCTGCAGAAATAAGAGAAATGAACAAATAAACAGCATTAAAAAAGAAGAGGAAGAAAGAAAGAAAATCCTCCTTGGAAAACTTGTCATGAAATTATGATGACTTGATTCCTTAATATAAATATAAAAGCAAGCAAATTCATGTTGATTCTTTCCTGCCATACCTCCTCCTCCCGTGATCTAAATGTGCTCTGAATTAGATTCCCATTCACTTCCATTAATTGTCACCTCCAATAGAATATTGTAAGAGCCTCAAAATGAAGCACTTATGAGTTTTCTTTTTCAATCTCTTGTGGGCTTCTCTCAGTTTATCGCAAATGAACAATCATGTTGGAAGGGCCTCCGTCTGTTTAATGTCATTAGCGATTGTTTCATAAAACAAACAGCCGCTCCACCATTCGGCTGCAGTTAATCTTAAATCTAAATGTGGCGGCACTCAGGGAGAGCCTCAGACGTGGTTTGTTCTCACCAATGCAAGTCTCTTAATCTATTGCAAGTCAAGGCGCTTATCTCTCTGCTCAGTTCAGAGCAGGGATTTCTTTGTCCAAATACTAAACCAAACCCAGTTAACATTTTGAGTCCAGAATTTTTTTTTTAACCTCCTGGGCAATTTTTTTTAAAGCGACTCAAAGTCTACAGTATATTTATTTGTTGACTGTACTATTTTACAAATATTTTCCCAATACTGAGAAAGTCAAATTCTTTTTCAGGTTGGCGCCTACAAGCCAGCCTAATCAGTGAGTTTGGGAATCCTGATAAAAGGCTAAACTGAGAACAAAAACACATTTACAGACCTGGGAATGATGGGTACTTGGAAAGTCAAAGAATTCAGGGGGTTATGTACTCCCAAAAGAGTCTGATTACCCCCATAAATTAGGCTCAATCACTAGTATCTTAATAATAATATTATTATTTAGCATAGGCATGGTCTTGAGTACTTACTATATATTTTTTTTCATGGAAACAGCCAAATAACCCCTAAGAAGGTATTATTATCCCCATTTTCAGATAAAGTAGCTAAGGCTGAGAGAAGTAAAGAAACTTGCAGGAGGTCACACTGCTGGTACCATCATTTCAAACAAGGTCTAACTGGCTTTGAAGCATATGTTCCTAGCCATAAGGCCCTATTAAAACTGGCCATCACACCAATTTGAAAATCCATGTCTGTAACAATCATATATTCTGCAGTCCCTGGGAGAGTTCTAATTTGCAAGTTTTTGTACCTCTGCCAGATAATGTGCCCCAGATTTTTAGTGGAAAATATTATGGTTCTATGCTACAGTTTCTAGCAGCAGAAGCCTGCCTGTTGCTGCTCAGGCTCAGATAGCAAAGGCTGCTTCAACAAATAACTACCCAGTTTTGCCACCATAGCTTAATGGAGGGGCTCTGTCCAAGTTCTCTGACTTAGTCTCCCCAGGTGGAAACTTTCAGGTTCCAGCTACAGCCCTGTGTACCCCAGCAAACCTCCTAAGGGTCTCCTCCACCCACCACATGGTTTTCCCCCCATTCACTCAAGGCCTTTAAACCTTTGCCTGCTCTTCTGTTGAGTTCTTTTTTGATTTTTAAAACCCTTTTGTTGTTTTTAAATCTCCACCTGCTCCCAAATAAAACCAAAAGATATTGGAAGGCAGAAATCAAAATCTGAAACTCCTTACATAGTATTGAGTAGCCACTCAGTCAGCTGATAAGCTGGAAAACATTTATTCATTGAATACCTGTTAGTCCCAAGCACTAGGTAGGCACCAGGTATACTAATATTTGCTTCCTAATATACCTACTATGCTAATAGGACAATTTTTTTCTTGTTCTAATAATTTGTTGAAGAGAATCTGAAGGTCATACCTCATTCATATCTCTCTGCTCTGGCTTTTTGGAATTATTTTCAGCTCCTTAGAAGGGATGAGGGGACAAGCACTTTTGCCTCCAAGCACTTGCACATATGGTTCCCTTAGCCTAGTACATTATCATCCCTCTCCTTACTTGCCTAGCTCCTGCTCAACCTTCAGATCTTAGATCACATGTCACTTCTTCAGGGGTATGCCCCCATTCACTGCATCCCTAAAAGGGGTAAGTGTCCCTCTGATTGGTTTCCACGGCATCCAGGATTTTCCCACATCCTGTGCATGTCTTCCACATGTCCGTAAGCACCATGAGGGATAGGGACTGTTCTGTCTTGTTCAACATTGTCTCCCCAGCACAAGGGACCGTGCCTGGTACAGAGGTGGTGCCCACTAAATACTGCCTGCATGGATGGATGCATAGAAAAAAAGGGTGTGTATCATAGAATAAATTTTTTTCTCATAACCAATAAAAAACATCTCAAATTCTTTTAAAATGGAGATAGAATATTTATATTCTGAAGAATATATATAAGAAAAGATATAGAGAATAATATAAGAATATAAATAAGCATATATATGTGTATATATATGAGACAATATATGACTATATATAATAACTGATATCCATGGCCTGAGATTTTGCTCTTTTAAAATTCAAATTGAAAACCCAGTGTGGTAGCATGCATCTGTAGTCCCAGCTACTCAGGAGGCTGAGGTGGGAGGATCACTTGAGCTCAGGAGTTTGAGGCTACAGTGAGCTATGATTACACCACTGTAATCCAGGCTGGGTGACACAGGGAGGTCTTTTCTCTAAAAATAACATAAACTAATTAATTTAAATTGAGAGGGAATAAAGGACATTTTGAATGGAGTTTAAAAACATCCCAGAAAGGATAAGGGGAGGCTTCAGCAGAGGGATCAGAAGAAGGAGGACATGTACACTTTTCATGTTTTGCAGTTTTAACCAGGAAAATCACTATTTTATTAATATGTACTTAGAATTCAATTCAGTTTAATCAATAGTCATTGATTGTTAGCTGATAGGATAGACACTCTACTAGACATTATGAGGTGGTGGGAGGTGATAAAACATCCCAGTTGTAAGAATGTATAAGCAGAGGAATAGAAAGGAGGGCCAAGACAGCAAAGACAGGTGGACATTCCTTTCAAGGGCTGCAAGTCTCTCGTTTGCTCAGTCTCCTTTGTTCATATCGGCTCCATCTAGCAGCCCCAACCCACTGTTGCCCCTTCCAAAGTCCACCTCAACCTCCCCCTGGGGACAGGTATTAATGTCTAGGAGAGAAAAAAAAGGAGATATGGAAAGTGAGATCTAAATTGAGATTTGCTTCCTGATAAACCAACTACACAAATAAAAAAAAAATTTCTTGTTCTAGAAATAAGGTGAGTTTTACCACCTTATACATACTTCCTTTTTTTATCAATTCCTGGTATTTCCTTTTTGTAAACTCTAGATCTTCTAGAGTCAGCTCTGAGTAAAATGATTATTTCCTAATTTAAACAATTAATACAATAAGTGTACTGGTCTTCAGAATCAAACAAGGTTTTGAAAAGTGGCAAATTTCAGTAATGGAAACCAGAAAACAAAGTAAAACAATCTTATAGGTAATCTTATATCTTGACTCAGAGTAAATATTTGGTGAGTGCATAAATGATCCATAATTTCATTGTCACCAGAAGCATCTATCTCAACAAATCTCAAATCAGAGTGGTTACAAATAATCAAATGGGCTGACTTGGGTTCACTGTATTCTTCCTGTCTCTGCCAGTGCCTACTATCTAAAGAATACAACAATTAAAAACAGCAATAACAGCAACAAGGCAATACTTTGAAAAGAAGCAAAATTAATCTTTTACCTGTATTACCAAGCATTAAAAGGCTGTGCTTTCTGTATTGGGCTTAAACATGACCACAGTTTGAAATACCTTAATACTTGTCAAGTAATGAGAAAATTGATATGGCTCATTTACAAGTCCTTTCTTCCTTTCCACTAGTTTGTGACTTAAGGTATACCACTTGGAGCTGTCCAGCTCTTCAATCCATTCCCCAGTTTTCAGGGAATCAGTTTCATGCTTTACACCCTGAGGGTGTATATATAGTTCTCCAGTTGTCTAACTCTCAAGTACTGTGATAATGGTACCTTGTAGTGGCTATTAACAATAACAATAGTCATACCAATACTTTGCCAAGTGCTTCAGACCCATTGCTTTATTAATTCTCACAATAACACTCTAGGATGGGTGTTATATTATTAAATGCCCTTTTTTCCTTCAGATAGGCAAAATGAAGCTTGGAGGGCTGTGTAAATTGCCCAAGGCTCTGGAGCTATTAAGAATGAGCCTATTTCTAGAACTAGAAATACCATTTGACCCAGTCATCCCATTACTGGGTATATACCCAAAGGACTATAAATTATGCTGCTATAAAGACACATGCACACGTATGTTTATTGCGGCATTATTCACAATAGCAAAGACTTGGAACCAACCCAAATGTCCAACAATGATAGACTGGATTAAGAAAATGTGGCGCATATACACTATGGAATACTATGCAGCCATAAAAAATGATGAGTTCATGTCCTTTGTAGGGACATGGATGAAATTGGAAATCATCATTCTCAGTAAACTATCACAAGAACAAAAAACCAAACACTGCATATTCTCACTCATAGGTGGGAATTGAACAATGAGAACACATGGACACAGGAAGGGGAACATCACACTCTGGGGACTGTTGTGGGGTGGGGGGAGGGGGGAGGGATAGCATTGGGAGATATACCTAATGCTAGATGACGAGTTAGTGGGTGCAGCGCACCAGTATGGTAGATGTACACATATGTAACTAACCTGCATATTGTGCACATGTACCGTAAAACTTAAAGTATAATAATAAAAAATAAATAAATAAATAAATAAATAAAAAGAATGAGCACCCTGTAGTAATAGATAGGCTAGGGAGCATTTTTTTTCTGCAACAGTTCTTAGGTCTAAAAACTTAATTCTTGAACTCAAAACACTTTCCCAAAGGAAAGGGAATACCAATATAAGTGTAGAAGTACCTTACACAAACAAATCCCTGGATTATTATTCATATGAAATTCTCAAGATTGTAAATTTTTGATAGCCTATGAAGCAAGCATGTAACAAATGATTTTTGGATTAAACTCATAAGTTACCTAAGAGTGCTAACTCCTATAGAAATTTTCTTTTGATCAGTTCTTACCATTTATAGGCTAAAAAATCAACTAAAAAAATGGTTAGTGCAGGCAAGAAGGGGAGACAATTATATTGGGAAGCTATTTACACTGGGAAATGGCATTGATGTGAGAAAATCAGTTGAGCTCATTTCCTCAATTCTACATTTTGGGTTTTCTTTCTTAAATGTATTAGATATATTTTCATATAATATTTAATAAAAGTGTCTGGAGTGTATTTTCAGGCCATAACATGTTGTTGTTGGCTATGAAGTCTCTTTAGGAAGCACCATAATTTTCAATAAATCACTAAGAAAACCAGAAACTTTATTATTTAGAAAAACAAAAAACAAACTCCTTTGCTCTCAACGGCAGTAGTTATACTGATTTTGAACCCTTTGGTTTTACAAATCCCATTTGAGTTCACACTACCGAACCAGTAAGGTGTATCAGAGGATAAGTGGGAGAGGGAGTGTGAGGGGAAAAAAAGAGGGAGGAGAATGAAAGAGAAACCTGAAAATAAATTATCAAAGAGAAAACTGGTCACAATATTAATATACGCTTAGCATTTTGGGCTAAAGTCGATTATTACCTCCCCTGATATTGTAAGGTTAAGTTCAATTCTATTTTTGATTTGCAGTTGTTCTTCCCAGTTAAATTTACTGCAACATTAAGTTGTTAAAGTTTTCACTGTGCACGGGCAGTCACATACAATGAAGAGAGCAAAGGTTTTGGATCCCAACAGATGTAGAGGTGGATGGATCTGAGATAATTACCAGCTCTGGGTAAACTGCTCAATGTTTATGATCCTTGGTTTTGTCATCTGTAAAATGGAATAATAATGGCCTATGTAGGTTTGTGATTATTATCTATAATAAACATAAAAACTTATGAGAATATTTAGCACCGAGTAGGTATTCAATGTGTTATAGTCTTGAAGAGAAGACTAATCTGGGGAAAAAAAGTAAATAAAATTCAGGACAGATTGAAATAAATGCTGAGATAGTTCAAAGCAATGTCTTACAAGGTATGATACTTCTGTGGCTATCGGAATCTCCAGGGGCTCTTGTTAATCACACAAATTTCTGTGTCTCATCTCAGATCAGAGGCAGAGTCTCTAGGGGTTGGATTAAATCTGCAAATCTGCATTTTCAACAAACTACCTAATTGATTCTTTTTTTTCTCTTTCTCTCCCCCAGTGCCCCCCTTTTTGAAAATTAGAGATTGAGTCTTGCTAGTCTTGCTAGGTTGCCCAAGCTAGACTCTTTTACTCTTTTTTTTTTTTTTTTTTTCTGACAGGGTCTTGTTTTGTCCCCCAAGGTGGAGTGTAGTGGCAAAATCTCGGCTCAAGGCAACCTCTGCCTCCCAGGTTCAAGCGATTCTCCTGCCTCACCTCCTGAGTAGCTGGGATTATAGGTGCACACCACCATGCCTGGCTAATTTTTGTATTTTTAGTAGAGATGGGGTTTCACCATGTTGGCCAGGCTGGTCTCAAACTCCTGACCTCAAGTGATCCTCCTGCCTAGGCCTCCCAAAGTGCTGGGATTACAGGCGTGAGAAACCATGCCCGGCCCAGGGGGGACTCTTAACTCCTGGTCTCAAGCAAACTTCCCTCCTCAGCCTGACAAGTAGATGGGACTATAGGTGTGTGCTGCCTCACTGGGACATAGTTGATTGTTATGTTCACTAAAATTTGATATTTTCTACTAGAAAGAAAAAAAATTTGTATCCCTAAGAGATCCAACAGCGAACAGATGGCTCATTTAACCTCTGATCATTCCAGGAGGGTTGACTTACAAAGGGTCTAATTTAAAGAGACTAATTGCAGGGGTAGGGGAACAACAGATGCTGCAGGAACCCAGGGTGAAGAGCAGTGGAACTAGTCCACAAGGCCCAAAGTGAGAGGGGTGGTGGAGTGCAGAACTTGGGAGAGGGAGAGTTGTGTGGAGCAGCCGCCCTTCAGGGAAGCGGTGACACTCGACCAAGTGATACATCCAGAACAAGGCTTGGTGAGGGCCGGGGGCAGTAATCTGGAGTATAAATATCTTGTTCTTACTCTTCTTCTTCTCTCCAATCTCCTACTGAGTTTTCCCAATGGCCAGAGCCAAGTGGAAGTGAGAAAACCCAGGAGCCCCATTACCAATATTTCTTTGTCTTATTCATTGATAAGACTCTCTGTGCCACCTGGACCAGAGAGCCAGTGGGAAAGGCTGCAGATTGTCCTGGAGGGGCAGGTGGAAGATGTCTGGCCTGGAAGAGAAGGGAAGGGCTGGAGGCAGGAAGGGAGAAAACATCACAAATAAAACAGCTCTTGAGGTTGTGAATGACTAAAACACTATTAACAACAATAATAATGATGATAATGGCTCTATTTACTGAATTTTGATTGTGTTCTACTGCTATAAGGACTTTCTATGCATTAAGTTGTTGGATGCTCACAACAGCCTGATAAGGCAGCCCTGTGATCACCCCTAGTCTTATAGATGAGAAACCTGAGGCAGGGAAAGGTTAACTTAACTGTGCAAGTTTACAGCTAGCTAGCAGGAAGCCAAATTTATCTGGACAAGTTTACCTAGTTTATCAAGTTTATCAAGTCCCCTGGGACTGTACTGACAGTTTTCCTGCTCTACTCTCTCCAAAGGCGTTCTCTGAGGGAAGGTGGGTTCCATGCTGAGGGAAGAAGGTGAGCAAACAAATAGAGGACATAAAGGTGCCTGGGGTGTGAGAAAAACATGAAACATGATGGTGTAGTCAGACACTAAGGGATCTGGAGAGAGACAAGAAACCCTTGAACAGCCTTGGAGTTGCTTTTTTTCCTACTGGCAGTGGGGCGTTCCACTGCCTGACAAAGCTTTTGAACATGCTGTTCCTATAACGTGGGTACTGAGCTAATCCCCGGACTTTAGCTGAACTCGACATGCTGAGGTTGAAGACAGCTTTATTGTTACTCACAAATGGAGTATTACGGATCCCTGGTTCTTTTTCACCTTTCATTTCTTGCGACTGATGTAACTTTTTATATCAGTAGCAATAGAAACAGAAACTCAAAATATCTCAAGGCAGTGGAGGTAAAAATAGAATGTAATAGTAAAGCAAAGCAATCTTCGTCACAAATCTTGTAAAGTGAACCTGTCGGGTTTTGATCTCTTCATTCAGCATACTTGTCCTCACGGAGGTGCACTCACATGGAAAAACTGGGACAAAGGAACCCGGTCCTTATTATTATGTTAGTATTATGTCTCTCTCTTTTTCTCCACTTTCTTATGCTTAATCAATTCTCAGCCCACCACAAAGATGAAGATAACTCCCTGCATTGGATATTTGAATTTATAGCTGCTGCTGCTTGGGGCACTCTGGAGGGAGGTACAATTATGCAGAGAAGACGTATATGTGGAGGAGGAGTGAGGAAAATGTAAGGAGAGAGTGGGCGAAAATCATCCCTGACTTTTCCTTGATTCTTACTGATGCCCCCACTCCTGCCATCTTTCCCTCTCATTCTCACAGCTCCAGTCCAAATTTGGGGATTACTAAGATAAAAAAAGAAATAAGAAAACTGTTCATTCATTTACTGGAACTTTTCCAATACCATATGAACTGCTTTGGGACCACAGCACACTCGATAGGTTTCAGTGCTAAAAAAAAAAAATCTCAACACTTTGGAATTCTGTACCTGATTTAGTGGGAAAACCAGTGTGATATCTGATGTGATGGCAACAAATGCTTCACTACCTATCAAGAAGATGTCCTTAATTTTTATCAGAAGTTACACCAGAGACACTGACCTATTGCCAGCATTTATATAAAAAGAAAGTCAGAGTCTCTTTAGAAGGCTCTATCTTATCCATCACTGATCTCAATAATTCTGCTCTCTGGGGTCAGACATGACTCAGACCAAATGCCTCTGGCTGTAGATCCAGTGTTCTCTATCCATTATTCAGTTAGCATAGATGTTATATATTTGATTGTGGTTATTACATAATCTTTTTCTGAGCTAAAGAAATTTTTCTTCCCCTACAAATAAAACCTGACGAAGCTCGAATCATTTATAACCACTGAACTTAAGAACTAGAGGTGATCTTACAATCATATAATCCAACTCCCTGTTCTAACAGGCAAGAAAACTGAGGTACAGTAAAGGGAAAGGCACTTGTCCAAGGTCATAATAAGTAGTGAACCTCTGACTCAAAGTGTTCTTTTTTATTTGTCTCATCATGCTGACTCAGCAAACTATCCGTAGTTAACAAGGTTTTCCTTTCTTTCCTAGTCACTCATATTTTTGAAGTTACATTGGCTTCTAAAAAAAGAAAAGAAAGGACAAAAAACACACACACACACACACGCAAAGGAGTGGGTATTGGCCAAAATTTCAAAGACACTATTTCTGAAAAATAAGGGCATACAGAAAGAAAGAGGGGGATTTTTGAGCCTACAGACTCAAATGCCATCTAGATATGTTAACCGCAATCTAATCACCTGCAATGTTTATCCTGGGTTATGGTAACGAGTTTAAAGCTATTTGGATAACAAGATACTGAGTTTTTGTCAGCTATAGCTCCATGATGTCTGTAATTTTCAATATATCTCATTTCGGAAACACATAAGCAATCTTTAAGCCTTTGATTGCTACTAGTACAGTTTACTTAAACAGATACAAAACTTATACAGTGCAAAGCAGATAACTGAGTAACTAGAGAGCAGTCACATGCCTGTGGCTATGTGAATGTACAAATGGCACAAGAGAATCCTTTACATAATTTTCTCTTCAAATGAATTTTCTCATTACAGTAGCTTGTATTTAGTTTGGGCTTCAAAACTTAAGTATGCATTTGCTCCCAGGACGAGATGTGGGGACAAAATGGGTAGAAAAAGTGTGGCCTATTAAGAAAAGAAGGTGATTTAAAACTGTCAATTGCTTTGTTCCCAACACAACTCTTTCATAAGAAGACAGTAACCCATTAGGAAGCAATAGCTGAGATTATTAACTAAAATAAAATTTTTAAAGTCAAGGTGAAAAGTCAACAAATTCTTTGCACCTACCCACATTGTTGGTATGTTTTATAATTGAAAGTGGCTGGCCCATTATGTGCTAGGCATTGAACATACATTGTCTCTAACCCTCACCAAAATCCTGAAAGGACGGGGTTATAATCACACTTTCAGTTGAGGAAAGCCAGGTACTATTCTCTGCAACCAGACTAAGGCCATAGCTAACAAGTAAAATTCTATTCTCAAATTGAGGAATGTGCCTCTCCAAATTCCAAGACATATCCTTGAACTATGCTGCCCTGTTATAGCATGTAAAACACTCATACACCATTGAGAAAGCGTTGATGTGAAATTTCAGGAGAACAAATGATGCTGTAATATCCTAATATCTATAGTTTCCTCATACAAGCCCTCTTTAAAAACATTTCTTGGAGAAAGGATAAATCATCTTTATTCATTGACTGCATGTAATTATCCTGTGAGGTAAATAGATATAGATAGATCTATCTATCATTATCTATCTATCTATCTATCTATCTATCTATCTATCTATCTATCTATCTATCTATCTATCTATCTATATTTTAGAGGCAGGATCTTACTTTGTCACCCAGGCTAGAATGCAGT
Source organism: Pan paniscus (assembly GCF_029289425.2). NCBI lineage: Eukaryota > Metazoa > Chordata > Mammalia > Primates > Hominidae > Pan > Pan paniscus. Next base: position 32,632,069 of record NC_073249.2, on the reverse strand, counting down.
AGCACAATCATAGCTCACTGAAGCCTTGAACTCCTGGGCTTAAGTGACCCTCTTGCCTCAGCCTCCTCAGTAGCTAGGACTACTGGCATGCGCTACCACATCTGGCTAGTTTTTAAAATATTTTGTACAGATGGGATCTAGCTCTGTTGCTCAAGCTGGTCTCAAACTTCTGGCCTCAAGCAATCCTCCCTTCTTGGCATCCCAAAGTGCTGGGATTACAGGTGTAAGCCACTGTGCCCAGCCTCTGTGAGGTAAATATTATATAAATAAATTCAATATACAAGGAAGCTCAACCTCAGAAAAGTTAATATCTTGTCTAGGATTACACTCTACTAAGAACAAGAGTCAGGAATTAAATCCCCCCCATATATATGGTTTAGAGTCTATGCTGCACCCCTGTATTTTAAGCCTTAAAATAGAACTGACATTAAGTCACGTTTTAATCATAATATACTTCAACAAATGCCTAATGTATGTTATTGACATGAGAAGCATGGAATAGATGTTTTAGGAAAAGGAGGCCAAAAAAAAAATAATGATTAAAAGATTGCCTACTGACCTCAGAAGCCAGCTTAGGATTACTTCAGGAGACAATCAATTGATTAGAATTTAGCAGGAGAATTGAGGAGAGTGAAGACCATTATGGCAGGGAATGTTTGATTAATGTCCCAAAATAAGAATGAACAGTATAATTGCATTTCAGATGAAAGAAAGGCCAGCTACAAACAGAGTGATCAGGGATTGCTTCCCAGGGGTGTTCTATGAAGTAGTCATTGAATAATGGGTTTTCACAAGGTATTCCAGGTAGGCGGAATGACATAAGTAACCATGAAGAGAAGGGAAAGAGTAAACAAACCAAATTTATTTAAGTATGTTGGCAAATAGTGTGAGATGACATTGGGAAAGATCATTTAAGGTCATCAAAGGCCTCAACTTCTAAGCTAAAACTATGGGCATAGTTACAGGTCTTGGTGAGCCATGGAAGATAATACTATGTGAGGAGAATAATCTAGTGAATACATGAAGCCGTCACATGTAAGTTGACCAGGAGCATTTACATAGTCAAGAAACAGTTATAAGTTTACTTCAATAGAGTGAGAAAAAATGTGAATTCTCTTCTATTACAGGTAGGCACACTAGCCATAGGGATATGGCAAGATATGACAAAATCAGGAAGCAAGTTAAGGACAAATGGTCAGGAATTTTCAAGTGACTGATAATAGAAATAGAGGTTTATAAACGTTGAATTTGAAATGCTAAATGGACATCTGAATTGAGATTGTACTCAGAAATATGGAAATCACACAAAGATATGAGGTGGTATGGAAACTATGATATTAGATTACTCTTGCACAGAGATGGTGGGTAGATAATATTGTTAAGGAAGAGAATAGAGAAATTATAAAGAGGAATATTAACTAAGGATAAGTCCACTTTTCAGGAATAGAAACAAAGAGACAGAGCTACCAAACAAGGAAAACTGAGAAGTGAATTAGGGTAGGGCAAAAAGAGCAAGGGAAGCTAGGCAAGTGGGTGAAAGATAGATAGAAAATACCACAGACATTGAGAGAAGGAAGGAGAAGAAATGAGAAACAAAGATCACCCAATTTGGCAATAGGAAAACCCTGGTGAGTCTTTTGATGGGCTAATAACTGGAGTTCAAGGGTGCACATCACTTAGGAAATCTGGTGGTCTATAGAGGGAAAAAAAATAGGACTGATTCAAAAGTACCCTGTGATAGAGATGAGTTTAACTTTTTATAAACACATAGGAGACTTAAACATGTAAGAAAAGGAAGAGACCAGAGATCTAGTTCCATTGTCCTGGATTCTTCTGCATTAATTAGCATTTATTAATTGTTTACTGTATAAATGTTTGCATCTCTTCACCAGTACATATTTCCAGCATGAGCCAAGGCCTTTTAGCATTGGGAGATAGATCAGATATTTCTTTTTGCTCTCCACCTAACATCAGATCAGAGTAGAAGATCAATATCTTTGATTGACCATATTTCTGCATATATATATTTCTCAGACATTCAATTTTTAATTGAAAGAAAATAGGAGTAAATAATAATGATTATAACAATAAATAACAGGTTAAAATATTAAGCATAATACATGATACTTTACATGAATTATCTCATCTTTTTAAAAAACCACATTTTAAGCAACAACAAAAAATACTTGATTCATTGTTGGATTATATTTTGTACGTAACTATTCAACATTTCCTGCCCTTTTTTCAAAAGCTGATAGTAGATTCACTGTCAAGTCCCTACCACAATGACCTGTCTATCCGTTTATCTTTCCATCTATCCAACCATGCATCCACCCACCCACCCATTCACCATCCTTCCATTCATTCATTTATTCATTCATTCACTCATTCACTAATTCATCAAATATTCCTACTCTACGCTAGGTATTGGATGAGATAAAGCAACAGCCTTGATTCACCAATTCCACTTTTTGTCTTGTTTTTAAAGACAGGTTCTTGCTATGTTGCCCAGGCTGTCCTCAAACTCCTGGGCTCAAGGGATCCTCCTGCTCCAGCCTCCCAAGTAGCCAGGAGGCCATCAGGCACTTCAATTCCACTTTTTAACAAATAATCTCAAAGGCACATTTCTTTGCCAAATGAACAAAACTATCATAATTCAATTAGTGGAAATTTTTAAAATAAATAACAGAAGAAAATGATACTTGCTTTTTATATTAGTTTGACTCATCTACTAAAGATGCTCAATAATGCTTTAGCACAAATACACATATGCTTATAACAGTATGTAAAAAATTCAACTGGAAAATTAAAATTAGGCACATTTCTAATTTAATGCCTTACAATCTTTGCCATAGCATGTACGTACAGTTATCTAATAAGTAAAATATGTAGAACAAGGAAGAAGAACCTTGCCCTAAGGGAATTTATAATATATTCTAGTGTATTCTAATGGTGTGTGAAATATACATCTAAACTCAGAATTTGTCAAAATTTTGTAACTGGGAGATGCTGACAGCTATGTCCAAATATGCATCTAAAAGATTCCTGCCATGGGAAAAAAGCCTTTATTTGATGATGCTCATACACTGTATTTAAGAGCTTCCTTATGTACTGCAAGAACAATTAATAGGCTTCTACCTAGAAATATTTTGAGGAAGCAATGTGGAACAGCACTGCTGTGTTTATTTACTGTACTGTGGTATTATTTTTCTTGTGATATCATTAGAAATACAGGTGGTAAATTTAATTACAGTATTTTTATTTTTAAGTTTGTGGTGTTTTTTTTTTTTTTTTTGAAAGACATAGCTAATGAGGTAAAAATTTAAATATCAAACCCCAAAGTGTGTGGTGAAAGTGACACTGCTGTAGTATATTATTCAGGGGCCTGAGTTCTGATCCTAGCTGTCTATGACCTGAGGTGAACATTTAACTTCTCATAGCCTCTGAGACAATCTGTTTATGAAGAGGAGATGGCATCAGCATAAACTGATGGGAGTTCTATAAAGGGGGCAGCTTCACACACTCAAATACCTACAGGATCCAGACAGGTACCCGACAGATTTAAGCAATACAGAGTAGAGGGATCCATGGTGAGCTGAAGAATGGAGGCCCCATCTAAATGCATTCACATTCAGATCTAACAAAACCACAGCTACACGTTGTTCACACCAATAGTAAAAGAAACAAGCGAAGCATACCTGCAGTCCTCATACAGCTGGCTGCAAAATCTGCATGGACTGTGAATTTCCAGTCCTAAAACGGTGGATCTATGATGTTGAGCTCCCCAAAGAACTCTGCTCTCTCTTCCTCTACTCTAACATCCCAGAAATCAGCAGCTCGGATAGAAGCTGCACATGACAAGTTTGGGAAGATTCCTCAATTCCACAGCCTTTTAAAAACTTCTAGATGTATATCACTCTACCTTTAACCAATAGCTAGAGCAGAATGTGAGAAAAACAATTGTGACACTAACATATGAACACTGAAGTACCTAAGCTGCTTCTCTAACATAAGTTTTCAAGCTGTCAAAACATATTCTTTGTCATTCCTCAATACATGAGAACAGCATCATTAGCTTGAAAGGTGTATGTTATTTACCAGTGACCTACTTCAGAGAGAGTTAATCTTAGAAAACAATGGCATAGTGAGTTTTTTGTTTGTTTGTTTGTTTTTTTGTTTTCACTTAACAACCCATTCTGGCTTTGGAACTAGATTCCCAAATAGCTTAGTGGATCTGACCCACTGTCAGATTACCCAAAGAGAGGCTAAGAAATGCACTTGGGCAGCTGCAAGTCAGGAGCACTAGCACATTTTTTTTTTTAATAAGCTGATATTTGGTGTTTCCAAAAGGAGAAAAAAATATATTTGGAGGAAAAATCAGAACTTTATTGATTTCTTAAACTACCAGTTAGTTTGTTATTGTTTTTATTTGGAATTACCTCTAGATAGGAGATCAGGAGATGAGCATCCCTTTTAACGCGCAACATGGCTTCTAATGGTCTTAGTCTGCCCTTGATCTGACCATTCGGGTAGGCAGAGAAGTCAAACAAACAAATCAAGGCATGAAAGAAATCTTAACCAAAGAATCTCAATCAAGTAAAGGAAAAAACTGAACTTAAAATGTGTATGCCTTTCTGTAATATTCATAGTGAAAGATAGCGTAAACTGTGTTTGTTTTCAAGAGATTGGAATTAGAAAATTGGATAGCTTACCAAGCAGATAAGGGATTCACCATGGAATTCATGCATTTTGCACACAGATATAGCTTACTTTTGGTTTAAAACTTCCACCAGAAATGCAATGATCCAATATAAGCAACATACAGTTTTCTTTACTTCATGGACTGCCTTGATGTAGATATGGTATCTTACTTAGGGAATTTATTTCTGCACCACTGATCCCACTGAAGATTACCGAACACCTTTGGGATCTTCCCACTTTTGAAAAAATTGTCAATTGTAGTCAACTATGAAAATGCTTTGTATAAGTGGTATTACATAGATTTAATAAGAGGGACAAAAAAGAAAATAAGAAGGTCTCAGGGCTTCAATAAATATCCAAAAGATAGAAAAACATTTACAAATCCCCAACACATGTTCTCTAAGGTCTTTCATGAAGAAAAAGGATAGAGCTATCTTTTATATAAGGGAAAATAGTCAGACTTGGATCTTTTGAGAAAGCAGCTGCAGATCAGCTTGTTTTGAGGCTACAACAGATAAGATGAACAGTGGGGAGTAAAAGGTATTAATAGGATCATGCACTTTTAGAAATGAGAAGGCCTTTATAAATCAGGCAGTACAGCCCCTGATGGGTTCCTTGTCATAGATAACATTCTAGTCACAATATGCCCAAGGACTGAATAGATTTTATATATAAGTACTAGATGATTATAATTTTATTATTAAAAATAGTAAAGTGGTTACTAATACCTTAGAGTATGATCTTTTGTTTATATACCACTGCATTTACTCTTCATAACAGTTCTATATAAAGAGCATTAACCACCATTTAAAGATGAATGCGTTCACAGCCAGAGGCCACATAGCTTAGGAGTGGAAGAGCTAAGATTTGAACCCAAACATGGACTTCTTGATATCAAGACCACTGCACTAGCCTCAGTGCTTCCTTAGAGAGCTCGGTAAGAACTTGTCAGTGGTAATAGAACTGGTATTTTGGTAGCTCTCCCTGCCTCCTTACCTTCTGTAGAGGGAAGCCTGAGAAATCATTTAGGTTCCTTTCAAGATGATGATTTAACCCATGTCATAAGTCTGCAGCAGGGGCCACAGTTTAGCCTGTATTAGAGTGCTGCTCATGTCATGGATGTGAAAGCACATGACGTTCCATTACGCAGTGCGGTGGGAGGTTATGAATTGCAAAAGCAACATGAAATTCTAAACTTCAGTCTCCTCTGTACATCAGTCATGCTGTGCTATCATCATGTTACTCTCTCATATTATCAATGAAAATCTTTCTTGCTCGACCCTCCAAAACTGTCTCTTCTTCTCCCCCTTCAAATATACCACTGCGTACTTTCCTAAAGGCACTGTCATGTTTCAAAGCCATTGTTCATAAATAAAGACTTTGAAGTAAACAAAAAATCCTTATAACATATTAATGAAAAGGCTCAAATGTAGCACTAAATCCACACTCTGATTAAAAGCGTGTGAAAACTGTGACTGTGTACGAACAGAATCTAAAAAGGAATATAGAAACAATTAATTAAGGTAATAAGACAGTAAGACAGTGAATAATTTCTTCTCTTTTTTTTTTTTTTAAGACAGAATCTTGCTCTGTCAACCAGGCTGGAGTGCTGGAGTGCAGTGGCACGAGCACAGCTCACTGAAGCTTTGGACTCCAGGGCTTAAGCAATCCTCCCACCTCAGCCTCTTGAGTAGCTGGGACTACAGGTGCACACCAACATGCTCGGCTATTTTTTTTTTTTTTAATTTTTAGTAGAAACAAGGTCTCACTATATTGCTCAGGCTGGTCTAAAACTCCTGCACTCAAGTAATCCTCCCATCTCGGCCACCCCAAGTGCTAGGATTATAGGCGTGAGCCACCGTGCCCAGCCTCTTTTCTTAGTTTTTAATTGTTGAATATGATATGTGTATTGTAGTAAAAATGTGAACATAGCAATATCGCCCTATTTCCAGTTTGCCATTTGCCTTCTGTCACCTGTTGTTCATCTATTTATTGTATAACAAGAGGGTTTCCTGGGTTCTAAGATCGGCTTCTTCTTGGTTTTCCCATGCTTATTATAGGAGTTCACTCATTTCGTCACTTTAATTATCTCCATAATCTTTATCTCTAGCTCTTGAGCTCTTCGACCATATAACAAGTGGCCTAATGTATGAAATGACGTGACTGTTCAATAAGCACCTCAAAAGTCATCATCTCCTCCCCAGAACCATTCCTTTTCCTGTGTTTCTCATGTTGGTGAACCACACCACTCTATTGCCAATTGCTCAACCCTGACAGCATGGAGTCTTTCCCACCTAAATAAAATGTCACATCTTTTTTTTTTTTTTTTTTTTAGACAGGGTCTCACTCTGTCGCACAGGCTGGTCATTGCAGCCTTGACTTTCCAGACTCAGGTGATCCTCTCACTTCAGCCTCCCAAGTAGCTGGGACTATAGGTGTGCACCACCATGCCTAGCTATTTTATTTATTTATTTTTGTATTTTTTTGTAGAGATGATGCTTCACTATGTTGCCCAGGCTGGTCTTGAACTCCTGGGCTCAAGTAACCCACCTTTCTTGGCCTCCCAAAGTGCTGGGGTTACAGATGTCAGCTACCATGCCAAGCTATTTTTTTATACAATATCACCCCCAATTTATCACTCTTTTTTCTTTACCCATTGCCATTGTCTTAATTGAAGCTACTCTTTCCTCTCACCAACACCATTGCAAAAGGCTACCTATAAGTGATTTCCAGTTTATAATCTCAACTTGATTCTCTCCAACAAAACCAGAGTGATCACTTTAAAATGGAGAGCTCTTCTTATCACTCCTCTATGTAAATCCCTATAATAGCTCCCTGTTACTTTTAGATTAAGGGCAAAAGTGCTTAACATGTTATACAAGGTGCTTTTTGGTCTGGCCTCAGCCTACATTTAGAATCCTTTCTCACTATCACCACTCCCTTCCCTACCAAGCTTATTAATAACAAACCATAATAATGATAATCTGTGGCTTGCAGTTATCCCATAATACCCTGTCCTTTGCACATACGGCAACCACTCCCCACTCTACTCCCAACACACATTTTCCCTGACTTAACCTAGTGTCCTTCAGGACTTTTCCTTGCCTCAAAGGCTGACTTAGAGGCACCTGAGTTGCATCCCAAGGTGGTCCCAAGGATCCCAACCCTAGCCCTGTTCTAGCACTTACCACACTCTATTATAATCGCCTGTTCATGGGTCTGCATTCCTTCACTGGACTTCATACTCTCTGAGGGTTGGAACTATGTCTTATTCTCCATTGTGTCCATAGCATAGTTCCTAGTACAGTTAATTATGGAATAAAAAAATGCTAAATGGCTACATCTAAAGGTCAAGATCCATTCAAATATTACAGTATGTTGGCATGGACAACATTCCATAGAACCATCTTCAAATACATTGGTAGTAAGGGAATTTATGGAGTTCAGGAGGTAAAAGAATATTCCATGGCTTCCAAGACAATATCACAAGAGACAAGGACTAATCTCAAGACCCCCCAGTCCTGATCACATTAAAGAAGAAAGTAGTGATGGTCATGGAAGCCAGTGAAGGGTAGCACTGAGGCAACACTAGAAGTGTGGCCAGATGGGGACAGGGACAGAAGAGCCACACACCTTCACAACCATTGGGTATAGCATGTGCTAAGGAGAGGACCCAAGAAGTTGGAAGACAAACGAGGGCATCTCTAGGCATTTTTAACTGTAGGTTGGACTCCACACCTAGTCTTCTCTTAACATTTTGAAGTGTATCTATCAGTGTCCTGGATTTATCCTACTCTCTTCCCAGTGAGGTACTACTGGCATGATCCATGGGAAGGGCATAATTCACAGATGGGGCTTGCCTACCCAGGCTGTAGTCAGCAGTGACATATTTTGTGACAGCTCTGTATAAAAGATGACGCTAACATAAATAAAATGCACTGTATATTATGGGGTAACAAAATTTAAAAGCACTACAGATCTACTCCTCCAGCAGTGAGGAGCCAAGATTTCAGTCTGTGAGAGATGGTGTTCCGAGGCAATGCTAAGAGTCTGCCTAGCAGCTCCTCCCATTCCCAACAGTGTCCCCGCAGTTGAGCTGTCAGCCAGCGCAACACGAAAACTCTCTCAACAAGAGCTAATGAAGAGCTGCCACAGACATTTATGATCTCATATCACACTTCCAGACTGCTGTTTCACTTTTTATTCCACTCATTTTGTTGAAGAGGTTTTTCTTTGTAATCTGTTACAGATCACTGAAAATGATGGATAAGAATCAGCAAGGGGTTGTGTAAGAACCACAGTGCTAGACTTAAATCTAAGTCTGAGTTTTGACTCAATCACTGAATAATTACATTCCTATTGGATACTCAGGGGAACTCAGTTTCCTAATCTTTAAAATGGGCATCTTGTCTTTTTCATTTCTATGGTCCCAACATCTAACACAATGTAATAGTCCTATTGTAAGTAATCCACATTCCTTTCTCTCTCTTTCTTATACACACACACAACACATACACATAAATTTGGCATTTACTTTTCTGAATGCAGGAATGTTTTCTTAAAAAGCTGATAAATTGTTTAACTTACATATCTTATCATGGAATGATACAAGTTCTCTCTATTCCATTATCTCTTCCATGCTGACTTATGAAGACAACCAGGCCTGCTATCAACAGTCAAACCTAGCCTTGCCACCTGCCTTCACCTACCTGGTACCTATCACTGCTAATGATCAGAAAAGCATTATGCTCAGATTAATTAAAGAGTAAGAATCTAGGAGTCATTTGAGTTACCTGGTCTCGGATCAATAGAAATTATAAAACAGACCAAACAGAGAAACGTGTTGAAGCTTGTATAGGTGAGCTTTCTTGGGAAGCAAGTTCTGAGATTTGTGTGCTGGGGGTGGGGTGTTATTAGAGAGTGCTCCTAAGAACTGAGTGGGGAGGGAAGTAGAAAACGGCAGAGGGAGGAGTTTAAGTGCAATGCAGTGGATCCCACGAGGAGCTCCAAAGTTCAAATGCCTCTTCAGAGTTGTCCTTACTTGAGACAAGAGAGCTGGTCCTTTGTACCTCTACTTAGATCAGTCATTAGAGCCTTGGGAGAGGCATGGATAATTCCTGGGGAGGGACTCAACTGTGAACCATCACTTTTGGTAGCAGAGGGAATGAATTTCTTGGTCCTGGAAGAAGGTTTGAACAGCACACCACAGTGTCCACTACAGAAATCAGTCATTAGAGCCTTGGGAGAGGCATGGATAATTCCTGGGGAGGGACTCAACTGTGAACCATCACTTTTGGTAGCAGAGGGAATGAATTTCTTGGTCTTGGAAGAAGGTTTGAACAGCACACCACAGTGTCCACTACAGAAGTGTTGTGTCGGGCCCTGACAGTCAGGGTCTATAGATCCCTGGGTCACTTGGCAGTCAAGCAGCAGTCTCTAATTACCTTTCTTGGCCCATTGCAGAGGTCAGAAGTGGGCTCCCTGTGACCCTGAAGTACTTCCTGACCAAGAACTGGTCAACAGGCCCCAACAGACTATAGACACGCAGGAGGAGCCATACTTTTGGCTGAAATGTATTGTACACCCACTGCAAAATTGTACTACTTGATTAGAAATAGTAAGCCTTCCTCTACTTTTGAGAGCCATCCAGTTGGGATTCAACCTATGTGGAAGAAGTATCTAACTTCATTGTTCTGAAAGGAGGAAATACTAAGAAATGAGGCTCATTACTAACATCTGATAAACATACTGGAGTTGAGACAGAAAGTAAGCTTTTGAAAAGAAACCTATCTATGCAACAGGTTCTCAGGGGAACACAGTGAATCAGCAATGTTAACCTGAAGCCATGGGCCTCTTCCTCAGTCACTCATCAACTCTGTTATGTCAATGCTGAAACAATGCCAGAATACAGAGCTGAACTGTAAAGATCCCTTCCTTAGTGGTTATTCATATTGTTTTCTGTCTCTGCTATTATGTGGAGGCTTAAACTATATATATATATATATATATATATATATATATATATATATATATATATTTATATATTTATAAACATAAAATATTTATATTTATTTATAAAAATATTTATTTATATTTAAATAAATATAAATATAAAATAAATATTTATAAATATAAATTTATATTTATAAATATAAATATTTTTATATAAATTTTTATATAAATGTTTTTATATAATTATATATAAATATTTATATTTATATATAATTATATATATATATATAAAATTTGTAAATGGCTAGGGCAATATCCTAATGCAGTCTGCCTTAGAAAAACTTGCACTATTTTTAAAAAGTACTGGTTACAGTCTTACTTTTTGAGTTGTAATGGTTTTAAAACTATTTTAGCACTTCTTGCTAACAATTTAGTCACAAATATTGAGGTAATTAGAAGTATCTTTGAGATCACAAAAGGGAAGGTGTGATTCATGTAGGCAGATGTTAGAAAAACATAATAAAAGGTTAGGATTTGGTATTTGGGGAATGACCTTGGACAGCTGGCTTATCTCTCTGACACTCAGTACTTTCATCTGTTCAAAGGGCATCATAATGCACCATTAGATTCACATTAAAAATCAAACAAGATGCCATGTATAAAGTGACTAGCAGCCAACATGTTCTATACACCTAAGATAGAAGCATGTTTGTTAGTTTCTTCTGCCTTGTCTTCTTCTACATAAACTCATTCAGGAAATTTTTTAAAGGACATGTGCATGTTTCTATGGCTGAGATCTAAAAAAAAAAGAAAAAGAAAAGTATGTCAAGAGGGCTCATGCAAAGAAATTGTGGCTCATGTGCCATAGCCAATGATTAAACCTTAATACAACTTGACAGTTTTAATTTTTATATAAATACCACCAGGGCCTATCATTCACATTATGGATTCCAAGCTTAACAAATGTAATTTAAAAACAACAAAGCTGCTTTTAAAGGAGTACTGTCAAAGCTCTGACATTTTCAAAATTGAAAATGCTCTGTGTATAAGATTTGAAATGGAAAACCCAGCAATTCTTCTCTTTCCCTGACAGAAGTTATCAGGATGGACCCTGGGAATGCCTGGAGATTTTTTAAGTTGAGTTATTGATAGATTGGAACAATTTCTCATGGAATCATACATATTTAGATATGGAATAAGAGCTAGAAATTGCTGAAATGTACTGAACCCTTACAAAATCAGATACTGTGTGTACATTATCTCTCTAATTGTCACGGAAATTCTGTGGCTGTGTTACTATCAATATCTTCATGTTATCAAACAGAAAACTAGAGTGGAGGGAGATCTGAGGCTCTGTGCCTTTGGTTCCAGATGATTCTCCTTTAATCTATATTATCTGTATAACAAATCACAGAGAGGGAGTGGGTTCCTACAGATAAGAAAACAGAGTCCAGGGAGGAGAAGGGATTTTCGAGGACCTACAGTGAGTTAGTGCCAAGGCAATGAACAGAACCAAGTTCCCAGACCTGTGTGCATTCTCACGTGCCTTATGTCCTCTCTGATTGTAGCCCTAGCATGAGAGGTTAAAATGTGAAACAAAGCTTCATATGTTCACGACACAACTAAGTATTGTGACTGTATTTAAAGATCATTTGTTTATCAACAACATATATGGATCCTGCACCTTTCTACTTTGGCACTAAATTCAACTAGTATAATTTCAAAATAAATAATTTTGTGGTATCATTTAATATGGTTAACTAAGCGCTTATTTTTAACCCAAGTTAAAATTAATAAGCAATGTCAATCTCTTATCCAAAACAAATAAGAAATACACCCGGTTTGTGACTAATAAGTATATAGAAGATGATAGTATATATTACTATTTTAACATCTTCACTATTGGCACAACATATTCATGTTTTCACTCAACAAACATTTATTGAGTACTTACTATGTGACAGGCACTGTGTGCAGTGCTAGGAATGCATCCCTGAACAACCAAAAAAAAAAAAAAATCGCTTGCCTCAATCTTTGCTGGAGAGTAAGGCCACAGAGAAATGAGATAAATGTATTTAGTTTTTTCTTTTTAAAAGCAGTGTTAAAAGTAGCAGATAATAAATAACCACATTTGCAAGTATCTCTAAATGGCCTTCAAATTCTTCCCATTTCTCAACATCCAACAATGGATTTACCTGTGTGAGCATATGCAGAAGAGGTCCATCAACAAGTCAGTCAACATTTACGTAATGTCTTCTGCACTCCAATCACTACACCAAACATACCGTCACAGTTCAAGAGAGCTTAATCTTAGTGGACTAATTAGAGCAAGTCAGAAGAAGTCAGCCAGCACACACACCACCCCTGGTACCTAATGCAGAAGAGACCGCCTTTACATGAACAAATGGTCCTCTCTTCACTTCTGTCTCCTTTCGTGGTTACCTCAGAAAGCCAAGCATGTAATCAGATAAGACAAAAACCATAGGGGAGTGGCAAGCCTTACTCTTTAACTCATTTCTAGACAATTCCCAAGAATTATTATTGTGCAAAGTAGCAGGCAGATTGGCCAGTTTCATATTTATGTACTGCACAGTGGTAGAGAGACATGCCGTGTGCAAATGCTGGCGATTTCAAGGTGACAAGCCTCTGATTGAAAAGTCTGAAGGTCGATAAGTTTCATTTGGGGTTACCTGGCCTTGCGGTCACCTCAGCTGACAAAGAGGAGATTTTTAGAGAATAAACCCTAATAAGCTGTTTAAAAGCTAGGCCTCCCTTTCCAAAATAATTATGACACACCATTTCTTCCAGCTTCAAAAAAGAAACTGATTTCACATTTCTTTCTGTTATTTGCAAGTCTTGTGTGAGTAACTAGCTACAGACCAATTACAAAGGCCTTGGCTTTCAAGCAACACACAAGAGCTCTTACATACAATAAGGCTGGTATATCTGCCCTTTAAATCCCTTTTCTTTTTGGTCCAGGGACAGATTTGCACTTGTTACAGGATGACTGAGTAAGTCTCTCATGGCATCGCCACCTGTGAGTAATGGCATGATTCCTTCCTTCTTGGGGTGATAAGTATTTTCTCTCTGTCTCTGTCTTTCCCTGTATATATTAATATCTAATTTCCATATTGGTTATCAAAATGCAGGCAAACATTTTCTGCTGTTACCCAGAGAAGATAGAGGACATTTTAGAAACTAAAGAAATTCAAGCCTCAATCACCTTTTAACTTACTGATTTTTGTGAAACAATATGCATTTCTGTAAGCTGTCTTTTAGCTTTCTTTTCTTTTTTAAGGTTAGCACTTAACAGCAGAATTGAGTCATTTTCATTAGAAAGAACCTTTAATGAACTAGTTCTTTATTTAAAAGAATACAAGTTCCACTCTCAAGAATGCTATAACATTTTGTCAGTAGTTCAGAACAGGACTAATGATCGTCATTAATGAAAGCCCACTGTGAGTTTGAGACCTCCTTTTGATTTCTTTTACCAAACTGTGGGATCTAGACAAAAATAGCTTTACAGTAAACATTTTCCACCTTACAAATAAATAAAACAAGCATGCTAGAGGTGACAGGAAATGTGTGGCTGAAAATAAAAAATATCTCTTGTCAGTTTTAACAGGTATTCAATCTTTTGAATCAATGAGAAATTTGGGGAGATACTGTTCTCCTTCTCTTAAAAAAATCCTACTTGGATGCCCTCTGTTCATTATAAATAGCCTCATGTATAATTACCCAGAAGATGAAATAGAGGAGAAATGAAATAGCTACAACCTTACATTCCCACTCAGAAGAGTTAGGGGACATATCGGAATCTCCCCGTGGCTGGGATTCCATGGGGCAGGGGGATGATCCATATAATTTGAAAATGCTTTTCAGGTGAGAACTTAGAAATTATTTCCTTGGTTTACCTGGTCATAGGTCTCAATTACATTATAAATAGTTCCAATATCTATTCCCTTAGAACAACACATTTACCAGGAGGGACCCTCCACAGAGTGACCATGTCTGAGAAACAGGACTAATGACAACTACCACACATGCGAGATGTTTGTGAGAGCTATGCTACTTTATTAGCTGCACAATTACTAGCATTAATATACATAGCAACAGTATAATCTGCCTTATAACACAGCTCCTTCAGAAATTCTCTTTTACAGTTTCAATTTTTTTATCTTTAATCTTTAATTAAAATAAAAAATAGCTTAAATTACTTTACCTCATCGGAAATCACATTTTCTGATTCCAACTTTAGTTTCTGTTGTGCATTTATAAATATATCTTCTCGTGCTAAAAGACTAGTTGCTTATGTATTCGGTTTCCCAACCTCACTTGGGAATTGAGGTCCCCAGGTGAGGTTAAGCTATTCCCTCCTCAATTGGTCACAAATTCCTGAAGGAATTCAAGTCCTCCTAGGACCCTTTCTTGGACCGTGACCGTACTGCAGTAATATCTAGAATGACAAAACTACATTAGAAGGGACTTCCCAAAATTCTTCCCATAGGACTCCTACTTAAGCTTTGTCCTGACTCTTCCGACGTTTTCAAGGCTGGATTCAGTCTGAAATATTTCCCACTATCGATTTACAAAATCTCTTGCACCCTCTCTCGAAGAATTAGAATAAAAAGAATACTGTTGTGGTTTCAAAATCATATTAGCTTGCACTTGTCTGCAATATCAGATGGTTTCCCCATCATTTTGGGTGCCATGTACTTGCTTTGCACCATGCCTCTTGCTTTTCTTTCTTGATCTCTTAGTTAAGGCAGTTCCTCCTGAGCAAATTACATTTCATTCAATTAAACAAGGCCATTAAAAACAGTGTTTGGCCATTCATTATACCAGCTAAAATTTCTTACTACCCCATATTATTCCTCTGAGAGTTTCTTTTTTTTTATGTCTTATTTTTTCCTATATCCAATGCTTAGTGTTTTCTCAATATTTTAACATCTTTTTCTCATTTTCCATTTCTCTCCTAAAGTGTTTAAAATATCCACGATGTTATAGTTAATTGTAGTCAAGATTTTTCTCTTTTTAGATAAGAATACTTTTGCTTTGGATTAAAATAAGTTATACGCAGAGGCCTTCATTCTACCCCATAGTAATTCTCTATCTGAGTTACTTCTCATGAGTCATAGTAAAAGAAAGAAATCCTCATATACTTTATTTCTATCAACACAACATACACAATCTAGAATATATGGGTAAAAGATACATACAAAGCACTAGATTAAGATTCTGAGTTTCAATAGAGAAGGAAGTTCATAAAACATAACAATTTATTCCAGATTACCTATAAACAAATATGTACTAATGAATTTCTCTGTGGTTTCATTTACTTATCTTCATAGAGTTAAAGAATTATAAAACAGAGGATTGTATCAATGTTTTACTGAGCACACTTAATTTTTTAAAAATTACTACTTGGCCCTAGTTTCCTTTCTTCCTTCCTCCTCCCTTTTGCCCCAAACCCCCAACAAAAAGCTTACCAGTTGGTGAGTCTCTGTGTTATTAGTTCATGGAAATGCTAGTATTATTTAACAATAAAAATAAAAATCACACTCAAGCGAGCACTGAATTATTCATGCACTCCAATTTTACATAACTTGGCCATCCCTCTTTATATTGCTATTTCAGTTTCTATCACTAAACAATTCTCCACTAGGTCTACCTTGGATTCCTGTGAACAAGGAGATAACACTTGCAAAATGTTCCCTCCGAGACGATGGTCTGAGCTGATGTCCAAACATTTGCAGCCAAAGCCTAAACTATGAAAACAGCAAGGAATACCCTCAGTGCCCAGAATAAAAAGTAGAGTATTAACAAGACTTTTTTCAAAAAAAAAAAATCAAATTTCTTTAGAATTTAAAAATCTTTAGTGACACAAAAGCTAGCAATATTGAACCATCACTGGAACAGACTTTGAAGACTTTCATTGTCACCCTGTATTTTTATTACAAGTGCACACAGACCCAAGGCATCATTTAAAACACAATTAAGGCACTTAATGTGGTTTTGGCATTAAAAGTTACTATTGGGCAATGTCAATCTTTCTCTTTAGGAGGAGAGGAGGGAAAGCAGCTGAGCAGGGTGTAGGAATAGATATGCAGCTTGCACCATCAGCAAAATGTCAAGCACTGCGAGGTAAGCCCTTATGGTGGTCAGTATTCTAGACATCACGGTGTTAGAGCACAGTCTGCACTGGCCTGTACCTCATACAGCAAGCCCCTACCTCTGAGCAGTAGGAATTGTGCTCAGAGTGGGAGGGAAAAGCTATTTTCAGTGGCAATATCAAGACAGAAACTGAAGAAAGCAAAAAGAGAAAGAAGACTGTTATGCAATAAAAACCAAACAACCAAAAATGGTTGTGAGAACTGCATTCTCCGCAAGAGAAGGGTCTCCTTTAAAAAAAGAAAATCACTGTTTGTTTTTTTGCTCATTTCCAAAATATAATTTTTAGCAAGTCATTAACCTAAGTGACAGAAGTGTAAACTAAACCTTTGTAGCAACATTCTTCAAATGTTCAATGTTAAGTGTGGGAAAGGAAAAAAACACAGATGGAAAATACTATAATGAACTGACATGTTCTATTTAAAAACTGTTTGTCAGCCGTAGTTAAGTTGACACTGTCAGCATGGCAACAAATCATAACATTTTGCATGTTTTGCTGCATGCTTGAAGCAAGGATAACACATCGCACGCCTAGATCATAGTGGTGGGAGTTTAGGAACAGTACAATCAATGGAATGGAACAGAACATGTCTATCCGCTGCTCCCTAAAGGTCAGCCACCAGGGAAGTGCAAAATGTCTGGTGTGCTATTTCTTTGTGTCTATCAAAGAAAACTGCTGTTCACAGTTTTTAAAATGGGATGTGAGAGGCCCAGGAGTACTAAGGGATTCTCTCTTCTATATTGTTTAATTGTTGCAATTCACTTAGAGATTCATGTGCTGCAAGGATGAAGACCTGCAATAGACTTCCTTCCCTTCTGGCTTCATAACAGGAGGAAAACAAAAGCCAATGATATTTAACAGAAATTGAGAGCAAACTAAATATAATGGAATATGATCTCAAACGTTGAATTCATACAGAAATAAAGTAAGTACATGTAATGGCAAATAATTTGATTTTTAAAATGTGTATTGAGTGACCTACCATGTATTAAGCTCTGGACTAGTAAATGTGGGGTTAACACCAAAGAAATAAATTTAAAATGTTTGCTGCCCTCATGGAGCAAACAAATACATTGAGAAAGTAAAACTAACAGAAACACACACACAAACTCCTACATAAGATAATATAGAAAATAAGCATCAATAAAGCCACATATAGTCCAAAAACATAATTTTAGCTAATACTAAAGGAAGCTCTGGATAATCCATAAAGCAAATAACAGAATGCGGGCTATATTACAATGAGTACATATGTGCTTTGCACTAATATCATCAAATTCCAGTCTGATTTCTTTACAGAGGCATTGGAGTTAGCCAGGTAATATTTATTGACATACACTATCTAGGCAAAAATACAATTATACAATAGATGAAATACACACGAAGTGTCTAAGACTCCACTTTGCACATTTAGGACACCTAAAAACCATCTGTGAATGAACTTATTATAAGTGACATACCTAACATTTTAGTACGGGCATACCTTGTTTTATTGCACTTCACTTTACAGTGCTTTGCAAATATTGCACTTTTTGCAAATGGAAGGTTTGTGGCAACTTTTCATCAAGCCAGTCTATCAGTGCCATTTCTCCAACAGCATGTGTTCACTTTCAGTCTCTGTGTCACATTTTTGTAATTCTCATAACATTTCAAACTTTAAGGTGATCTGTGATCGGTGATCGTTAATGTTACTGTTGTAATTGTTTTGGGGCACCACGACCTGTGCCCATACAAGCCAGGAAACTTAATTGATAAACGTTGTGTCTGTTCGAACTGCTCCACCAACTGGCCATTCTCTGGTCTCTCTCTCTCTGTCCTTGGCCATCCCTATTCTCTGAGACACAACAATATTGAAATAAGGCCATTTAAAAACCCCAAAAAAGGCTGGGTGCAGTGGTTCACACCTGTAATCCCAGCACTTTGGGAGACCAAGGTGGGCAGATCATGAGGTCAGGAGTTCGAGACCAGTCTGACCAACATGGTGAAACCCCATCTCTACTAAAAATAAAAAACTTAGCCGGGCATGGTAGCACACACCTGTAGTCCCAGCTACTTGGGAGGCTGAGGCAGGAGAATTGCTTGAACCTGGGAGGCAGAGGTTGCAGTGAGAGAGATCATACTACTGCACTCCAGCCTGGGTGACAGAGCAAGACTCCATCAAAAAAAAAAAAAAAAAAATCCCTAAATGGCCTCCAAGTGTTCAAGTGAAAGGAAGAATTGCATGTCTTTCACTTGAAATCAAAAGCTAGAAATGGTTAAGCTTAGTGAGGAAGGCATGTTGAAAACCAAGATAGGCCATAAGCTAGGCTTCTTGCACCAAATGGTTAGCCAAGTTGTGAATGTAAAGCAAAAGTTCTTGAAGAAAATTAAAAGTGCTATTCCAGTGAACATATGAATAATAAGAACGTGAAGCAGCCTTATTGCTCACATGGAGAAAGTTTGAGTGCCTAGATAGAAGATCAAACCAGCCAAAACATTCCCATAAGCCAAAGCCTAATCCAGAGCAAGGTCTTAACTCTCTTCAATTTCCGGAAGGCTGAGAGAAATGAGGAAGCCGCAGAAGAAAAGTTGGGGCTATCAGGCATTGGTTCATGAAGTTCAAAGAAAGAAGTCATCACCATAATATAAAAGTGCAAGGTGAAGCAGCAAGTGCTGATGTAGAAGCTGCAGCAATTTATCCAGAAGATCTAGCTAAGATAATTTATGAAGGTGGCTTTAAACAACAGATTTTCAATGTAGATGAAGCAGCCTTCTATTGGAAGAACATGCCATCTAGGACTTTTATAGCCAGGAAGGAGAAGTCAATTCCTGACTTCAAAGCTCCAAAGAACAGGCCTACTCTCTTGTTAGGGGCTAATACAGTTGGTGATTTTAAGTTGAAGCCAGTGCTCATGTACCTTTCTGAAAGTCCTAGGGCCCTTAAGAATGATCCTAAATCTACTCTTCCTATATTCTATCAGTGCAACAACAAAGCCTGGATGATAGCACATCTGCCTACAGCATGATTTACTGAGTACTTTAAGCCCACTGTTGAGGCCTTCTTAGAAAAAGCAGAAGCAAAATATTACTGCCAATTGACTATGTACTGGTCACCCAGGAGGTCTGATGGAGATGAACAAGGAGATGAGTGTTGTCTTCATGTCTGCCAACACAACATCTATTCTGTAGCCTATGGATCAAGGAGTAATTTCAACTTTCAGGTCATTATTTAAGAAATACATTTTGTAGGGCTATAGCTGCCATAGACAGTGGTTCCTCTCATGAATATGACCAAAGTCCATAAAATGAAAACCTTTTTGTAGAGGATTCACCATTCTAGATGCCATTAACAGCATTTGTAATTTATGGGAGGAGGTCAAAATGTCAACATTAACAGGAATTTGGAAGAACTTGATTCCAATTCTCATGAATGACTTTAAGGAATTCAAGACTTCAGTGGAGGGAGGAGCTGTAGTTGTGGTAGAAATAGCAAGAGAATTAGAAATGGAGCCTGAAAGTGGAACTGAATTGCTGGAATCTCAGGATAAAACTTGAATAGAGGAGGAGTTGCTTCTTACGGATGAGTGGTTTCTTGAGATGAAATCTACTTCTTGTGAAAAGGCTGTGAACATTGTGGATATGGCAATAAAGGATTTAGAATATTCCATAAACTTAGATGATAAAGCAGCAGCAGGGTTGGAGAGGATTGACTCTCATTTTGGCAGAAGTTCTTCTGTGGGTAAAATGCTATCAAGAAGCATTGCATGCAACAGAGAAATTATTCATGAAAGTAAGAGTCAATCAATGTGGCAAACTTCATTGTCGTCTTATTTTAAGAAATTGTCATAGCCACCCCAACCTTCAGCAACCGCCATGCTGATCAGTCAGCAGCCATCAACATCAAGGCAAGACCCTCCACCAGCAAAACGTTTATGACTTGGTGAAGGCTCAGATGATCATTAGCATTTTTAGCAATAAAATATTTAAAACTTAAGGCATGGATGTTACCTTTTTGGCATTAATGCTATTGCAGCACACTTAATAGACCACAGCATAGTATAAGCATAACATTTTTGACCAGTCTATGTATAAACATAATCAGTAAATGAAAAAATTGGTGTGACTTGCTTTACTTTGCTAACTGCTTGATTGACGTGGTCTGGAACAGAACTAGCACTATCTCCGAGGTATGCCTGTACCTGATTAGATTTTGGAATCTAATATTTTCATTTCACAAAGGAGAAAGCTAAGGTCTGGAGATTAAGTGCCTTTTCTGGAACTGTAGCAAGGCTGAACTAGATAAACTTTTAGATGCAGTATTCTTCACAATCTCACATTTTCTTTCACTGGTAGAAATATAAAAGATAAAGCCTCATATAGGAGAAAGGCCACCAGACTTGGAAGTGTAAGATCTGTATTCCAGCTCTTTGGCAGGCACTGCTACTTGTCCATCAAAATCTGTTCCACCCTGTTTCCTGGACCCAAGGCAAGGCTGCACTTCCCACTGTACCAGCCAGGTGGGCAACGTGACTAAGCTCCTACCAATGAATTATGAGCAAAAGTGCAATTTCCACTTCACTTACTCAACAGAAAATGTCCTGACCTGAACTTTGCTCTCTGCCCCTTTCCTTGGTTAGAATGACCAAGACCAATGAGACCTTCAAAGTCATGGGTTGAAGATGACAAAACTACCATCAGGCTGGATCTCCTAAATAACTGTGAGGAACAGAGCTGCCTGACAACCTGCCATAGTCACTTTAGTCTGTTACATGACAGAGAAATAGGCATTTATATTATTTACTCCACACTATTTTGGAGACTGTCACAGAAACTTATTACCCCCAGGTTAATCAGGTCCTGAATCTAACACTGGGTAGTATGATGCTGTGGGAAAGTCACTCACTTCTTTTGAGCCCATTCCCCATCTGTAAAATGGACACAATTATATTTGCTTTTTTTAACCTAATGGAATAAGGCATAAGTCACTTTATAAAATGCTTTCATACAAACATAAAAGATAAACTAATATAGGAGTTCAAAGGAAAGAACAATTCCTTCTGGCTGGAGTGACAAGAGATGACTAAAGAGAAGAACTTGAGATGAATCTTAGTAAGGTTTGGATAGGATTTTTAACTTGCAAAGAGGATATGCAAAGATGGAAAAAATCATGGTGTAAGATTAAAAATATGTAGTACATTTTTCAGAGAATAGCAGAAGAGAGTTTGGCTATAGTAGTGGAATCTGGTAGAAGGGTAATAGGAAATAAGGCTGGCAAAATAAATTTGAGGACCAGATTGTAGGGAGTAAAAAAGACTTGAAAATAAGAATAATGAATCATGATCAGTTGTAGTAATTTCATCCTCTTTATCCATGTTTGGTAGAGGACAGATATCTGCCTGAGACATTGTTGTATAGAGGTGCATTGCTTGGATCTGGGACAGCCATCTTGTGCTCTTAATGGAAAGGCCAAGACAATCAGAGAGATGCCAGAACCTCAACATTGTGAAACAGTTGAACAAAAATGGAAGTATTTATCTCCAAGATTTTTGTGATAGGGGAAAATGAAATGCTTATTTCAACATTAATTGGTATTTCTGTTACTTGTAGTCAAAAGCATTCTTTACTTAGATTAAGAAGTGTAAGCAGTGAACTCTGTATCACAGAGAACAACATATCAGGGTGATAGAATCTGGGTATTTTCCCCAACCAAATCTCATGTTGAATTGTAATCCCCAGTGCTGGAAGGGAGCCTGGTGGGAGATGTTTGGATCATGGGGGCAGATACCTCATGGCTTGGTACTGTCTTCACGACAGTGAGTGAGATTGTGCAAGATCTGGTCATTTAAAAGTGCGTGGCACCTCCTTCCCCGACTCTCTTCCCTCTTTCTCCTGCTTGCTCCATGTGATAGGCCTGCTCCCCCTTTGCCTTCTGCCATGATTGCAAGCTTCCTGAGGACTCCCCAGAAGCAGATGCCACTATGCTTCCTAGACAGCCTGCAGAAATATGAGCCAATTAAACTTCTGTTCTTATAAATTACCCAGTCTCAGGTATTTTTTTATAGCAATGCAGGAATGATCTAATACACAGAGGAAAGATTTGATCTCTGAAAAGATTCCTTGGAAATCATCACTTTAATTTCTCAGACACATGCCCTTCATCATCAATACATTGGAGCCATAGACCCTCCCATACTCACAATCACATTCTAAGATATATTTACAAAAGTAACCTTGGAATTCACTTTATAAGTAAGAACATTTTTTATTATTCATAATTTGTACTTATAAGCACTATCATTTTTATCATACCACTTGGTGAATAAAAATTACATATTCACAAGAAAGTCGGCTAGTGCAAATTTTTGGATAAAACTTTAGATCTAGGAAAAAACAGAACAATCAAATAGATCTTCTGCATAGTTTTGCAGATAAGGAAATTCAGACCTAGATGCTGTACTAAATACCTTGCTAAAATCCTAGAACCAACCCTTCCTTTTTTTCTTTTCTTTTCCACAAAAATTACAATTAGTCCCATTGCCATCAAGTAGATTTTCTCTTTGTTCTCAGAATAAGAAATATAAGAAAAATTATTTTAAATCTCTAAGAAGAAGGGTTAAGTTTTCCTGGAATTCTCTATAATTAGTATATCTTATAAATAACATATGCATCTAAAATATCAAATTTAAAGTGGAATGTTTTAATAAAACTTAACCAAAAGGACCTACCTAAGTGCATACATAATAACAAGAAGCACGTGGTCAGCCTCATTCATTATCTCTGTGACATTCATGCATATTTGCTAAATATCTCATTTTATATCATATCCTCTATCAGGCCTTTTTCTCCAGACCTAGTCCTGTATTATGCAAGAACTAGAAGTCAGTCTAAGCATAAGTACAGTACTAAAAGTAATACCAACATAATTTATTCTTCCTGTCCCTCTAGCTATTACTCTCTATATATTTCCAGGGTTTTTTGCCAGGTTAAAGCAGGGGAAGGCCAGGGGAGACAAGATGCTTAGATACTTACAGCCATCAACGATTGCTTCAAAAACAACTATTCAGGGAAAAAGGGGAGGTAAAAGTCGAATCTGCCTAGGCATTGTTTACATATTAAAAGTAAAGATGAGGCAGTGGCATTAGGAAGAATGCATACAGGCTCTGGCATATTTCCACAAATTGAATAAATGCTATTTAATAGACTACTTTACATGAAATAATTTAGTCATTAAGAAGAGAACTATGCAGTAGAATATGCTACTTCAGTCCAGATTAGTAATAATTTTGCAAATGCACTCACAAAACTTTTTCTTAGATTATTTTACAACAAACTCTGCATGAAATGTAGTGGCACATGAAGAAAAATTGTTTAGCTACAGTTGCTTTCGATGCCATACCATAGGAGCCATGGAGGGGACTCATTCAATATAGCTTTTCGTGCTGTTCCCATTTCCATTTTCATAAGGCACCATGATCCCTTAGTGAAAAGAATTGCTCCTAGTCTGCTGCAGATAGGAATATGATCAGTAACCTTAAATCCCTTTCTTTGTAAAATCAGAATCATGCAATACAGTTAGAATTCAGAATTTCTATAAAACAAATTTCCCAGACAGGTATCTGAGGTTCCTGCTCCTTTTGGAAAATCCATATTTATCCTCTATGTCCACCACTCCATCTCTAAATTTTACTGCCCTTTTGGTCCCACAGTGTTGGCTAAAATCTGGATATTTCTGATCATGCTTCTTTGTTGCTAATCTTGGACACTGAGCAGCTCAGTATTTGGATGGATGACTGGGGTAGTAAGCCTCCAGGATTTCCCCCAATGATTCCCCCATCCTGGTATTTATATATTTGCATAGGCCCCTCCAAAGCTGTACCAGGATTAGTCTGTGTGACCAATGGAATACAGCAGGGGTGAAGGTATGTCACTTCTGAGATTAGGTCATAAAAGACACTGCAACTTCTGTTTTGGCCTCTCTTTCTCTGTCTCTCAGGTAATTTGCTTTGGGGGAAGCCAGCTGCCATGTTGTAAGCAGCCATATGAAGAGATCCATATGATGAGAACTGAGACCTCCAGCTACAGCCATATGAGGGAGCCTGGAAGTGGATTCCCCTGCCCTGTCATATCTTCAGATGACTGCAGCCCTGCCCAACACCTTGAGTGCAACCTCATGAGAGACCTTGAGACAGAACCACCCAACTAAGTTACTCCCAGGTTCCTGACTCTCAGAAACTGTATAAGATTATAGATATTTGTTGTTTTAAGCTGTTAAAGTTTTCAATTAATTTGCTATGTGTCCTAATACAAAGCAAAAGGTACTATAGGTTTTTGTTTTGTTTTCCTTTTCTTCTAATTTTTAAGTGACTTGAGGATAGGAGCCACATCTTATTCATCTACAGGTTTAGCAGAGTGCCTAAGGACATAACAGATCCAGTAACCATTTTCTGAATGAATGATCCTCTCCTTCCTGTTTTTATCATTAAAGTAAATTCAGTGAAAATTACACTTCCAGACTTCTGGCTTAACTAAGGATTTTTTTTTTTTTTAATACTGTGGTTTAACCCAGAGTATATAGAAGAGAAAAAAATTCTGAAATGAGATCACTTTTCAGAAGGTCCAATTTTTTAAATGCTCCTACCATTAAGAGTTCAATATAAATTTACAATGAGGCTCACTGAGCAATTTAGGAAGCCTTGGCCTTCTGCCTTATAAGCATTCATGATTACAAACTAAAACTTGGCCTCACCACCTAAGACATGACAGCATGATGGGAAAGACTAAAGGCTGACGTAAGTGTAAAAGAAATAAACTCCCGTAGGTCTTGGGTTTAGGAAGCAGTGTTTACACTCATTATGAGTTGGGGAAAAAGTTCCTAAAGGTAAGTATCACTTGGTAACTTAGACCGCTTGGGGGGAGTCCGGGAGTAAATACCTTCTCAGTTTCCACAAGTGGGAACTATATTCTGCAGTAGCAGGAGTTAGTTCTGATAGATACTTCATAGTATATCCATCCCTCCAGATCCACCAACCCCCATAGTCTGATAAGTTCCTATCGGGAAAGCACAGGTTACATAAAGGGGTAAAATAATCCCATTACCATGTAGAGAAATAAAGATGCATCCATTTGGAAACCTCTTAGGAGATGCGCTTGCTTGAGCTGACATTTACTAACAGAGCAACATTTCTTTTTTTTCCCACTGACTAAGCCCCTTTCCTAGACAATGATCTCCTCTGGGAGAGAGTTATTAGAATTATTACTCCAGAGTGTTAGTGAAAAGGGTTCACTGAGTAGAAAGAAGAAAAGCAAAGGTTTTGCTCAGCACAGTTAAAGTTTTACCAAAGGGAAGTTCAAATTGCATGAATGAAAAGGACAGCCTTTCACTGGGAAATAATTTCCCTGGATTGCACAAGCTATACCTTCAGGGAACATGAACCAGGATAATCTCTAGCCTTCTTCTCTTCAGGGAAAGAAAAGACTCAGGAAATGCTGTCTTTCTTGTCTCCACCCTAAACTAGCTGACAACTAAATACAGCTCAGGAAGCCAACAGCCAGAATCATTTTTTATTTTTGTCATCTAAGAAATTCACTAAAATATTAAAAGAGAAAAGCACTGAATGGGGTGGTACAAAATAGGGCCTCAGGTTCAGTTAATTTCCATTCCAGAAAACAAGCTTTGATTCTTGCATCACTTAACAGAGACTGCTTACTTCTCAAAAATGTGAGTACCGACCTGAAGACACGAAGTAATGTGTTCTAAAGACTAAACCTTAAACTAACTGGGCTCACTGGAAAAATAAATGAACAGCTGTGTTCTTTAATGTATATCTATTTTTTCATTAAAATAAACAAATAGATGAAAAATACATTAAATTTTATTTTACTTATTTTATTTTATGGTTTTTTCTTTTTCTTTTTTTTTTTTTTTTTGAGCCAGAGTCTCACTTTGTCACCCAGGCTGGAGTGCAATGGCGTGATCTTGGCTCACTGCAACAGCCCCCTTGATTCAAGCGATTCTCCTGCCTCAGCCTCCCGAGTAACTGGGATTACAGGCATGTGCCACTGTGCCTGGCTAATTTTTGTATTTTTAGTAGAGACATGGTTTCACCATGTTAGCCAGGCTGGTCTCCAACTTCTGACCTCAAGTGATTCACCCGCCTCGGCCTCCCAAATTGCTGGGATTACAGGCGCACGCCACTGCACCTGGCCTCTAAATTTTAATACATATATTTAAAACATGAATACAATTCTAGGAAAACAAAGGCATTTTAAATTTTGAATCTTCAAATTTTGATATTAAGAAGGTAAAGATTGTGATGTCTCCTTCCTCTCAGGAATCATCTGTAAAACAAGGAGACAAAAACAGAAATACATTCTCCATCTTTGATGGAAATAGGAGTCACAGGTGAACCCGAACCATGGTATATGAAGTTGCAAAGCAGAGTGCAGGGTAGTAATTGATCAAGAGGTATACAGGAAGTGAACCATAAACACAGACCAAATGGGATATCAACAAGAAGCAGGACTCTTCTCCCCAAAATCTCGGGCATCATGGGGCATTGCATATCAGGTATTGGTGTAGGGCAGGGGCCTGTGAGGCCTGGGGCTGAAAACAAGTGGGGCTGGCTGAAAGTTGGCCTCAACATCCTCCACCTACTTCCTAAAAGGCATAGCAACCATTCTTCCTCCCTATTTTCTCTTTGTAAAAAATTAGCTAGAGAAGTTCTGATAACAGAAATAGAAGGAGCAGTGGGGTGAGGAAGAAGCAGAGGGGTGCTGTGGGACACCCTGCTGAAAACGAGAGCATTACAGGAAAGCATGTACACCCTTACCCCACTTCCCCACTGGGCTCCCAGATGCCCTCGGGCAATTGTATATCTCCAAGGCGAACACTGGAGGACCCTGCTCTGGAGAAAAAGAATGTCCTAGAGAAAAGGCACAGAGACACCGATATTTTGGGATGCTCTCAATAGCAACAACAACAATAGCAAAACTGGCTCCCTAGAAGATCACCCTGAAGTAGAAAGAACCCATTCACAGTTCCTATCTTTGCATCTAAGGATTGCTATTGTAGTGCCTCACTCTTAAATATGAATGAAACCAGCATTTGAGCGGCTTCTTCTCTGTTATTAATAAATACACAGTCTTCCAAATCTTTAAAAAAGAAAAAGTCCTTCACTGGCCTCTACTGTTTCTTCTAGCTTTAATCCAATTTCTTTCCTTCTTCTCCCTGTCTCACTTCCTGAGGAACCTTATCTTCCATTTTCCTGAGCTCCTGGCATCTCTTTAACCCTAAGTTCTGATTTTACCACCAGCCCTCTCCACACTTTCTTATGCTCAAAGCCAGAAACTTCTTGGTTGATTTTCCTGCTTCTATGACACTCTTTCCCAGTCACCCAAGCTCAAAATGTCAGCATCACTTTTTTAA
Organism: Pan paniscus; assembly: GCF_029289425.2. Lineage (NCBI taxonomy): Eukaryota > Metazoa > Chordata > Mammalia > Primates > Hominidae > Pan > Pan paniscus. Next base: position 32,603,840 of record NC_073249.2, on the reverse strand, counting down.
AAAATAAACTTCCTTTATTTAATTAATTAATTTATTTATTTTGTCTCACCCTGTTGCCCAGGCTGGAGTGCAGTGGCGCGATCTCGGCTCACTACAACTTCTGCCTCCCAGGTTCAAGCGATTCTCCTCCCTCAGCCTCCCGAGTAGCTGGGATTACAGGCGTGTGCTGTCACACCTGGCTAATTTTTGTATTTTTAGTAGAGACGGGGTTTCACCATGTTGGTCAGCCTGGTCTCGAACTCCTGACCTCATGACCCACCTGCCTTGGCCTTTCAAAGTTCTGGGATTACAGGTGTGAGCCACCGTGCGCGGCCTCCTATTGTTAACATCTTGCATTAGGATAGTACATTTGCCACAAATAACAAAATAATATTGATACATTATTATTAACAAAACTCCATACTTTATTCAGATCTTCTTAATGTTTACCTATTCTTCTTCTGTTTCAGGATCCCACCGAGGATGAGGATGTCATGTTACACTGAGCTGCTGTAACTCCTTAGGCTTCTCCTGAATGTCACCAAATACCTTCTCAGTTTCCATAAGCGGGAACTATGTTCTGCAGTACCAGGAGTTAGTTCCGATAGCTACTTCACAGTATACCCATCCCTCCAGATCCACCAACCCACATAGTCTGATAAATTCCTATTGGGAAAACACAGGTTACGTAAAGGGGGGGAAAAAATCCCATTACCATAGGATTTTCCTTGTTTTTGATGACCTTGATAGTTCTGGTCAGGTCTTTTGTAGAATTCCTCAACTGAGATTTGCCTGATGTTTTTTGGGATCAGACAGGGGTTGTGGGTTTTTTGGGGAGGGAGACCACAGACCTAGATGTTGTTTTCATCACATCGTATCAAGGGTGTATACTACCAACATGACTTAATACTGTTGATGCTGACCTTGATCACCTGCTTAAGGTAGTGTTTGGCCAGCTTCTCCACTGTAAAGTTACTCTTTTCCACCCCTTATTTTATATTGTACTTTTAGAAGGAAGTATAGCTCACACTTAGGGACTGGAGAGTCATGTTCCACCTCCTATAGGGCAGAGTATCTATAGGGATTATTTGGAATTTTTCTCAGCATCACTTTTGACCCCTCTTTTGTCCTTCCTCCTCAATTTGTGCATTTTCCCAAAAGTAAGCAGTATGGTTAGAGCCAGAATCAGATATTGTAATGCAAAACCCTGATTCTTTTCATTGAACCGAGAGAGAAATTTAATTATTCCTGGGACCTTAGGGCTTCCATCTTTCCTTCTTTCTTTTTTCTTTTCTTTTCTTTTTCTCTTTCTCTTCCTCAACACATACTTCTTGTCTGCAACCTCCCAGGCATTGTATTAGCTTTAGAAACACAACAGTAAGCCAAACAGACATAGTCCCTGAGGGTCCAAAGGCTTGTAATAGTGCCATCCAATTTAGCTAGGGAGTCACAGAAGGCTTCCCTGAGGAGGTGAACTTTAAGATCTGAATGGTAAGTATATGAACAAATTCCACTATAAGTAAGAGAGCATTCATGATAGAGGCCCTGCATGTGCAAAGTTCTGGCATGTGAGGGAGTTTGGAGAGGAAGCACTATAGTACAGTGAACAAGGGAAAGAGGATGAAAAAGGCCTCCAGAAAGCCAGGAAGGGCTGCCTCCTGAAAATCCTGCAAGCTACTTGTGGTCATCAACAGCAGGGCAGTGTCATGATCAGATTGGAATTTTAAATAGATTGTTAGAAGGGAAGAATCTATATAGGTAGTAAGAGTGGATGTAGGATGACTGGTTAGGAGGCCTTTGCAGAAGTCCAGATTGAGGTGATTGTAGCTTGGCTCAGAGTAGGGATTGTGGTAATAGAGAAAATTGAACAGATTTGACAAATAGACTGAAATATGTGATCTTAGCTGAGTGAACTACACTCTCTTACCTTAGTTTCTTCATCTTTACAAGCAGGATAATAATACACCTACCTATGGAGCTGTTGTGGAGTAATGGGTTAATATATGCAAAGCATTTAAACCACTGCTTGACTCATATTAATTGCCATTAATAATACCAGTTAAATGATCATGAATAGGTATCTAAATCGTTGTCACAGATTTAGACCTAAATCAGCTGGAGAATCAATCCCCTCACTGACAAAATGAAGAGGCTTGGCTATACAATTTCCAAGACCTTCTCTAGCCCTAAATGGTTAATTTTCATAACCATTATTCTTTGCTAGACCAAGAAGACTATATGCTCTGATGTATGCTGTCCCCAAAGAGCCCACTCAGTAAATGTGACTTTATCTTACTTAACCTATACCATTGCAATTCCTATCAGACCCTTTCAAAAACACTGACAAAGGGGGAAGAATATTCTCTTGACTCAGGAATTCCGATAAACATAAAATTGATTTTTCATTCCTAAACATTTCACATTCAGCAGAATTTGGTCTACTATTTCTGTTGGTTTCAGAATGGTCCTGTCTTGCTTCTTCTTCCATATTCTAAAAGTATTTCCCCAGCAAGCTTTATACATCCCAAGACACCACCCACACAACCACAATTTAAATGATGATTTTGATTCCTCAGGATAGGAGGTGACGATTATAATCACTCAAGCAGGGAGGCACAATGAAGAGGGACCCTTGACCTCCAGGAGCTCACAATTTACCTGCTGAGGTAAGGTTAATCCATACAAAAGAAGACTGAATATAAGAATGTAGAAGTTATGAATGGTTTCTCAATTCAGACTCTAGATGGACTGGAAAGAATGTATACGAAAGAAAATGAGGAATATGCAATGACAGAAAGAGCCAAGAACACTGGCATATATAATCACAATTAAGTTTTCATATCAGTAAAAGGTTTGCAAAATCTTACAAACCAAGGGGACAAAATTTTGCTTCTACCAATCCCAGGCACATTATACATTCATAAACACAAACTAGAAAAAGCAAAACAGAAACATTCCAGGCACTTCCATGGGACTGGGTGAATTTATCTGGAATGATAAATGCACATGTCTCATTAGTCAGTAATTTGGGATTATCACTTATGTAGCCTTAGAACCATGTAATGTTCTTGAGGAAGGGGAGTCTCCCCCTCAAAAAAAACCCACATTTATTTGCAAATAAAAATATCCTTACTTATTGCTGTGAGGGGGAGAGGAATCTCAGCACTCAAATAAAATTATGCTAAAACAAAGAAAAGAAACAGAAGTTGCTAAATTAAGAAATGTAGACTAAAAATTCGGTTGTAAATAAGCTAACATTGCAGGTAAATTTGAACTAATAAAACAGATGATTTTACTGAAAACTTAACACCTCTCAACACAGCTGTCTGCCCAGTCAGGAAACCATTAACATATTGTCACCAATGCCCCCAGCACATTGATTATATGAATTCTAAAAACAATCCAGAACAACAAAAGGAATGAACCACCAAGGAACCAATGGCACATGGGCTTTCTCAATTGCCTTTTCATGGTGTGCCACTGTACACTGAAAAATTTGCAAAAGCAGCAAGAACACAGGCTGGACAGAAAAGGGAGGGAAGTGGTAGACAACTTTGAAAAGCAAGTACAAATATTTCAACCAACACATAAGACCGCTTAAGAAACATCTATCCAAAATACACAGTTAATAAACAGGGATATATATAGGAGGTTGTTAAAAGGCACGAAAGCATCCCTTTAATAATGATAAGTCATAATATACAGTACTGTATTTTAATAAGAAAGAAACATCATTTTCTCAAATTGAAATAACAAGGCAGGGGTCCTTAATTACTTTTGTGCCAGAAGCTTCTTTGAGGATCTGATGAAAGCTGGGGACTTTCTCTGAAGAAAACTGCATATGCTCATAAAATTTAGTATTCCATTTCACAGAGTTTACTAACTCCCATCTCTGCCCATTGTCAAACTCATCCCTACATGAGTTCTCTGTTATCTTGTGGGTTCATGTATTAAAGGCTTATAAATCCATGAGTTTATAAAGCCCTGTGCTAAAGAAACATGCATTCCGACCTTAGGATAAGGGTTTGAAGGTATTAACATATTAACAAACTGAATAGGAATTATAAGAAACACTTCATTTAATTGATTGTGTGGTATACAATGATATTCATTCAATTTCACACCAATTCTTTTTTTAATGTTATTGTGTATTTTTAAGGCATACAATATGTTTCGATATACATATAGTGAAATGGTTACCATAATGGAGCAAATTAACATATCCCTCATCTCACAGTTGCCCATTTTTTATTGATTGCAAGAGCACCTAAAATCTACATTTTTAGCAAAAATTCCAAATACAATATTATTAACTGTAGTCCTCATGTTATAAATTAGATGTCTAGACTTGTTCATCCAACATATCTGCTATTTCAGAAAAAAGTTAATTGAATTTTTTTGAGATGGGATCTTGCTATGTTGTCCAGGCTGGACTCGAACCCCTGTCTTCAAGTAATCCTCCTGCCTTGGCCTCCAGAGTAGCTATGGCTACAGGCATGCCAGCACTCCTAGTTCTATATCTGCCATTTTGTATCCTGTGACCTACTACTACCTACCCCATTTCCGACAACCCCCTGCCCCCTGTCCCTGTTAACCACTGTCTTATTCTTTATCACTCTGTATTCAACTTTTCTTTTTCAAAGATTCCACATATAAGTGAGATCATCCAGTATTTACAATGGGGGCACCAATCTACATGCTCACCAAGAGTGTACAGCGTTTCCTTTTCTGCACACCTTCGCCAACATTTCTTATCTCTTGTCTTTAAGGATAGCCATCCTAACAGGTGTGAGATGATATGTCATTGTGGTTTCGATTTGCATTTCCCTAATGATTAGTGACGTTGAGCACCTTTTCATATTCCTGTTGGTCATTTTTCTGTCCTCTTTGGGAAAATGTATATTCAGGTCCTTTACCCATTCTTTTAAAAATTGGACGGTTTTCCTGCTATTGAGTTGTGTGAGTTACCAATTCTTGATAATTAGGAGTTGATTTCTACTTCAGAGGGAATCCTGCTTATCTGTTTTTCCATCTGGTTCCTATTGCATACATTTGAGGCATCCCATTACTCAAAAATACTCTGCAGATGGAAAGTAGAGAACATTTTTATAAAAAGGAGAGACAAAAATGAGTTCATTGTACACTTGTTAGCTCTGGTAATCAGTTAGTTTGCTTATTTATTCAATCAACAAACCATGAATACTGACTATGTGTCAGAATAATGGTTAAAAAAAGACAATGTCCCTTCCCCCAAAGAGCAAACCATCCAGTGTAGTGACTGGAGAAGCATCAAACTAGGCTGTGATGCTATGTGGAAAGCCTGAGGGGTGCTTTTTTTCTGTTTGAGGAAGTGTGGAAATTGAGCCATATGGAGGCCAAGCAAGTTTTACCCAGGGAAGAGGGAATAGCAATGCACATCTTCCCAAGAAAATGGGGCATTGGGACAAAGGAAGTGGGAGAATTGTAGTTTGGTTGGGTCAAACTGGGTATTTTTAGAAGAAGCATGGCAGTAAGAAAAGTCAAAAAAGAGAGAATTCACTGAGAAGTGTCTGATATTGCCAAAAGCTAGCTTAAAATATCCAATAAAAGTTGTAGTTGGAAAAGAAATAGAAATGCATGAACAAAATCAAATAACTATATTCAGGACCAGCTACATAATTTGTGGGGCCCAGTGCAAAGTGAAAATATCAGGCATCTTGTTGAAACATTATTCAGAATTTCAAGATGGCAACAGCAGAGTAGTAAACCAAGCACAGGGCACTTCTGAGCATGGGGCCCTGTGTGACTGCACAGGTGACACATCCATGAATTCTGATTGTATTAGACAGAAAATTTCAGATGTTTATGCCCATCCTTTACTACCCCAGTTAAATATCCCCCATTTATCAAAATGATGACCAAGAAGCACTTAATATGTGCTAAGCACCAGGCTGGGAACTTAATTCACTTAATTTTCTCAGCAAATCTATGAGCTAGATATTACTATCCCCACTTATAGATTATAAAACCAAAGTTAAGAGAGGAAAAGCAATACTAAAAGGAAAAGTGATTTTACATATCTTGAAGACATTCCCTCAATTTCTCATGCCATGCTGTTTTAGTGAGTGCTCAATCGTCTTTTGGTATTTTCATTTCTTTCTATGGGTTCGTGTTTGCCTGGGCCATGAAAGTCCAGATTCTGTGACATCAGCCAGGGAGTTTGGGCTCATATTAGTAAAAACTGGAGTGAGAAGGGCCACATTTCACCATTCCAATGACATTACCCCACAGTGTCCCCCAACAGCTTTCTCTGGTAAGAACGTGGGGTGGATGTGGAGGGAACGGAATGCTGGCACACTCAGAAATGTCCCTTTTCAATACAGACACAGTTCTAAGGATAAATTTTACATTAAAATAGCACATCCACACTACACGAGTACAAAATCTATTTTAAAATAAGTTATTAAATCTTCAGAATCTACGGTAATTTCTGATTTCCCCCTGCAAACCTCCAATTAATAGTTTCTTAAAACAAAGGCTCAGTAGTGTTCAGACTCTTGAGTGTCCCCCGCCCCATCACCAAATGCTGCTGAATAACCAACCTATGACCATCAATAAAATCCACTTTTCCCACTTACAGATGAGAATAAGAACTGCCACAATCACAACAGAATATTAATTCAACAGTAAGCACCAAAGAATCTAAATATTTACTAATATCCCTTAGACTTTTGTCTAGACTTTTTTTTTAGCTTATTTGAACAGGACATTCCTCTTACATTTTGGTTGGGGGTTTTGGTGGTCTATTCAGGGCTCTCTGTCGAGCCTCTGCCTTTGGTCTTAGCTGTACTCACACAATCCCTGCAGCTCCGAGCCCTTAGTGTGATTAATAGCTCTGCCAGCCATTCCTATTTAAAAACTATTCCTACTTTATGTCTTTTTTTTTACTTGATTTTCTCTGATCCTTGTTTTTCTCCCCAGTAAAAATTACCCACTGTTAAGAGTTTTATTCCCATTCCAAAGCCTTGTAACTTTATTCCACATCGTTTTGTTTTGGGGAGCTTTTGTTGAGTAGATAACAGGGCAAAGCCTACTCACATTAAACAAGTAACTGGCCAAAAGGTTCTAACACAGGTTAATCTGCCAGTACCTCTCTCCCTCCATCTGCCCTCCCTTTCCAAATCCACAATTTTAAGGCAGAAAAAAAAAATATTCACACCCCCAAATGGTATACCCTCTCACACCAAGCAAGCAGTACTTCCCTTGATCTGTTTCTGCACTGGAAGTGTAAGTTGCATTTTCAAAATTATTCTGTCAGCCCTGTGACAATTTAATTTATTTATTTATCCAGTTTCTCAACTCTGTTTAGGTAGCAATGTCTCGTCAATATCTCATTCAGGTGTAGCATGGAAAAGCCTAACAACCCCGGGCCGGCAGCCAAGCTTACCAGTGACTGACGCTCGCTTAACTGAGCAAAGATTTGCTCTGCACAGAGTGGGGCTTGACTATACAAGAACCAGTAGTGACAGCAAGGATGCCGGCTAGAATCCTAACAAAGCTACTTCCAACTTGTGCTCAGGCAAGTGGAACCAACACTTAAACTGAATGTTAAGGGGCTTCAATCTTGGTACTTTTTTTTTATTTTTTTTTTCATCATTTACCTTCTGAATAAACCCTGGGATTTTAGAGAGAAAACAGCACATTAGCACTCTTAAATCACAAATCCTTGTATCTTTTTAAAAGGCTGTTGAAGATTTATTAACTTGTAGGAGCAATCATTTAATTGCTTGCTTCTGCTACACCACACACTTTTTTTTTTTAAATGACCAAATTAAACCTGCTGCACAAATTTGTGCTTTGAAGTTCATGCAAAAGGATCATTCCTTTGAGGGAGTGATAAAAAGAATTGAAATGCTCTCCTTTGGTACAAATGTCCACACATACCCCCCTTCCCCAACCGAGATACCTTCATATTACAGAAGCAAATCTTTCTCCTTTAAATGTTTCCAATTCATTTTCTAAGCCAGGTCAGAATTTCATTGTCACATTTCCCTCTGCAATTTCAATGAAAGCCCATAGCATTTACAAATGGAGGAACATTGTACTTACAATTTTGGGATGTGTAATGCAGCTGTGTATCTTATGAAAAAACTGTTATGTTTATTTTTGCTGTCCTTCCTGTTCAAAGACAACACCACTCTTGGTATAGCTGAAGAAATTAGTGAGAAACAGAAAGTCCTTTCCACACCACGAACATGTGAAAACTATTCTTTGAATCGAGATGTGGTGGCAGTAAGTAGTCTGTTGTTTGAGACTTTTGTCTCTTAGATCAAATTCAGCCCAAAGCCAACAAGATGATTTAACATCTAACCTCTCTGAATTTGGTGACATGCAACTGCAGAATCAAATATTTAGACTAATTTCCTACTTCACCAATAAAAACAGTATAGACATGAATCGGTACACACACAACAGTCCCCTGATTTGCACATTTGTTGAGTTGGCTAGCAATATTCCGATGCTGTGTGTGGATAACTAGACAGTGTCAGAGTGACAGAGGCAGTGCATCTGGGTTTTTAAAGTGCTGGATGCCTCTTACTTGGAAAAGAGCTCTGTTCCATTGCATCAGACACCCAGTAACACGATACCATGAACCTATGTGAGCATCACAAGTCCGGGCGGGTCACAAGTGAAATTCCCTTCGTTGCCAATTGAGATTGACATGTGCTGTTGTCATAAATATCACACTGTCCAATTTGGTCAAATTGGTGGTCTTGAGAATAAACAAAGGTACAGTCTACAGTCTGTCAAACTGAAAGGCATTTGCCGTGCTCAAGTGTTAGGCTTCCGCAGTGACAATTTGCTGAATCTCTGTCTGTTAGAACACTGTTTTGTAATTGGAAAAAAAAAAAAGGATTTTTTTTTAACCTTTAGGTATTCGGTTTTGTTTTGGCTTTGTTTATTTGTTTTTGTTTCAGTCTGTTTGTCAAGGCATTTAAGCCCAGAATACTACAAAGGGAAATAAGTACAGCCTCCCTGCTAGGGACATAAGAGTGTATGGATTCTGAAGGAGAGAACATGACTAGAAGGCTGTTATAACTCCCTCAGAACCCAAACGTGGTTAGCTGGGAAACAGCATTTCTTCAGAGCCATCCTTTCTTTCCTCTATGGGACTTGGAACCTGGATGCTATAATTGAAAGCCAGTATATAAAGCATAACACATCAGACTACTGTTAACATCCAGCCTCCTGCAAGGCTGCCTCCTAATAGCTCTGTTTTCTGCCTACAGTATGTGCAAGCAAGTGGAACCATCACATGCCCTGCATGCTAAAGGCCGCAGCCTTTGTCTTCTCCAAGTTCTGTCTATTTCAGAGGCTAACATGCAGCAATTAGTCTAATTAATGTGAAACAATGAGCTGTGTTACCACTTATCAAATTGATTGTTCCCCTATCAAAACAAAACAGGCTGGCTTTTTGATGTAATTTCAAGAGATGATTTGAAATGTCATGTTGCTGCAAGCCAATTACCTTATGACTAGAGTCACGGTCAACAGAATACATAATTAGCTTGAGTTTGGGAAGGCTGCTTACTGCTAGTATGTTAATTAACTGTCTTTTGTCATAAAACAAAAAGGTTGTACGAAAGGTTTTGAAATAGGTCTTTTTTATTTACATTTCTTTGTGCTTATCAACGTGAGGCATGACGATGCAAAAGAATAGAAAATTTTAATTCCACTACTTCAAATTAATACCCAGCTGCAAGGTCAGGCATAATGTGCAGGCTGCAATACCATTCACCTCACTCTAGTCCTGCCCCAGTGTATTATATTACTTGTGGAGTTAAATTAAGTATCGGGTAAAACTCGAATGTAAGAAATACTGAGCTTGAGGAAACAAATCCCCTAATAGACTTCTTTGGGGTCTCGCATGTTTTTGTGCATCTTGCCAGGGCTGGACAGTATTCGACTGCCCTGGGAATTACATTCAGGTGTCAGCTTTCAATCTTGAAATTTGGAGAGAATAAACCCATCATCAAATGATGTTATTGCCTTTACCTCAATATGGTAGAGACAGAATGCATAATGGGCACCTGTGGGCTTGTAAAGGAATCCTATCTGTGAGGCCAGGGCTCTGTAACTCATCTGTAGCTTCCTCTCGTATGTGATAGCTTGGCAATTCCACATTCTTGATTAAGGAACCAATTCTGAATTTCTTGAGCTTTAATGCATTCTGGGAGTAGCTACCATCAGTAACTGACAATTAACAATCAAGTCCATGGCAGACTTACGCCATGGTTTGACATGAATATTAGCAAACTAGCTTCTGGTTTGGAGAACAATTTGGAAGTCCCTCGAAGTCTAATACAATTGTTCCACCGTCGAATGGCATCCTTTCACCCGCAAAGACGGTTGGGAGAGGTTCTCTTGGGGATCTCATAATTGTCTATGAGAAATGTGTTACCATTTTGTGGGTGCTTAAAAACCCTTCAATTTTTCTCTGGATGTGGTTCAGGTCTGACAGTCATATTAGAAAGTTGATCAAGAGTCTGAGAAAAACATATCACATTGCTATTTTTGGATCAGTTTAATTTACAAACTAGACTTTCTGTTCTAACTTGTTTCCATCTTTCAACATAGTTTCTTTTATTTCTGATATAATTAAAATCCTTAAAATATGATATGGAAAATATTAAATAAAGAGGGCAATGTTTTTTCTTTTGGAATATGGGTTTCTCATTTTGGTAATGCAGGGTAAAGAACCTTGAGGTACAGATATCTGACAGAAAGGAGGCAGATCTCAGCTGTGTTAGACGGGAGAGAACAGTAAGTTTCCGGTATTCTCTTAATCTCTTTGCAGCAGATTCTCTACCCTTTGCCAATAAAAAAAAAAAAAATCATGAATTGTAATTATGGTCTTTACAGGGAGTAGATGGGTGAAAGAGAACCAAGATGAGGATGGCTATCTAAGAAGCCTGGCTCATTAAATAGTATTAATGCTAACCATTGCTGAGTGCTTTCTTGGTGCCAAGTATAGTACTAGTCCCTTTCTACATTTCAGACAAACCACAAAGCCCAATAGAGTCATGGGCTTAGTATGTGAGGTAGCTAACAACAAAAGAAATGTGCTAATTTCACAGCTGGGCATGGAGACTCTAGTGTGTCTGACACACTCCTGTTTTGGAATCAAAAGGTCTTAGAACCCTATAGTTGAGTGAAATCTTAGAGACATACTTAACCTCCGTTCCAGTGTGGAATTCTTTCTGTACTGGCCCTGACAGACTGAATTGAGACTCCTTTCAGGGAGGGGTCTCTTTGATGGAATTTGGAGAAACATCCAAATATGTTCCAAAAGTTTTTGGATTCATGCTGATAAGAAAATGTAGAATTCTTGATGTTTGGTTGCTATTATATTACTGTAAAGCTAAGGCAGAGCTCATAGATAACATGAGGTGCTACACTTCTGAACTTGGGTTACTTGGAAGGACAAGACAAAATCCATGTAAAAAGGCTTGGCTGAATAAAAGTCCTGTCTGAACGAGAGTCTTGGGTGAGTCTCAATGAGAGAGCATCAATGAATCTAAAATTTATTTATATATGTATTTATGTATTTCTTTATTGAGACAAGCCCTGTCATCCAGGCTGCAGTACAGTGGCATGCTCATGTCTCACAGCAGTCTCAACTTCCCAGGTTTAAGCAATCCTCTCACTTCAGCCTCCCAAGCAGCTGAGACTACAGGCAGGTGTCACTCCACCGGCTAATTTTTGTAATTTTTGTAGATGGGGTTTTGCCATGTTGCCCAGGCTAGTCTTGAACCCCTGGGCTCAAGCTATCCACCTACCACAGCCTCCCAAGGTGCGGAGATTACAGACATGAACCACCATGCCTGGCCCGAATATAAAATTTTAAATGTGGGGACTATAACATCAGGTTTGATCATAAACAAGTGCAAAGGTTTACTTGTAATATTATTTGCTCCCAGCTCAGGTCCCAATTTGGCCATTCCTCAGTTGATAAAAATCATTAAGCAGAACATCAAGTTTCATATGATATAATTCTGTCAAAGAATATTCCTCCTATTTTTTTTTCTTTTTTTTCTCTAATGGGAAAGAAAGAAGAAAAGAGTTAAAAGGGAAGGAAAGAAAGGAGGGAGAGAAGAAACTGTAAAGTCACTATTAGTTGCCAGGTACTGTGCTAGCTTACATGTCTATGTACTTTCATACAGGGCGCTACGCTAAATTTTTGTACTACCTCATCAAGTTCTCATAGCAACCCTGCAAGTTGTGTACTATTTTTCCAACTATATCTTTTTGCCAATGTTAGTGATAAGTCAAGAAGCCTTAGAAAGGACAATTAAGCCAAGGCTCTGAAACTAACTTTGACTCTAAAATTCTACTCCTTCCAAATGCACAAGGCTGTTTGGTGTTTTTATTGTTGTTTTAAAATTTTATTGTAAAAGCTGAACTGAACAAGGGTCTGACTGCTTTTTTACAGTAAAAAATTAAAAAAAAAAAACCCATGAGAACACCTCCAATTGTCATCATTAAAAATGGAACAAAATGAATTGGGGACAATAGCTAGCTCCATCCTATGAAGCAGTATGATGAGTTACATTTCTATCATTTGAGGTCTTGAGGATGAGGGATTTAAGGAATGCTGAGTGATAGCAACATTTTTGTGCTGAATTCCAAATGCTTTCCTGAATTTAAGAACATTTTAAGACAAATCAGTGTGTTTAGAAAACAAGGTATTTTGGTATGTTGTTCTCCATAAAACCTAAAATTCCTCAGAAATGTTTTCTTCAGTTTTAAGCAAACCTTGAACATGTGCAGAAAACAATACTCAACGGAAAGCAACGTCTTCACCAGCCCATCTAACAGGTGGGCCCCTCAAGCCAACAGGACTGTTGCCGCTCTTACTGCAGAGGTAAGGGTAGAGGAGGGCTCTCTGGAAGGACCAGGATGTGGCACAGCTAAGGGGCATGAAATGAGCTGTCCTCATAGACACATTCTTGAAATGGCAGTCAGGCACTTGGCTCGCCTCCACCACCTTGCACAGAGCTAAACATCTCTTTATGTCAGAACAAATTGAGCAAGCCTCAAATCTTTTTTCTTTTCTCTGACATCAGTGAGATGAGTGCATAAGCTCAGGGAATGAATGAGGAAGACAGAGACAGAAAGGGGGAGGAAAAAAGGACAGTTCAGTTCACATGAAAGCACTATGACACAGCTACACACCTGCAAACTGTTCCTAGGAGCTCTTAGAATCTTTTATGAGTGGTGGTGGTGAAAACAGAGAAGCAGCAGGGCCAAGTTACCACTTTCCTGCACTCAGATCACCAGGACTCAAGTTCTTTCCCCACACCTGCACCAGACACTTCAAGACATGCCTCCATGCCTTTGTGCAAATGGCAGAAACACTTGGCCCTTTTTTCTATGCCATCTATTCCTTTTGCTCTTGCTTACAACCTGCTTATCTATGTTCAGAGCATGCAGCAGTATAAATTAATCCTTACATGATTTCACAGTGGCATATATGTCAGTGTTTCTGTATGTTAAGTCTCAAAGAAAATGTAAAAGTCCAGAAAGCATCCAGCTGGGAAGATGGCAAGACAGTACACAAGGGGAGGAGACACAATGTTAGAGAACAGCTGGAAAGCCTCAAAATATATTTGATAAAAAGACAGAGGTATACAGAATGTGGTGGTCAAGTAATAGAGGGCAGAATATATATATTATATATATATAATATATATATCTCCATGATATTCTATATGGTATATAGTTTATATATAAAATCTGCCTTCCAAGTATTGCTTTTTGGAAAGTAGAGCTAATTCTTAAACAAAAATGGATGTGTGTGTGTGTGTGTGTATGATATACACATGTATATACATAACTCTATGATATATATAACTATGATATATATACGTGTATATTTAACTAATATATATAACTATGATATATATACATATATATAACTCTATGATGTGTGTGTATATATATATATATATATATAACGTTATGATATACATATACATCTATCCATTTTTAAGTAGCCTCGCTTTCCAAAAAGCAATATATTTAGGAACAGACCAATAGAAGAGGCATAGAGAAACTAAAATGTAACCTGCCTTTATGCACAGCCCTGATCATACCAGATCACTGGGCCCTGTTTTGAGAGGCAAAAATAAATTTCAGAAACTAAAGAGAATAACAATGAGTAAAATACTGGATTACTGGATTTAGCACAAATATGAAGAATGTGAATTCTACAAAGATTTCCTTTTTAAATAGGAGATGATGGTTGCTCTTGAGGAAATGTTTGGTATGGGAGAAGATGGGACCTATCAAATAAGATGAGATAATATAAATATTTCATTTAGTCGTTATCATCTCTTTATGATGATGAGAAGACATTATTACCATATTTTTTATTCTAACTCATAAAAAATGGTCTATCGTCCACATTTGTAATGGGCTACAGCACACTAATCTTAGTTTGGCATAAAGCTCATACAAACCACTCAATATTTTCAATATAAATGTAATGACTTCTGATTTTAGGGAAACATAACAATGCTCAAAAAAAATCACTCGTTAGCTCTAACCTCTCCTATTGGTCATTTATGTAAGTATGCGCACTTGCAAAAAATAAAATAAACTTTCTGCATATTCATTATGAAGAAGACGGATGACAATCAGTAGGAGAGACAGCAAATTTCTTCTTGAGGATTAGGCTCCAATTGGTTGAATTTCAACATCAACCTGGCAATTTTACTATTAAGTCAGCAGAAGTGAGTTCTTATACACTATGCCACTTACTACCGGAGAACATCAGGCAAAGGGAAAAGAACACGCTAGAATAAATTGTGCATTATTTCTGGCATTAGTTAAAGGAACAGAGCATTATAAGAAAAAAAATACAGTACCATTGATTTTTACAGGTGTTTAATACAGATAAGCTGAAAAAAGGGTTTCCATTTTAAGCCTAGTGATGGCTAAAGATGCATTCAAATATGTTCAAAAGCAATCTAAAGTCTTCTAAAATGGTGTTTAAGCTATTCAGGCAAAACGTAAATAATTTTTGTCATAGTACTGAGGAACGTAGAACAAAAGCAGTGTCCAAGGAGCTGACTCTGGCACACGGCCGGCCACTGTCAAATCAGGGAGGTCATTAAAACAGAGGTAATACTGTTTATCCATTACATGATCAAAGGTTATTTAGGGAAAACAGTAACAGACTGTCCTTAGAAAGGTAGGAGGCATAATTACCCTGGAAATCTCCAAGTCCCACTCTCCAGAGAAGATACCAAAAGAAACAATTACGTTAAAGAGTCAAACATATGCTTAAAGAGTTACTATATAAAATAAGTAAATCCTTGATTTTTTTAACCTTGTCTGTTTTTAACATATTTCTTTAAAGCTCAATTTGAAAGAATAGGGAAATTTTTGCTTTTATTGAACAACCATAAGTAGATATACATTGAACTGCTTTGCAAAAACCAAATTTAAAAATAAGGTTATATCTGCACAACCACTCAATGGGTAATTTTTCTATTTACTTATTTTGGGGAGTCCCTTGGTCTCCAATTTCTGCAGAGCTGTGTGTTCATGTAGTAGATTGCATAATGAACAAGGCAAAAAAAAAAGAATAACTATTTTTGACCACACAGACATAGCACTCATAGATGCTATAAGAATATAGGTTTGTTTTTGGCATTCTTCACTATGTACTAGGTTTTGTCTTCCTCTCTTTAGCAATCAGTCTTTCTTTCTTAGAAATAAATTTGGTAACTCTGGCTCAAATATAAATTCAATTTCTATGATTTCCAGCTCTTGCTCATCTTTTTAATCCACCCTGTTTTCTCCATGACCTTGGCCAGATACTCATTTCTCTTTCTCATTACTACTGTGATCATATCCTTACTGATGGTATAGTACATCCTCTTGAATAAACATCCAAGAAGAACTCATTGTTGCCCAAAGTCCCTCAGGTCAGTTGACCAAAAAACATGAATTTAGGGTCTATTTTCTATGCCATATAGCAATGAGGACAGGGCTGATATAAATGAGGACAGAAGGGGTTCCATATACAAAAATATCAGCCTCCATAACAAGTATTGGAATAATTACAAAACATGATGTTAACTGAGACAAAAGAATGCTGTGCAGCTGAACAGCTGAATGCTGTGGAGTACAAGCTAGAGGAGTAACTAGAATTAAGCTGGATGCAGTTGCTACACAGATGCCCAGTCACTAACAGATCTCGTGAGCTGTGATGGCTGATTCATGTTCTGGAAATGCTAGAGTAGAAAACCCACGACTCAGATACATTCGTCTGTTAAACACGTGATATGATCAGCTACAAGTCAGAGCACCTCAAGTCATAACCTTGCCAAGCCTGGTTAGTGATAATTCTGGACACTAAGTGGCTCAGCTGTGACCCTCTGTGTGTCTCAGAGTTTCCATATGGGAAATGTCATGGGACTCTTTTGAGTTATAAAGGACATGTAAAGGAAGACTTTGTGGTATCAGTAACTTAATAATATTCAGGAATCCCGTTATACTTGTCATATTATGGAACTTAGTTATAATGGGTCATGGAGTATGTCCCAACTCAGAGGATATCGAATCTGTATAATACAGACTTATAACTAGTATCTATTTTAATTCTACATAGGTTGGGTGATAGGGTGCCAAGAACATATATTTTTTGAAGCCAGAAAATTAAGGTTCAATTCTTTGCTTGACCAATGGTGAGCAATGTTTGGAAGTCATTTAAGTCCATCTGTGGCTTGTCTGTAAAGTGGTGAAATAGTAAAACCTGCCTTTTTCAGGGATGTCATAGTGAAGCTCAGACAGGTGGATATGCATGAAAGTGATCATAAGTGCCTGCACACTATACACACATAATTGTTATTCTTCTTTCCCTAGATTTGTACTACAAAGTCCTGCTTATGTCGGGGGGAAATCATTCAGAAAACACACTCATTCCCCTAGGAAAGAATTCTTACCACTCTTGTGAATTTGAGGAATAGTATCTCAGTTGCATTAACTGGTGTTTATTAATGTATTATGAGCCTCTGCTGTGGCATCTGATTCACAATAAAGAGATTAAGCATGCTAATTTGTCATTTATTTTCCAATGCCTGCTTTCCTGCCTGCAGCACCACTAATATCCCAGGAGCTCCTCAACCCAATTATTTCCCATTTTGCATTACTGCTGAAAGTAGTGCTAATGTGCCCAAAAGGCTTAAGTCCTTGGTCATGAAAAAAAAAAAAAATGATGCTTCTCTCCCCACCACAATGCTATTGTCATTTGCTGAGAAGAAACACCCCTGGACCACTGGGCCATATCTAGTAATCAAACCAAATTAGCAGCCTGACTGCACTGTGGACATGAGCAGCAGACCTGTGCTTATTTAGTATTTATTTTTGGGGTGGAAGAGAATTCCATCTGTAGAATGAAATTCACAACCTACAGGGAGTTGAATTATACGATGGTTATATACACAGTTTTGTTTGCTTGTTTGGGGAATTGCTGGTCAAAATCACTCAAATAACTGGTGAACTCAACTTTTTCATCTCAAAAAATTAATAAGCAGTTGTTTAGCCAAATCCAAATATTAACTTGCAAACTAATTTGTGAATACAGACACAACTCATTATTAATAGAAGCAGCATAAAGATTTCTCATTTTCTATGCTTTTAAATCCAGCCTTATAAATGGTTTTTAACCTAACCATGTAATATTTCTGCTACCTTCCTCAGTCTTTCACTTTGAAATGCGCTTTTTGCTCATCCCAGGAGTTTCTGTATTGCTTAAGGCAAAATACTCCAGCACACCTTCACAACTATAAACTGTAAACATTTCTCTGCCTTTTTCTGTCCAAGGCTCAGAGCCCGTTTAAATGTCGGTGGATAGTTTCAGAAACATACTAGACTCCACAGTTGCCAAAAATAATTATTGTCAAAACTTGCCAATTTCCCCAAGAACGTAAAACTTATATTTTTAAAATTTGATAATTTTAGCTGTGAGGAGATACTGACTGAAAACAGATTGTTATTTATTTCAAAGATGTTCAGCACCAAAGATGAGATGCAGCAGATTAAGTTAATCTCTACGAGGTTATTTCTTACCATTATTTTCTTAAATCCTCCCCTCACTTTAATCAAGAATAGGAATGTTAAGGGCTTGACGCAGGGAAGAAGCATAGATTAGTGGTTAGCATAATAGCATGAAAGCCAGGAAATGTGAAATCTATTCTGGGCCAAGTGGTCTTAGGTGAGCACATTATTTACAGCCTCAGTTTCTCCATATATAAAACCAAAAGCATTGCACACACTGAAAATGAGAGCTTCACTGTGCTGACATTGTTCAGTGCTGACTATGTGCCAGGCACCATGCTCAGGACTTTAAAAGGATTACCTTGTACAGTGTTAGTATCTACTTCTTAGTAGATAATATTATCATCCAAAGTTTACAAATAAGGTAACTGAGGTACAGAGACATTAAGTAAATGGCCACACAGCTGGGAGCCAACTGTGGAGGCTGAGCTCTAACCCACAGACAACACTGCCCTCTAAATTGTTGGTTTGGCATTATCTGGAAGGGCTTTGTGGAGTGGGATATGCTACACACCTAATCCAGAAAATTTCCAGAATAGTGGCCCAGATTTTTCTCTCTCCTTTTGGGGCTCTGTGCCACCTGCCCTGGGAAAAAGACCACCCAGGCTCAGGCCTTCCTGGCTTGGCTGCACCTGGTAGCCCCCACATACTGCAGTTGCGACACAGCAGTGCTTTATCTGCCAACTGAACCCGAGACATTTGTGTTCGGTTCAGCGCAGCTGGTGGAGGGAGGCTCAGATTTCCGCCGCACTGAACACAATGAAGCAGCCCTGTCACAGGACCATTACGAAAGCACATGCTCCCTGGCTAATTTTTGTAGCATAAGGGTGTAGACTATTTAAAACTATTCCCCGCCCCCAGCTCTTAAATGCCTGCCTAGGAGTCAAGTTCATCCAGGGGTCTATTGGCCATATGTTATTTGGTGTCACTTTTTTTTCTGCATATTGGGGAACACACACAC
The DNA here is from genome assembly GCF_029289425.2 of Pan paniscus. NCBI lineage: Eukaryota > Metazoa > Chordata > Mammalia > Primates > Hominidae > Pan > Pan paniscus. Next base: position 32,584,792 of record NC_073249.2, on the reverse strand, counting down.
ACACAGGAAGTGGCTTCCAGAGGAAAATGTTTATGATTGCTGGCAGCCTGGATACCAAATGGCTCACATGCAAAGTGTAAAGGAACAACGCTGCAGCTCCTCTGCTCAAACCTGGTGTCTGTAGGAAAAGCCAACTTGAACTTGACTTGCACAGATGCTAAAGAAATACCTCTTTCACTACCAGCATTCATCGTGGGTCATCAGAGTTAACTCGCCGAAATGGGAGCAAAGGTTTAAAGGTCTTATCACATCACATCCTGGAGTACTGTATGGAACATGGTTTCAAAATATATCACATTCATGGGTGTTCATTACAAACCGTGGTCATTTAATAACACATCTCATAATTGTGGACTTAATAGGAGCTATTAAAGATGAGTATGTGAGGTAATACACATGTTAATTAGCTCAATTTAACCATCCCACAATGTACATATATTTCAAAACATGTTGTGCCCAATAAATATATACAATTTTCATTTGTCAATTTAAAAAAAAGAGCCACTGATCTTCACATTCCATGATGTTGGTTAAACAGTGAATACTAACATAATGCCTTTTGTGGCTAGGCCAAAAGCAAATAAGCATTAAGCTACAGTAAAAGAATCACACTCTAAGAAACACACCCGAGTACTTTAACATATCTGGAATAGGGTTGCAAATGGTGCATGCCTAAGTTTCCTGAAATTCAAGAGTTTTGAGATGCAGTTGCTAGATCAATATTTGCACATTTAAAAGATCTAAACTGAGTTAAGAGATGCTTTGTATCCACTAAAATCTCATTGAAGGGAAGAGAAATAAACGAATCATACATACGACTTTTAAGATGTTTTGAAACAAGTTCCCCTAAAAAGAAGGCTTTCAAAGAAGGCAAACATTGAAGATTTGCTAATAAAGAAAAATATCTTCCCAAATAAGTGATTCAAACAATGTGGGGCATCTATCACGGCTTCATTATCCTACTCAAGGTTTAGAGAAAACATTTCTTAAACTTTCAGTAACCAGATATTCTCATTAGAAAACACTGACCGCCTTCTTTCAAATATCACAACCAAATTTAAACAATTTTGTAGGAAAGCATCAAAGAGTGCAAACCATTGTTATTAAAGAAAGAAAATGATAAAAAAAAAACACACACACACAGGTTTTGTGGGTCAATATGGAGCAGACTTTCTTAAAAGGCAAAATATTTTGGCAAAACTTACCCTAAACACACATTCAAATAATGTCTGGAAGTTGTGAAAAGACCCTAGGAAATGAACTCTTCTCCTTTCTACAAATATTGAGAAAACAGCTACCAGATGCAAATGAACTGCTGAACTCAATCCGTGGTCTTAAAACTGTATTTCAATAGAATAGCCAATGTATCATCTGAGTATGAAAAAGATGTACCATAATAGCATTCTGAAAAATGAATTAGGAACACATTGTCATCAACTCCAGGAAAAATAATAAAGGTAGAAAAGATTAAGAGGCAAGCATATCTTTCGGAATTGTAAAATGGGTTTATAGGTCTTCTAATAACAACTTTTACTCAAACCTTACATAAATAGGCTTAGATGATACAAATATTATGTGGGCTGTGTGGACACTCCCAGGTTCCTAATCATGTTTAGGGATTACTCGACAGAACAGAGACATTTCATTCCTATTGGGCCGAGGGATTACAGCAAAGAAACATCTAATATTCCATTTTTTAATTTCATGCATTTTTTATTTACCTTTAATGATGCTGTATATATTCATCATCCTGAAATATTAAAACAGTATGAAAAAAGTAATAAATTGGTGGAAAATTTAGGGAATAGGAATGCAACAGCACGCAAATCATACACTATCAAGTGCTTGATACACATTTAAAATTACTGCCTACTACGGCAAAGCCAAATTCGTAGCAGATTTCTGAAGCACAAAGTCACAATAAGAAGATCAGCAGAACAGACTGAAATAATAGAATATTCATCCCTCTAATCCATATGCAATTCTTCAGGGCTTTTTTTTTTTAACAATGCATATGAGGTCTGACTGTATTCGGGATTTAAATAAGTTGTCTCCTTCTTGCTCCTCTCTATTTTTGTAAAAAGAAAAAACTATATACAGTTATCATTTCTGCACTGCTGCACCAACAATGACAGGGTTAGCACATTTCCTCACACCTCAAATGAAACAATAGCATTTTTAAACAACAAAAGTGTTAAAAAGGAATACATTTATTCATCCCACTAAAACCCCCTGAAACAGCTTTTTGGGAAGAAGAAAAGTTGTCATTATTCATGGGGGGAAATGAAGTGATGTTTTTTGTCATTTAATTACCAGTTAATGGATTGATACTATAATATAATATTGCATTTAAATACTGAGAAGAGCTAAGGTTGGCATTTTATTTTTGCTTCACTCACCTTCCCTTGCAGGGAGATGAGAGTGCCTATCAGGCGTTATTCAATATTGTAACAAGGACTAGAAAATTGTAGAGGAATAAGGAACCATCATCTGGTTTGGCATGGGCACTTCTGGAGGGCACTTGAAACTCTAGGAAAAAGAAACGGCACACTGGTCATCAGATGCCCTGTTCAACAAGATGCCTGCCATGGTCCTCATCCTCTTAGCTCATGTCCTCATTGCCAAGAATTAGCAGCTATCTTCCAGTGGCTGCTGTGTGTTTCTTTTTTTTTCCTTCAACTTTTATTTTAAGTTCCAGGGTACATGTGCAGGATGTGCAGGTTTGTTATATAGATAAACGTGTGCCATGGTGGTTTGCTGCATAGATCATCCCATCACCCAGGTATTAAGCCCAGCAACTATTAGCTATTCTTCCAGATGCTCTCACTTCCTCCCTTCCACCTACCACAGGCCCCAGTGTGTGTTGTTCCCCCGATGTGTCCATGTGTTCTCATCACTCAGCTCCCACTTATAAGTGAGATCATGTGGTGTTTGATTTTCTGTTCCTGTGTTAGTTTCCTGAGGATAACAGCTTCCAGGTCTATCCATGTCCCGGCAAAGGACATGATCTCATTCCTTTCTATGGCTGCATAGTATTCCATGGTGTATATATACCACATTTTCTTTATTCAGTTTGTCATTGATAGCATTTGGGTTGATTTCATGTCTTTGCTATTGTGAGTAGTGCTGCAGTGGACATACGTGTACATATATCTTTATAACAAAATGATTCATATTCCTTTAGGTCAAATGGTATTTCTGCCTCAAGATCTTTAAGGAATTGTCACACTGTCTTCCACAATGGTTGAACTGGTTTACACTCCCACCAACAGTGTAAATGTGTTTCTTTTTCTCCACAACCACAACTCACCAGCATCTGTTGTTCTTTCAGTTTGTTTGCATATGCTTATTTCTTTCATTAATGACCCTTTATTGTCTCACAACAAGGAGGAAAACCAATAAAACAAAAACTACTTCAAATCCTTCCTATTCTTTAAAGTTTTCTGTGTATCTTCTTCCTTTTTTAAGCGACTTTCTTTTCCATTCACCCAAAAGCATTGATCCCTACTTTGTGCTAATGTTAACAGCAAATTTCTTATGGTCCAAATCACATTCCACTTCATGGAATGGTCCTTTGCCATATAAGCATGTCTTTTACGAGATTAAGTCCTTTCAGGGCAAAGGCTGAGTCTTTTTTTCCATTATTTTCTCTCTTGCAATACTGATCACAGTTCTTTGTACTTTGTGGGTATTTAGTACTTTTTTTTTGTCATTGTCATTGAATCGATGGAAGCTAGTTAAATGTTTTATTTTGGCTATGTTCAGTGTTTTTCAGTTCACTATTCAAATTAGACAATTCTACCAGTTGTGGACATGGTTTGTTACTATTAATAATCCTAAGCAGAGGGATGTAACACCATTTTAGAAAATAAAGTGGAGAAAACCAGCCTGTTTTCCCACCTAAAACACTGACCCTAACAGAAAAGAGTACACAGCTTTGTAGAACAATGGAAATGTTTACAGGGTATGGAGCAGACCAAAACAATACAACTGTAGAAATAAAAATTCCCATTATTGCCAAGTAATAGAGAGACATGTAACACTTCAAAGGGGCATATGGCAGAGGAGAGAAGAAGCGTTCATCATTCCATTTAGGGGAGAAAATAAGCGTTTCTTTACGGAGAGAGATCTCACTACATCCAAATTTAATAAGTATAACATAGCCTGGTAAGATTTTAATAAAAAGGAAAATTTTAAGGAAGTTCTCATATTCCAGACTTTTGTCATTTGTGTAGCAGTGATGTGCACCATTTTCATTCAACACTCACAATACATAATACATTTCAGAGTCGAGATAAACTGAGAATTCAGTTTTCTTCCTTCTATTCTTTATTGAATGTTTTAAGTTTATTCTTACATTCCCCTTTAAAGACATGAAATAGCTTGAGAAAAAAATATTTAAAATATGGAGTGATGAATGGCAAGAAGAAAAGAGAAACAACTCATAAAGGGTTATGTAAATTGTAGGAAAAATCATACCTAATGTCTTTGACATTCCCTCTGCCTTGTGTCAGAGCAAACTCCTCAATTCTGATCATGACACAGTGATCTTATCTACGACATGACATCATCTTTTTTTTTCCGTTCAAATTCCCATGCCAGTAAGCCTTTCGACTCTAGGCACTCATTCAAAAATTCAGGAGTGTTCTCAAGTTCTTGTGTGAACCAAGATGTGTCAACCCACAGCAGGTGGTTCAGCTGCTCTGAGATTCTTTGCTGAGTATATCCAGCCTTTGGCTAAAGCATCTAACAAACAATACATTGCTTTGCAATTAGCCACCCGTTCTTATTAGGGTTAATAAATTACCTGCTATTTATAACTGTAGACAACAGGTCAAGGGTGTCACATATGATGGGGCAGAGAAAGTAGTAAAAGTTTGCTAACCTTCAAATTCTATACCAAACACCAACTCCATTCATGAAGGCTTGTCTTCCCTTTCCTATGAAAGCATTCCTTCTCTTGCCTACTTATCCTTTTTACGGTTGCACAAACTTTGCTTTCCCTGCCTTTGTGGACTGATCATATTTTATTGGACTTTTTGAAAATATTTCTAGAACAGGAATAAACTACGTTACAAAGTTTTCAGAGCCTGACTTAGTTTTATAGATTCAGCTGCATGTGTGTTAACCCATTTAAAAAAAACAAAGTCTGAGCTAATAAGAATACACTAGGGTTAGGCCAAGTGACATAAACAGTTGGAAAGAGAAGCCATTGGTAACTACGGTTGTCACCCCTCTTACCTTACTTGCTCCCTCCTTCCAGGACAAATGTGTCCATTTACCCTCACTAGGACGTGCAGTTTCCCACCTTCCAGACCATACTTTCCCTGTTTTGCGGTCTCTATTTAGTGGGATTTTCTATTTGCTGGGAAATATTCTAAATATTTTACCCATCCCACTGAACCATTTGAAATTGTGGGGGTTTATTTGTGGGGATCTTAATGGTTAAATATTAAAAATTCCTAGGCCAAGCATGGTGGCTCCTGTCTGTAATCCCAGGGCTTTGTGGGGCCAAGGTGGGAGGATCACTTTAGCCCAGGAGTTTGAGAGCAGCCTTGGCAACATAGTGAGACCCTGTCTCTATAAAAATGTATAAATTAGCCGGGTGTAGTGGCCTATTCCCGTAGTCCCAGCTACTCAGGAGGCTGAGATGAGAGGACGGCTTGTGCCCAGGAGTTTGAGGTTGGAATGAGCCATGATAACAGCACTGCACTCCAGCCTGGGCGACAGAACAAGAACCTGCCTCAGGAAAAATAAATAAATAAATAAATAAATAATAAAATTTAATTAAAAAAACAAAAAGAACATTTTAAAAATTTAAAAAATGAAATTTCCTTATGATTCAACCTAATGCCTTATCTCACTTGTGTCTTACAGTGCTATTTTCTGGTGGATAGTATTATAGTGCAGTGTCACACAACTACTCACATACAAAAGCTGGGCTTTAAAACTGCCTCTACGTGGGTTCAAAGCTTGGGATGCTGACCTCCATATTCTGATGTCCCTAGGTAACTCTCCATTGCCTGGCCAAGCAGAAGGGGAGTTAGATCTTTGTCACAAACATATTCATCTTTTAAGTATTTGGTAACTCTGACATGATAAATCACAGTATCTCAGATTGGGAACTTCTACATTTCTCTATAAAGATGGAGATGTATTTTTTTTTTAGAGTTGTATGAAATGAAATCATTTGATGGTGAATTTCAGCCTCTGCATAGAAATGTACTGTGCCCAGCCTACATGTAAATATGCAGCTCTGCCCAAGTAGCTGTTCTAAAAGTCACTGTTCCAAAATGCGATTTCATTAAGAAATAAATACTGATACTCTCTAATTAAAGTCTGAATAGGTAATAATCTATACAAAATAGCTAACACTTGGAGGAAATCAATTACCAAACCCAGCTGAAAAACTAAAACTGTCTCAACTGTAAAAGAGATGACCAACAAACAAAGAAAATTTATCTATTGAAAACAAATAATGGCATCAAGGTTGTCATTGTACTTCTTAACAAAAATGCTCACAAATCAATAAATTTAAAGAAGGAATCATGGCCTTAAAGTGGTAAATATGTTTCCCAGTCCTCCTCTCCAAGGCAAATCCATTGGCACACACCTGTTGTTATGTAACAAAGTGAATTAGGCAGGTGTGTGGAAGGCTTATCTTTAAGTCATCAAGGATTTCTGCTACTCCTGAGTCTCAGGTTCCTTCATTTGTTTATATAAATGGGCCAATAGTTGTTGAAACACTTCAGAGCACTTAACTAAAGCAAACAAAGCTCTTGAACTTTAAATATCCAACAAGAGAAGCTATTGACAAGTAGGACTTTACTTAGCAAATCTCAGTATTATTTGGAACCTTAATACAATCTTACAGATTGATAAGGAAGCCATACGACCCAGATGCTTATCTTCATTTAGATTCCACATAGAAGACACTGTACTAATTTCAGACAAGGTTCCAAAAACAATGCTCCCGTCTAATAGTTTTGCTTTGTTTTCTTTTTTAATTTTTATTGTTGAGATTGAAGATGAGTTTACCCAATTAGAAAAGGGAAAGAATGTCTTCGATTTGTAGCTTAGCCTTCCAGCTTTCCTATTTCCTCCCAAACTGAAAGGTATTTCAGAAAGCTATCCTGTGATGAGAACCTTCGACTAACATCTCGGTGCCGGATTTCATCTCAATATTCCCAATATCTGAAAGAATTTGCATGAGTCACAGACCCTTCCTAAGCTCCAAAGTCTTGAATCTGTAAGAGAAGGGAGTAAGACTGGATGCAAAGACCTCTTTCAACTCTAATAGATAATTATTTTACTATTTAATGTATTTACAATGATGAAATCAATTGATTGTTTTATACCGATAGCTAGAGAAAGATGCCACAGTACTGTTGTATATAAGGTTGCATAAAATATTCTCAAGTGAAACTAATGGATTCTTTGTTTTGTTTTCTTTGTGTTTAGGAAGAAAATATCAGTGTTTCTTTGGAGATTGGTATTGCAATGGTGTGGAGATGCTGGGTTTCATTCTTCCTTTGGAATTTCATAATCTTACTTTAGTTACTGCTTGGATATGGGTTTCCTTTTGGCACTAAAAGGAAAAACACAAGAGAAAACTCATTCTTTTTTAAAAATTTAAATCACTTATTTCCATTTTCCTTTCTAGGCTGACAAATACATTGAATTCTAGCTTGTCTCAACTTTCAGGTTTTCTAATTCGACAGAACTGTTTATCTTCTCATTTCAGACTTAATAGAGCCACCCATTTCTGATAGGAATGCAAGCTTTCTTTACAAGATGCAATGCATTAGACTAAAATAGTTTCTCAGGAAAATTTCAAAACTTCTACTGGCTCCTGGCCTATGATTTTATAACTTATAGTGCAGAAAGGATTAAAGCCATATTCACATCCTTAGCTACTGACTGACTGCCTTTCATTGCAATGAAAGGGAAGCCTGTTTTGTATATACCCTTCACAAAATGGACATGGCTGAGCTCTGCAGTACTTGAGGGCAGGTTCCAACTGCAATGCATTCTTCTTATTTATCTTTTTTTCTGATATAATCACCAGTAATGATGAAGCAAAGTCCAGAAAATCTGTAAAACGACTTTCTTTCCCCTACATTTCCCAGGGCCGCATTAGGGAGCAACGCCCAACATCTTTTCAAGTGTCCTGCTGTGTTTTAAGTTATTTTATTAGGCTGGGCATGGTGGCTCATGCCTGTAATCCCAGCACTTTGAGAGGCTGAGGCAGGCAGATCATTTGAGGTCAGGAGTTTGAGACCAGCCTGACCAACATGGTGAAACCCCATCTCTACTAAAATACAGACATTAGCCGGGCATGGTGGTGGGTGCCTGTAATCTCAGCTACTCAGAAGGCTAAGGCAGGAAAATCACTTGAACAGGGGAGGGGGAGGTTGTAGTGAGTGGAGATCATGTCACTTCACTCCAGCCTGGGCTTCAGAGTGAGACTCCCTCTCAAAAAATAAAAATAATAATAATAAATAGTCATTTTAATTTTTTTTTTGCCTGTATTAGACAGAGTGTGAACTACGGAATGATAAAATGTAGTCTTAGGCACAGATCCTGCAGGGAATAGCTTTTGAAATTCTCCAACATACTAAGTTATAATTGGGTTTTAATGCATAAAATGGCTGAGCAATTTAAATGTTTAGAAAAGAAAACAGTCTTTCCTAGAGTTTATGAAGTGGTAAGCCTATTTCTTATAATGATTAACTGTGAGTCATCCTTTCAAATACAAGCATCCATTAGCATATGCTCCTCACAAGAAATGCTGCAAGGCACTTGCCAGTTTACCAAACTAGTGTCTTATTATGGCAAATTTGTCGCAGATTTTTATCTGAGAAATGAAGATGGCAAGTAACGAACCATGAACCACATTGAGTTTGCTGTCTACCTGCCTTGCCTTACTAGGTGAAGAACAATGTTTTAAAAACATATAATCACTATCTGTCTGCATGTAGTCTTGCTTGGAGACAGAGAATTCACTACATCAGGAGGTCTGTAGTCTACAGAATGTGTCACAGTGACAGAGGCCTGTCCTTGAAGACTTGATCCATCTGCTTGCTTTTTACCAGTGCTTCCCTTTGCCATCAGTTTCTAGTCCCACACCATAAACATCATTTCAGTAATGGTGAGCCCTCTTCCCCTCTTCATGTCAAAGTATGCAGGAAATGCAGGCATCATTACCTCTACATGTCAATTGTGAAAGCTTCTGGGCCCAGAGACAAGTCCTTCTTCCACAACCTTCCTGCCCCTTAAGGAAATGTTTGAATAGAGAAATCATTGGCCTAAGCCTCAGAAGAACAGTGCTTGGAACTGAGCTCCATCACACATTGGTTATACAGCTGAATATTGCTTAAATGTCCTAATGAAAGCAATACAATGTGGATACAGTAATAGGCAAATTGGGTTGTTGTAAGTGTCCACTGGGATAAAGCAGACAAAGATAAGGAGGTTTGCAAATGCAATATATCATCGTAAAAGAAATCAGCCCTTTGAATTTTTTTTTTAGCAACAATTCAGAGGCTGAGAGAAGGAAGGCACAGCCAGAAAATCTGAGGTAGTGAGTTCTAAGTTATATTTAAATTAATATAACTTAAATGGAAGACAAATGGGAAAGAAAAATAAGTTAATAAATGCACAAGACAAATAAGTTTGATTCCTATTGATGCTAGAAGTGTATGTAGTGGTAAGCTGGGCAGCCTTGGGCTATGAACCAGTTGAGATTGCTTATGCTCTACAAAGCATTTTAGTCTGAGAAGAGCTGGAGGTCACATGATTCCTTAGCATTAGCATCCTAACAAGGTCCTTCTGGAAATGTAATGACAGGGAATCTTCAGCCCAGCACTACTGAAAGATACATAGTTGCAGGCAGATGGGCTTCCCATTTCGATTTATCCAGATTTAAACTAAATCTATTAGTTCTTCAGTGGCAAAAACCTCCCAACCAATGAAGTCCACGTATTGTCTGAGTTGACGGGTCAATCAGTGTTGACTTTGTAGCATCAAGTTGGGAGTACAAACTCCCACTCAAGTTGCTTATATTTTCTTTGCTAACAAAACTAGAGGAGCAGCAAAGTTTATCTAAAATTCTCATCTTCAAAGATGTAAAGGACAGGCAGGTAGAGTTACTTTGAATTTAAACTAAGTTCTAATGATAAAGTGCTCAAGTCACTATGAACCAAGCAAATTGTTTAAGGACAAAAAAAAAAAACACACACCCACCCATAGGGACATACGGACGGCATGCAATCAGTATGTCAATGCACATTAGATAAAGGTACAATCTAATATAATATATTTATCTGAACCGGTAAATAAATGGTATGATGAAATGTAGTATCAGGATCAAACGTACAGTGTAGAATAATGAGAGCTGGTACACCTACTGACCTTGAGCTTTGAGTGTTAGCTGCATGATCTGGGCTCACCAGCCATTATCAGCACAGTTTACAACCCAACTCAGAAGTCAAGATAGGTGATAAGCAGAGGTTACTGACAATAATGCTACTGTTAGAATACCATTATTAGATTATTACAATATTATTGAATATAATGAGAAATTGTTCTTATAAATATTTCTCAATTTATAAAACATTTCCTGGTTTAATTTCATCCCTATACTAATAAGCCTTGGAGGTGAATATCATTGACTCTATTTTTCAGATAAGGAAAGTGAGGGGTAAGGAATTGAATCTTTCTGAGTCCAAAAGTCTTTGTCTTAATTTTAGGCCATACTACATAAATTCCATTTTCAGATTTGATCCCAGAGTCTTTAGCTAGAATGACGTTAGTATTACTCTGGACTTTGGTTCAGAAAGGAATCTGAAATTGCTCCTTCATAGTTTTACACACTTTGGTTATAGAAGGGCTTGGTAAGCTCTGCAATAATCAGTTGATCACGTGAAGTGGCCTTCAGTATCTACAATTTTCATGAGGGCCCTTTAAGCTCATCTCTCTTTCCCAACTATATGAGCAGGGGGGTGATCCCTGCTGTCCATCACAGACATTGATACAGAAGGATTGATTGCTTCAAAACCAAAAGAAAAATACAGTTCAGATCTACAGATTATGATCATAGAAAAAGCCTGAAAAAATTATTTATACTTAATGTTAACAGTGGCTTTCTGTATGTAATGGAATAATGAGTGATTTTCATTTTCTTCTTCAGGTTTTTTATTCTTAAAATATTTTACAGTAGATATGCATTATATTGTTACTAAAAGAATTAGTTTAAAAATAACAGTGATATACTGATCTGATTTTAGTGAAAAAGAAGTCTGTAAAATGTTCTCCCTTATTGTATTAAGACCCTCACCTTATTCTGTCCTGGTTTTTAAAATATATTCAAATGTGATCCATAGTTACACTGTTATTTATTCATTGCTCTGGTTTGTCTTCTGATTTCTAGCATCTGACAATAACTGCAGGGAATGCTGAGATAAATCCTAGCTCTATCCCTCACTAACTACATGACCTGGAGTAATTCAGCCTCCCCATTTCATCATCTATAAAACAGGAATAATTATGACCTATGTCTTCGTATGCAAGTGAAGTTCTTTAAAATTCTCTAGCTATCCATAATTTGTTCCTCTTCATAAATATAAAACTTATTTCATGTAATTCATTTGACATCTTAAATTGACAGTTTGTATATGTATTCTATCTCACAAATTGGTCAAATGTATAAATGAAAGAAAGGGTATGCAAGGGTGCATACAGTATCAAGTAGGATGTATGGATAAAATGAAGGGTAAATAAAAGCTAGTCACTCACAGTCAAATAGGACCTAATAGAACCATGTAAATAACCACAATACAAGTTAAATGGGAAGGGAAATTGGGGAAGAGTAAGCTTAATTCCAAATAGAATCTGAATCAAGAAAGACTTAATGTATAAGGTAGCATTTGAATTAGGGTTTTGAAGGAGGATCAGAATTTCATAGGCTGGAAACTGGTACTCACATACAAGAAAAATTGTGAACTTCTGAATTTTCTTTGCATCTCTACCTCTTAGTATTGTGCCTACACAAATCATTTCCTACCATTTCATTGTTCATTATTCTCTGCTTAAAACTAACTCTTTCCTGGTTGAAACTATCAAGGATTGAACATTTCTCTCAAGCTCAAGAAAGAACCAGAGCTTGCACCTGGGAGCAATTTCTCAGAGAGAGGAAAGCCTGGGATCTTCATAGTCCTCCTAGCTATTATGGAAATGGATTCCTGTGACACTTAACAGTAATTTATTGAGCAAAATTTGTATATATATTCTGCAAATTTAAGGATTGAAAACAAGCTGTGTTTTTGTTTGGTTGGTTTGGGTTTAAAACCCTGAAAGTACCTTAATGCATGGATTTATTTACCTGTTCGTTTGGTTGGTTAGTTGGGTTTTTTGCAAAGCACTTCCTTCACAGAGATGGAGGGAGACCAGGTTTCGTATGTTACCACATCTGCGTGGTGGAGATGCCAACAGCTCCTGTATCAGAGGGCTCTTATTAAAAGCACATAACAATAGTAAGAGTTTTATAAATATTTAAAACAAGGAAGATCAAAATCATGTGACCAGAATACACACCTTCGCCATGATCTTTACCTTAATATTTTAGAGATTATTTGTTGTCTCTACAAGTACTGGCATTTGTACTTTCTACAAGTAGAAAACTCGGGCACAGGGAATAAACCCCCAAAGAACAACTTGTCATAAAATGTTAGGTTTTTAATTTTTCATGCCTAGTTAACAGATGAAACCAAAGGCTATATTTAAGTGACCAATAACTTTGTTGCTGTGTTCTCATTGATGCTAGAACCCATATGTCCTCTTGCTAGTGGTTCATCTTTTACCCGTTCTCTTTTATTAACTTATCATCCTAGTCTGTGTGGTATTTATAATAATTGATCATGGTGCACATTTCAGTGAGCATTTGTCAACCCACTCATGTCTCAATGCCCCATGGTTAGGGATATCTTATTATGTGCAGCATTACACAGAGAAGGGTCTCAAGTCCTTATTAAAGATATGAAAAACACTAGGATACAAGTACATATGTATGTCTTTAAGTGACATTTCTTTTATTCCTGTATTTTAGAAGATTAAGCTATCTCAGTAAATATGAATCGTATTGATAGAATGGCTGTGAAAATCAATTTACAGCCAACAGCCCCTTTGTTTTGTGAACCTGTGAAGTTTATTCTTTCTCCAGTACTATAACTGTTACCTGAAGAGCACCAGAGCCTGACACACCTGGAGTGTGTGTATGAACATACACACTTTTACAGCAAGAAATCTTTGAGGACAAGAGGGGTGAGGCAATTGTTAACCCCCATCACCATCAACATGAAAGGGCCATTCACTGGTTACTGACCAGATACTGTGCAAGATTCTTTCAGAGGTGTCTCCATTTAGTTCCTTACAACTACCCTATAAGTTGGATACTATTATTCTTATTTTACTGATGGAAAAAATGAGGCATAACAAAGTTAGCATGTTTAAGAAACCTGTAGATAGTAAGGGCAGAAGCTAGGACTTCAACCCAGACCTGCCTCACTCCAAATGCCACAGTTTTTTTTTTTTTTTCTTTTTTGAGATGGAGTCTCACTCTGTTGCCCAGGCTGGAATGCAGTGGCGCCATCTTGGCTCACTCCAACCTCCGCCTCCTGGGTTCAAGTGATTCTCCTGCCTCAGCCCCTAGGTAGCTGGGATTATGGGCGCCCGCCACCATGCCCACCTAATTTTTGTATCTTCAGTAGAGATGGGGTTTCACCATGTTGGCCAGGCTGGTCTCAAACTCCTGACCTCGAATGATCCACCCTCCTCGGCCTCCCAAAGTGCTGGGATTACAGGTGTGAGCCACCGCGCCCGGCCTGAAATGCCACGTTCTTAACCACCCTACCTCACTGCCTTCTCACCTCAGGAGGGGGATTCATGGAACAAAGCAGTGGCTAAAATACCAGCCAACTTGATAATGCACAAACTGGTATCAGCAAAGGCCTAAGCAATATCATGTTTCTAAATGGAAGCATCAAGGCGTTGACAGCACAGACACACACACATGCACACACACAGGAATTTTATTAACATCCTCTCCCTGCTGAAACTTTTAATGCGGGCCTACAATGCATTCATTGCAAGGTGCCATTAGGGCCAGGCTCACTTCAAGTGTTACCAATTCATGGGCAGATTAGAGGGCACATTAATAACGTAGTTAATATGAAGTGTTTAGAGCCTCCACATCGGTGACAAATACGACTCAGCCAAATTTCCTGACCACTGAGGCCACGGAGGAACAATTTGGTAGATTTCATCAACAGTTCTAATTATGTTCCTGTCAAGTCGAGAACGAAGTAATCCATAACTGGGGGGTGCTCAGAAACAGTGGCACAGAAGAATAATTTATGCCCAAGGCACAGGGTCCTTTCTGTAGTTAGTGTGCACAACGCTTGACTAACAAGTGGGTTCAAAAAGGAATTTATTAGGGAAAACACAGCCCTCTCGCTTTGAGAGGCTTGTCAGGTGTAAGCTTATCAGGAGTTATGAGGTAATGACTTCTAGGAAGTCTTGTTTATACAAGCATCTGGAGTTCAGGGCTCTCGGCAGCCTCAGAAACTGCAGGTTGTAAGATGCAGGATCTTGGCTCCAAGCCTCACTCAGACTTTTTTCACCCGCTAGATTTGAGCCATGTCTCTTGAGAGGATTTGTGGGCAGACTTTTAAGTGTGACAGGAGGGGAGGCTGGATAGCGGGAGCCAATGAGGAGTCAACTTAGGGAATAGATTTTTAAAAAATAACTGTTCAATCCTCAGATAGCATTATCATCGGAGATACAGGGATAATGTTAGAAGGAAAAAAAAAGGACGCTTTTATGAAGCTATAAATAATGTGCTAATGGAATGTGCAAAGGAATTAAGAACAGTAAACCGAAATGTCATAATACCCCCAACCCTGGGCGTGCTCTCACCTCCTACAACTGAACTATGAGACAGACAATTGGAAAAGAGCAGGGGGAGGAGAGGAAGGAAAGGGGCAAGGTGGGGAGGTTGGGGGAGGAAACGCATCACACAATGTTTGAGTGATTTTCCACTGTGATCTATATTGGGATGCAGCTCCTGTTCTCTCCAACAGGGTAATTTTATACATGGCATTCTTATTAAATATTTCAAAGTGGGGAGGGGAAGGAGGAGGAGGAGTTATGTGTCTGGTGCATATTTTTTAAGAGTTAAAGCTGGTGTTGTTAGCAGAGGCTTGGTTATTAGCACTGATCAACTGTTAATTAAAATAAAATGAAGCTTCTTAAACTTCATCACCTTATTGCAAATTATGCAAAAACCACAACTAATTGCATTATTAGCAAAAATTACATTTAAAAATAGCTTCACACAAAGAACTAAAATTATCTCATCTAAACTCGCTTTTACCAAATGAAGCCTGAGGAGACAGAGCTCTGAGGAAAACAAGGGAAAACAAAGGTTTTTCAGCCTCTCATTCAACGGGGGGAGGAAAGAGGAGGAGAAAAAGAGAGAGAGAGAAAGAGGCAGGGGGAGAGGGAGAGAAAGAGGGAGAGGAAGGGAGGAAGGAAAGAAGAGAAAAAGATTACTAAATACTAATAGAAATCGTGAATAATGCGACATTACTTAAGGTAAACTATTAATATTAGATAAAACATTTAGATAATTCCTACTAAATACAACATGATATGCATTTGGATATAGCCAATTCCTGATCCTTTACAAAAAATTTTCCAGGCAATGAAGTGAGAAAAACCAGGATTCCTTATTACTAAGACCTTCTTTGGTTTTGAAATGTGGGGCCTGGTCAGAAATGGGGTGAAAATAAAGCCCAAGAATGAGGAGAAAGATGTTTGCAAGTCACTGGGCACTTACATGTGAATATATATACATTTTTTTAAAATAGAAGACTATTATTTATTGTTCTTTTTTCCCCAAAGATGCTGCTACACTTCTCCTGGGTAGATAGCCAAGAGCTGCCTGTCTGCAAATGATTCTTCAGGCTTTATTTTGCTACACAGAGACTTCAGGGTGCCCACAGTTCCCTCTGGGCTCTCTCATGTTATACAACTGGCAATATGCTAATGCCAAACAAGGCAGTGCATTTTATCTTAAGAGCAAGCGCTACACAATAGCTCATTTACAATGAATCATTGTACATTTAATATCATTTTGATTAATTTTTTCCATCACTGTACCCCCTTACTTTTAAGGCCACCTTCATCTTTACTCAGCAACAGCAGGTATTTTAGCAAAAAGTAAAACATTAGATGGACAAAAGGACAATTATCATATACATTTCCAGGAATTCCTTGCTCAACATTGACTGACGCTGCTAAGCTGAACTGAAAGTTCCTTTTGACTGTTAGTCTTGGCCAGGTTTCTCCGGTAGGTGGAGAACACTAGCACTATTCTCCTAATCCAGGAGAGCTAGAGACAAGTCACCTGCTGAAATGTCATCCTGCTTCAGGGTCATGTTGTATAACCCTTTACATAAACAGCAACTGCCTGAGGAGCATCTTACATTCAACTACTCTGAACGAAACCCTGCAAGCTCATTCAGCAAAATGGCCACATTTGCTAACAGAGTAAACTGGCCCATCTGGTGGTGCACCCAACTCACCAAAGTCTGGGAGGAGACAAGCCTACCTGATTTCCCTCTACTCTTTTTAAAATTCCTCTACTGGCCGGGTGCAGTGGCTCATGCCGGTAATACTAACATTTTGGGAGGCCAAGGCAGGTGGATCACCTGGGGTCAAGAGTTCGAGACCAGCCTGGCCAACATGGTGAAATCCCATCTCTACTAAAAATACAAAAATAAACACAAAAGTTAGCCAGATGTAGTGATGTGTGCCTGTAATCCCAGCTACTCAGGAGGCTGAGGCAGGAGAATCCCTGGATCCCAGAGGCAGAGGTTGCAGTGAGCCGAGATTGCGCCACCACACTCCAGCCTGGGCGACAGAGTGGGACTCAGTCAAAAAAAAAAAAAAAATTCCTCTACTGCCATCATGCTTTGTAAATTAATTTCTTTTATTTTTTTTTCTCTGTAGGACACCCAAAATTCTCCAAGATTTAGGAGAATTACAGCAGTACTGAACAATTCCAAGGCATTGACTGCACTAACACTTGCAGTTCCAGCAGAGTCAGCGTGTCAGGATCCTTCACAGTGTAAGTGCTCAAGAAATTACCTATGGATTGACCGTTCTGCAAGGAAAATTGCATATTTTCTAAAAAAAACACCCAATGTTACACTTCAAATGTTATAAAAGAATTATTCAACCACATAGTGTTTTGAAAATGTGTAATTTAGAAATAACGTGTAAGGTGAGGAAATCAATTTAGTCATAAGAATTCAGTCAGATCCACAGCATTTGATATCCAGTTCCAAGGCTGTATGTATTGTTACTAGCATTAGCTACAATTTCCTGGGCTATCTGTACTAATAATTACAAGATATCTGCTTGTAGATTTGTAGGCTTTATGGTATGTTGATGCTTTAGTGCTTCTAGGTAGTTTGGTCCTTCTTCAAGATCCAGATTCATCGTTTCTGTGACAAATTTGACACACAAAATTAGCCAATTAGTACCATCATTTGTTGTTCTTTTCCTACTCCTCTTTAAAAAGAGCAGCCAATAGATACCGCTTAAGGCTAAATTTAGGGGAGAGAAAGATCATCTGTCTAAATCAAGGTGGTTAATCCAATTACCACATTTCTCTGAGTATAGCTGCCCTCAGGCTACCATATATCACTGTTCATCTGAAAAGTGTTCTTCAGAGATTTGCTGGGGAAAATCTGCCAGCATTGTGCTACCCATGCATAGCTCCATAGAACAAGCAAGTGGCAGTAAAATAATACGGATAACACATATGTTGAGGCTGGCTCCAGGAGCACCCCAACTGTCACTTATGGAGTTATTCTCTATGCAATGGCATTTAGAGTGCATTGACCATCAAAGCTGAGGTGAGACCATGAGTCTCTCTAGTTCTTCATCTGTACAGTTATCATGGGGACACCATGGTCCAAATAACAGTGCTGCAGTGAGGGTGAAATGAAATATTGTACAATTCACACATTTTGCAAGCTATAAAGTTGAAAGAGAAAGAGGTAGAGTCAAAGGTGACTTAGGGACGGGTGCTGTGGCTCACTCCTGTAATCCCAGCACTCTGGAAGGCTGAGGCAGGAGGATTCCTTGAGCCTAGGAGTTTGAAACCAGCCTAGACAACATAGTGAAACTCCATCTCTGCAAAAAATAAAAACATTAGCCAAATACAGTGTCTTGCACCTGTAGTCCCAGCTACTGAGTAGGTTGAGGCGGGAAGATCACTTGAGCCCAGGAGTTTGAGGCTGCAGTGAGCTATGATCGCATCATTGCACTCCAGCCTGGGCAACAGAATGAGACCCTGTCTCTAATAAAATAAAATAAATACAATAAAATAAAAAATCAACATAACTCTACCCGTAATATAAAGGACAAATAAAGAAAAGTCATTTATTTTTTATTTTTTTAAAAGATGACTTAGGTATTTTTCAATGGAGATGGATATTGGAGTAAAACAGTGAGTCATTAACAAAATCATAGTCAGGAGGTGATAACCTGGAAAAGAAGACAAAAAATGTTTGAAAAATGATTGTCTTTGACCAGCATCTTGAAGTGCTGTTGAAAATTACAAGACAGGTCAAGACTGGAATGTACAATTGGGTATCGCATGCATAGATATGAGCTTTGAGGCCCTACTCATGGAAGAATGACAACAACAGATGCTAGCAATTTGAAAACAAAATGTTGTCTAAGAAACAGGGAGAAAGTCAGGCATAGATAGGCTCATGAGACCTAAAGAAGAAGAAAGTGTCAATAAGGAAAAGGCCATTAAATACAGCAGAAAGCACTGAGACAGTCAGTGGTTTTGGTGATTGGAGGGTCATTGGAGCCTTAGAGACAGCAATTGAAGTACAGTAGGGAGGCAGACTCCAGATTACAAGCGGTTAAAAAATGTTTTATGATAATCAGGGGGAGATCAGGCAGATGAAACATTTTCATGATAAAATTGATAATGAAGGAATGACAGTAGCAAGGGAGGCAGCTGTGGAGTTTTTTGTTGCTGTTTGCTTTGTTTTTGGAATAAGAGAACTTTGGTATGTAAATGGAGGAACCAACTGATAAGAGTTGAATCTTTGGTAACACCGTGTTGAAAGAAAAACTTCAGCTGATCAAATTTAAAGGAGTTTAACTGAGCAATGAGTGATTCACAAATCGGGCAGCCCCCAGAATCATAGCAGATTCAGAGACACTCCAGCGCAGCCACTTGGTGGAAGAAGATTATATACACAAAAAGGGGAGTGACGTACGGAAATCGGAAGTGAGGTACAGAAACATCTGGATTGGTTACACTCAGCATTTGCCTTATTTGAACACAGTTTGAACACTCTACAGTGTATGAGTGGTTGACACTGACACGGCTGCTGGTATTGGCCAGCCTGTTACAGGCGCACACTCCCAAGTTAGGTTCTCAATCTCATCTACCTATAAAGTTAGGTTGCAGTTCGTCCTCAAGGACTCAAATATAGAAATACGGAGTCCTTCTCAGGCCATATTTAGTTCACTTTAACAACCGGAAAGGTTGGCATCAGTTTTGGAAGGGAGGTACATTCCACCAGAGGTGAGAGAGGAGAGAAGATGCCTAAACCTCCATTTAACTTAACAATGGAAAAGAACTGCCAATGAAGTGGGTGACGACTTCCAGTCTCTTAAAAGAATTACAGGCTACCAGGAACGGGAGTCAGGTCAAACAGCAAAACAAGGCTCAACAAATACACAGCCGTAATATTTATATTACAACATTTAATGAGGGAACTTAGCTAAAGCGATTTTTTAATGTCTTGAGAACAAAACCGCTTGATTTATTGAAGCTTCTACTTTTTATTCCATTGTTATGAAATCATGTGGCCCTAGTTCGATAGAGTCCCATTGTATCAAAAAGCAGAGTTTAAGAAAAAGTACCTGCTTAATTATGTGTTTACCTCTCAATCAAGTGAAATATTTTAGGAGCTCTAGGTTCTGCTTGTGCAGAGTGAGGGACACAGCCGATGCTGCGATTTCAAAAAAAAAAAAAAAAAGAAAGAAATCCAGAATGATACATTGGAAACCTATATTTTTATCATTAGATCAATTTTCAAACCTAACAAAAATAATTAAGGAAGGTTTTGGAGAATGTAAAGACTCAATTCTGACATATTCGCAGCACAATTTTAGAAACAAAACAAAACAAAAACTTCCTTCTCCTCTAGTTTCCTTTCTGTTATTATACCCACAAGTTTCAAGAATCTGTCTGTTCATCTCCAAAAAGAAAACTTCAGGACAGGAAGAATAAGAGAAAACAAGAAAATTAGGTTGCTGTCTCACCAGTGAGTTGAAACCCATCAGCAGTAAGCCATTGAATTTAACTGCACATCTTTTGTTATTTTATTTTACTTTTTACTGTTTTTCTTTCTACAGTCACGGGCCTACCAACACTGTAATCTCCCAGTGGAAGTAAGGCACAGCACAATAGGATGACCGGGGAGGCGCCAGGAAAACAGGTGATCTCTCTCTTCTTCCCTCTCTGTGTGTACAAGGAGCTTGGCATAAATGAGTTTTACAACAGCCACCAGCCATTGCTTATTTTTTTCTGAGCAATCATCAATATCAGCATCAAGTGGTGCAGTGGCTCCACAATGAGTCGTGGCGGCAGAGTGAGCCCAGCATGCAAACATTTTGGCTAATTTAAAATCCTTGTGCAGCCGAATCAAACATGACAAGACGATGGCAAAAAGAGAGGCTATTATCCCAAATGAGAGTTGGTAGATGGCTGAAATTGGTTTGAGTGGCAGAGACAAAAGAGGGGCAAAGCAGAGAAATAACTGAGAATAATCCCAGATAAAACAGGCTGCTATACATACCTGTGTACAAACAAAAACACACCACAGACACACACACTCAGAGCAGAAACATAATTGCTTCCAAGCTTTAGTACTGGACGGATCAAACATGCAACCAGCTTATAATAAAAATAAATAATAAAATTACATATGATAAGCATTTGTCCAGTCACAGGTAAAGATATATTCTATTTTTTTTTTTTTAATACAACTTTTAGGCCGGGCAAGGTGGCTCACGTCTGTTATCCTAACACTTTGGGAGGCCGAGGCGGGCAGATCACGAGGTCAGGAGATCAAGACCATCCTAGCTAACACAGTGAAACCGTGTCTCTACTAAAAATACAAAAAAAATTAGCCAGGCGTGGTGGTGAGTGCCTGTAGTCCCAGCTACTCGGGAGGCTGAGGCAGGAGAATGGCGTGAACCTGGGAGGTGGAGCTTGCCATAAGCCAAGATCGTGCCACCGCACTCCAGCCTGGGCAACACAGCAAGACTCCGTATCAAAAAAAAAAAAAATACAACTTTTTCCATAGAAATCTCCAATTTTTAGAATATTAAAACAGCCATTTCATATTTAAATAAATGTGCTGATGTCTAATAGCTGTGACTATGGGGAAGACGGGAGTCACTGATTTAGGACTGGCAAATTTTGGCTTAAAGATAGCCCAGTGGGTTGGTGCTGAGAGTCCAAAGATCCCCTGGTCATCAAGAGAATCTGAGAGAGTGGGCTGGAGATGAGGAATTCCTCATGAAAGGCAACAGAGAGCTAAAAAGCAGGCTGGTGGGGTCCTGAGCCACGAACCTTGACCACAGCTTACAGTGCCATGGCTTCCACCCTGAGGAAAGATGACCTGTGGGGAGCTGTCTTTTGTAAGATTAACAATTTAAAAGGGTTGAAGAGAATTTTTTCAAATAGTTGTGGCTGCAGACTTTTTACAAAGTAGGTTACAAGGTCAGCCAGCTTTCAGAAGCTTTACATTGTGAGGTGTTTTTGTCATTGTTGTTGTTCCAATAGAGAGAGTAGACTTAGGGTGGCATGCAGCTACAAGCCCAAAATATGGATATAAATGAAAGTCTCTTTACCACAGCCTAGGTTTGGGAGATGAGCTTTTCTTTAGTCTGTTCCCCAGAATTATGCCTTATATATAACTGCACATGAGAAGGCATGAAATGGAGACTAAAGCCACCATGACAGTTGACTGTTGCATTCCATCTGCACTCAGCTGGTGAAACACCTTTCTCTTGCCTTAGATCTCCTCCTAGCCAAGCACCTGAAGCCAGGAATTGCGAGGGAACAGAGATCATTATGTGTTTACTCCTATCATACATTCTCAATATCAAGTTAAAATTGGTTCTCATGTTGATAATGATGAAACAAGCTCTAGTGTGGCAACAGAAATTGGGTTTAGTCGGTTTTTCAGTCTATAAAAGTGTTGTCTTTAGTACATGAAGATCACACCACTGACAGTTGGCATTTACAAATTTGTCATTTTTCCCTGGTTTTGATAATGCCTTTGAAACAGTGACACTCCCTTTTCTGATACTCTAGTGACTAGGGGGACACATGGGTAAGACATTCAATGAATTTTAGAGGAATACAGTGATTTTTTTTTGAAGACGAAAAACAACTGGCCTAGACAGGGATCAAATTCCTGACTTTAGCCTCAACTCACCAGGCTATAACCAAGTAAATTTACCTTAAATAACAATTGTTTAAGGTGAAAATAATTGTCAAGTAATTACACAGGCATACCTCGGAGAAAATGTGGGTTTGGCTCCAGACCACTGCAATAAAGTGAATATCACAGTCAAGTGAGTTACAGGAATTTTTTGATTTTCCAGTGCATTTAAAAGTTACATTTATACCATAATATAGTGTGCAATAGCATTATGTCTAAAAAACAGTTTTTAAATACCTTATTGCTAAGGAATGCTAATGGTCATCTGAGCCTTCAGTGAGTCGTAATCTTTTTGCTGGTGGAGTGTCTTGCCTCAATGTTGATGGCTGCTGATTGATTAGAATGGTGGTTGCTGAAGGCTGGGGTAGATGTAGCAGTTTTTTAGAAAAGGACAACAATGAAGTTTACCACAGTGATGGAGTCTTCCTTTCATGAAAGATTATCCTGCACACAGGGTAAAACTTTGAAAGAAGTTTTACTACCCACCGTAAAACTTCTTTCAAAATTGTAGTCAATCCTCTCAAATCCTGACACTACTTTATCAACTAAGTTTATGTAATATTGTAAATCCTTTGTTGTCATTTCAACAATCTTCACAGCACCTTCGCTAGGAGTAGGTGTCACCTTAAGAAACTACTCATCTGTAAAAGTCTTTTCCTTTTCCATTCAAATTTTATCATGAGATTTCAGCCATTCAGTTGCATCTTCAGGCTCCACTTCTAATTCTAGTTCTCTTGCTATCTCCACCACATCTGCACTTCCATTCTCTACTGAAGTCTTGAATCCCTCAAAGTCATTAATGAGGGTTGGAATCAAGTTCTTCCAAACTCCTGTTAATGTGGATATTTTGACCACCTCTTATGAATCACAAATGTTCTGAATTGCCTCTAGAATGATGAATCCTTCCAGAAGGTTTTCAATGTTCTTTACCCAAATCCTTCAGAATCACTATGACAGCTATAGCATTATAAAAGGCATTTATTTATTAAATAATAAGACTTGAAAGTCAAAATTATTTCTTGATCTATGAGCTGCAGAATTGATGTTGTGTATATGAATGAAACCAACATTCATCAACATGTCCATCTCCATCAGAGCTCTTGGGTAACCACAGCTTCATGTATTTTTCATTCATCTATTGAACAGATGAATGAAACCAACATTCATCTCCTTGTCCATCTATCAGAGCTCCTGGGTAATCAGGTGCATTGTCAATGAGCAGTAATATTTTAAAAGGAATCTTTATTTCTGAGCAGGAGGTCTCAACAGTGGGCTTAAAATATTTAGTAAACCATTCTGTAAACAGTCAACCAGGCTTTGTTGTTCCATTGATAGAGCACAGGCAGAGAAGGATTTAGCATCATTCTTAGGAGCCCTAGGATTTTCAAAATGGTAAATGAGCAATGACTTCAACTTAAAGTCAACAGCTGCAGTAGACTCTAACAAGACAGTCAGCTTGTTCTTTGAAGCTTTGATGCCAGGCATTGATTTCTCCTTTCTATTAATAGCTAGGAAAATCCTAGATGGCACCTTCTTCCAATAGAAGGCTGTTTCATCTACACTGAAAATCTCTTGTTTGCTGTAGCCACCTTCATCAACGATCCTAGCTAGATCTTCTGGATAACTTGCTGCAGCTTTGAAATGAGCACCTGCTGCTTCACCTTCCCCTTTTATGTTACAGTGATGGCTTATTTCCTTAAACCTCATGAACCAACTTGTGCTAGCTTCCATCTTTTCTTCTGCAGCTTCCTCACCTCTCTCAGCCTTCACAGAATTGAAGAGAGTTAAGACCTTGCTTTTGATTAGGCTTTGGCTTAAGGGAATGTTGTGGCTGGTTTGATCTTCTACCACTAAATCTTTCTCCATATCACTAATGAGGCTGTTTTGTTTTCTTATCATTGGTGTGTCCACTGGAGTAGCACTTTTAATATTCTTCGAGAACTTTCCCTTTACATTCACAACTTGGCTAACTGGTGCAAGAGACCTAGCTTTTGGCCTGTCTCAGCTTTCGACATGCCTTCCTCTGTAAGCTAAATCATTTCCAGCTTTTGATTTCAAGTGAGAAGTGTGTAACTCTTTCCTTCACTTGAACACTTAGAGGTCATTGTAAGGTTACTAATTGGCCTGATTTTAATAGGTTGTGTCTGGGGGAATAAAGAGGCCCAAGAAGAGGAAGAGAGACGTGGAAACAGTGCATTGGTGGAGTACTCAGAATACATATAACATTTACTGATTAAGTTCTTGGTTTTATATGGGTATGGTTTGTGGTTCCCAAAAAAAGCACAATAATAACATCAAAGATCACTGATCATAGATCACCATACAAGATATAATAATAATGGGAAAGTTTGAAATACAGCAGAATACTGCAAAAATTACCACAATGTGACACAAAGACCTGAAGTGAACACAGGCTGTTGGAAAAATGGCAGTAGGTTTGCTGGACACAGGGCTGCCACAAACTTTCAATTTGTAGAAACATGCAAGATCTGTGAAGCTCAGTAAATCAAAATGCAATGAACGAGATATATCTGTAGTCATCAACAACTCACTCCAAATTGGTGGCCCCCTTGTTAAAGGTTATTGTGGATCTTTAAATTAAAATAGAATTTTTTTTTCTAATTTCTGGGGAGGGAGTGAGAGAGAAGCATCAGCACAGAGGAGAGAGAGAGAAACACGCACACTCAGGGTAGACTCCCAGCACTGGCCTCTCCACCCCACAGGCCTTTTCCCTTTCGAGAAGCTCTTAGAGCACAGAAGCAGACCTGTTTTCAGGGCAAACATCTAACTTTTAACAACAGGGGCTGGCAATCTGGTCAGCATCAGTTTGTACACTATCCTTGTCCTGAGGGATTTTACAGGAATTCAATCAGGAAGCAAACTGTGGAAGTACGTGAACACTGGGCAAAAACAGCTGCCAACTTCATTTAGGATGGAACTTTAACATAAAGGAACAAGGTCTAGGAGCATTTTGCAGCCCACTTTGGAGAGCTGTTAAGAATAATGCCTCCTCAGGACAGTGGCAGGCCAGGTGAAAACCTGAAAGAATAAGACAGGTAGCTTATGGCAGGTTTACTTTATCACGCCAGCACCTCTTAACATCCCCTTCAGCCTGCAGGGCCAGATGTAGCTTGTAGTTTGGAATAAAAGATAAAAAAGGCAAGTGTCTGGTTCTAACATAAAACCTTTGGGAAATGCACATGTTGGTTCATCTGGGTTCAGCAAATAGAGCAATCTTTACTTCCTCATTAATTTTTACATTAAAAGAAAGAAAAAACAAGAAGAAAATATCTGGGTTTAGAATGGTACAGATGATTTACAAAAAAAGAGGGACATTACTTTCCATAATCAGGTCCAGTTTTCATATCTAGTTTTCATTTTTCAAGGCTAAATTAAGTAACCCTCTAATATAAAATAAGCTTCGGCCATTAAAGAGAATAAAATTAATTGATCTAGAAGCTTGTTGTCAGATTGGTAAAAGTAAGGCCAGAAGATAAGCCTCTCCATTATTCATAGTAGCAAGAAAGACTAAAACAAAACACCCAACAACCAAAGATCATTTTTGATGCAGGACCATCTTACTCTTAGGAAATCTTTGCTATTAAACCTATTCGCTGTGCCTAGTTCTATATGAAGTTCTTAACTTCCTTTTCATTTTTTGTCTCAGAGTTGAATTTATATATTTATACTGAGGCTTAAGAGAACCCTGGTTCGTAGTTCAGAAAGACATTGCTTTCTAGGGAGGTCCGATGCAGGTCCGTAGGGCATTTCATCCATCCTGTGCTTGCGTGGCACTCACTACCAAGGGAGCCTATTAGGAAAGAAGGGCACACTGAAGTCTGAACTGAAAGCTGTCAGAAAGGGAACACCCAGATGCTGGTTGCAGCAGCTATGGCTGAGATTCCATTTGTCTTCAGAGCATCAGCAGACAATATATGTATTCTGTCACAAACTCCACTTCTCTCTCCAATCCATAGTGTCCTTAATGTAAGAGGCAGATGTGCTTTCTGCCCAGAGATGTGGCAGCAACCAGACTGTCACCCAAGACTCTAATTAAGTGGTATGTGACATGCTTCTAAGGCAACCCAGCCAAAGATCAACCTGCCCATTTTACTGAGTAAAGACATGCATCTTTATCTACCCATTGGCAGGAAAGCAATACTACTAATCCAAGAAGCAAAGGTGCTATGACTTTGATAGTGCATTTATACCACAAATCTTTGAAGAAGTAAAAGAGTGTTGAAAACTGCTTTATTGCCTCATGTGCCAGCTGTGATCTGACATACACAAATGTAGGGATATTATTCTTTTTTGAGCTGGTAGAATTTCATAAAAACCAGTAAGCTGGAATCCACACTCAGACCTATGAGATATATATCATCAAAATATTAGTGACTGTGAACAAACGCTGGTCTGGATTAAATCTTTCTTTTTGCCTTAAAGAGACTAAAACTACCTTTCTACCTTGTCCAAATTAATCAGGGAATTGGACAGAAAACCTAGTTGCTGCACAGCTCAAGCACTCATGAATGGGAAATAAATGAGAAATCGTCTTTTTTTTCCTTAAATTTCCATGCATCTTTACAATACTGTCCCAAGAAAGGGGGCTAAGAATGAAATTTTGTTTTTTTTAATATTTTATATGAGATTTGTGAGGCTATTTTTGCTACTACAACATGGCAAGCAGGGAGTTTCAAGATTGTGATTTTATTAAGGAATAGAAGACAACCTTTTTTCAACAGGGCTCTACAAAATATTCCATCAGCAGAAGTGTTAGGCAGGTCGGAAAGACTAAGTTTTTCAAGGTATTAAATTAAAAGATGTTGAATTACGTTAAATGCCCCACATTGAATTGACATTTCTCCTTTTTTAATGCAAGCTAAGATTGATGAAAAATACCACTTATCTACATTAAGGGTCAAAATCTCTCACAAAAAGAGCTTCTGGTTCAACACGTCAGAGCAGAGTCAGTCTTCCATAATCCAGGGACCAAGACGAGGATCACATTCTGATGATCCAATTAATGGTGGGATACTTTGCAATCATCCGGCAAGCAAGGCCCCTAACAGATTGTGGGGCTGTAACATCAATTTCTTAAGTGCATTTAAAGGATTACAAATGTTAGTCCTGGCTTGAGATTGAAACACCTCTTGAGGTGCTCTGAACCACATTACTGTAATTGGGTACCTGAATTAATGCCATTTCTTCTGATGGGTGAGTTGAATACATTGGAATTAAGAGTTCTTTTTGCTGTATTTCACTTTCTCATTCTTTCTTCCTTTTTTTTTTTTTGTTTCCTTGGAACATAAATCTGAATTGAAATAACTCTTTTTTAATCCAGATAGCTTTAATTACAGCCCTCAGGAATCCAAGTATTGTCCTCATTTTACCTCGTGCACTGTTTGGGTGCACTCTTCTTTGAGCTTGTTATCTTAATATGCAGCACTTAGACAATGAAAATACAATTCTTTTCTTTAAAAAACTAAGGGAATAAGGAGAGGGGGAAAAGGAGAAGAAGAAGGCTCTGCTTCTCTTTCCTTCCAGCCACATGAACCTCATTATGAACACGGAGGATAGCACTTGAAATTCATTACAGGCTTGGAGAGTTAAGATCCAGATCCTCCCTAAATCTTTCACTCTTTCTGAGGTCAGTTAAAGTAAAAGTTCTGATTAGGGAAGAACTAAATAGGTGGGTATTGTCAGTATATTCTAAACTTCAAAATAAGGATTTTGACCTTCTTTCCCAACTTAATCTCCATTAAGTCCCTCAACTAAGGGGAAATCACATAGCATCACTGCGTCAAACCTCCCCGAAGCTTGCTATGGTAAATTGAATGAAATCTGCACTCCCCACTTGAGTCTAAAAGGTCCTACATGCTCTTCCTGCTCAGCTCTGATGTCATATTCGATTGCTCTCCAACCTGTGCACCAGGCTGTGTCCTCATGCAGCTTCTTCCTGTCATCCAAGTGCACCACGCTCCTCCTCCATTAAGGCCCTCTGCCTTAGGCATTCTACTCTGAGACTTCACCCTCACTCCTTTCAGATTTCTACTCAAATATGAATTTATAGAGTTCCCTGACCCTGCTATAAAATAATACTGATGCGCCCCCATCCTTCTCAAGTCGTGCACTCTTTCCTCCCCTACCTCATGTTTCTTCATAGCATTCGTGCGTGTGTGTGTGTGTGTGGTGTGCACACATGCATGCAAATTAGTAATATATGCACCACACACACACACTCAAAAACAATGACTGTACAAGTAGGAACTTTGTTTCATTCACTACCAGAACACAAGTAACCAGAATAGTACCTGGCACAATTCAAATATTTATTTAGTTGGATTGAACTGAGTTTTTGCATGGCTAATTCTGCCTCATTATTCTGGTCTCAGATCCAATATTTTCTCACAGAGGACCCCAGATGACTCTTATTTAAAGTAGCACTTTCCCTATCCTCTCCCTTATTACCTTGTTTTATTGTCTTACTATTTTTTAGTAAGACAACCAACATCTGAAATACCAATGTACGTACATATGTTTGTATGTTTGCATATGTTTAATGTCTATTTCTTTATCTTATTAAAGTTAATGAGGGTTGGAAAATGTTTTTCTGTCTTGTTCAATTTGGTGTTTTTAGTGTTAAGAACAGCACTTGGCATGTAGAAGGAGTACCATAAATATTTGTTAAATGTGTATGCAATTAATTGAACCAGAGGGAGTCAAACGTGCAAGAGCCTTTATCAAAATAGGGTTGTAGATGACACAAACTCTCTTCACCTGGTATAAAGATAACATTGATAGGGTATAATTTATTCCACCTACTGTAGAAAAACAAAGCTGGTCATGGTAGTTATCATCGGCTTTGGTAAGGAGACACAGAAGAGCTCTGAAGAAAAGTCTGGCTTAGAGAAAAGCTACCTCTGGACAAAATTGGAAAACAGGTGTTGCCTGTCAAGCTGTGCCCCCATCTCTCCTGTTCTGTGCCCTTTCCTGGCTTGTAAG
Source organism: Pan paniscus (assembly GCF_029289425.2). Taxonomy (NCBI): domain Eukaryota; kingdom Metazoa; phylum Chordata; class Mammalia; order Primates; family Hominidae; genus Pan; species Pan paniscus. The sequence continues at coordinate 32,555,177 of NC_073249.2, read as the reverse complement.
CTATACTGTTTTATCCCCTCTACTCTGAAGCATCCAGTGGCCTTCATGTCAGTACCTGACTCAGTTTTCCCCTCCCCTGAAAACATTCCTACTCTGGAACTTTCTGACTCATCCTATCCTTGTCTTTCTTCCAAAACATCCAGATTCAGGCATCATATTCTCCCAGTCGCTATTCTTAGGCTTAAGCTAACCTGGCAAACCTCTGGACTTAAAAAGCATCAGCTGGCAATAATAATGAACAGGACCCCACTTTCCTGGAAGAGTGATACACCCTCCACTCAGGATGTCTCCACTCCACTCCTCTTTGAGAGGAAGGGAAAGAAAGCTGTGTTTCTATTGCACCAAGAAGGAAATCGTCTACAGAAGGCTCCCAGTGTCTCTTGTCTTTCTTTCCTTTGTCACAGTAACCACTTAACCATATTCATTCCTGATCGTAAAAATAATTTTCTAAAAACACAGTAGCAAATTTAAATCATGTAAAAAGAACAAAATTTAACCTATAAATCCCTAAATAACAACTTCGTAGTTTGTTTCTTTTTGGTCTCTTCTCTTTGGACATCTTTACATGGTCAATATCGTACACTATATTTAGTTTTCCCCCACTTATTATATTGTGAAAATATTTCCACGTCCTTACGTATTCTTGATCACCATTTTGGACAGGAGAGCGTATTTCACTATAGGGATTTATTGCCATTTAGTTAACAATGCCCTATAAGAAATTACTAGGTTATTTTTACTTATAAACAAGGAAACAATAAACATATGTCTTTGTCTAGAGGAGTTGGCAAACTTTTCTGTAGAGGTTCGGATAGTCAATATTTTAAGCTTTATGAGCCATATGGTCTCTGTTTCAACTACTCATTTCTGCTGTAGTTAGATACAATGAGTAGATAAATGGCTGTGACTATGTTCCAATAAAATTTTATTCACAAAAACAGGCACTGGACAGAATTTGGCCTGAGGGCAGCAGTTTGCCAACCCAACCCCTGGCCTAGATCTCTAATTGCTTTCTCAAGATGCATAAAAGTGTAATCACTGAGCCAAAGGGGTGAACATTTGTAACAGATACTGAAATATCTATTATTCATCTTAAATATGGTTGCATGCTTGATTTTTCACAATAACAAAGCCACTAATTTAGTTAACTTAGAGGAATCCCGACCCAATTAACATTCCTCAAAAAGGAGGGAAACTGAGGCCCAGATAAAGCTGAACCTGAATCTTCTGTTTTATTTGACATTCCCCTTGTGTAGTTCTCTTTAAAGATAGTTTTTTATATATGTATTTATATATATAAAACTAATTCAGATGCAGAAAGCAAGTTTCCAGGAGTACTGCAACAGTGCAGTCACTAAACTAAGAAAAGACAATTTCTTGAATTCTCAGGGCTTTGATAACTCAACATTCCTTCCAGGTAAATAATTCAATGGCAGTCACCAGCAGGGTGACTACTGCTTTTTTAGTGTAAAATGAGTAAGACAAGAGGCTTGTTAATCATGTATTATGATTACTGCTTAGGCCACAAAGGAGAGTTGACAGTACCAGTTACAGTACATCAAGGTCTGCCGTGCACAATTTCTGCTCCTAGGGCTCTATATTATTAAAGTTTGAAGATGTGTGAGGGTATAAATGACCCCTATCTAAAGTTTTCAAGTAATGTTTAGTATTTACACTATAAATCTGCTCTAACATGGCATTAAGTTGCAATTTTAGTTTTACTTAATAAACTGTATAGGGGCAGACAGCCTATTTGCTATCTTTATTCTCAACAGACAGAGAATTTAAATATATTCTCAAGAGAGTTCAAAAGGTACCATGATTTAACTGGAGTAGAAAGGAAAGGGATACATTTTAATTCCCAAAATGATTTTCCTCGGGGGAGTATGAACGCTTTTTGCATTCTGTCATGTTTTCTTTTTAACTACACCAACACATCCTTTCTCGGCAACCAACCAGAGATGATGAGAGCCAGGATGAATCCCATGAGTCATTTTAGTCCAGGCTCCTGTGTCAGCAGAGCAGTTCTCATTATTCTTAAGCATATCGTCTCTCTCTAAACTGGGCATGTCCAGGTCTGTGATTCTACTATGATATGAATGGATATTAAACCCTGGGTGAACCTGCTCTTCATTCATGGCCTATTGTCAAAGCATCATGACTGCTGAGCTGAGGGGTCCATGCCTAAATACAGACATTGGGCATCTGGTTGGCAAGAAACACAGTGGCGGTGGCTATGCCCTCTAACTCTCTAGTGTACAATAATATGTTCAGGGAGCAGAAGAGGGACACTCCATTCTTGTCTCCTGTGGCTAATGTTTTTTAATCATGAACAAATGCTGTTACAAGGTGTTGGTATAGGACAGCGTTTCTCGACTTCAGGATTATAAACATTTAGAGGCAGATAATTCTTTGTTGTGGGAGGCTGTCCTGTGCATTGTAGGATGTTTAGCAGCATCCATGGTTTTTGCCACCCACTTAGTGACAACCAAAAATGACTCCAGATATTGGCAAATGTCCCGTGGGGTAATGGTAGGGGGTGAAATCATCCTGACTGAGAAGGACCTAGAATGGCAACCCAAAGGCAGAAAGACATGTAAAAGTACACACTGCACTTGCCCATCTCCTCTGTCAAGTATGCTTCTGGGGTGGGAATGAAGAAAGCAATGCAGCCCTGGGAAGAGACACCAGAAAGACTGAGCCCTACATGGACATGTAAATTTTTCTCTACCTGAGGTTTAGAATGTCTGGCTTGTTGTGCTCAGCAGTCATCACAAAGCTAGATATGAATTTCTTGGCTTGTTTTTTTTTTTTTTTTGACTCATTAGGTCGCCCTGCTCAAAATGATTTACACAGAGATAATTAAACTTAAGCCCTAAGGGCTAGTTAACTGTTTAGCAGTGTATACATTTCATATAACCATTTCCATACATCTAGTTTTAAATTCATTAACAAAAATTAATAGCTACCCAGTGCTCTACATTGCGCAGCATGTTGCTATGGTATGCTTGCTAAATTACCCCTTTCTATCACTCCTCCAGCGATCTCATAGACACTTAAACTTTGCTATGCTGGAAATGTTGCCTACCAATTTGCAGCAAAGCTCATATTTACTATATTTAGTGTGAATAATTGACTGCACTTCAGAAAATATTTGTCTCTGTTTGGTGTGCCTCTGGAACATTCTATCAGCTTTAAAGAACAGTACATGCACTTTTTTCACTCTTTGAAGAATCACCGAGAAACATTTAATAGGTAATACTAGCGTTGAATATGCATTAGAAATATATGTTTTACTAATATTGTCCTTCATCTGAAAGTCCCTTAACTGCACTTAAATATCTTGTATTTTTTCCTCCTGGCGTATTTTATGAGGACGAAATGCCTTTCTGATATGTACTACCTATGACCCATTAAATAATTATCTTCTTATTTCTGAATACCAATATAAAAAGAAAAATGAGACAGTAAATCTCTTTTCTATAAACTTATTGCCACAATTATACATATTTTAGAATTTTTGGTAATTAAAATATATTTTCCATTAAAAAATAATCTCTAATCATTCTTCACCAATATTTACATTGTTCACTTCAGGTCTGAAAAGGAGTCAGGGTGAACTAATTCATTGTTTACACTCAGAATCCTAGGTGGCCCAAACCCATAAAGGTAGTACAATGCACTGTATCTTTCGTTCTTAGTACTTATCTTAATCTTAATAACTAGCCAGACAACTGACTCCAGAGTCTGGGGCTTATCAACTGGAATTCGTCACATGAACCCAACAGAAGACAAGAAATACATTATATAACAATGCTACACAAGTCATTATCTCTCGACATTTAAAGGTATGCATTCAAAAACTATGTAAGGCTTTTATATATTTATTTATTTATCTTTTGCTGAACTCAGATTCCACTAGTTTCTATTAAATTTGATAGCAAACGAACAGAAATGCCCTTGTTAGGTATTATCTGCACAGTTTACTACCAAGAGATCAAAAGGATTCGTCCTACTTCATTTCAGCATTGGCTACTGGGAACAATCTGCTTGAAAAACTTTCCTTGATACAGATTATTTAGGAAACAGATTAATAAGAAAATAAAAAGACCCACGCTCCTCAAATATTGAAAAATGTCAACTACTTTAGTAGAAATTTCAGTATCTTCCCAATAGCACTTTTTCTGGATTCCTTTGAGGTAGCTTATACAAACAACGGTAATATTGAGCCATCTATACTACAGTTTTCCCAGACCATGTCTTGGGTTAAAAACAGGACATGACTCTTTCAACTATTCACATGGAAGGTATCTTCTTCAGCAGAAAGAAGTTTATGAACTCTCTTGTTTTAGTGAATGATTTATTGTAAATATTTCTAATTGCACTTTAAAATTTTCATTCTAAATAAATGGAGACTGAAAGGTATAATGCACTTTATATACTTCTGCAAGATAAGATTTATTTCTCTTACCAGTTTTACAGAACATTTATTATGTCTATAATGAGCTAAATATTTTTACTGAGACTTCAAATAGAAATATATACACAATTTAAAATGTAGATGGCCAAACCATTGGCATCATCCAAATAAATATTTTCTTTAAAATCACTCCTTTTGAATTATTTCCTCAAAAGAAATGAATGGTGAAAATATTTGTTAAATGACAGCTGAATTTTTGCTTTCTACCAATGTTGTCAATATGAAGATACTTTCTAATAAATGCCACCTATTATGTTTCCTCTTCTCCAGAAGAAAACATCAATTCATTAGTTAAAGAACTCTTAGTATAAACATATTATTTTTGGTGTGAGTGACATTAAGTTTATTAACACTTGCATTGTTAAAAAGATGTAGTCACTATCCAACTCTCCACAGGTAGTTTTAAACCAAAACCTTATGTAGAAGTTGCACCATGTCTGGAAACAGGCTAAAAATAAGATATAGTGAAATATATAATGTATATGTTTAGCCTAGTAATTATATAATACACTGTACTCCTATCTCCTTTGTTCCAATAATCAAAGGTGTAATTCTTGATGACATTTCAATATATGCAAAATTAAAGGTAGCAGAGTTTAACATGAAAAGATATATATCATTTCCCCTAGGAATTAAACTCTTCCTGTGATCTGTAATAAATACCATGCTGTTTTACAAAATGGGAATAAGATTGATGATATTGATCATAAGTTTCATATTTTTCATTGAATCTATTGATGAATCATTTACCAAGAATGAATGGGACAAAAGATCTATGGAAATATTGCTTAGTTAAGAAAGAGATGTGCTTAGATAATATCACAATATTTTATCAAGGCTGTCATGTAAAGTGCTGATAAATGTTTTATCTTTCTGGAAGATACGGCCCTCTAGAAATGTGTGTCTAAGCACTAAAAAAGGTATGGTTTACATGCATGTGTTTAGATGTGTAGACTCCTTATCTAGTATGTATAACACTTCCTCCACCGACATGATATTTTGTTTTTATTGAATACATTCTATACTACCTATCAGATATCGTGAGTATGTTTTTCTGAACCCTTAGAATCCTAGCAGGACTGGAAGAAAGGTTAAAGATCTATGACTAATTAGAAAGATAATTTTTTGTAAAGAAAGAATAACTACACTTCTCAGAGTGCCCACTCATTACTAAAAGTTGTGTGCTTTGAGTCAGCAGACCTGAAACCAACAAGATGCATGTGCTGCTTTTCTTGTTTTGGCATCAAAGTTACTTTTGAAACACAGTAGTGTAGGAGAGAACTACTTGTTATGGACTAAATGTGTGTATTCCTCCAAAATTCACAAGTTGAAATCCTCCCCACTCCCCACCAGGTAATGGTATTAGCAGGTGAGGCCTTTGGGTGGTAATTAGGTCATGAGAGTGGAGCCCTCATAGATGAGATTAGTGCCCTTATAAAAAGAGGCCAGAGAGCGCTCTTGCCCTCTTTCCACTGTATGAGGATACAGGGAGAAGTTGACAGTCTACAAACTGGATGAAGGCCCTCGCCAGAACCTGATCATGCTGACACCCTGATCTCAGACTTTCAGCACCCAGAACTGTAAGAAATTAAATTTCTGTTGTTTATAAGCCACACAGTGCTTCATTACAGTAGGCCGAACTAAGACACTACTGTTGGCTGCTGATTTGCAGAAATGTGCATCTCTCATTGACCCTGCTAAGGATCCTTTTATTTTTTCCTGAACATTATAGAAATAAACAAGACCCATCAAACAAATATTAGGAAACTGGTATTTAGGAAGAGTAGAAAAATCACCCAAGTGGGGCCACACTGATATCAACTTTACAAAATAATAAAATACAAAAAACAATCACCAAATGGATTGGTTCAAAGAAGAGAATTCAAAACTTTGACAAAGAGCCCTTAGAAGGGACAGTAAGAAAGAAAAGCAATATGAGAAAGAACTACATGCAACCTATTGCGGCTGAGAAGTTTGTCAGATAGATGAATAAAGATTTAAAGCAAAGAAAAAAGAGTTTCCCAAAAGGGTTGTTTAGGCTTGGTTTATTTGAGACTTAAGAAATACCCCTTTAAAAGTATTATTTTGTCCAAGTCCTTCACTCTTGAAATTCATCATCACCACCTTTAAAGAGATTAGTGATAAAGGTTGGCTTCTTCATAGACAGTACGGATATATGCTGGGTTCTTGGCACTCTCTTACAATGATATTAGTAAAGAAGCACTATTAGTTAATCAAGATGGTGAACACAACCAAGGTGAGCAGGACATTGTATAGGAAATTCTTTGGAGAAGAAACCGTGGTACACAAATTAGCAACTGAAGACATAAACAAGATCAAAGAGTTCTGATATAATTGCAAAAAGTAGCTCACTTATCTGTTAAGCATTTTACTATTTAGTACACATTTTGGCAATTTAGCATATCTTGCGTTTTATTTCTACAATGAAATTGTAAACTCCTGAAAGGCAAGAAAAAAAATGTGTTCATACTATCTTGTTTAATGTAAGATAAAATTGAGCAGAGGTAAGCAAACACTTATATGTTAAGTTTCACTGAATTTTGAATAAAATTTGATTTATAGGATGCTCAATAAGCAAAGAAGTTTTGAGCAAAAACAGTTGAATAATCTGATTTTTCAGATTAAGGTATTGAAGCCCTAAATGTCAGAGAATCTAATCCAAAGTCCAGACATTTAGGTCTAGAGATAGGACTCATCCTACCTTATCTTCTTACTTCTTCCCACCAGGGCTCTTTCCATGTTAAGATTTAATTGTTTGACTGTCTTGAAACACATTTGAGTCACTCTGACTATGGCCTCACTTACTTTCCTAGGTCCCAGGAAACCTAATATGCACCAGGTACTACCTACTTGTTTTACATATTTTCTGTGAGATTTTATAAAAGTGCTTCTAGCCTGCATCTCTCAGCCTATTAGAACCCCTGTCCTTTACAAACAGTTCCCAAACTTTGTAGTACTCTACATGTTAGTCAAGGGCACAAACACATATCAAAAATGTTTATACTCTGACAGGTATGCATTATGCTAAAGGACTGAATCAAGTTAATGGTAAAAATAGCCAAACCTCTTTTGTACACTCTGTAGAGCAGTGCATATAGGCCAACTGGCTGACTGGTAGCAAAGAAAAATGACAAGTCCTTCTGATTGAGGCTTCACTTTCAGAGTAGATCCTATGCCTTTATCAACCTACTTTTCACATGCTGCCAGTTCGCCCTGAAATATCCAGCGTGGATTATGCCACGTCCAACTTCAAAAAAGTTCAATGGTACAAATTCTAACGTGAGAAATCATAAAGTCCAAACTCCCTTATGTAATACTTGAGATCTTTCCTATTTTGTCTTCAATTCAGTGTTCTATTTAGCAATTATACTCAGTTTCTACACACACCTTCCTCTATCTCCTCCATTTTTCTGTTCTTTCACACACTTCCTTGTCTTTATTCATGCAGCCCCAGAACCCTCAATGGTCCCACAACATACAGACTCCCTAAGACCCCTGTCTCCCACACTCAGTGTATCCACCCATCACATTTTACCTCTTTTCCAAAGACCGGGTAAACTCACTGGTCCTCCAAGATGCCATTCCTTATTCCCCAAGTGCCAGTAAAGCATTCATTTCTGCAAACTTCAACAGCGAGCTGCTTTGAGTGCTGTTTCTAGCTTTCATCTGTTTTATTTCATCTTTCCTGCATTTCAAGCACTTCATGATAATTTCTTGGTGAAATGATTCAACTGATTCAATTGCTTTTTTATCTTTTCATTGGACATACACTTTTCACCATTTATAGGTTTTTAAGTCTGTTTATACCTTTCAGAACATGTGTGCCTTCTGTTGAAACTGAAACACTGTGCTAATCCTGACATAGAGCATGAGCCCAGACACAATGCCATCAATTACTTTGTGAATCAGCTGGGAGTTAGGCTCAGCTGGCTGCTTCTGCAGCTGCCACAAAAGCTCCCTAGATGTGGCAGGGCGCGGTGGCTCATGCCTGTAATCCTAGCACTTTGGGAGGCTGAAGCGGGTGGATCATGAGGTCAAGAGATGGAGACCATCTTGGCCAACATGATAAAACCCTGTCTCTACTAAAAATACAAAAATTAGCTGGCTGTGGTGGCGTGTGCCTGTAGTCCCAGCTACTCGGGAGGCTGAGGCAGGAGAATCCCTTGAACCCCAGAGGTGGAAGTTGCAGTGAGTCGAGATCGCACCACTGCACTCCAGCCTGGCGACAGAGCAAGACTCCATCAAAAAAAAAAAAAAAAAAAGAAAAAACTCCCTAGATGTATTTCTAACTAGACTGTAATATTCTTGAAGATCAGGCAGTTGTCTTATCCATTTTTACACGCCTTGAAGCATCTAACGAATACCAGGTAGGTAGACAAATGTGTACACAAGTCTGAGGATCAACAGGAACTGATAAATTTTGTAGAAATGCCAGTTAATTAACTGCCCAGACTAAGAGCACTCACCCTTTCCACTTTCACTTCTTAGGGCAGGAGAAATGATCATGTCTGTATGGCGCCTGAGGTAACTACTTATGGCTGTACAATAGTCTTGGCTGATGGATACCAGAGCTCTGATATAATTGCAAAAAAGTAGCTCACTTTCTCTGTTAAGCATTGTTTACTACACATTTTGACAATTTAACGTATCTTGTGTTTTATTTCTACAGTGAAATTGTAAACTCCCGGAAGGCAAGAAAAAAAAAATTTTGACAAAATTGAGCTGAGGTAAGCAAGCACTTACATGTTAAGTTTCACTGAATTTTGAATAAAATATTGGTTTATAAGATGCTCATAAAGCATAGAATTTTTGCTCACGTTTGGTTGCTCAACTTTTGGTCACACTGAGCAATCCTCTAGAAGTGCTGGGTCCTCTGAAAATGCCCGTGGACCAACAGAAAGCTCCTCTCTGGAGAGTCTGTCCGGTTAGGCTTTAAGCTCTAGGGGTCAATGTCAGGCTCCATTTTGGAAGAATTTTTCCCATATATATTTTCACCCTGAAGAGGAAAGGGTAATGCTTTTTTTCAAAATAATTTAGGACCTATGGGCCGCTGATATGACACTTGGATTCAATATTCCGAAACAAAAACATGCAAAAGTTGGCTTGAATGATAACAGGGCTTAGGTACAAAGCCATGTTCCTGGCAACAGCATCTAAGAAACAATAAACAGTAGCTCTCGCTTTAGTTTAAAGTTGTTGCTGCTGTTACTGTAGCTGACTTGAATGCTTCTTTGGTGCCAGTCACTGGGATAAGAGCTTTCTGTGAATTATCTCATTTAATTGTTAGAAAAAAAAATTTGTGGGTATATTATTTCTCCATTTTACAGATAAGAAAATTTCAACTCTGACAGACTAAAAAACCTGTACAAATTCAAAAGGTAACATAGAACCTGAGGCCAGCTAAAGTGCAAAACAAAATGCTTTTTGAATTTAATGTAAAGATGATACTGTCAAGGCCGCAACGAGACTGCCAAGGTCCAACAAGTCTGAGTCTGTGGCACGTGGAAGGAAGAGTCCTCTCTGTGACACATCTGCACTTAATCCACCCAATTAGGTGTCTCCACCTGCCCCCTCCCCTGCTCCCCAGCAAGGCAAAACACCTGGGAACCAACGAGATAAATGCAGCTGCAAAGATCCTGTGGCTGCTGCATCTGCACGACACGCCTTGTGACAGTTCCCCGCTTGAAAATGCAGTTGTGCAAAGGACTGTGCAGAGTGTGTTTTCCCTCCCACTCTTTCCATTCTCATTTCTTTCTTTCATGTTTATGGACTTTATCTCAATTTGAGTGAAGGCAGTTGTGCTGAATAATGATGAGGTGCTTCCTCCAGTGCTGCACAGTGATAGCCTGATAGTTTCAGCCAGCTTGGAATTCTTCAAATGTCTTCTTTTTGTTGTTATCAAAAGAGGTGACCTACTACCTGGGGCATTGTGTTGACACCTATGGATACCAAAGAGGCAAAGTATTCGATTATCTCCTTTTTTTCCCGGTCTTCCCTGGAATTGTAACTCACTTGCTTTGTTTCTTGTGAAAAAAAAAACTTTCTATGAAAAGAAAATATAGAATAGAGTTGATACACAGTGTGTTCAATATAAAGAAAAATGGATGAATGGATCTCAAACTTATGTAAAGGAAAATTTCCTGGAAAGCATGCTCCTTACATTTCCCATATAGATATTACCAGTTGCTTAATCAATATGTCTGTCTCTGCTTCTCTCTTCAACACACACACACACACACACACACACACACACACAAACACACACACACACACACTTGGAACGAACAGAAGCGATTCGAGAGTGAAGAAATTCATCTTGACCTGAAATTGCTTTTGGAACAAGTCCATCTCTGACATCAAAACAATTTCTGTCAAAGTGTCTGGGTTCAAGCAACCCACAAAATAGCAGCTTATTTAAAAACCAAATCCACTCCTTATTGAAAGTGGTGATATTTGAAGCACACACAAGTAAAACTAATTTAACCTTTGGAAAGTTATCTCTGGAGAGAAGAGTCAAAATCCCTTTATAAGATTTTTAAGCACTGCAATTATTGACGAAGAGTATATTACTTCAGTTTTCTCTGATCAGGAAGAGGAAAAAAGAGAAAACCCCACAAGAGACATCAGCAGCTGTCAGGCTATTTTCCAACTGCAAAGAGATAGTTTACAGTGGGCTTGTGCCAGTCTCTTAAGACCCAGTTAAGAAGCCTTTTTAAAATGCCTTAAAAAGCCAACTCATACATTAATCAAGTTGAGCCCTCATCCATACTTACTGCAATACATCAATTACTATGTCTTTTTTTAAAAATAAATTCCAGTTGACAGCCGACACCTTATTAAGGCCCACTAAAATGATACAATAAGTAGAAGGCTATTAATATTGCTCTTTTTTTTCTCCTTGCTATTGTCTTGCTGCACTGGTCTGCAAACAAATTCAGGCTGCATTACAATTAATGCCAGTGGAACTCCTTCTAACGACTTCCAGCTTGCTAATTTTTTACGCTAATAATAAAAAAAGGCATTGCTATGCAAGAACGACCCCCTTTTATCATGCTAGCATAGCACACCAGAGAGTGTCTGCTATTGTTCACATGAAAGACAATTAAACCCTGGAACATCAAACCTAAAAATGACAATCTGCTAACCAGCACTGGGCATTGCTCAGTGCTTTTCTCTATTTCCCGAACCGATAGAAAACAATTCTCTGAAGACATTCCTTTCCTATTCTCCCTTAACCACCCTTTGGGAAAAAAAAAAAAAGAAAAAAACTTTTAAAAATACGCTTTGCTGATTTATGCATCTCTGCTTAGAATTTATTAACTGTCTAGGACCAATTTCACTTCAACACTCCTATTGCCTGCAGGTTTAAATTCTGGACACATAAAACGAAATGCACCAATATCACCCACATACTATCATATTTAAAAATAAACATTAAAAGTATTCTTTAAAAATGCACACAATATAAAAGTCTAGAAAGAGAAAGAAAAATCGAATTCTGCAACTCTGTGTATCTCATCTTCTCTGGGGACCATGCTAGAGAGTCACAGGGCATTCTGAAAACTAAGTCTAGTCCAGAAGCTAATTTTTCACAAAGCCAGATTTAAAAAAAAAAAAAAAAAAAAAAAAAAGTCCCTTCATTCTTAGCAATATAAGGATTCATTCACCAAAAATGACACACCCATTTACTGGAAAAATACCCTTTATTTGAACTTTAATTATAACATACAGAATATAAACATACCCACATAAAAGTTCACTAATTTTGTTAAAAAACTTTTCAAATTTTCACTAACATTTCCCCCATGGTATAAGGAGAAATAAAATAAGTCAGAAAGTCTGAGTTGCAACCTTGCCCCTGAAACCTGCGAATCTTGGGTCTCAACCAAATCTTGTAACCTCTCTGAGTGTCAGTTTCTTCATTTGTAAAATAATGAGAAAAATAGCTCCTTTTTCAAGCACAATTGTAAACATGAAATGAGAAGACGGATATGAAAACTCTTTGAAAATTAAACCATAATACATTGTAATTAAAATAAATAATTAAGGCTGGGTGCAGTGGCTCACGCCTGTAATCCCAGCACTTTGGGAGGCCGAGGTGGGTGGATCACGAGGTCAGGAGATCGAGACCATCCTGGCTAACACGGTGAAACCCTGTCTCTACTAAAAAAAAAAAATTAGCCAGGCGTGGTGGCGGGTGCCTGTAGTCCCAGCTACTTGGGAGGCTGAGGCAGGAGAATGGTGTGAACCTGGGAGGTGGAGCTTGCAGTGAGCTGAGATTGTACCATTGCACTCCAGCCTGGGCGACAGAGTGAGACTCCATCTCAAAAAATAATAATAATAAAATAAAATAATTAATTAAATGAAGTTGTTGTATGACCTCACTAGAGTTGCACTGAAATCTTTATTTTCTGATTAGTAGTGAGTGACTCTCAAATGCTGGGCATGGCCAGACCTAACATATTTACTCAGCAAGATTTGGTAAAGGGGCCAGGTACTATCCTAGGTTCTTCACATTTGGCATTTTATTGCATTCTCACAAGAACTCTCTTGGCAGGGATGATCGTTCTCTGATTACAAATGAGGAAACTGAGGCCTAGGGAGATTTGGTGTTTGGCCTAAGTGGCAGAGTTGAGATTTGAATCACAGTACTGATCACATAGAAGACACTCAATAAATGTCCCCAGCTGTGACCCATTCTTAAGGTGACTTTCCATGGTAAGCATCTTGTAAAAGAGAGCAGTTCTGTGAAGCAAGGTTAAGAGATGAGTTCAGGCAACCTGTACTGATATATTGGCTCTGACCCTAGTTGGCATGGACCTTTGGGCCAGCCATTAATTCCTCAGTTTTGCATCTGTAAAATACAGGGGTTTTTGTGAGAATCAAATAAGTCCATGTATAATGTTTAGAAAAATATTCAATAAGTGTGAATGTGTGTTATTACTTTATCCTCCAGCGCTGTGTGAGAAACTCTACTTTGTAAAATAAGCATAAAATAGGATCAGTAGCTTCCACATTTAACCAAGATAAAGCAACAAGGACCAGACTTACCCTACCATCTAAAATAATAAAAACACAAACAAAATATACAGAACAATGTGTAAGATCCTAGAGCAAGGTAAAGAGATATAGTGATCTCTAAGAGATTAGAAACAAATAAGGTAAGACCTATGATCATCTCAGCTTACTTCCTTGAGAGAGGCTCCAGGCCAAATGCAAAAGGTGAAGTCAGGCAGAGGCCAACAGATTCCTTCAATTCAGGAGACACATCTAAAAGGCTCAGGAAATCAAGGCAAGTGTAGAATAGAGTACTAGAGAAGATGTTGCTGCAAAGATAGAGAACTCCAGAGATTTGCAGATAGTCCTTTTCAAGTGTTCAATTGAATATTAAACAGTGCATGCATGCAAGGAAACTATTGAAGGCTGGGAAAAGAATCATTAAAAAGTTTAGAGGTACTAGTGCCCAGTGCTTACATAAGACTAGGAATAATGCTTGCTCTCATCACCCAGATTGGAAAAACCTCATGATTCATGGGACGTTGGGTGGGGTACACTGACAGGTCTTTACTCAAAAATGGTAAATAATTAGCTGTAGACTGAGCCCTGTTCCAGTCTACCTAACAAATATTAAAAGTAAGAATCTAAAGGATGAAACTACTTCCAAATAACTGCATCCCAGAAAAAGCTAAGGATATTAACAGAAATACAAAATATCCAACATATGAGAAGATAGAATTCTCAATGTCTGGCATCCAATCAAAAGTTACCAGTCACTCAAAAGAAGCAGGCACATATCATCCAAAAGTGAGAAGGAAAAAACCAATCAATTGAAACAGACCCCAAAGTGACCCAGATGTTAGAAATAGCAGACAAAGGCCAGGAGCAGTGGCTCATGCCTGTAATCCCAACACTTTGGCAGGCCAAGGTGGACAGATCACTTGAGGCCAGGAGTTCGAGACCAGCCTGGCCAACAGGGTGAAACTCCGTCTCCACTAAAAATATAAAAACTTAGCTGGCAATGGTGGCACATGTCTGTAATCCCAGCTATTCATGAGGCTGAGACAGAAGAATTGCTTAAACCTGGGAGGCAGTGTTGCAGTGAGGCAAGATTGTGCCACTGTGCTCCAGCCTGAGTGACAGAGCGAGACTCTGTCAAAACTAAATAAATACATACATAAAATAAGAAAAAGGAAAAAAATAGCAGACAAAGACATTAAAACAATTATTATAACTATATTTTATATGTCCCCAAATTGGAGGCAAGGGAGATTTATAAGCCTACAGATTAGTGAAGCTCTGCAGATCCCCAAATAAGAAACATAAAGAAAATGACACCAGGGCATATCATAACCTAGTTGTTCAGAATGACTGATAAAGTATAAAATCTTAAAAGTAGCCAGAGACAGAAGACACTACATGGAGACCTGAAGGTAAATAAAATAGAGATTTCTCATTGGAAAGAGTGAAAGCAAGAAGACAATATATTGGAACAATATATTTAAAGAAAAAAAAACTGTCAACTGAGAATTTGAAATATAGCTTTTAAAAACAAAACAACAAACATATTTGTACATATATACAAAGGCTGAAATGATTCATCGCAAGCAAAACTGCAATACAAAAATATTCAAGGAAGTCCTTGTGACAGAAAGAAAATGATACCAGATGGATATATGAATTTACACAAAAGAATGAAGAACACAAGAAATGGTAACTAGGTGAGTTAATTTATTTGCTATTATTAGTAGTACATCTCTTCAACAATGTACTGTTTAAACAAAAATCATAATGACAATGTAGTGTGGGGTTTATAATATATGTAAGAGCAAAACATGTGAAAAGAATAGCACAGAGGTCGAGGGAGGAAACATGGAAATATATTATTGTAAGTCTCAAACAATAAATGAAGAGGTATAGTATCAGTTGAATGTAGTCTGTGATAAGTAAAACATGTATACTACAAATCCTAAAATAATAAAGCAAAGAATTATAGCTAATAAGCCAACCGAGGTCATAAAATGGAATCATAAAATTTATTCAGTTAATCCAAATGAAAGTAAAAATATGAAGAGAAAGAAAACAAAAAAAATGAAATAAATAAAAAATAAATAGAAAAATGCTAGATTTAAACTTAACCATATCAATAAACACATTAAATAAAAGTGGTTTAAATATTCTAATTAAAAAGTAATGTTCTATAGCATTACGGGGTATAATTCACAATAATTTATTGTATATTTGTAAATAGCTAAAAGAGCAGATTTTGAATGTCTCCAATACAAATAAATGCTAAATGTTTGAAGTGGTGATTATGCTAATTATCCTAATATTGATCATTACACATTGTATACATGTATCAAAATATCACACTGCATCTCATATGTGTAATTATTATACGTCAATTAAAAGTACTAAAAGCAAAAAAAATTTTTAAAGTAGAGATTGTTAGATTGGATAAAAAAGCAAAATTCAGCTATATGTTTCCCACAAAAATAAATACACATGAGAAAAACCTTTGTAACCTGGGATAGTCAAAATTTTTTTCTTTTAGGTACAATATGAAAAGCATAACCCATAAAATATCAAATTGATAGACTTCATAAAAATTAAAAATGTATACTCTTTAAAAGACACTGTTGTGAGAAGGAAAAGACAAGCCAACACTAGCAGAATATATTGCAAATCATAAAATCAAATAAAAGGTTTATATCTAGAATACAGAAGGAACTATCAATACTCAATAACAAGAAAACAAAAAACCTAATACAAAAGTAGGCAGAAGATTAGAATAGAAACTTCAACAAGGAAGATATATGAATGATAAATGAGCACATGAAAGATGCTCAACATCATTAGTCATTAGGGAAATGCAAATTAAAACTACAAGATACTACTACACATCTATTAGAATGAATACAATTGAAAAGTCTGACTAAACTAAGGATTTGGAGCAAGTGTAATTCTCATACACTGTTGCTGAGAGTGTAAAGTGATACTACTTTGGAAGACAAACAGCTTGACAGTTTTCTGAAAAGTTAAACATACACTTAATATATGATCTGTCCTCAGGTTTTTACCAAAGAGTAATGAAAGTCTATGTCCATGCAAAGACTTGTAACAGTTTCCCTTTTTTTTTTTTTTTTAGACAGAATCTTGCTCTGTTGCCCTGGCTGGAGTACGGTGGCGTGATCTTGGCTCATTGCAACCTCTGTCTCTTGGGTTCAAGTGATTCTCCTACCTCAGCCTCCTGAGTAGCTGGGATTACAGGTGTGTGCCACCATGCCCAGCTAATTTTTGTATTTTTAGTAGAGATGGGGTTTCACCATGTTGGCCAGGCTGGTCTCGAGCTCACGACCTCGTGACCCCCCCAAAAGCCCAGGCTAAAATAACACAAAAATCCACTGACAGTAACTTAATAAACACATCATAGCTTATACAATTTGATGGTACCTCAGTAATAAAAAGGAACTAACTACTGATTCAACAACATGGATATATGTTAAAATAATTATACTGATTGAGACAAACCAGATAAAAAAGAATATATACTGTAGGATTCCACTTACATGAAAGTCTACAAAATGAAGACTTATCCATAGAGGCAAAAAGCAGATAAGTGTTTAGCCTTGAGATGGGGGAAGTAGGTCAGTAAAGGGGTCAGAGAAAAGGATTATAAGGTAGCAAAAGAAAACTTTCAGGGTGAGATCCCCGTTTATTACGTTGATTAAGGTATTGGTTTCATGGATGTATATGTACGTCAAAATGGATCCAATTATATACTGTAATGTGCAGTTTATTGTATTTCAGTTATAACTCATAGAGCTGGTACAAACAAAGATAGGATTATTGTCCATAAGGAATTTAAAAGTTAATTATTGAAAGAAAATATATGTACAAAATTAATGTAATGAATAAGAAGATAATATAAACTGTTGTGTACAAAATACATGAAAAAAAGTAGAGACCAGTGATTCTTAAACTTTGATACCCATCAGAATCGCCTGGAGGGAGTGTAAAAGCATAGATTGTTGGGTCCGATGCCCAGAGTTTCTGATTCAGTAGGCCTGGGATGCAGCTTAAGGATTTGCATTTCTAACAGGCTCTCTGTGAATGCCGATGGTGCTGGTCCCAGGACCACACTTTTAGAATCACTGATATATATGAGAATAGGACAATGTAGAATAAAGGGCCAATTTAGAAAATAGAGAAATTATAGCATTTTTTGAAAAGCTTTATTTTTTCCTTAAGCTCACAATGAAATAGAATTCAAGTGAATAAAATTTTATTTTATTCTCAGAATTTCTTTCCTTCAAAATTTTTCTGTGTTCCTACTGAAAATTCCACAGTTTTCAAGTAGATCTCATACTACCTAGTTGCAGAATTCACTGGCGTAGAGACAGTCAATATCCTCTTAGAGAGCAATTAAATATCAAACCAGCAAATAAGTTAAGAATAGGGCAAGGGTATAGTCCAATTAGTCAAACCTTTTATTTCCACTTTCTGCCATATTTCAATTATTCTTCTCCTATACCCTTTTGAGAAATAGTTATTATTGTAGGTTTAAAATAAATAAAAATAGTTTTTCTTTCTCAGGAGTCATGGGCTTTGTTCTTTGCTATTCCCTCTGCAACACTTTTTGTCCTACCTGCTCACTTTCATCTGGCTAATTCTAATTTGCCTTTTAAGCCTGGGATAGACAGTACTTATTTGCAGAACTTTCCTGGGCATACTTCTGCTCACCCTGCTGCACAGGAAGCTCCTACTCTGTGCTCCTTGTCTCTACTGCATCCGCCATCTTGCACTAAATCATTTTATCACACTCATCACATTTTTTCTACTTCTTAGATAGTGTATTTCTCTTTAATTTAATGAAATTGCATTTGGGACATCCTAGCTTCCCTGATCCTCTCTAAGTTACACAGTGTTAGGAATAGAGAAGGAGGAGTCAGAGGTCACCAAAGCTAGAATCATAAAATTGGAGAGACAGAACATGGGATGAAATTGTAAATATACAACATACACTTGCATACAGGCACATACAAACATTTGGGGGGTTGTTAATGACTTCCCTAAGGATAGTAATTTCAAGTGGCACCAATCTTTAACCCAGATTGAATCATAGGACAAATCAAGTTTCCCAATTCCTACTCATGCATTTGACATAGTTATGGTCTGCTTTTATAGCTTTTGATCACAATTTCCTAGGAGGCAGCTGGTCTCTAAATCAACAAGTCAGAAAAAAAAAAAAAAAACAGCCAAAGCCCAGTCCTTTAACAAAATTACCTATTGAGGAGGTCAATGCTGTTTGGAACACATTTAAAACATTTATAAGAGTGATTTTTAAAATGTCTGCTATTGGATGAGGGTTACATTCAAAGATTCCAGTTGTACTTTTGTATGACACTAGACTTCTGCTGTAGTGCTTCACCCAAAACAGAGGTTTAAGGAAATAAAAAAACAAAAATAATACAGAAAAAAAACCCAAAACACTTTACTGAAAATTTTCATTTCAACCAGAAGCAAACGTGTTCTAAGAAGGCAAAGTAGAGTTAGGAACAACTCCGTGTTTCCCTCAGGAATAAATGTGATCTTTCACACTTGGGGGTTGATAGTCAGCGTTGAGTAACTTAGACCAACTTAAGAAGGAGGCATCTGGGGCTGTTCACCTAAGGAGATGCTTCCCAGAGGCCCAGCATCTTGGGAGAACACCCCGAGTTCTCTGGAGAGGTCAGGAGTTTGGGATGCAGGATCACACTGAAGAAGGTCAGCCCAGCAAAGCAGCTGATCTAGGATATGGGCTTCTGACTTCCAGATTCTACCATCATCACAGAGGCTCAAAGCTGGGGCCCACACCAAAAGGGCGTGATGATTCCCAGCCTTCAGCACAACAGGAATTGACCTGGAAAGAAAGGCCTTTATTCCTCTGACAGAAAAACCTGATTCCCAAAGGAAAATGATACTTTTACCTTATTCCCTTTCTCAGTGGATCTGCATTTTCATGAATGAAGAAAAGAAGAAAGTTGAATTCTCTGACTAGGAAGGTTTCTTATAAGAAGGTTTCCAATAGACTTCAACTTTTTAAAGCTGTGCAGCAAAAAAAAAAAAAAAAAAAAAAAAAAAAAAAAAAAAAAAATTATCACAAAGGAATAAAGAGCACTAACCAAAGAAATTTCACTCTCATAGATTTTGTAGCACCTCAGAACTTCCTTTGGAAGGGAAGGACAAAGCGGCCGTTTGCTCAGCTCAGATCATTTGGATTGAGACTCATATGTTATTTTAAATGAACATTGCTCAGGTAGTTAAGCCTTAAAAATCAACCATCCTTGACAACTGTCCATTTTTTTTTTTAAGTCTTACCTTAAGGGTTTAAGAAACACATTTACAAAGTATGCTGTAGTGAGAAGTAGCCAAGCTTCCTACCTGGCTTCATAGCACAATTGGGACTGCTGGTCTTTGTTCATTTTTGTCTTTGAAAACTTTGTTACAGTTAAAAGAGGGAAAAGGAGTAAACTTAAAAAGCAAACATGGAACACTTGTTTAGCACTTGGAACAATACAAAATTCCAATGCACATTAAAAATATAATCCAATGGACCATTTAATTTTCAAGATTTTACTTTCACCCCTTGACTAATAATGTTAAGAAAGTACTGAATTTCTCTCGTGATACTAGAACTGTCTTTTACAATGGCATTCCTTTTGAGAAATCAGAACTAAAGTTTTCTTTGCATTCTCTATGTGCTGAGTCCCTATATTGGATAATATTAGCATCTTTTATATCCATACCTAATATAACATTCTTTTTTCCTATATTGTACAAGTTCCAGAGTCTTAACGCTTTATAGTAATGCCAACAAAAATGTTTAAGGAAAGGCCATCCAAAAGCAGACATGACATTTTGCAGAGTCTTCAGTTTATCTTTAGAATGTATAATTATAAACTGTGCTTGAAATAAGCTGCCCAGATATTTGTGTTAACACAGAAATTCTGTTACCATTAGTTCTTGCTCAGTAAATGCAAATATTGTGAACATGCTGTTTAACAGCAGCAAATATCATGTCTCCCATTTTTATGAAAAGTAATACTGTAAAACATGCTATCAAGTAATCAACATATTTATTAAACAGTTCTCCATACAAGCCATGTACATACATACACACATTTTATTGGACAGTGTAGTAAGTGACCACAGTTGAAGTGTTCACATCCAATATCATACATATGTACATCTCCTTTATATGGTGCAACTATAGCGATACAATGACATTTTAAGGATTGCTCTTATTGTTATTTAATGTATATGTTCTTATCAATATTGAAATATATATTTTTTAGGGGAAAGCAACAAGCATGTACATTAGTTTCTATGGAAGATCTACTTTCTTAAAACAACCATATTAAAATCATATATACTAGCTCTCCAATGTAGCAGAAATATCTATATCTCATGATATCTTTATCTTTCTTTGTTTCTTTCTTTCTTTTTTTTTATTTTTTTTCTTTGAGATAGGGTCTTACTCCATCACTCAGCTGGAGTGCAATGGTGCGGCCTCAGCTCATTGCAGTCTTGACCTCCTAGGCTCCGGTGATCCTCCCACCTTAGCCTCCTGGGTAGCTGGGACTGCAGGTGCTCACCACCACACCTGGCTAATCTCTTTATCTTTTAAAACAGCTTAAAGTATGTCCATATTTCTTCCTCCACGTGGCCTTTCTTACAGTCTTCAAACTCTGGCATCCATGGTTAGATTTTCTTTCATTTTTTGATGTGGGTTTTCAAACTTAAAAAGAGAGTATAAAGTAATCTCTCTTCTTTATTTTCTGCTACATAGACAGTTTTTAACTTTAAATATTTTACATTTCCCTAATTACAAGTTTCTGTCATTTTCTTCATCAGTCTTCAAACTATGAAATGATGAAAAGATATATTTGGTTTTAAAAAATAAAATGATGAAACTTTGTGATACTGGTGCTCTTCTTCAAAGGCCTTTGAGTCTTCTGTTTCAGTATGTATGCAACGTGCATGCTGACATGGTCTCAGGAAGTATATTAGCTGCAAGAATAACTATCTTTGCATTATGCATATGGGAAAACTGAGGCACAGAACAAAATCACTTGTCCAACATCTTGTAGAAACTGTAAGTGTGCACAGAAAATAATTGAGAGGGAGATACAATTTAATTCAAATCACTTATCAAAAGAATTCTCCTTTTGCTTTGATAATATTTTTCTAACCTCTCCTTTTTACACAGCCAAATTCTCAGCAATAACCAGAAAGTCAACCCAAATGTCATTATCTTAAGTTTATAATAATTTTAAAGTTTGGGCAGAAATTTCTCTTCATATATTCCTGAAGAAAGTTTTCTGTAAGTAAATGAATAGTGAAACAAATTTGCGTAGGGGATATTTAACTACTTTAGATAATATATCTTTGTGGGTCCCTGTTAATTTGAAAGCAACTATTTCACTGCAGAAAAATTGATAAGCAATCATTCTTAAATTTGTAAGAAAAAAGACTCCAAACATCTTTATTAGCATGCTTTGTAAGTCCAAGTCCAATTCTGTTTATTTGAGACATTTATTTTATCAACCATCATCTCTCCCCGACCTCTTCTCCACTATACTGTAATTCCATGGTGCTAAGGTTATTTTTTCTTATCAGTGTAAAAATTTTATTTTCTAAATTATAATACAGCATAATCAACAGTTATTTTGGTGTACAGCCCTATGAATCTTAACACATGAATAGGTTAATGTAAATATCACAAGAATCAGGGTACAAAACAATTCCCTGCCCTACAAAACTCCTACTAGCAATCCCTTTATAGGCAAATTGCCTGTCACCCCTAACTCCTGGCAACCACTGATCTGTCTCCAGCACTACAATTTTATCTTTTTGTGAATGTCATAAAATGGGATACTACAGTATGTCACTTTTTGAGACTGGCCTCTCAGCATGAAGATTTGTCCAAATTATTGTGTATATTGATCCTTTTTTTTTTTTTTTTTTTTTTGAGACAGAGTTTCACTCCTGTTGCCCAGGCTGGAGTGGAATGGAGCGATCTGGGCTCACTTCAACCTCCGCCTCCCAGGTTCAAGTGATTCTCCTGTCTCAGCCTCCCAAGTAGCTTGGATTACAGGCATGCGCCACCATGCCCAGCTAATTTATTTGTATTTAGTAGAGATGGGGTTTCACCATATTAGTCAAGCTGGTCACAAACTCCTGATCTCAGTTGAGCCACCCACCTCGGCCTCCCAAAGTGCTGGGATTATGGGATCCTGTGTGCCACCACGCCAGGCAGATAGTTTGTTCTTTATTATTGCTGAGTAGTGTTTCATTGGATGGATGCACCACAGTTTATCTATCCATTCACCCTTGAAGGACATTCACATTGTTTACAGTTTTGGACAGTTACAAATAGCGCTGCTATAAATAATTATATACAGATTTTTATGTGATCATCCATTTTTTATTTCTCAAATGTAAATATCCACGAGTGGGATTTCTGCATCCTACAGTAGATCACTTTTAACTGTATTTTAAAAGGGCTGAATTCTTTTCCAGAGTGGCTGTTTCATTTTGCATTTCTATCAGCAATGTGTGCAAGTTTCAGTTGCTCTACAGTCTCATCAGCACTAGGTATAGTCACACTTTAAAAAATTAGCCATTCTAGTGATATGCAATAAATTTCATTAATATTTTAATATGCATTTTCCTCATAACTAATGGCATTGAACGTCCTTTCATGTGTTTATATGCATTTCATGTATTTCCTTTCTTAAAATGTCTGTTCAAGTCTTTTGCACATTTTAAAATTAGGTTGTTAGTTTTCTTACTACTCAGTCTTGTAAATTCCTTATTTACTCTTGTTATGAGAGCTTTGTCTGCTATGTGCTTTGCAAATATTTCCTCTCAGCAAGAGAATTGTCCTCTCATTTTCTTAATAGTGAGAGTGCAAACATTTTAAATTTTGTTGGAGACCAATTTATCAATTTTTTGTTTTATGGATTATATTTTTAGTGCCATGTTTAAGAACTTTTTGCCTAACCCTAGATAATGATAATTTTCTCTTATGTTGTCTTCTAAAAGTTTTATAGTTTTATGTTTTACATCTAGATTTTTGTTCACTTTTAAGTTTTGAGTTAATTTTTGTATAAGATGTGAGGTTTAGGTGAAGGTTTAACTTTTTTCCCCCTGTTGATGTTCAGTTTTTCCAACATCATTTGCTGAAAGGACAAAATTGCTTTTGTACCATTGTCAAAAAATAATTGGTCATATTTATGTGAGTTTATTTCTGGATTCTTGTTGAGGTCTATTGGTAATTGTCTATTTCAATACCACATGGTCTTGATTAGTGTAGCTATATAGTAAGTCTTAAAATCAGAAAGTATGATTCCTTTAAGTTTATTCTTTTTCAAAATCAGTTCAGTTATGCTAGCTCCTTTGCCTTTCCATAAAAACTTTAGAATCAGTTTGTCTATGTCCACAAGAACATCCGCCTAGGAATTTTATAGAAATTTCATTAAATCTATTGATCAAATTGGGTAGAACCAACATCTTTACTTTGTTGAATCTTCTGATTCATGAACGTAGTGTATGTCTCAATTTATTTAGGTTAGATAGTCTGTGATTTATTGCATCCATATTTGTAGTTTTCAGCAATAGATCCTGGAAATATTTTATTAAATGTATAACTATATATTTCATTTTTGGAGCTATTATAATTTTTTTAATTTTTTAAGTGCACTTTCCAATTGTACATTGCTAGTATATAGAAATGCAATGATTTTTGTATGTTAACCTTGTAACCTGAAAAGTTGCTAAATTCACTTATTATGTCTAAGAGATTTTTGGAATTTTCTTGGGATTTTCTACCTAGAAAATCAAGTCACCTGTGTTTTATTTATTTCCAATAATCTTCTAGTACAATATTGAATAGAAGTTTTGTAGGTAGACCATCCTTGCTTTGTTCCTGATCATAGGGAGAAAGCATTTAGTGTTTCACCATTAACTCTATTAGCTGTAGATATTTTGTAGATGGACTTTATCAAGATGAAGAAGTTTCATTCTATGCCTACTTTGCAGAGAATTTTATCATGAATAGATGTTAAAATTTGGCAAACATTTTTTCTGCATCAATTGACATAAACCTGTCAATGTGCTTTTTTTTTTTTTCTGGAGGATTACATTGATTGATATCTAATATCGAGCCAGCCTTGCAATCCTGGTTTACAAAATAAACCTCACTTTGTTATTACATGTTATTCATTTTACATCTTCATTTGATTTGCTAGTATTTTATTGAGAATGCTTGCATTATGGTCATGAGAAATATTTCTTTGTATTTTTCTCTCTCGTCTGTTTTGTTGTCTGGTTTTGGTACAAGGGTTACTCTTTGGAGGCCAGGATTACTCTTCTGGCCTCGTAAAATGAACTGGGAAGTGTTCATTCTTCACCTATTTTCTGAAGGAAATTTTTTGGAATTGGCATTGTTTCTTCTATAATTGTTTGGTAAAATACACCAATGAAACTACCTGGGCCTGGAGATTTCTTTGGCAAAAGGATTTTTAACAATAATTCAATTTCTTTAACAGGTATTGGTTTGCCTATGTTATCTTGGTAGTACTTCATGATTTTCAAAAAATATGTTCATTCCATCTACATTGCCAAATTCCTTTACATCGATTTTTTTCATAGTATTATCTTATTATCCTTTTAATGGTTGTAGGATCTGTGATGATATCCCCTATTTATTCCTGATATTGACAATTTGTGTATTTCATTTTTTTCTTTGTCAATCTTGCCAGAAATTTATCAATTGTATTGATTTCTAAAACTGTGCTCATTGTTTTTACTGATTTTATCTATTGTCTTTCTGATTTAAACTATTAATTTATGCTTATATCTTTATGAGTATACTCTTCATTCTACTTACTTTCAGTTTATTTAGCTCTTCTTTTTCTATTTTATTAAGGTGGAAACTTAGAGTATTAACTGAAGATCTTTCTTATTTTCTAATAGCATATAATGCTATAAGCTTTCCCTGTAAGCACTGCTTTAGCTGTATCACATACATTTTAACATGTGCATTTTCATTTTCATTCAGTTAAAAATATTTTCTAATCCCCTGAGACTTCATCTTTGACCATGGATTATTTAGAAATGCGTTGTCAAATATTTGTTCAGACATTTTCCTATCTTTCTCTTATTCACTTATACATTAATTTTGTGAGGTCAGAGAACATATTTTATATTATTTCATTTTTTTGCATTTTAAACATTGGTTTTATGAACTAGGATATAGTCTATCTTAATGAATGTTCCATGCTCCCTTGAAAAGCATGTGTATTTTCCTGTTACTGGGTGGAGTGCTCTAAAAATATCAATTAGATTCAATTGGTTGATGGTGTTGTTCAGTTCTTCTATAGTCTTGATGATTTTTTTCTCTCTTAGTTTTAACTATTACAGAACGAAGAGTTTTGAAGTCTCTAACTATAATTGTAGATTTGCCTATTTCTACTCTCAGTTCTGTTAGTTTTTGCTTCCTGTATTTTCAGTGCACGTTTAGAATTGTTACATATGCTTGGTGAATTGATTCCTTTATCAATATGTGGAAACATTATCATCCTATAGTCCCCTTTATCCTTTCCTCTTTATGTCGTAGTTGCCATATATATTAGATCTGTATACATTGAAAACTCTATCATTCAATGTTAAATGTTTTGCTTTAAATTATCAAATGATCTTAGAGAACTCAAGAGGAAAAGAATTGTCTATTATAGGTACCCCAATACTTACTATTTCTTTTGCTGTTCTTTCATCCTTGTTCCAAATTTCCTTCTGGTATTATTTTTCTTCTATCTGAAAAATTTCCTTTAGAAATTATCTTAGAGCTGACTTGCTGGCAACAAATTCCCTTAATTCTCCTTCATCTGAGGATGTCTTTAGTTCACCTTCATTTCTCAGCAGTATTTTTGCTGAATATAGAATTCTGGTTTGGCAGTTCTTTTCAGCACCTTAAAATATGTGTCACTTCCTTCTACCCTCTATGGTTTCTGATGAGAAATCTACAGTCATTTAAATTGTTCCTCTATAGGAAATGCATAATTTATCTCTGCCCTTGTTCAAGATTTTTTTTGTCTTTATTTTTGTAGCATTTTGATTATGATGTGTCTGAACATGGATTTATTTGGATTCATACTGTTTGATTTTCACTGAACCTGAATCTATGGGTTATTTTCTTTCTCCTAGTGTTGGCATTTTTTGGCCATTATTTCTTCAAGTGTGTTTTAGCACCACACTATTTGTCATCCCATTCTAGAACTCCTACGATGCAAATGTTAAACCTTTTTTTTAAAAATTGTCCCACACATCTTTGAGACTGTTTATTTTTTCTCTCAGTCTGGTTTTTCTCTGTTTATCAGATTGGATAATTTCTACTGATTTATTTTCGAGTTTACTGATTCTTTCCTCTTCCATTGCCATTTTCCTATTGAGCAGACCCAATAAGATTTTTATTGTGGGTTATTGTATTCTTCAATTCTAAAATTTCCATTTGATTTTTCTTTCTATTTCTTATTTCCTATTGCTGAGGTTTTCTACTTTAACTTTGTTTCAGGAGTGTTTGTGACTGCTTGTTGGAACATTTTTTATAATAGTTTCTCCAAAAGGCTGTTAGAAAAGTCCAACATCTGTATCTTCTAAACATCCGTATCTGTTCATTGCCTTCTTGATGTAGGTTGAAATTTTTCTGGTTTTTCTTAGGCCAAATAATTTTAGATAGTATCTGGGACATTTTTAATGTGTTTTGAGACTATGTGTCTTGCTTAACTCTTATGGAATATGTGATACTTTTGTTTTACCAACCAATCAAATTGATGAGTTTCAGTCCACAAGTTCCAACTGACCTTCTCATAGCTATGGTTTCAAAACTAGGTCAGTTTTCAAAGTTTTTGCAGTTATTCAGATTTTTCCTGTGTGTGCACCACCCAGTGTCCAGTATGGTCATAGGTGCAGGTGGATCTGTTGGTTTAATTCTGGAAGTTTTTGATATGCTAAATTAGGATTGGATTCTCACTCCACTGGGGAGCCCAGGAGTTCATAAACATCTTTTCAGTTTTTTTTTTTTTTTTTTTGACCGAGTTTCACTCTTGTTGCTCAGGCTGAAATGCAATGGCGTGATCTTGGCTCACTGCAACCTCCACCCCCCTGGTTCAAGCAATTCTCCTGCCTCAGCCTCCTGAGTAGCTGGGATTACAGGCGCCAGCCAGCACACCCGGCTAATTTTTGTATTTTTAGTAGAGATGGGGTTTCGCCACATTGGCCAGGCTGGTCTCGAACTCCTGACCTCAGGTGATCCACCTGCCTCAGTCCCCATCAAAGTGCTGGGATTACAGGCATGAGCCACCGGGCCCGGCCAGGAGTTCATAAACATCTTTATGAGGTCCCTTTCCCAAGCTCTTAACCAACGGATTCTCTTAATTTTCTATTTTCTTGGGGTCCTCTTTTCAGTCCTCCAACTAGAAATCTGGGGCTTTAGTTATCCTACTCAGCCACATAGGCCCACATTTTTTCCACACAGTGCAAGGAGAGAGACAGAGACGGAGAGGGAAAGTAACATTGATGTGCTCCACCCTCTTGGGACCACAGCTCCACTGAAATGAGAAGAAGTCTCCTCTTCCTCAGACATCTGGCCCCTGTAGGCACCTGTTGCCATCGTTGTTAGCACTTGGAGCCTGGGTGCAAGGAACAGAGAAAAAAGAAGAGACGGACAGGAGAGAAGGGAGGGAAGGGAAGGGAAGGGAAGGGAAGGGAAGGGAAGGGAAGGGAAGGGAAGGGAAGTGGGGGATGAGGGGAGGGGAGGGAGGGAGGGGGAAGGAAGGAGGGAGGGAGTGGGTTGGGAGGGAGGGAGTGGGGAGGGAGAGAGGTGGAAGGAAGGAAGGGAGGAAGGTAGGAAGGCCACTCTCTGCCTCTACCACTCCTTAAGCCAAACCAGAGGTCTTCTGGACCTCTCCCTGTCCACTTCTGGGTTTCAACTATGAGATCAAGTTAGAAGCTACCAGAAGGGGAACAATGATAAACTCACTACAAGCTTAGGGGTATTTCCAGTTCTGATCTCCTACTCTTTGCCTTTCAAAATTCTCACATAGTGACTCTGAATTCTGTCCAGCTCTCATAGCTCAAATTCAGTAGGAGACATAGGGTGAATTGTGCTTATTCCATTATATCCAAAACCAAAACTCAGGTAAAAAAGTTTCAGATTCCAAACTGAATGTATTATGCACACAAAATATAAGAAATAAAACTGCTATAAAGTTTGAAGAATAATATAATAAATACCAGTGTACCCTCATCTAACTTAAAAACTTAACACACAAACTATTCCCTGAGAAGCTTTTGTGCCTTCCATGCCTAGCCTTCTTCCTTCCATACAGAGGCAATCAGTAACTTGACCTTAAAGGTAACCATTCTCTTGTATCCCTTTATAGTTTTATCATTTTAGTATATAACTCTGTGATGATTAATATTGAGTGCCAACTCGATTTGATTGAAGGATGTAAAGTATTGTTCCTGGGTGTGTCTGTGAGGGTGTTGTCAAAGGAGATTAACATTTGAGTCAGTGGAGAGGGAGAGGTGGACCCACCCTCGATCTGAGTGGGCACATCTAATCAGCTGCCAGCACAGCTAGAATAAAGCAGGCAGGAGAAGATGGAAGAGCAGACTTGCTGAGTCTTCTGGACTTCATCTTTCTCCCATGCTGGATACTTCCTGCCCTTGAACATCAGACTCCAAGTTCTTCAGCTTTTGGACTCTTGGACTTATACCAGTGGTTTGCCAGGGGCTCTTGGGCCTTTGACCACAGAATGAAGGCTGCACTATCGGTTTCCTTACTTTTAAAGTTTTGGGATTTGAACTGATCCACCACCGGTTTCCTTAATCTTTAACTTGCAGATGGCCAGTGGTGGGACTTCACATTGTGATCATGTGAGTCAATTCTCCTTAATAAGCTCCCTTTCGTATATACATATATCCTATTCATTCTCTTCCTCTAGAGAACCCTAATACGAGCCCTGAACAAGACAGTGTTTGGCTTTTATTTTTTACACTTTAACTTTTTAAAATTAAGTATTATATAGAAAAGTGCACAGATCTTGCTTTTAGAAGTTGAATAATTATCCCAAAGTGAACACATTTTTTATCCATTACCTGATCTACATATAAAGTATCACCAGCACCCCAGAGTCCCCTCAGACCCTCTAAATCACTATTTCTACCTTCTTCCCCAAAGGTAACCAAAAGGTACCAAAAGGTAAACAAAGATGCTAACTTCTAATATCTCAGATTATTTTTATCTGTGTCTGAACTTCATATGAATAGAAACCTACAGAACGCATGTTATATGTTTAGCTTCTTCTCCCTAAGGTTACATTTGTGAGATCCAACCTTATTGCATATAGCACAGTGGTTGATTTTCATTGCCATATAGTATTCCTATATATGAATTCTATATTTATATTATATTTATTTATACTCATTTATTACTTCATTCTCATGTTGATGAAAATTTGGGTTTGTTCCAGTGTTTTATTGTTATAAATAATATTATGAAGATATTTCGTATGTATCTTTTGGTGCATATTCTGTTGGGTGTATACCTACAAGTGAAATTGCTGGGTCACAGGCTATGCATATGTTCAGCATTAGTACATACTACCAGTTTTCCAGAGTGGTTTTCCCAATCTACACTCCCACCAGCAGATATGAGCGTTCCAGTTCCAGAAGGAAGGTATTTTTTAAGACACAAACAGCCTTATTTAGAGGGAAATGTCATCATCTAGAATGGATATCAGGCAAAAATGAAAAACTATAATGACAATGCTCCCTAGACTTTTCTTAAACCTTGCCCTTCAGGCTTATGACCAATGTAATCACTGGAAGATTCCCTTCTAAACTGATAAAGCTGAAGGCATAGAAGAAATAAGAAAAGCCTTAAAATATGAAATAAAATAAAGGTATATGTTTCCCGGAACAGTACAATCTTGGATTATCCCACAGAGAGATTAAAATATTATTTTCTGATAAGATTTTTTTTAACTGCAAGTGCTCCAACCTTTAATTAAATGGCTCAAAGAGACCCAATAGATCTTAAAATGTAAGTACTACAAACATTTTTGAAAAGTTTTAAATAACAAATAGTCACATATATAAAGTTATGAGCTACCTTTCATTACTGACATTCTGAAGGAAATATATGGGGCTGCCTGGGGAATGTTTTTGAAAATCTCAAAAGGCCCTAACCTGCCAAACAGGAATCCCCCACAAGCCTGTTATAATGTCAGAAATTTCCAGTATAATTCCCATTTGTCTTAAAGACCAATTGATCATTGTATCTAGAATATATATTTCCAGGGAGGTGGAAAAAACACAAAGGAAATCTACTTTTTATTTGTTTTTTCAAATGATAATATCATTTTTGTCATACCTTTTTTTTTCAGGGGTGAACAATCAATGCTGAGGCATTTGTACACTTGCATCTTATGGTTTTGGAAATTTTGAGATGATTGATTATGGGCAGTATTATTCATAGAAACCATAGAACCAATTGTTCAGTCATGAGATAACTGACCTGAAGCAGATTTAACCAGCACCGTGTCATAAGGCTGCAGTCCACTGACCTACCCGCAGTCATGTTAAATGCTCAACATGAAACAATATGTACCTTGGTTAAATACTTTACACCTTTTAATAGAATCTTCTTGAACAAAAACAAATGCATAGTGTCAAAGATGAAGGAAAGTACTTTTCAAACTTTCCCAAGTAATGTTAATGTGTTGTCTGATTCGAGAATCTCTTCACTAATGTGTGTGTGTGTGTGTGTGTGTGTGTGTGTGTGTGATCTATGAAGCATGGAAGAATAAAGGTGTAAACAACATTACCACAAAACAATATTTGCCCTAATGAAAACCTTAGTCTAGTAGAAAAGCAATACATGTTAATACTCTGTTCAGATCCCCCAATTGTACTCATCATGTTTCATTATGATTATGTATTCATCTATCTCATTCACTATACTATGAACTCCTTATGGATAGTAATCATCCCTAACCCACCACCTGTACCATCCTCATCATTGGTCTGTGCAAGACTCATCTCATGTTATATATTTGTTCTCATTCCCCTCCCACAAAACTGCAAGTATTCTCATTCATACGTGTTAGGTATTCTTGCAAAGTATGCAATGCTTTTTTATATGTATGGTGTTTTTTTGTTTGTTTGTTTGTTTGTTAGTTTTGAGACAGAGTCTCACTCTGTCACCCAGGCTGGAGTGCAATGGTGCAATCTCGGCTCAGTGCAACCTCTGCCTCCCAGATTCAAGCAATTCTCCTGCCTCCGTCTCCCGAGTAGCTGGGACTACAGGCACGCACCACCATACCTGGCTAATTTTTTTGTATTTTTTAGTAGAGACAGGGTTTCACCATATTGGCCAGGCTGTCTCAAACTCCAGACCTTGTGATCTACCTGCCTCAACCTCCCAAAGTGCTCGGATTGCAGGTGCCTATACATACATACAGGCAGATCACCGTGCCCGGCCCATATGTATGTTTTTAATATATGTAAATGGTATTGTGTTGTGTAATCCATTATGTTTCCTTATTTTTTTCATTCAGCGCTATGCTTTACAGATCCATCCGCATTTGCTATGTACACACCTAGACCACTACTTCTAACCTCTGAGCAGTACTCCACATGTACACCTACCAAGTTCTATGTATCCATTCGTCCAGTGATGGACACACCAGCTCCTTAATACTGCAACAAACACCATTGCATGTATGTCATGGACAGTGTGAGAAGTTCTTTGGGAGGCATATCAGGAATAATACTGCTGGGTCATGCAGTATGCATGTACTGGCTACAGCAGTCTACAGTTCTACAACCTATGTGAGGAGTCTCAAATTTCCACATTTTTGCCAACATGGTGTTATATAATACCTATTTCTAATTTTTACTTAATTCATGTTGTTGGAATTTGCATTTCACTTAATGAGTTTAAGCCCTAACTATGCCAGCTATTTCTTTAGGATTCCTCTTCTGTAAACTGCCTGATCATATACTTTGCCTGTCTTTTAAACTGAGATTGCTATCTTTTTCTTCTTAATTTGCAGGCTTCTTTTTATACACTAGATACTAATCCCTCATCAGTATTAGGCACTGTAAATAATTTATTTTGTTCTCTTGAGTATTAACTTTAATATGTTCTTCGTTAAATATACATACTTAAATTCTATATAAATAAGTTAATGTCTGCCTTAATTTATGCCTTTGAGATTTAAAAAACTCCTTTTCCATTTGTAGATCATGAAGATATTCTCCTGCATTTTCTTCTATTTCTTTCATAGTTTTACCTTCCACATTTATCTCTATAATACATCTGGAGATTGTCTTGGTAAGAGGCATTAGGAAGAAACCCAGTTTTGTTTCCCTCCATGTAGTAACATTTTCAAAAAGCAACAATACACAGTCTGTCTTTTCCCCATTAATTTTTTGGTGCCACCTTTAGTAAACGTTAAGTTTTCACAATTTATGTTTCTCTGTGCTTTTATTCAGTACTATTGGTTGCTTGTCTTTTCAAAATGTTCAAAATAGGGTGTTGAAGAATACTGTTCAAAATACTAAAAAATACTGCAAAAGTATTAAATTTTAACTTGATAAAAATATGGATAAATGGCTAGGAGATCTTTATTCTTCCACATAAGTTTCAGATTTACGCATCGTAATTATCCTTATATTTCCCAGTACATGGCATAGTACCTGAGACAAAATAGGCCAAATAATACATTTTTGAATAAAAAAGATTAAATTACAACTATGTAGATGGACAAAAAAGCGCTAGGTGAGCATAGCGGCCAAAGACTACATGTGAGATGAGACAAACCGGATTTTAACCAACAATTTGGCTTTAGCAGGGATAGTTTAGTTTTAAAGGCAAATAGGTGAACATATAGCTATTGAAATATAGCCCATTTATGTAATTCTTTAGCAAATCTGCTTTGCCATCTGTCTTTGTCTCTAAATAACTTGGAGTTCAAGAGTTTACAGGAGGTTGCACTGAAGCTCAACTTTTTGGTAAATGGTTATGGAGCACTGAACTCACTCTCAAAAGAACAAACAAACAAAACAGTGCTGACTTCCTGTCCACTGCAATTCATCTCTCTCTGCAATTGCCATGACAGTCTCTGATTACTGATATTATTATCCCCAGAAGATGGTTCATGGAAATTCTCATCCCCTGCTAGGCTGTCCCAGTTTCATAAAGTGAAAATCTGGTCGGCTTACTCTTGAGGGGAAAAAAAGGCCACCAAAAAAAAAAAAAAAAAGAAGAAGAAAAAGGCAGTTTAAAAAAGATACCAGCTGCCACGATGCTGCATTAATGCAAACACAGCAGAGTGAAGAGAGGATCTCTATTTTGCTGTTTCATTTCTCTTCTTCTTTTCTACTCCTTTTGTGACAATATCACCAGAGAGTTAATGGAAGCACTGTTATAGAATTTTCTGAGCAATAAAATGGCTACCTTCCATTATTACCTCAATCCCAATATCATCCTCCCTCTAGAGTAGGAGAAGTTAGCAGCAGTCTTCCCTCTTTTAATCTGTCTCCATCTCCCAGTGCCCTTTTCCAAATATGGTATACATATGTGTAGCTACACCATATTTAAACTGGCAAAATATCTTGGTGGCACCAATGAAATCAATAATACATCACTAACTAGGATGTCCTGAACTTTATATTTGTGAACTATATAGTTGTTCATCTTAAATGCCTCTGTATTGACAAGGTGTGTATTTATTTCAAATTATTGTAATTAAAAGTAAACTACTTTAAAAAGATAAACTAGGCTGGGCATGGTGGCTCACACCTGTCATCACAGCACTTTGGGAGTTCGAGGCGGTTGGATCATTTGAGGTCAAGAGTTTGAGACCAGCCTGACCAACATGGTGAAACCCCATCTCTACTAAAATACAAAAATTAGCCAGGCATGGTGGTGGGCGCCTGTAATCTCAGCTACTCTGGAGGCTGAGGCAGGAGAATTGCTTGAACCCAGGAGGCAGAGGTTGCAGTGTGCCAAGATTGTGCCACTGCACTCCAGCCTGAGCGACAACAAGCCTCCCTCTCAAAAAAAAAAAAAAAAAAAAGTTTTCATGCACCTTAAATACTTTCAGAACACCCATTTAGAGGATTGATAACATTAATGCTAAAAACAAAACCCATGCAGATAATTTTGTCTAGCATTTATCTTACAGATGAGGAATATAAAGCTTTGAAAAGCAAAAGAACTTGATACCATCATTAAGGCAGCCACCCAAATATTTCTACGAAGCCAGATTTTATTAGCTTATATCCAAATGTAGTTTCAACACTGCATTCATAATTTTCTAACACACTTATTAATGTTTCATTTGACTTTAATCAGGTAAATGTTCCTAACATATTAGTATTTACATTTATAACACCAACATCAGTTACTCTCTCCTTTTTATTTAATTTAGAAGCTATTGGATATATTGATTTATAATCTGTAACAGTAAAACACTAAATATGGCAGGAAAGTATATTAAGGAATATGAGGTATGAATCCACAAATGAGAAAAATTGGAATTCTCAAAATATATTCTTATTTATATTAAAAGTTTTCAATGAAAGACAAATTGTAACTATTTTACAAAGATAAAAAGCATTGCTGACCCACTATTACTGAACACACACTAGAATAATTATTGCCTTTTAATATGCTCTCTTCCTACCTTAAAACAATTGAACCTAAAGATAAAATATAAATATTAATTGAAAATGAGTTGTTCTGCAGTCAGCCACGGGGAAAATCCCTAAAACACAACATAAAAGAAAAAAATGCATAAATTAAACTGGCAAAGTTTAAATGTTTCTACTTTTATGTACATTACATGCTTTTTATAATGAGTATGAATAAATGATACCAAAGAAAATCTTGGTAAAAATTGGAGTGAACCAGTTCCTAAATAAACCCTCAATTTTTTTTCAACATATTCCGTAATTTCCTCACTAAGACAGGATATTCTCCAGATGTATAAAGACTACAGAAAGCAGATGCAGATTATCCTCAAAATAATTGCAAAGATTGGTAGCTTGTCAAATATAGCGTCCTCATCTGAAGAAATTAACTATAGTTAGCAAGCATCAATAACAATGGAAAGTCATTTTTCAGAGTTATTAACAGATATAAGCTACATTTCCTGTGCCCATGAATTGCCACACCAACTTCCTCTGGTCCTCTTCTAATATTGCACAGAAATTAAGGGGGAGTGGGGATGGAGCTAGGGGTTGGTGGGGAGACAGGTCTGGTAGCTATACGAAAGGAGGAGTAAAGAAAAATCAAGAACAAAAAATTTTTTTTCTATGTATCTAGGGTTCCCATCACCATCCTTGCCTACCCTTCTGTTGCTACCTCCCAGCTCCCCCAACAACAACAACAAAAAATGGGATTCATTTTACCATATTGGTCAAGGAAAAGAATACCTGACCCTAATGATAATCTGACGTTAAGGAAGCCAGATGTGTACTACACAAACATATGAAAGGAGGATAAGAAGTTATGGACACATTCAAGCAAATGTTTCAAGGGGAATGAAGATTTATGGCATAAATCTAATAGGAAAGATGTGTTGTGAACCATCTGGTAACTGACTTATATAGCCCCATACATTAGCATCTGTTGTCATGTTTTCAAAGTACAGAATTCCAAAACTGTGCTGATGAGTCTTCTGAATGCAATGAGTTTGCTATGCACTGGGTTTTTTTTTTTTTTTTAATCCTTAAGAAAATAGGCTTGGACTTGACCTCTAAATGACATTTTGTATGGTGTTTTATTGATTCACATAAGCACTCTCCCTGTGATACCTTTGTTTAGCCCTCACAACCACGTTATGGGCAGGTGGGCATTATAATTATAACCACCATTTTACAGATGATGTAGTTGAGTTCAGAGAGTGTCAGTGATTTTTCCAAGGTTATGTGGGTGATGGGTGCATAGCCAGGACCTTGAGCTATACATTCCTTGATTTATTCACTTCCTTAGATGGTCCATCAGCTTTGAAACAAAATGCAAGCTTTGTCAGCTACCAGAGTATCCATCCTCCTGTGGCTCACCAGACTGCTCTGAACAAGGTGTAAATTCCTTGAGTGGAGAGACTAAGGATTCTGAGTGCCTTGCAAATTAACTTTCTCAGGAGAACAGCAAAGCACTGTTGAATGAAGTAATGAAAAAAGGAAAGCCAAGTAATTCCTAGTACCTAGAATATACTCAACGACATGATAGATGCTGGAATAAATAAACAAAATACAGACTGTGTCCCAGTAAGACCATCAAAATGGAAAGTGCAAAGTGTGAGTTGTTATAAGAACTGAATTGTTCAATATAAACATACATATTTGTGTAGTCAAGAGTATCTCACAGAGAAGTTAGGATTTCAGCTGTATTTGGAAATAATAAACTTATTATCAATGCAGAAAATGGGTGGGGGTAGAAGGTAGCTTTTAAACACACTAAAAAGAAAGCAGAAGAAAAATAATAGAGTTTTTTAAAGTAGCATTAAAAATGATCTCAGTAAAATTGAAAATGTATTCATTTTATTTTTAATGTCTAAGTTTATATAATAAGAAACCTAATCACTTCATACTTTGTCAGCTGTCCAAGAGGGAAATCATGTTTTGATATTTTCACTCTTTTATTTTAAGAGTCACGATTTGGAAATCATTGTCTGAAAAAAAAAATGCTCTCTAAAAGCATAAGTCTATATTGACCGAAATCTACCGCTTTCCTTATTTAAACTATGTGGAGTACCAACAATGTGCTAAGACAATGGCAGATCCAGAGGCATGTTAAATCCTAAGCAGGGTTTGCTCTTAAGATACTTTGCTCAGGCTGGGCGCAGTGGCTCACGCCTGTAATCCCAGCACTTTGGGAGGCCGAGGCAGGCATATCATCTGAGGTCAGGAGTTCGAGACCAGCCTGGCCAACTTGGTGAAAGAAACCCTGTCTCTACTAAAAAATACAAAAAAAATTAGCCAGGCATGGTGGCAGGTGCCTTAATTCCAGCTAGTTGGGAGGCAGAGGCAGGAGAATCGTTTGAACCTGGGAGGCGGAGGTTTCAGTAAGCCGAGATCTAGCCATTGCACTCCAGCCTGGGGGACAAGAGCGAGACTTCTCTGAGAAAAAAAAAAAAAAAAAAAAAGATACATTGCTCAGTGTGATTGCCATGAACACTTGCTTAAAATAAATAGTTTGAATATACAGGTTACAGAAGGGAGACAGTAGCGAATGGAATCCGAGAGATTCTATTGCTTCGATGGGGCCATAAAGCTTAAGCTTAATCCAGAGGAGTAGACAAAAAGGTAAAGCTCTAAGTCTGTCTCATCAGAGTCCTTTTCCATTAGGTATGTCTTCCTGCTCCAACATGAGGCCCCTGCAGTATAAGGTTTCATCAGAGGCAGGTAGAACAATTAATTAGCTGCTGCTCTCCAACTAATACACCCCCTAATGGTAGCACCACAAAGATTCAGGGGCATGCCTGTAAGAGCAGTCAGTTCCAGGTAGTTACTGTGAAGAATATCACTGCAAATGAGGATCAATGTCCAACACCACTTTGGAATAGTAATTTCTTAATTCTTATTCAAATCTGGCAAGCAAGATAATATAACTTGATCTGAATTGGCCATGTGATCCTGATGGCGTCCTGCTAATGGGCTGTTCACTTAATTTATGTAATTTAAAAAAATTAAATAGTCGTATTTTAAATCCCCACTGCAGTCCTTCAGAATGAAAGTATGCATTTAAAAGTTCCAGTGTCTTTATAAATCAGCATAACCAAACTTCTTACCTTGTTGACTATGTTCTCCTAAAGTTTTACCTTTGCTTGGCTCCCCTTTTGGCTTAGGAGGGAACATTCCAGAATCCCATCAGCAAGTCACTTAAGGCTCTGCTGCAGGAAACTAGGTTTGTCAATTTGGTTTTACACTGAAACATAAATCTCCTGCTTTATGAATATATAGTAAGAACACAGCATGCTGCATGACAGATATATTTGCAAAAAAGACTTAGATAGCAGGGCAAATGCCATGTTCAAAAGCCAACAAAATCAAATTCACTCTCTGTTACACACACGATTCCAGAGAAAACACATTTCAATTCATGAAACATTTACTGAGAGCCTACTATGTTCAAGGCATTGTGCCAGCTACTGATAACATTATCTTTGTTTTTAGATCAATTTATTTGCCCTGGTCTATGTGTGCAGTGGCTGCCCGAAACTTCCTTAGGCTTCTCGTGGGTTCAAGGTTTAGAATAATCATATCAGCAAAGGGAAGGCTTGTCAGAGGCCTTCAAAACTTCTCATTAGCTGCTAAAATCTTTGCTTTGGGCATTCTTCAGTACCTGGAGCAGTCTTCTCAGTTTCCTCTAGTCTAGGACAAGACACCTTTCTCTGGCACCTTTTGTCAAAGATCCAAAGAGAAATGGACATTACGTCTCCTTTAGAACATGCCTGAACACAGACTGGCTGCTTTCTATGTTGGGCTCTGCTGTAATTGCAGTGAGGTTTACAGCTGCTTTGTTCTGGTTTATAAATAATTTCTTAATAAATTAACGAAACCATTGGTGACAGCCACAGGATACAGCAGTATGTAAAGAGGCCGGCCACATTCCACACACATGTTCTGCCTTGTTCTTTTGTTTTTCTGTTTTTGTTTTGCGTGTGTGTGTGTTATGTTTTGCTATTATGGAACAGGAAATAGGATGAAGTCAAATGACTTTGTATTCTGCTAATCCTCTCCTCTCAGCTTGTACTGGGTCCCTGAAAGGAAGGATAAATCAATCACTACACCACATAGTCCAACTATTCCAAGTAGGAGGAGAAAAGTGGCTAGATGACTTATGGTTCAGAGCAGATTTAAGGAAGGCAGCAAGATACATGACAGAAAGAGAGAGATGTTTGATTCATTTAAATAAAAATAGAATTATATTAAAATCTGTGTTCATTTAACATATTCATTTAATCATATATAAAATATGTATGAACACATAAGGTATATACTATATGAGAATATATAGTACATAGTAGAATACACAAATAGGATATATGTTCACTCTACAGACATATGGGTATGCCTGTGTACAGAACAATGAGATGGAGTTTCACAGATTGGCTTCTAAAGATGTCTGGGGAGAGGAGGCATGGGATGAGGGGTGCCGAGGAGCAGGTGGAGTATGAGGAACCACTAGTCTGAGCAGTTTCATTTTATCCATCTATAAATTAAGGCTCCCAGTTTCCAAGTTAGATTTTGCTTGGGAAAAGTCACCCATTCTCCCACTACTTTTTTTTTTAATAGTCATTTTTGTTTTTATTGAATGTTGATGCAATCTTAAAGGTTTTTTTTTAATGATTCCCATGTATTTCCTTATTCATCAATTTTAATTTCATCTTGCCAGGGATTTTCCTTAAAAATATTTTGAGATCATTTTAGATTCATAGGAAAGTTTTAAATATATTTGTGTTTCCTTTAGTGTCTTCTGACGCTATTTTTCATTTTTGCTGCTCCCCAAATATACGGGCTATCTTTTTCTCATATAGGTTGATCTCCATGTGGCCCTCCTCCCTCCCTCAGATAAAACAAGCTATGCTTACTCCCAGTTCCATTTCCTTCCACTCGTTCAACCACTACTCGTTAAGGCCAAGCTCATGCCTCATTCCTACAAAAATCCCTTCGTAGAACCTCTAGCCTGTAACCATCTTCGTCCCTTTTAAAAAAAAAAAAAACTCCTTTTCCTCTATTTGACCTTCCAATTGATGTCATGGGTTTCTGAAGTTACTTTCCTTGTTGTGTAATTCATTTTTATTTTTGAATTGCTAGAGTAAGCCTAGTATGAATAATCTCTGAGTAGATGTGTCCCTTAGGTAGGAACAACCAGCTGAACACAACTGGGATCTTCTTCCCTACCCTGCTGCAGCCAACCTGAACTATATGCATCCACTTCATTTTACATTTCACCTGAGACAATGCACTGTCCTGTAGGGTCACCTGGAGCTGGAACAGGGAATTTTCTCTCCGTATACCTAACTGGCCAGAGCTTAAAACAATTCCAGATCTCCTGATCTATTTGGCTGGATAACATAAGAATGCTATTTTGGTGAAGGTGGGGTGATGTTCATTTAAACTGATAGCTACTGTCTACTATTTTAAATGCAGTAGAAGATGTAGTCACAGAGGAAATATATCTAATGGCAAACAAAACATATAAGAAATAGAAGCCATCTTTGGGTTTGAAAAAAGTATAGTAAAGAATTGGCAATACCAACATCATAATCCATGAATGTGCTGTAAATATGCCTTGAAAAGCTTCCTCATCCTCCAATATGCCTGTATTCCTTCAAGAAGTCATTTAACAACTATTTTTATTCCACTTAAAAATTGCATTTTGTTTTTCTATTATCTTAATTACTAGATTGCCAGGATCCACAAATATTTTATAACAACTGCTTTCTTTCTTTCTATTTATTGATTGATTGAGACAGGTTCTCACTCTATCACTGGGGCTTGAGTGGAGTGGCATGATCTCTTCTCACTGCAGCCTTGGCCTCCTGGGCTCAGGTGATCCTCCCACCTTAGCCTCCCAAATAGCTGGGACTACGGGCGTGTAACACCATGCCTGGCTATTTTGTTTGTTTGTTTGTTTGTACTTTTTTTAGATACAGGGTTTTGCTATGTTGCCCAGGCTGGTCTCAAACTCCTGGGCTCAAGCAATCCACCCGCCTCGGTCTCCCAAAGGGCTGGATTTACTGGTGTGAGCCACGTCGCCCCGCCCCTTATAACAACTGCTTTCATTCTTTGGGCAGTTATCCACAACTCTTTAAGAAAATATCATTTTCCTCACTTTTCAGATTTAAAACCGATCGTCCAAGTGGCAATTAATTTGTCCACAGTCATTAAGCATACAGAGTAGAGATTCCAACTCTGTTCTGGCCAATTCAAAAGCCCAGATCCTCCCACAGAACCATGCTGACTCACAGTTTAATATATACAGTATTTCAGCTACATATCAGTTAAGTAAACTTTCCTGGAATAGCCAAATTATATATATTACATTCATACTGTAGGAAAATAGCTTTTTAATTTCATGGAACTGATTTCAAACTTGAACTAACAGAACTATTAGAACACAAGCACTTTAAATTCTGAGACTCTCTATGCTAGTACATGTCTGAATTAGGTCAAGAAAAATAGGAAAATTTACTCTTGGTTGTTAAACATGCTGTCGCTTTTATACAAAGATGATATTGCATGTACATCCTGGCATGTACTTGGAATTGTTCCTTAAAGTGATGATGATTGTTTAATTTTTTAAAGAGTATGTATACTATGGTTCTGTTTATGGAATCCCATTTTTTTCTGTTTGTTAATGTAACTGACCTATTCATAAATGCTTTAGAATTTTCTGCCACAGGCTGAAACTCCTACCCACTTCCTCTGAATGGCTTATTTTCCCTCTCTGAAAAACTACAAGGTACTCATCATCATTGAACTGTATTAAAAGATATACATAAATGCATTCATATCTCTCCATAGAACTTTCATATAAAAAGGATAGAAAACATTTCTTTAAAGCCATAAGAAGAAGCACTTTCCCCATTTAAAAATGTTAGTTTTCAGTCTCCTGGTGACAAAAAGGAGCTAAATCTTAGATGCAGTGAAGTTCTATTCACTTTGAGTATTCATTGTTATGGTGGTTTCTCTGCCTGATTGGTTAAAGAAGACAACACAATTTGTAACTGATTTTTTTTTTTTTACCACTAAACAACTAATTTTGTCTTCTAAAAAAAGCTCTATTATTAACTGTGCAATCACAATTTACTGAGGTCCTCTCATCAAATTAGCCCTGAAACAATGCAATTTTTCCTTTATTTTACTTCTATTTCAAGAAGGGCTTTCCAGTATGCCTCTTATTAAGACCGACAGTCACTCTCCTCTAATTTAGGTGTTTTTCTCATGGCAACAATTCATTATTACAGCTGCAGAATTTTTAAAATCCAATTCTGGGCTTCCTTTTCCTTATTTCCTATGGCATCATAAAATGTGTTACCTTCAAATTGTAGTAATCTCAGGCTCTTCAAAGCAATATGCTCTGTTGTCCTTTAGAAAAAGGAATTTCAATCTAGGCATAATTCGCTAAATTTCTGAGACTATTTGCTTGTTTGTCTTATTTATTCATGTATTTTACACTTAGGCTTTATAATAACAAGCTTCAATAAACTATAGTGTTAAAATCTTTTTTTTTAAGTGTTCATTTCTTTCAGCATGTCCAGCAAGATAAATTTACTATAGTTCACCTTTCTCCATTTTACCTACAGGGGCATGGGATTCGTACAGACTCTCACCAATACCTATATCAAAACTTGCTTCTACAGAATCACAGAAATATTCTTTATCTAGTTCCTAGCACCCATCTTAACACTTGCCCCTCAAAGGAACAGCCAATATCCCCAATGCCAAATGAGTGTGTGAATGGAAATCCAGAAATAGAGCCCCGAAGATCAATAGATGTGACTGAGAAAGCGTTTACCTTCTCAGGGCTAGAGTTCACTGTGTTTCTAAGTGGATCAGAGATATGATCCCCAGCCACTGTGAATGGAAAGGAAACTAGATGCCATCAGAGGGAGATACAAGTACTAATGCAGTGAGGTAATGTGGCAAAGAATAGAAGAGTCAAGGAATGAAATGCTGCCCTGAGGAATCTTAAAATAAGCTCATCCTTGCATCCCAATCCTCAGAAGAATGAGAAAAGGTAAAGGACAGAATTTCAGAGTTTAAAACCTTTGGAACTGAGAAGTGTGAACTTTTACTTCCTGTGCCTATCAACTGAAGTTACACCCTGAGCCGTTGTAGTGTTATCTCAGCATGTTTCCCTGCGAATGTAATAAGCGAAAGATTGCTGACATCCTTCCAGTTTGGTGGGAGGGGGTCAAAATGCTGACTCTCCACACTGAGAGATCCAGCAGGGGTGGCCCTGACACATATTCTGACTGGACATTTCTAGGAAGGTTGCTGAAGCACAAATTTCAAGCCAAAATGCCTAGGAAATGGTCAATGTAGAGGGTTTTTGCACATGCTAGGCACACTGCAGCAGGCTTTTTTGCAGAAAGCAATTCAGCAGGCTGTCAATCAAAGGTCCTGAGGCTGACAGACCATGGACACCCACTTCTGACCTTGCT
Organism: Pan paniscus; assembly: GCF_029289425.2. NCBI lineage: Eukaryota > Metazoa > Chordata > Mammalia > Primates > Hominidae > Pan > Pan paniscus. The sequence continues at coordinate 32,511,380 of NC_073249.2, read as the reverse complement.
GGGCTATCAGGACAAGGAGCATAGAAAGTGGCTGACAGCAAAAATCCCCCCAGTGAAGGAAAATGAAATTAATCTATTTATAAAAGGAGTTTCTCCATTCTGGTCTTCCTTGCAAACCCATCGTGCACCATACTCTGATTTCACCTAAATCTCTGGAAGCCAAATGAGGTGCTGTCAGAAAAGTAAAAGGGCACCACTTTTAGCAATTTCCACAAAAGCAGGTATTTATAGTTTTAACATTTTTTTTGTTTTGTTTGCCAACAGTATTTCTCAGTGGGTAGGACATCTCACATATCCACTGATTTCGCTTTCCTGATAAATCAATTCTCAATAAATCAAGTGACTTCTAGGTGAATATATGTGAAGACATTTAAGTATAATAATTATTTTACTGTGTATAGAAAGTGGAGGAAAAGATGAAAAGGTCTCTTTTTATTTACTTTAACCAGGTTAAAAATACTGAAATCTTATATGGAGATAGCCCAGCATGTAGATTGAATAAAGTCAATCTTATCTCCACATTAAATGACTTTAATAGGCTGGGTATGGTGGCTCACATCTTAATTTCAGCACTTTGTGAGGCTGAGGTGGGAGGATCACTTGAGGCCAGGAGTTCAAGACCAGCTTGGGGAACATGGGAAGATCTTGTCTCTACAAAAAATACAAAAATTAGCTGTATGTGCTGGTACATGACTGTAGTCCCAGTGACTTGGAAGGCTGGAGTGGGAGGATCACTTGTGCCCAGAAGGTTGAGGCTACAATCAGCCATGATAGCACCAATGCACTCCAGCCTGGGTGACAGAGTGAGACCCTGTCTCAAAAAAATAAAAATAAAAATAAAAATAAATATATGCTTGCAATAAACTGAACTTGATTGCTTGAAAACTTGTTGAGTTGGGGTGTTTTATAAAGCCCATATCATTTTGTCCTTATGAATGACCTTTGATAGATTAATGAGCCTAGTCACTTATTGGAATACAGCCACAAGCTATGAGCTGCGGATGCAAAAGTGAATACAATACAATTCCAACTTTATTGTTCAGGAGTTTTTGGTCCAGAGGGGAAATCTTAAATATAACTGACCACTATGATATAATAAATTATGTGACCCTATCACTGCTCCTGTTGGGCTGGAAATAACAAAATGAGGGTTTTACAGTGAACATTTATTGAGCAATTCCAATGTATAGAAGAATAAACTCAGCCAAATACATCCCCTTATTGCCCTCATCCTGAAAGTGTTCTCCATTGCCTAGATGGACACATGGATGCATCAACCTGGGACACATGACCTGTGATATAAAAACCCAAACTATGGGAGTCTTGCCTAGACCAAATAAACACACATGTAGTTTCAAAATAAATACAAATTCACACACATACACAAAAACACAGAAAACTGTGTGCATGTCTCTCCTATCGCACTGTTTCTTTTACATGTTTGTGTCCCTACTATGCAAAATCGTCCATTTAATTTCCCCACCCAACTCCTGAACCTTCAAGTAATAACTTCTAGGGAAGAAGAAATAATAAAGAATGATTACACGATCTTATTTGGGCAAAAAGCTAACATATGGGTATCAAGGCCAAAAATATGGATTTCAAGAAAAAACATATGGACGCCCATATGGAAAAAAAGGTTTCCTGGCCGGAAACTCTGTTGTTGCATTTTTTATGCCTATATGTATGGTACAGTTTTTCCCTTTTCTTGAACAACGCTGTCTGCCGACAGATTATAACGTTATAAATTCACATGCAAATTTTATAAAATGCTCCACTGTTATCATCTTTATTAGATTTTTTTTACATTCTCTTAATCCTTTTCATCACTTAATAGCTCAACAAGTAATGGAGTTTTAGTAAAACGGTGAAGCTTATTACAATCAATCCTGTGGCTGAATCTCTCCTTGATGCTCAACTAATGAAACTTACTTTTCTCCAGAACCTCAAATAGAAAATCCTTTCCTTTGCACACATACACATGCATGGGGACGTGCATATGCACACACGTGCACATGCACATGCACACATACGTGAGCAGACACATACACACGTACATATTAGGTGGTTCACTTATGATCTGGAAGAATAAGCCTGCTTTTGTCTTGAGAAACTACACAAGCTTGGCAACAGCCACTTGCTCGTGCTCATCAGCTTAGATCCTAGACAGGACCCATACCATAGAGAGAGCAAAACATGGGTCAACTAACAGGTATACTGTCAATAAAGTTTCCATCTTAGTCTCTTAGAATTTATTCATGGAGACCTTTTTTAGGGGGCAGAGGAAATAAAGTTATCAAGAAAGAAGAGGAGGTTTTTAAGGAAAACAAATATACTCTTAGTGTGGTGCCCACTTTTTTTTTTTTTTTTTTTTTTGAGATGGAGGCTTGCTTTCTTGCCTAGGCTAGAGTGCAGTGGCACCATCTCAGCTCCCCACAATCTCCACCTCCTGGGTTCAAGCAATTCTCCTGCCTCAGCCACCCGAGTAGCTGGGAGCTGGGACAACAGGCATGTGCCAGCATGCCCGACTAATTTTTGTATTTTTAGTAGAGACGGGGTTTCACTGTGTTGGCCAGGCTGGTCTCGAACTCCTGACCTTGTGATCCTCCTGCCTTGGCCTCCCAAAGTGATGGGATTACAGGCGTGAGCCACCGTGCCCGGCTGGTGCTCACTTTTAAGCAAGTAGATTCTTTGTGAGCAGGTATTTAAATTTGAAGTTATATAATGAATAAAAGAAAACATTATTTAATGGAAAACTTAGTGTGCCCCTTATGGCATTCAGATAACTAGAACATAATGTTAAACTCTGATCTTAGAATATGATACTTTAGGGGCAAATATATCAGGCATGCCTACCAAGAAGGAGACCCTCTCCCTAGAGATCTGTTTATTTTGCAGTTTTAAGAGGAAAGGGCATACTTTCTGATTTTTGGTCCCTGGAGCCCTAGATTTCTAGTAAGAGCATTGACTTCTGAAGGTTCCCTACAGCGTTTATATACTACCTCTCCTGGGGGAAAGAAAACTAGCCTCTATGTAACAAAAAATCATATTATGGGGAGTTTAGCTGTGGTATTTCAAGCTATGAGGAAATATTTCAGTTCCTTCTATCCTCTTTATGGAAGCTAAAGTGGATGTTGGGGGTTTGGAGGACTTCAGTTCATGCAGGCTGAGTCTGTAGGATTTGTTTTGAACCAATTTATACCAACCGTCTAGAAGGCAAAGAAAGTAAGGAGAAATTAAATTCAGCGAAAGGACGAAGCAGTGGCAAGCTGATCTATGGCAATGAACACAGCACTGTCCTCACATACTTTAACAGCACTCAGCTATTACAGCAATTACAGCCAGCACATCTGAATTATTTAATCGTCCTCTCCACCACCCGCCCTGCTTGGCATCTCTAGAACCAGAATAAAAGCCCAACTCCTCCCCTCACTCTTTGCGTTCTTAATATATGATGGCCAACCTTGCCTTGTTTTAAGGCGATTTTCTTCAGATAAAGTTTACTGTGATCAGTCATTAACCATATCCAGTTTCTGCCCACAAGAATAAAGTCCAAATTCCTTAGCTGCACATTTAAGACTACTCACAATCTGGTCCTAAGCTACCCTTCCAAACTTAGGTTCAGTGATTCCTTTTGATATGTACCAAACTCAACAAACTATTTGCTATTCGTTGAAACAAAACAAATATGGGACTGGCTTCCAAGCTTTTGTTCATGGAGTCCTTGCTGCCTAGAATGCTCCTCCATCCATTCTGTTTCCTTTAACAGCATGTATTGAGCAAACATTCTGCCAGGCAATATCACAGACAATGGAAATCTATTGGTGGCCAAATAGACACAGTTCCTGAATGGAGGGAGCTTACAATTTACTCAACATCTACACCATCCTTTGAGGTTCAGCAAGAATTACTCCATTCTATATCAGATAAGACTGAAATTCCAGTGTCTAATGTAGTGCCAGGGCCCCATGAGGCACACAGGAATAAATAGGAGCTTTAAGGATATAAATAAAATGAACTTTAAAGATAAATCATGAAATAATTATGTTGCTATTAAAGAAATATTCAGCCCTCCATTCATCCAGTTGTCCATGTCATTTGTCCTAGACACAGTGTCTGGCAAGCAGTAAGCCATCAATACATCTTCATTTAATTGTAAACAGGAAAGGACATATTTCCTTCCTTCAAGGAGCTTAAAATCTTATAGAAATGTATAAGATGTAAACACACAGGCAAGAAATACATACTAAAGTATGTATTTCTACATACATATTTCTAAGTATGTAGAAGTACATACTAAAAAGCTTATTGGAAAAACAATGTTGGCAAGGAAAATGACATGCTGCAAAGTAAAATAAATGTAAACTTTGTTTAGTGACTGCTCCTAAAAGGTACATTTGAAGGAAGGCTGCTTCATGATTACTAAGGGAATCGAATGCACCAAACTACAGGAATCAAAACTAATTCAAACTTATTTTCTAAATGCAATGTAATGTTTGATTCAATTAAAAGAGATGATATGATTTGGAATTGAGTCAAAACAACACATTATTCAATGATTCTGGAAAGGTTTTTTCCAAAATGCATGTTGGCTTCAGTGTGTGGAAATGTTGACCTCCTGACCTGGAACAGAGGCAAGTGATTTTCATTGTGTTTATACTGTGGATTTTTCCCATCTCTAATCCCGGTTTGCCAAATTGAGTATTCTGCCCCGATTATAACCTATGTTCTGCTTGACTGTGGATCATCCTGCAAAAGCTATAACTATGGGTCAGATCAGGAAACTATGACCTGGTAGTGAATTTCATTTCACAGACTCAGGAGCCAAAATGTACACAGTCTTAAAAAAATAGATGCCTTAAAGCCAATGCTCAATTTCTCTTTTAAAGGTCTTTGGTCATAACTCCCTGAGTCAGGTAATTTGTCCTGCAAATATTCTGAAAGAGTCAGAATCAACGAGACGAACGCAAAATGAACTACACCAGCCAGGTCCTATGGTAGCTGGAGTGAATCATCTATATTTACACAGCCCCTCAATCAAATGCTTGGGTAGAGTAGCTGTGTTTATTTCTCCTGGTGGCACCTAATCTCTTTATTAAGTTTGTTGTCTTTACAGAGGAACTAGCAGGCTATAACTTAAAGGCTCTCCTCCTTCCCTCCTAGCTGAAAATCTTATTTTTAGAAAGAAGAAAAGACGAGGGAGCTGGGGACTCGGGAAAGAGGCAGTATGGGGAGGGAGGAGGAAGAGAGCGATTACTTGCCAAACCAGCACATGTTCACCAGAGAACACGGTCAAGTGGTCAGGAGCAGCACTGATGTTAATTAGCAATGAAATGAGGAATGAACCAGCATTAGCCCCTAGACTAATCAATGGGAAAATCACTCCAAGCAGCAGCTTAATGAAGTAGTATACAGCTGTTTATTTTTAGTCTGTTCTATCCTGATTCCTCCCCCATCCCCATTAATTTTTTTTAAAAAGATTTAAACTTGCTAAAATATATTTCTTTTCAAGTCTAGTACAGCTCTGATTTATGTATCTCTATTATAATTCCCTATAATTGCTGTTTTTCAATTTGTGTGGACAAACCATGCAAATTGGGCTGGGGGGGGAATAAACCCTTGCACCATGCCAGAAATATGCTTTTTTCTTTTTCCCATCTTTAGATAGACATCCATATTAGTTTTATTTTCTAAAACATCACTGCATTTCCTTGAAGTGTAAAACAGAGCTAATTTTTTAATAAGTGCACTGTGAATGAAATACTGTTGACAGCAAATAAGACCCTGTTGCCATTCCTTTCATGTGTGAGGAAAATTACTTAGAAAATTTTTGCTTGTTTCTTACTTTTAAAAATATGACTGTCATCCATCTAAGAGCAAACTCATAAAACCTATTAATTAAGACCTATTGATCACTGGGATTTACTGATAGACGGCACATCATGACATATATGGGGATCCAAAACTAAAGGGCCAATTAGGGTGAAAAAATCTTTTTCATTTTATCAGGATGGTGGAAAAACAGGGTAGTCAGTTTAAACAGAGTCTCTCTTTGAGAATTTTTTCTTCAGCTCTAATTGGAAGATAAAATTTTCCTCTGAAGGATACAAATGTTCTTCTACCTTAGCAAGTTCCAATAAACTAAAGGGACTTCTCAAATGTGCAAATATTATTCACAACTCTGGAAATAGGCTTAGAGTCAACTTTTCCTTCTAATGATGGAGATGTTAGTGAAAGCACATTCACTAGCTATAGTCCGACTGACCTGAATGAAAATGTGAGTTACAGGGCAAGGGAGGGCAAGGAAAAGAAATAAAAGGGACCCAAAAAGAGCTCTTATCTTGTGCCTGTTTTTATTTTCTCCTTCCCTTTTTCTTTTTAATAACTTAACAAGTGGCAGCATTCCCCCATCATACAGAATAATCAGTGTTTGCAGTGAGTTCAAATGGAAATCAGAACTTAACCATAAAAGACACAAAAATAGGTTTCTTTGCTTTCTCTTTAACTAGAGATTCAAAATCCAAAGTAAAATATCAGATTTCTCCTTGTACTCATTCGTCTACCAAGTCCAAGTGTAAACACTGACTTTATTTATACCAAGGGTAAGAGTACACGAATGATTGATTTCTTACATTACATCACGACAAATGACATATACACAAATTCTCTCCCAAATAAAGTTTATGCAAACCTTTACTCATATCTGGAAAAAAATAGGCTAAAATTTTAGCAGATCGATGTTAAGGGTCATTGCTATTAATTGGGAGGAAAGAAGAACTACTCATGTTACTGGAAACATCTTCTGATACTTGGCCTGAGCATCGCGATTCAGGGCCATTGCAATTTTTCAATCATATTTTCCATAGAATAAAGTATCTTGAGAAAACAAAAACACAAACATAAAAACAAACCCACTGCTAAATGCAAACCTGGGAAACAACAGCACTCAGGTAATCCCCTTTATAGGCTGATTTGATAGCTCACGGAAATCGAAACAAAACACCAGTACTAGAACACCAACAGCTGGTTGGGAAATTGCCATAGACTGTTAGGGGGAGCTGCAAACTAGAGATAGGCAATGAAAAGGTTAGAAATGATAGTTAAAAAAAGACAAATTACTCCAAAGACCATATTCTTTAAATCGCTGAAGCAAAACATGTTTATTCGATTTGTTTGTATGCCTATTACAGAAATGCTACTTTGGGATTCTAGGAACCCAGTCTGTCAATTTTTCAGTTTCTGCACTTTCATGGTTGCTTAGAGCTGTTTAATGCAAATACACTTCCAATAAGAGATTTCATGCCCCTAAATTACACCCAGTTAAAAGCGAATGAAAATGTAAGGTAAATAACTATAATCAGCCATATTATCTTTCTCTTGGCACCTCTCACTTTACAGGCATATTTAAAGACATCTCTTGGGTCCTATCCTTTTTAACAAGCAGCAGCGTATTTCCTGGAATATTACTTAAGATGCTGTGCAGTGAACATTACACAGGTTAAAATGTTACCTAGAGACCTAGAAAGAATTGCATCTGTTGCAGAGCCATCTTTTTTTGCCACATTTTGGAATGTCTGAGAAGATGAAAGGGCATTTGCTGTGGAGGGGATGAAAAGCGATGAGAAGAGTTTAAGTTTGTCTTTTATGTTTAAGTTCATTGATCAGCCGTTGTGAAGAGCACGGAAGTTTGAAAAGTAACCCTGGGAAGAAATGAATGAGGAGGAAAGAAAATGTACAAATGAGAAGGACCCAATGGATTTGCCATACAAAGTCCTCTGAGAAAAATCACTAAATTACTCTTGGGGTTGTGGGGAATTGAGATGCCACTGGCCATTTTTGCCTTAGTTGACCTTTTTTGGGGTCAGTAGTTTCTCAAACATCAATGTGCCTAAGGATCACCTTGTGAAGTGTTTAAGATTCAGAGTCCTGAGCCAAACTGAGAGATCTGGATTAAACAGATCAAGGAATCTGCATTTTTAACTAGCACTGCCAGTGAGTTTGTGGACTACACTGAGAAAATGGCTCTACAATGTTAAAAGCACACATATTTTTTAAAAATGACAAATGCCATTTCAAACAGACTTACAACCCATTTATATAGGCTTTCCCTGCAAAGTACACAGTTTTGACTTATAATCAAGCCTACAGGAATGTAATTAGCAAGGGAGCAAAGGAGAGCAGGAGATTAGAAGAAGAATCAATAAATGGCTCAAATATGTGAAATAACCTTGTTCATCCAAAATACAGGATGGTGGTGTTCTAACTGTCATGGTAGGGTTCAATTGCCTCAGTTCAATTTTAGGAAAACTGGCAATCATTTCTTTTGCAGGGGACACAATTTCTGAAGAACCCAGTCCTTTAAAAAAAAAAAAAAAAGTGAGCTATCACCCCACTATTGAGAGAGCAGCTACTAGCTCAGTATTGGTGTACCCAGATGGGCAGCCTAGCAGCCAAGGAAACAGAGGTGGTTCTATGTACTGTCCCATCCTGTCACCCTTTATCAGTGAGACCTTGGGCAGAGCCTGGCTCATTTCCTGGCATACAATATTCATCTGCACAATGAATATGCATCCACATGTTAAACCACCACTTTGCAAATTATAAGGTTGAAATGAGATAATAAAGTTGTGTCCTTAGCATACAGACTGGACCGTTGAGAAGTGCAGGGGGAAAAAATCAGAAAGATCTGATTTTAGATTTTTAGTCAAACTAAGCAAGAGGACTTAACATTTCAGCAACTCAGTTTGCACCATGAATTTCTCCACTCAATTTATGAGAATTACTATTCCCTTGAAGTGATTTAAGGAATCATTAAGATTTGGCAGTGGAAGGTGGGACTCATTTCATATACCATTACCCTTAAGCCGAGACTACTATAAGAAGTTGGTACGTGGCCAGGCACGGTGGCTCACGCCTGTAATCCCAGCACTTTGGGAGGCCAAGGTGGGCGGATCACTTGAGTTCAGGAGCTCCAGACCAGCCTGGCCAACATGGTGAAAACCCATCTCTACTAAAAATACAAAAATTAGCTGGGCGTGGTGGTGGGTGCCTGTAATCCCAGCTACTCAGGAGGCTGAGGCAGGAGAATCGCTTGAATCCAGGAGGCAGAGGCAGCAGTGAGCCGAGATCATGGCACTGCACTCCAGCCTAGGCGACAAAGCGAGACTCTGTCTCAAAAAATAAATTAATTAATTATTTAAAGAAGTTGGTACATTATGTTACACCATTGGCCAAGAGGTAGTCACAGCTTTTATACCCTGAAAGTGCATTTGGATTTAATGATCATTTAGTATTTAGAATTTTTCCATAGAAACCAAGTCATCAATGGAGCCTAGGTTTCTAGGTCACTGCACCACAGCTCTAGAACACGTAAGTAAATGAACTATTGTTTTTATGGGAAAACATGTCTATGGAACACTGGGATACATTTTCTTCTACTGTTGTCCCAGGTGGAAAGGAAATCTTAGGCAGTAGGGAAGGCCACTGAGCCCTAGCCTCTTCTGCTCAATACACTCCCATTAGCTCAAGTGCCTCAGGGGTAGAACAGCACATTCTCTCCTCTGGCAGGATCCTGAGTCACAGGTAGGACTGGAAACATCTCCTAAGGGTCTCAGGAGAAGTAGTAACAGGGTGTGACTGAATGATCATCTGTACATATATTCTTTAAAAAGAAAACATTTGGGCTGTTTTCAGGAAATAAATGGCTAAGAAACTTTATAGATAATGACAAGAAAGTTTCAGGGCTAAGTACTAAAGACACCTGGACTTTGTTTCTGTATCACTACTTGACCACTGTCATTAATGGCATAATCTGGGACACTTGGAATTTAGCCTTTGAATAAATATTCTTATTAGTGCGAAACTTTATAGACAATGTTGACGATGTTTATATTCTTTCATATCATTGAGAAGTGATTTAAAAGAAATGCATTTATGTTATATTTCTACTCTTCATCCACTAATTTTAGCCTTGAAAACAAAGGCTTTGAAGCAGTCTCAAAGGCATTGGGTCGTCTGCTTAGGGCCACTGAAGATGAGGAAGAGAAATACTTCATTTATGTTTTGCAATCCTAGGACGCTTAGGAGATCATTTTGAAATTTCCCCTGGAACAGAATGTCTGCTAACATTCCTCTCTGACTTCAACATGTGAACACTTAAAGGTAATCACCAGCCATGGTGGCAGTTATAGGGGCTCTGCATAAGCCCTCTTGCAGCCTTGTTTCCCATCTGCATACAATGCAGTTACAGATCTCACACGGCACATACAGAAGCTGTCAGAGATACTGGGATGATGCTAACATTGATGTGCTTATGAGGGAAGACAGGGAATGTTTGGCTAAAATCCAAACAAAAGATGGGTGACAGAAGCAGCAGAAGCCAATCAGCCCACCAAGAAGGTGAGTCTGGCAGATGCTGGCAGATACAGAGGCCCAAAAGGTAGCTGGATTACCTGCCAAGTCTCTGGATGTGGAGCCATAATGCACTGCTTCATCTGAGTTATGTCTTATGCCTAAGGCTTGTACATCAGAATCACTCACTGTATATCACAATGCACTAGGCAGGTGTTTTCCTTCATCCCTCGCTTTTGTAAATTCAACAGTTTTGTCGTCTCTATATGCTATCCAAAGCTGCTTAAGAAATCCAAATTAGCGATTTTACCCTACAGAATCAGAAGCTTTTATAACCTCATTATAAAAGATTTAAACAATAAGGCATGGATATCCCATAAATAAGTGTTTGTTGCACTTAACTACAGACTTCCATGGTCAGGAGCTACAGAGAAGAGTCAAAGAAGATGAGTTATCTCAAATAATGTGCCAGGGCTCCTGGGCCGACAACTCGCAAATCTGGAATTTTAGAGTTTTGCCAAAGACAAATAAAAAACCCTAAATATTCAGGTTTGATTCAGGATGCTTACTGCTTCCCCAGAAGCATGGAGGAAGATATCGCCCACTCATGTTGGTGTTCAGGCTGCTGACACTGGAAAGCTCCCAGAATCAAGCAGTAATGGGAACACTCCCTGAAGCAATTAGAGAATTGAGCAAAATTATATCTGGTGTGTGGATGCAAGAGTGTGTGTGTATTGTTTGGTCTGTTAAGGAGGGCAAGAATTTTGACCTAGTGTATAAATTTAATCCTAAGCTATGTGCCATATTACCTCAAACTTTTATATGAAGAGTCAGCCTCACGTTTTCTCTCTTGGTCCCAAATCATAAGGACCTTGACACTTTAAGGAGTGGACCAAGGGTAGATTATATAATAACATTTTAAACTGTGGCAGCTTGATCCCCTTTAGTTACACTAAGGGCTCACAGGTAATCATAATACATTTACTATATCTGTATCTTTAAATTGCAAAGTGTACACTGGAGAGAACTCCAGGACATGTAACCATATCCAGTTCTCGTGAATCTCAGATAATGACTATGAAGAGAAATAGCAGGAGTTAGAAGTGCACTAAGGGTGTCACATTGCCAAGTGAAATAAGCTTCTAGAATATTCAGGCAGGGAGCCCAAATTTCTCACTTGCTAGCTCCCAGCTGTCAAACCAGAGGAAACTAAGGCTAGACTATGAGAAGCAATCCCAGATTCACTGCTGCTGGGGGTTGCTTCTTAACCCTGTGATGATGTATCTATGTTAACAAAACATGATTGGAATTGAAAAACTACATGGAGATGGGCTGGGAGAGCCAAAAACTGCATCTGCCTTGTTGTGTGCATGGGGGGCGGGGGTTACAGGATGGGTACAGAATCAGAGTCAGAAGCTACAAAACTCCTTGGGAATTTATGTGGTCCCCCAAGTAAAGAATTAGAGAGAATTAATTCCCCCTTCTCAACTTCCTGACATATAGGACACTAGATCTCATTTTTAAGAGATACTTCTCAGTATGTAACTCAAGTTATGCCTTGTCTTTCGGCTTTTACTTTTTCTTTTTTTGAGACAGAGTCTTTCTCTGCCTCCCAGGCTGGAGTGCAGTGGCGTGATCACAGCTCATTGCAGCCTCGACCCCCAGACTCAAGCAATCCTCCCACCTCAGCCTACCAAGTAGCTGGGACTACCAGTGTGTGCCACCACATCTGGCTAATTTTTTAAAGTTTTTTTGTAGGAACAAGGTCTCCCTATATTGCCCAGGCTGGTCTCAAACTCCTGGGCTCAAGTAATGTTCCCACCTTGGCCTCCCAAAGTATTGGGGTTACAGGTGTAAGCCACCACACCAGCCTTCTCCCATCTTTCTAATGTTTACCTGCATTCTCTTTGGCACTACAGCTGTATTCTTAAAAAGTAATTAGTGGCAAAGTGCCTACTGATACTTCTTTTATTTTTTTCAGGGATAGGGTCTCACTCTGCTGCCCAGGCTGGAGTGCAGTGGCATGATCATAGCTCATTGTAGTCTCCTGGCTCAAGTGATTCTCCTGCCTCAGCCCCCCAAGCATCTGGGACTACAGGTATGCATCACCATGCCCAGCTAATTTATTTTTTATTTTTATTTTTTTATAGAGATGGAGTCTCACTAAGTTGCCCAAGCTGGTCTTAAGCTCCTGGCCTCAGGTGATCTACCTGCCATTGCCTCCCAAGTTGCAGGAATAACAGGCAAGTTAATACTTCCTTTTTATATCTGAAGTTCATCTACATGATCTTCTCAAGACATCTCTCCCAACTGCTATTTCCTAAGCTTCTAATTTCTGAATCATCTCTTTATTCTCTATAACAATCCCGTATGGCAGTCCAGGTGGTTCTGACATTAAAAATGAGAATCGGCTGGGCGCGGTGGCTCACGCCTGTAATCCCAGCACTTTGGGACGCTGAGGCGGGCAGATCACCTGAGGTCAGGAGTTTCAGACCAGCCTTGCCAACATGGCAAAACACCGTCTCTACTAAAAATACAAAAATTATCTGGGTGTGGTGGTGGGTGCCTATAATCCTAGCTACTTGGGAGGCTGAGGCAGGAGAATCCCCTGAACCCAGGAGGCGGAGGTTGCAGTGAGCCAGATCGCGCCACTGCACTCCAGCCTAGGCAACAGAGTCTCGAAAAAAAAGAAAAAAAAAAAAGGAAAAGGAAAATAATGATAATTATTTCTACCTCCATGACAAAAGAGAGGAGAGAAACCACGAAGTCTCTTCTGTTCATGCTCCCACATATTGCCCACATACTCCTCAATGCTGGACCCATTCTTAGCATCTTTGAGAGTTCTGTAGTGAGCTGGTAAATAGTCCCATCTCTTCTGAGACTTCCACCAGCTAAGGAAGCAGAAGAGCTTTTGAAATGGCTATGCAGCTCCATGTTGAACACAACACTAATGGCTGAAACGACACTCAGTTCCTAGGCTGCACTACCTCAAGGAACATGCTGATCTACTACATGACCACATGCATAGCATTGGATCTGCCAGCATTTTTAGTGGCAGTTCTTTACTGTTGACACATTTGGCCTGTGGTTCACAGTGACTGCTAGCCAACTGAACTCCATCCTGTTTGCACGTTCCTACTTGTTGAAACAGTACAAGGCTGTCATTGTTTCATCAAGCATTTATGAATGGCCTTTGTGTGAAAAGCACAGTCCTGGGGTTACTTTCATAGCCCAATTTTAAGGGAACACCTGTGCATAATTGTATACATGTGTTTGTTTGCATGTTTGTGTGTATGTGTATACATGTTTCTCTGAGCTTTGCAAAACATACCTGGAATCGTGTACACTGTTATTCTCTTAGTCTTTTGTGTGTCCCAGGCCTATACCATCTAGCATAGACTGCCAGTGCTACATAATGCTGCACGGCAGGGAATCCCTGTCATGGGAAATGACTACAGGAGACATTACCCAGCATGTTATTCTTCATGGAGTGCTTTTTGAAAGATCATGACTCTTGTAGCACCGGGCCAAGATCTTTTTTAAGCTAAAAGGCACTTAGACAAAGAGAGCCGTGTGTGTTTGTGTGTCTGTGGCTGTATGTGCATATATATGTGTGGTTGTGTGTGTTCAAGTGTGTGTGTGTGTGTGTGTGTGTGTGTCGGGGGACTATGGAGGAAAGAATGGAAAGAACGAGATTATAGGTCTGAGGTGATATGGTTAGAATCTGATTGCTCAGCTGTAAGGAATGGAGGGTGTGAACATGATTCACAGAGGAAACAGCAGGCAGTGGAACCCTGTACAGCTGGTCCCTGCTGGCCTATATACTCAGGGGATAGACTGAATCTCATTTGGAGAAATACCCAGAGATGCAGAAGAGAAAAAAAAAACACTCTGAAGAGTAAGAAGTGCCTTGGGGAATTGAGGATGAGGACAGGGGATGTCCTGGTTAAACTAAATGCCCCTGACATGCCATCTACACCAACCACCCTCTGCAGCTCTGGCAGCATGCTACCAGGTATAGATCATTATTTGGTTAAAAAGACAAGAGGTAACTCTCTGCAGGATCCAATTATGTTCTTGCTTGGACACTTGAGCATTTGTTTTAAGGAGGACACGCAAACCCTGGGGCACAAGAGGGAGGAGGCAGTGGACCTGATTCAAAGAGCCTGGGTTCCCATCTCCACTCAGGGGAAATCCCTGAACCTCTTGATAATTCAGTTTCCTCACCTGCAAAACAAGCATAGCGACCGTACCTACCTTGCAGGGTTGCTGTACATATTAAAGATTATTTCAAAAATGCCCCTAGCACAAAGGGACTCAGTAAGCAGTAACCTCTTTGAAAATTCATCAGAAGGCTACAAGTTTTAGTATGGCATTTACTGCAGCTGCAATCATCACCCCCCCAACTGATAATTAGTGAGATAATAATTTCTTAATTCTCTAAACAAGATAAACAACAACAGACCCTCACAGATGACATAGTAAAACTGACATTCCTCAAATAACTCAGAGGATTCTACCTGCAGATGTGATGATTCTGCAAGAGACAAGTAGTTTCATCAAACCCTCTGTTAAACTTCAAAGTTTAGGGGATATTCTGGATATTCTGGTAAATGTAGTGTGAGATTGCTAAAATTAAACAAAGTCATTGAAAAGCGCACTTAGCGTCTGTTATAAACAGAAACAGCTTCTTTTCTCCCAAAGATACTATTTTTCCCCCCTTCTTATCTCTTTACTGCTGGGAACTGCTGAGCTTAACAAAGTAAACTTGGCTTTACTTATCAGAGTGAGCTCAGGAAGCCCTAAGAGGAGGGGCAACACAAACACCAGAGAATGAGATGTTCAACGAGAAGCCCGGAAGACAGCTTTCCACCAATAACTCCCCGGCTGTGGCATGATCATTAGGTGGGTTCAGATTTTAGAAACACAAATGTGTCATCTGAATTGTATGTGACTGCAAACCCCAGCCATTGCTTGGAAGTCTACGACAAGGCAGGCATTCTGGGGTTCGAAGAGGTTGCTGGGATCTTTGCACTGAACAGTGATAAGAATGCACGAAACAGAAAGTTACCCTCTTCTGAACTGCCCAAGGAAAATTCTGCACCCAAAATGAGATGAAGGGCCCAGTGCAGATAGGGCAGCCTTTCAATACCATCCAACACAAAATAGCATTTTATTTCATTCAAACTAGGATGGTTTCAGAATTCTTGTGAAAATCCAATATAGGCTGAATTTTCCTTCATACTGTATGTAAGGAAAGATTAGCCAAGCAAATTAAAGATACAAGGGATACTACAGGGACGGAACTTCAATAAACCTTAAGACTTTCAACACACTGTCTGTAAGCAGATACTCCGGCTGCCCATCACACACAGAATGCATTGCACACGCCTTACTGGGGGCGACAAGGCTGAATGCAATCGGGTCTCAGCTTACCTGCCAGCCTCAAGTCCAGACACTCCTTCATTCACTAGGCTCCAGTCATGTTGCCTTTTTTTTTTCCTGTTCTTTGAACCACCCCAGCTCATTCCCACCTCCAGGCCTTTGCACTTGCTCTTCAGTCTGCCAAGAACATTCCACCCTCAAATCTTCACAGGATCAGCTCCTCCTCCTTGTTCAGCTCTCGGCTCAAAGGTTACCCCTTAAAGTTCAACCCTCCTCTGAATGTTCAGTTGTTCTCTCTCATATCCTCAGTTTATTTTCTTCCTACCACCACCCTCTAGAATTCTGGATAGTCCTCTTTGTATACTTACATAATAACGGAACACCTCCACTAGACATTGAGGTCTGTGAGTGCTGGGGCTCTGTCTCCTCGTCATCACTGTAGCTTCAGGGTCAGGAGCAGGGTTTGGAGATTAGTAGACTCCAAAAACTATTTATTAAAGGAAAATTAATTACAAAATACTAATATACCTGTTAAATAAATTTATTCTTCTTTTTTTTTTTGAAACAGGGTCTCACTTTGTCACCCAGGCTAGAGTGCAGTGGAGCAATCTCAGCACACTGCAACCTCCAACCTCCGCCTCCCAGGTTCAAGTGATTGTCTTGCCTCAGCCTCCTGAGTACCTGGGACTACAGGCACATGCCACTACGCCCTGCTAATTTTTGTATATTTAGTAAATACAGGGTTTCACCATATTGGCCAGCCTGGTCTCAAATTTCTGACCTCAGGCAATCTGGCCACCTTGGCCTCACAAAGTGCTGGGATTACAGGCATGAGCCACTGTGCCCAGCCCTGTTAAAGAAGTTTCTGAAAGATCTCTACCTAGAAACAATTTGAGGATATGCACAGTATGTACTAGTGATTAACAAAACATACTTTCTTAAACTTGACATTTCAGACTTTTTCTTAGTTTGAACTAGCGAGCTCTCTACCTTTCCCTTATATATCCCCTCCATTCCATTTCATTTATCTAAAATGAAAGAGAAGAACTATCAAACTCTATATAAATATAATAAACTAAAATCAATGTGCTGCTGATAGTTTTATTTCCTTAACATGACTGTGAAGCAGCAGAATATGCTCCTGAAAAAAATCTCAGTCTCCAGACTAAGGTGGAGGGAGAGGCTAAGTGGTGACTTGTACTCTCCCAACCCACACAATCTTCCAGCATCTACAGGCTATTTGGGCCTTTGTCCATCAGACATATGGCCAGGAAAGTACAGCCTCAATTGAACAGCAAAGCCCTCCCGTGCCTCACCCTAGGGATGCACTCTCCCTCCTACTTCCCTCCCTACCAGCCAAATTGCCTCATAGACTCCAACACACATTAACATCCTGGAAACAAAAGATGGGCATTGTGAAAATACACTTATCATAATGAAAAGATTAATGTCACACACTAGTGATTGACCTGAATGAAGATTATTTCCTAGGACATGGGACCCAACACCTAGAAGAGAGAAAGTAAAGAAAGAATCCAGGGAATTTTTGTAATATTACCTACATCCAAATGACTAGTATAGAACTTCTCTTTCTCTTTCTTAAAGAAGTAGTTCAACACATTGGTTCCCTTTTAATTTTTGTACATTTAGAGATAAAGATCATGTTTCTAAAACAAGAAATGAGATGAAGTGCTAAGCATGAATTCATGCATAGCATCCAGAGGTGCTGTTAATGTTTTTCATATATATTGATAACTGTCTGCACATGTGTATATATTTGTGTATGTGAGTGTATATGGTGGGGATGTGTGTGGACATGTGCATTAATTTGGAACACTGAAAAAGTTGGGGTAGGACCCGTCACACTGGGAGAATGTCCAAGAGCTGGCATATTCTGAGTAGGTAATACTCTACTTTGTAAACTGCTCATGCAGCAGGACTGAGGAAAAGGCATCGCCTGGCCACCGGCTGTTACTGACTCTGGGAAAATGAAAATACAGCATCTCTGCACCTGTTCACCTGATGGTGAAGGAAGGAAAAGCCATTACCGAGTGACAGGAGACAAAAAACCAAAATCCACTTCAGCAACTCATCCCACTGCTGGTGATTAATCTCACACTCCCACAGCCTGATGCACATTAACCAGATAATTAATAATTTCTTTAGGGATTCCGGCTCGGCAACTGTTTTATCAACCTGCACAGCATTAGGAGGGAGATGCCGCACTTGTGATCAAACGTCTGGAACTGGGAAAAAGGACTGTAGATGAACAGTGAGGGCTTAGCAGCAATTTCTGAGCCTACTTCAAAATGAACAAGTATGGTTAAGTAATCCTGTGTAATTTTTTATCACTACTATTGGCCTCGCTGAAGAGCCAAGGAATAGCGCCTTCCCTTGTACCCCTGTAACCACCACCACCAGTAGATAGCTCACAGACTTGAAATCACATGTGGTTTACTATGTGTGCAAAATAGAATATACCAGGCATATCTAAATTCTAGATGCATCTTTTTAAAGAGTGCATAATCTAAGACACCTCCCCCATCAAATCAAAAGTTTCAAAGAGTGTTTGATCAGAACAATGCCGGTTGACGTATTTCTTGTTCTTGCTGGCTCTAATTCACATCTATCTAAAGGAAGCCAGGCACAAAGAATCGAGATCACCCTTTCTGAGTCCCCTGTGCAAATGTACCCTTCTTCTCTTATGTTAAAACATATTCCACAGGGAGAAGCCAAAACCTCTTTTTTATGTCTATTTTTATTAAGATTGTAAGACTATGAATAAAATCTTAAGAAGAATAATAAATTATAAGCACTGCTTATTAAAAGGCTCACCATTAAAATTCCAACTTATTCATGTTCTTTCCTAATGAGAAAAACAGTACATTGAAAATATTATTACAAATTTCTCTCAACTCTATCCAGAATGCTATTTGGATGGAAAAGAAACAAGAGTATAATCCATCCTTGTCGGAAGTCACAGTGGACTTGCTGGCAGAAACCCTGGGTTGAGGTCTGCCCACTGTGTCTTGGTATTATATCCTCCAGCTTTCCTGAGGGAAGCTATCATAGGCAGGCAAACAGCACTCTGCATGGGCTTTGCCATGGGAGTGTTAATCAGGATGGTTGGCAATTACAGAGCATGTCCACCTTATGTGTACCCAAAGGAGAAATTGCCCTCAGACGTCAGGGCTAGGATAGCCTGGGATTCTCCTAAGAGTGGATCACGCAGACAAGGCAAAAATTTAGGGCTGAGAATTTTGGTGCTGGGAAGCAGTTTAGAGCCAAATCAATTGTCTATTTCCAGCAAATTTGCAGGACCGTAATATAGGTATTGTCACACACACACCAATTTCAGCTTGCTAGGACAGTCTGCTTTTTTCACCCTGATTTTCAGAGGTTTTAGATTATACCATATGTCTTTGTGAGAGTCCCCTCAAATCATCTTGGAGTAAAGTAAGATAATGAATTGGACAAAAAGAGAGAGAACAAAGAAAGACAAACTGTAAAATATTGGGCAAAACACAAGATCACATAACAGAATAGTGAGACCTGGAAGGACTTGGAATTTACCTAATGTTGTTGGGCACTCCCTAGGTACAAGGCAATGTGCCGTAGGGTACACACTCCTAGAAAAAAAAAACATAGAGCATCCTCTACACCATAGATTTCGCTCTTAAATTTGGGTTTAGGGAACAATTTTTTTTCAATATTAAAACATATTTTATGGAGTAGAATGCAAATTTCACATGCACACAACAGATAAAGAGGGGATTAAAAATTTTTTTTTGTTTGCTACTGGTCATTTCAGGCCAGATCCTCACAAAGCACACATACATTTCCTCGACCTCTACTTTTCGAGTACATGGGTAGAAATTCTGAGAAACATTTGACTAGATCACATTTATAGAAAAGGAAAATGAGACCCAATGGTGCGACCTTGTTGAGCCTTAGACTCTAAACTGATGGTAATAATATTTCACTGGGTGCCTTCAAATGTATATGTGAAGAATATCATCATCTATGAGGCAGTGATAACTATAAAATCTCAATCAAAAGCACATGCAATTTAGATTCACAAAATTTCAGTTTTCACCAAGACCTCTACAGCCCTCCCCTGTCTACGAAAGTAAGAGCACAGGGAGTGGCCTGGTGGTTATGAGTTACCAAATCACAATACCATGGATAGTAACCAGTTCCCATCAGGTAACACTAGGCCAGAAAGAACTGACATCATAAGGTACACTAAACACTCCTTGAGGATAAAAGCCTTATCTAATTTATTTATTTGTTTGTTTGTTTATCTATTTATTTTTTAGATAAAGTGTCACTCTCACCCAGGCTGGAGTACAGTTGTATTTTTAGTTGAGACAGCATTTTTCCATGTTGGCCAGGCTGGTCTCAAACTCCTGGCCTCAAGTGATCTACCCACCTCAGCCTCCCAAATTGCTGGGAATACAGGTGTGAGCCACCGTGCCCGGCCTCCTTACCTAATTTATCTGTGACTTCCTAGACCAATCACAAAGCTTATACTAGGCACCCAATATATTAGGCACGTAGTAAATGTTATCAGAACCACTATTTGTTGAATAGAGATCTGAGGGACAGATTCAATTAAACCTAAAAGCACTAAATTGTTATGGGCTCTTTTCAGAAATGAAACTAGCACCATTAATAACAACAAGCAAAACCCACAAATGAACAAAAACAAAAGAACCCAGAAACATGAATGTAATTCAGAACAAAGAACATTGGATGTAGAGTCATAAAACCTGGCTTAACTCCCTGATTTTTAAAACATTTTAGCTATATAAACTTAAAGGGGATCATTTCAATCAGATACATCCTATTTCCTCATTAAGATAAATAGAATAATAATACTAACCTTACAGTGTTGTAAGGAATGAGTTTATATGAATATAAGAAAAAAATTGTCAAGTAATAAAATACTAAAAATCATTAGTTACTATCCATTATATTATTGCATGAAAATGAAAAAGTTTGGCTGAAACACACACACACACACAAACAGGCACACATACACACACACACACGCATACATTGTGGGTTTTTCTGTCTCTCACATGGCTTGATTCCAAAGCAAACTAAACCAAGATCCTTACAAACTAGAAACAGTATTTTTAAATAACTGCACACCATCTCAGCCACTAATTATTTTTAGGATTTTACTATACGCCGCTAATTGAAAGTGTTCAGTCCTTTCCATTCATTAGTTTTATTACAAGCACTCCAATGAATTAAAGAAAAATCTGCCATCACCACCTTCCTTGAAACTTTCACTATATTTTCATGAAAGCCTTGACCTTACAAAAGCAATTCACATTAATTCAGCACAAGTCACAGGACTGGACAGAGGATAAAAATTTGGCATTTCTAATAAATAGGACACTATTGAATAAGTTTGACAGAAGGCTATTATACTCTTGATGTCAGAAAATGGGGCCGACAATGCTTTCTTTGTTACGGTGAGGGGCATTATACATCACCGACTATATGGAGACTCTATTGGTGGGGCCAACCAAATGTGTGAAGTGAAGCACTCCTTAATAGGATTTTTACTATATTAAAAACTTGCCTGTGTACATTGATAAGAATTGGACTCTGAAAAGATGAATTGCAAAGATCACTACTAAGAAAGCTTTGAGACTATAGGCATGTCTACATTAGAAAGCAAATATTCAAGCACAGGTAACTCTACACTTCAACATAAACGTTAGGCCCATACATCTGTTACTTTAGTTTATTAGTAGTAATCATTTATTGAATAATTTTTCAGTACAGTGCACTTTACACATGTTTATTCTACATTTATTTATTTAATATACATCATCTTATCTTGTCGGCCTTTTAATTGTTATTTAACAGTTGCAAAGAAAAGGAAAAAAGCTTGGCAAAAGTACATTACAGTTGAAAACTTATTTTCATACAAAAACTTGCTCACAGATGTTTATTGCAGTTTTATTTTTAATTGCCAAAACTTGAAAGCAACCAAGATGTCCTTCAGTAAGTGAAAGGATAAATAAACTATGGTACATCCAGATGCTGGACTGTTACTCAGTGCTAAAAAGACAAACTATCAAGCCATGAAAAGACATGGAGGAACCTTAAATGTGGAACCTTAAATGGCACACATCATATGATTCCAATAATATGAAAAGGCAAAATTGTGGGGACAATTAAAAGATCATTGGCTGCCAGAGGTTGGGCAAGGAGGAGGGAAGAATAGGTGCAACACAAAGGATATTTAGGGCAGTGAAACTACTCTGTATAATGTTATAATGGTAGCTACATGTCATTGTACATTTTTCCAAACCCCTAGAATGCACGACACCCAGAGAGAATGCTATTGTAAACTTTGGATTTGGGTGATAATGATGTGTCAGTGCAGGTTCATCAATCGTAACAAATGTACCACTCTGGTAGGGGAAGCTGATAATGGAGCAGGCCGTGCCAGTGTCAGGGAGGGGTATATGGAAACTCTCTGTACTTTCCTCTCAATTTTGCTGTCAACCTAAAACTGCTCTAAACCTAAAGTCTATTAAAAAAAGAAAAGACAGGCTGGGTGTGGCGGCATATGCCTGTAATCCTAGCACTTTGGGAGGCCGAGGCAGGTGGATCACGTGCGCTCAGGAGTTTGAGATCAGCCTGGGCAACATGGTGAAACCCTGACTCTATTAAAAACACACAAAAAAAATTAGCCGGGTGTGGTGATGTGCACCTGTAGTCCCAGCTACTCAGGAGGCTGAGGTGGGAGGATTGCTGGAGGCTGAGGTGGGAGGATTGCTGGAGCCTGGCAGGTCAAGGCTGCAGTGAGCTGAGATTGTCCCACAGCACTCAAGCCTGGGAGACAGAGCAAGACCCACCCTGTAAAAAAATAAAGAAAAGAAAAGAAAAGAAGAGGAGAGGAGAGGAGAGGAGAGGAGAGGAGAGGAGAGGGGAGGAGAGGGGAGGAGAGGAAAGGAGGGAAGGAGGGAAGGACGGAAGGAAGGAAGGAAGGAAAGAAGGAAGGAAGCAAGGGAGGGAGGGAGGGAAGGAAAGGAAAGGTAAAGAAAAAAGGACATTAATTTCCCTAAAGCCTTACAGTCATTCAAGATGGCAGTAGTAGGATTCAAATGTAGGCCTGTGTAATGTCAAAGCCTATTTTCCTTGTGCTTATTTATATTTTTTAAATATTTGGGGGATACACATATCTTCACTCAAGTCAGTCTCTTTTACATCTGTCCCTCCCCAAACACATTTGTGATTTTATTCATACTAGTAAATAATATGTAATTACATCCTATTAAGTAAGCACCTACTACATGTTCAATTAGATACTACTGATACAATAATACTTTACAAATCATGAGGTATGTCCATCTGACACTGTGTGTGTGCATATATAGGTATATATTTTATTGAATACATTATACACACAATTACATATATATACACACAGTCAGCCTTCTATATCCTTGGGTTCCACATCCCTGGATTCAACCAACCATTAATTGAAAATATTTGAGGCTGGGCATGGTGGCTCATACCTATAATGCCAGCACTTTGGGAGGCTGAGGTGGGTGGATCACTTGAGGCCAGTAGTTCAAAAACAGCCTGGCCAACATGATGAAACCTCATCTCTACTAAAAATACCAAAAATTAGCTGGGCATGGTGACATATGCCTGTAATCCCAGCTACTCATGAGGCTAAGACAGGAAAATCACTTGAACCCCAGGGTGTGGAGGTTGCAGTGAACCGAGATCGCACTACTGCACTCCAGAGCGAGACTCTGTCTCAAAAAAAAAGGAAAGAAAGAAAGAAAAAAGAAAATATTTGAAAAAAATTGAATAGTTGCATCTCTACTCAACATGTGCAGACTTTTTTTCCTTGTCATTACTCCCTAACTAATACATTATAGCAACTACTTACATAGTTTTACATTATATTGAGAAATCTAGAGACGATTTAAAGTATATGGGAGGATGTGCATAGTTACATGCAAATGTTACACTATTTTATATCAGGGACTTGAGTATTCATGGATTTCGGTCGGGGGTGGGGGTGGCTACTGGAAACAATCCTTCATGGATACTGAGGAATGAATGAATATGCATCCTTTATATTTATATTTTTCCAATGATATCAAAGGAAAGTGTAGAAAACATTATGTTTAATATTTAGGGTTTAAAATAATGTGTCATTATTGCTTCACATAATCAGTGGATTGTGGCTTCGAAGATAGGAGACGTGGGTCCAAGCATGAGCGCTGCACTTTTTCCAAGCTTACTCACTCTACGGCCCTTGCCGATTCCTCAAGCGTGCTGCATCTGTTTCCTATTTCTAAGATGGGAATAAAAATAGCTTCCCTGTCTACCTCAAAAGGTGGTTATGAATATCAAATGATGTAGTGCATGTGATAAGCACTTTACAATGTATAAAACTCTATATGCTGTAAGTCATTGTTATTAATGATAATTATAAACCTTGAGGAAGCCTGAGAAATTAGCTATCATTATAATTACAGCAGTAGTTGCAAGGTTTTTACCCTTTTCTGACTTTGAGAGGTCCACAGTTATATCTAGGGGAATTAGGATGAGGAGAAAAATTTTAAAAATCAATGCGTTTTATTTCTATACTAATAAACAGCAAACTACAATGTTATTTTTGCAAACAGAAATGACAACATGGAAAGCACCGGAAAAGTTCATTCCAGCAGGTCCTGGTCAAGAAAAACCTATTTCAAGTTCTTAAAAATCATATTAGCTCCCCCCGCCATCCTTTTTTTTTAACTTTACACTGTCTTCCTGTACTGCTATTTCCATGAGCTCTGCTATCAGCTGAAGATAAAGCGAATCCGTTGGCAGGAAAAGCTTGAGTTCTAATCTCAGCTCTGACACGGGGGATTAATAAACAAACATTTGTAATGTTTCCTGAAGAGGAAAATTCTGGTTTTTTATTAGTATTAGCAGCATATTCATATGTGTACTTGACTCTAGTGTAGTATCGCATATTTAACATTGATTGTTATATGAGCCTTATCACACAAATGAAATACAATGTTACTTATAAAAATGCTCACTCTTTTTCCCATTGTAAGTTAAACACATTGCTAAGCGGCCATTTTTCAAACCATCAGTGGCCCTGCAACTCTCTAAAAATTTTCAGCATTTCTCAGAAGGAACGCTCACATAAAACATCTCAGTATGAAAAAAGAGACTTTGACCATGTAAACATGTCCAATTGTCTGCTGACATTACCAAAAGAAACTGAATTGTACAATTTTCAAAAGTGCTCACTTAATAGTGCCAGTGGTTTGATCTTGCGCATGTTACCCCTTGATACCTCCTCTGCCAAGCCAGTAGCGTACCTGATGCCAGTGTTTCTGATGCTCAACATAATAATCTGGCAGTGCTGACCATTTGCATGAGGTCACCATCTCTCCCATCCTAATGCAGTCTATGAAGCACTGGCCACCATAACCACTGTCTGGGCGGAGGACAGAGGGATTCAAAAGACAGACAGGCAACAGGAAACATACCCTTTACCTCTTTCTTTACTCCATCCAGAAGTCTCAGGCTCTGAAAAAATGTTCACAGCACAGGAGGGATTTGTTTTTAAGTACTAGTTTCCCAGACCTTTATTCAAAGATCTAAATATAAGTTGAAGAACCTGGAGGGAGAATAGTACTGCTAGTCACCAGTGTGTGCCAAAGTATGTACACGATTTCCAAATTTCTCCCTCAACTCTCCATCAGTAAACATGGGAGGGTCCCCAGAATCTCTTCCATCTGCTGGATTTCCCTTGGTGTGACTGCCAGAGATTGCCACACCACCTCATGAATTGCAGCACACATCCTGTGGTTACTAGTTACCCAGGAAGCTTCTGGCTCACCACTGTGTGGGGCAACTTGAAGAAGACAAAGAAGATACATAAAGCAGCAAGGTCACCACTGCTCTGCATCTGAAAGGATGCCCAAGAGCCAGGTGGTCCCTCACCCTCGCATCTGTTGGTTGGCATGAAGAGTCCAAATATGTCACCACAACTTAGAAAAAAACAACCTATGAGAAAAACCACCAGGCATTCCTCTCTCCTTAAGGAGGCTGCAGATGGGGTGGAGAAGAAGAAGGGAGAAGGTGCTCTTTCAACACTTTGAACATTCAAAGTTCAACATTTTGAAAGCAACATTTTGCATTCATACAAAATCAAATCAATCTACCATCCAACCCAAAACAGCCAAGATAGCTAAAACAAACAAACAAACAAACAAACCCTGGAAATGAGCACTTGATTACAAAGAGAAATCTGAACCGCTGTTACAGTAGCAGATGCACAGGATGCAAGGCTGCATCTACTGAAGAGAGTCTCCTGAGGAAGACTGGAAAAAGAGCAGTGTTAACTGACATCCAGGTAATGCTGAGAAAAGAACCCAGGAATGTCTATTTCGGCAAATCAGGAGCTTGCTGTGCGCACCGGAAGTGCTGATGGTATCACAGCGTCCCTCTTCACACACTGTACTACCTTGGGCTTCCAAAGGAAACAGCCAGTGATAGTACCCTCGTTGGTATGCAGTGTGACAGTTCACATCCAAACTCTAGGAGATCTTGTGAACTATTCGCCACGGGAGGGAGGAAGATGGCTATTTTCCTTTATATCGTACTTTTAAGAACTTTTAGTCATTTGTGATTCTCTCTTTCTCTACCACTGTGTGTGTGTGTGTACATGTGCCCACCCACTCTCCTCTCCCTTTCAGCCCCAATTCAAGCATTAACCTTTGATGTAACATTTTTGCTCCTCATCAGAATGGAAAGAATGAGCTTCAGAGAAGCAATTGAGTTGAGAGAATAAAAAAGATGACATCACTTCAAACATGGACTTGCCAGAAAATTATCCTTTCAAGTGCTCCCCTGTGTTATCAGCCAGGGACCCTCAGCTCTCCCTGACCGCTGCATGCTGCCCCTGTTTCAAATCTTTTGATCACCATTTGTTTCATGTCACCGTTCATCATGCCCCGCATGTGTGTATGTGTGTGTTGAATTGTGTACTTTTCAAAGTTCCTGTCAGTGCTAACTTTATAAACTCCCAAGTGAAAGACAGGAATTCATTAGCATCCGTTATTAGTTTGATAATTCTAAATAAAGTCAATACAAACATTTACATGGCATTTGCCCAGGAAGAGGATGAGGAATGAGAATTTGGGGACACATGCTCATGTTCTTTCTGATACACGCACCGCCAGGCACGCGCAGCAAGAAGGCCCTGGGGATGGGTCCTATACCACTGCTGTGTTCCTCTTTTCCTCTAAAGTACAAAGTAAAGAGTCTTCTAACATTTTCTTTTTCAGAATTCATTCATGTCAGATGTAGACCATTTTAAGAAGTGCTCAAATACCACGGGATCCCGTTCCTCCACTCCTCACCCTCATCTCATGAGCAAACACAGTGAGAAAAAATATACATACATTACAGCCAGGGTGATCTGCGTTCAAATTCCACTCAGCTTTGGTCTTTTTTTTTTTTTTTTGCTATGTAACTGACCACCCAAAACTCAGTGGTTATAAACAACTACCATTGTATTTGCTCAGGAGTCCATAATCTGGGCGGGGCTCAGTGGCACCGTTCCGTTCATCTTACTGGTGGTTGCTCATGTGGCTGCATTCAGCTGGCTAGTTGGCTGGGATCTGGGCTCAACTGAACCTCCCTCTCTCCTCCCCTAGAATCTCAGGGTCTCTCCCTCTTCCTGTGTCTCTCTACACAGTCTCAGCATACAGTCTCTCCAGCAGCGTAAATAGACTTTCTTTTTTTTTTTTTTTTTTTTTACCAGGTGACAGGGCTTTCAAGATTACAGAAGTGAAATCTGCCAGGTCTACTTAATGCTTAGGTCTGGAACTGGAACGAGATCATTTCTGCCACAGTCTAGTGGTTAAAGTGAATCCCAGGGCCAGCCTTGATTCAAGGAGTAGTGACTACACGAGTGTGAGTATAAAAGACATGGTTCACTGTGAGCAACCAATGTAGCCAATTACCACTGACACGCAACAAGTCACCTGATCTGTACACTTTGATGTTATGTTTCTCATCCATTAAAAGGGAAAATAATAATTCCTATTTTATAGAGATCTCACAGTTAAACATGATAATGAATGTGATGTGGTTAGCACAGTGACTGACACCCAGTAAATACTCTGTAAGTGGTCTCTTTCATATATCCCAAAGTATTTGGAATTTGTAACACCCAGAAATTTGTGAGTCCCTTCCTACAACTGTCTACCTTTCCCACAAGATCAGAGTCCACAGTTCATGTTAGCCATCATAGAAGTCACCCCAGTACCTAGTACAGAACCTGGCATTGTGTGTTTGTTGAATGATTATGTGATCAAATGAATTGGTACTCACTGTCTCCAACCACTCACTTCTACAACACATAGACAGATTGAGCTATTTCACAAGAATTTCTTATCCGCAAATTAAAAGTTATCAAATTCAATGTCATGAGCAATCATAGCAGTCTGGAGTTCATCTTCACCTCTTTTTAAATATAGTATATGTAGCAAATTCCCCAAAAATATTTTGCCAGATTTCCACTGCCTCAATTTTAAAACTCAGGCGCACTATAAGAAATATGTAATCCATATGTCTCTGATTCATTTTTACCCAGTTCATCAAAATGCTGTTTTTGTATTAAATGTCAAAACGCCTTTTATGTCTTTATTTATGAGCCCTTTAAAGTTGTTATTTTTAAATGATGCTAGAACATGTTTTGCGAAATTTAAAATCTACAAAGGCATTTGTAATTCAATTCCAAACATCAGCTTCTGGGACAGTTAATTTTGTTTACTCCTGGGAAAATTCCTCTTTTCAAATATGGACTTTTAAGGTTATTTTAAGTATTCCACATTCTCATATTCTTCATGTTAAATGTACTAATGAATGGAATCAGCTGTATGTACACAGAGAGTTTGGAAAAGCAATATGTGCCCTGCTCTCTCTTTCAAAGGAACACCTTGCTGTCTCGGTCATCTGATTCTGCCTCAACTCTATAAACTGGTGTGGGGAAAATAAGCCTGCTATGTGTTACCTATTTTTAAGGCTGAAACAAATTGCAAATTTTTCTTCTCTATAATTCTAGATAGTGCAAGCTTCTCTACGAAGATATATACATGCTCAGCTTATTCCTCACATGCAAACTTCATCAAATCCTCTTCCTGTCTCTAGAGACTTCTTCCTGTTCTCTATTATTATTTAACTTTTCACTACGAGATTTAAAAATAAAGATGATAATGACCTAATGGAACCTTTCCATAACTCAAATTTCAGTGATAAACTGATTGTGCTTTGAGTTAAAATTTTAAAATATTTATAATAAAGCAGAATGTTAGCTAAAAATAAAAAAATCTATAAAAGTCAAGGTTATATTGTTTAAAAAGCCCTATATTTGAAATCAGAGAACCTGAAAACCAGAGTAACATTTCTGATCGTAGATATATATATAATAATATATATATTATAGATATGTGTATATATATATAATCAGATAAAGTCTGAACTCATTTATTAATCTAGAAAATGAGGATAATGATGCCTATACTACCGGCATCACACACTTATGAATATCAAATGCATAATATAACATTTATAAACTACAAAAAATATTAATGATAATACTTAATATCTGGTATTAGCTGTTACATATTTTTATGTCAGTTTCAAAGAATATAAACCTGTATAAATTCACTTCCTTATCTAATGTTTCCATTTCAGAGTAAAAGTACTTATATCCAGCCACTAAGGAAACTATGGGAAATTAGCTTGCCATAACTTTGAAACTCACAAACGGGAGGCCTCACGTGCTTATTGGCTCTGGTTTCATGCTCTTTCTCCTAGAGCCAAGGGTTTGCTAATTCCAAGTCACCTGCTAAGCAAGGGATACTAGTCTTTCCCTTCATAGAGAAAATGCCATCCACGTGGCACGGATAATTTTATATTCAATTTGTCAAAATGTTAATCACTTTAGGAACAGCATTTCCGGCGTTGAGCTGAGAAACATATTTCAAAGGCTTTGGTGAGGAGACCAATCATACAGCTAGAACACTCAGGCTTGGGCTGAAAAGCAGCTCTGAAATTTGAACACCAACCAGTATAAATCCGTTGCTAGGTTAACAATGTTTTCTAGTAAACAAAGTTGCTTCTTCAATAACGCATTAAAACAGAATATTTTCTATTTATTCTTCTCTTACAGAATTCAAGGAAAAAACAAACAGCCTATCACCATAGCTAGGCCCCCTCTCTAGAAATCAGACAAGAAAAACTCGCATTGCATATCCGAATTAGTCTTGCATGGAGGAGAAATATCATGTTTCTATACCACCACAGACCTGACCCAGGTGTTAATTTGAATTTTAAGCAGAACCATGCTTTTGCTTGGGTCCGTCCCACCTGTCAGTGTATGGTAGGAGAACAAGATAATTACTTCCTCTCATTTCAAAATGCCAGACACCCAAGTAAGAGTCCATGGAAAATGAACAGAGCACCTGCATTAAATTTTATTCTAATAAGTCTAAGACTGAGTATCACTGGCATCTTGTTATGTTATTCAGGGAAATGGTGGCAGATGCCAGGCGAAGTCTACAAAAGGGTAGCACTACGATACAAAAGAACATCAGAAATGCACTGGGGAAGAACTTGCCTGCAGCAAGATGAAGTTGTATAATATATCATTCATTCACATGGCAGTGTTTCCTTCACAGAAAATACAAGGTTGAAATGCAAAGTTATTTAATGAAGGAAAAGAGCAATGCTGTGCTCGCACTACAAAAAGTGCTTGTTTAGTCCATCAAAATTCTAAAGATTGTGGACGTAAAGCCTTCTTTAAAAAGTCATGTCCAGAAGCTGGTATGGACTCCAGTCAGGGAAAATAATGATTTAAATTGTTCAATAGAGTTGATCAAGATAATCAACATGAGTCAAAATTACAAACAAGACTTAGAAAATAGAGAACTCTAGTTGTGTGTGAATGTATGGGAGTGTGTGTGTGTGTGTGTGTGCATATTTTTCTGTAGGGACAATTGTGTGCCTGCATTTGCCGGCCATGGCATAGCCTTTCACATTCATTATAAGAATTAGATGAGAATATTTAATGACACCTTTTTATCTTTCAAGTTCACCATAAAAGAAACAAGCCAGAATAGATTGTTACTGATGTACAAAGAAAGAGACTTATATCACCTTGTGGTGGTTTGTAGGATTTGGAAAATACATTCCCGAGACAAATGAAATCTAAGGACAGTCCCCAAACACTTACTTCAACACAATGCTTTCACTTATTACACTGCTGCCTTTTCTAGCTACAGAATGTCAATATGATCCAGCAGATAACTGAACATCTGCCCCAGGATCTGTCCTGGAACATGAAGGAAGAAGTTGAGGGAAGGAGCTGCATGAAAAGGTCACTATTACAGGCATCTCATTCCCTACATATGTTTAATGCATCTTAGTGTCTAAAATTATTAGTGTTGTAGAGGCAGCATTATGCTGTGAGCAAGGCACACGACTCAGAGTTGGGCAGCAGAACTAAGTTTAAATCCCAGACCCAACACTACCTGCTTATGTGACCTCAAGCAGTTTTACCCAACTTAAAGATTTCCCTAAATTCTGCTGTCTCATTTGGAAACTAAACTTAATGATGCAAATGGTATCCTGAATGGTCCAATTACTACATGACTTTGAATCCAGATATTCAAAGAGTATATCATCTAAAAAATAAAGTTGGCAAGATTTTTTTCCCATTTGATGGTAAGAAAGACATCACGTAGACACCAGACACATCTTTCATCAGGAGGTGGAGAGCAGTAAAAGCGTGGAGGAGTAAGACTGTGTTCTCTGCCTCTTAGTCGCATGGTGACT
Organism: Pan paniscus; assembly: GCF_029289425.2. Classification (NCBI taxonomy): domain Eukaryota; kingdom Metazoa; phylum Chordata; class Mammalia; order Primates; family Hominidae; genus Pan; species Pan paniscus. Next base: position 32,479,745 of record NC_073249.2, on the reverse strand, counting down.
TTTTTCAAGTACTTAACTGAACTTACTCTGCGCTCCCTCTGTGTTCCATCAGTAAGACGAGGATAACATTACCTACTTCTCAAGGTTTGAAATGTAAGAGATATACTGCCAAGCCTCTGTCTAAAACTTCCCAAGGGCTCCCCATCTCCCAAAGAGTAAAGGACACGTTCCTGACAATGGACTGCAAACTCCTACGAACTTGACCTCTTATTAACTCTGACCCCCTCAATCCTCCTACGGCACTCTGGTGACAGCCTCTGCACTTCTTCACTTTGCACTCTTCCCCAGACACCTAGGTGGCTGCTCACTCACTTCCTTCAAGTCTCTGCTCCAGGATCACCTGCTCAGTGGGGCTTTTACACTCATCTTATTTTGAATTGCAACTCTACTCTCCTGCTTTCTCTCCATGGCACTTACCACCTTCTAATATAATGAATTTTTTAAAATATATTGCATTTATTGTCTTAACTCCTTTCACTGGAATAAAAACTTCAGGAGGGCAGCAATTTGTATTAATTTTATTCCTTGCTGCATCTCTAAGGCAGAACCTGGTACTTGGGATCACTCAAGAAATATTTATGAGATGAACACATTTATTGTGCATTATCAAATGGCATGCTATCTATAATGGACAGTGCCTGGCACATGGTAAAACCTTAATAATGACAGCTACTAGTTCTGGAGGGTGAAGGTTGTAATCTTTGAAACTGTGAGTGGGTATGCACTGCTTTGGGCCAGTCAACAGTGGGATAACACTGCGGTTACCACCAGGAACTAACTGGAAGGCTATGATCTATTGCTGATTCTCTCTATGTCTCACCATGGACCTTGGGCACACCAGTCTCTGCCTCTGTAAACAGATACAATAGTATCTACCCTCCAGGGCAAAGAGAAGCTAAGGAAGGCTCTGACTGTCACTTGATTTGCCATCACAGATGAAGCGTACACAGCATTTTTTAAAACATTAGATAAAATTAAAAATAATAGGAAAAACTGTAGCTTCTCTCACCTGATAATTTTTCTGGCTACTAAAGGCAACTTTCAGCCAGCACTCCCAGGCCCTGCCTAAGAGGGTTTCAGACACAACCTTTTTAGTTCGAGTTGCCGTTAAGCAGTAATGAGGGAAAACCAAGACTGAGACTTTCCTGGGGAAATCTAAGGATCATATTTGTCCATGGGGGCAAGTCATTCTTTTCATCAGGGTAGAAAAATACAAAGAAGGATATAGTGCTGGTCGCCTGTTCATTAACTAGGTAGAATTACTGCAGCAAGAAGGTTAATAATTACACAAGTAATTAACACTTCCTTCATTTTCATACTCTAATCCTATAGTTGCAGGATTTCAACTTTGGTCCCTGAGTCCGAAGGAAGATGAGAGCAGAATGGCAATGAATTGGATTGGCTTTGGAAAAGGAGCTGGGAAACAAGAAGATAGCCCTGGGTTTCTAACCACTTTCTAATGAACCACAACTGCAACACATGAACAATACCAGCAAGCACTTTAGTGTTTCCTGTGGGTTTTCTGTTGTTGTTAACAATTGCAAGTTTTTGTGGCAGCAAGAGCCATACTGTTGTGCGCCATACAGGTATTTGACACCCCAGTCTTCCCTAAGCCTCCACTCCTACCCTTTCACGCCTGCACACTGTATATTTGGTGTCACTGTTTATTAAAGATAACTATGCCCTAAGTCTTTATTTACTTCTGTTTATTGCTATTTTAACAAGAGTCACCAGAGAGCAGCTATGCTTCTGGTCCACTCGGGTTCTTTAATCACTGTTAGTAGGTAAAATCAACTGTGACAACTAATCCAAAAAGCAGATTATATTTATTTTGGCTACAGTGGCTTGCAATTCGTTAAAATCAACAAAGCCTTTTCATTAGCCCCCTGCTGATGTCCTAAAAACAGACATTTCAAGGGTCTCAAAGCGCTGAGCTACACATATGCAGCCAAGCTAATTCTGACAGATTCTCAGTGCCATTCTTAACACTAAATCTTATTAAACTAACAAACAAGAAACAGAACCCCTCTGCTTTCATACAAAGGCTTAATTAACATGCCTAAACTCCAAAATCAAAGTCATAGCTGCAAAGCTCCCTGAATATGGAAACAAAACAAACACAGAGACTGTGTCATTTGTTAAGCAAGATTTACCAAAAATCGGGACTTTTCTGTTTTTTTTTTTTTTTTTTTCAAAAAAATAATGTGGGAAAGGATTAGAAATGAGAACCATGGTGCCTGTTACTCCATAGTTCTGCATGGGCATTCTAGCCTTCAAAAGCTGGGATTGTGATTAACTGGACTGTTGGTGGAGTCGGCAGATCCGAGCAGAGGATCAAGATCTTATTCCAGAGGTTGCCAGAGATTAGAAACAGTGGCAGCAGGTTTTAAGGACAGCATCATTCCATCAACATTCCACGCATCCGCTTTCTCCAACCCTCACTCCTACAACCACACTGCTGCATTTTTCAGGCATATTTCTTTTACTTGCCTGACCCCCTGGCTGTCCAGTGTCACAATGAAGGGCCTCTTTAACACTGAATTGGATTTTCGGGTTCAGTGTCAGAAATGGGAGCGTTCCAGGAAAGATGCTCACGGCAGTGACTCAGCCATTACTGCACCACCAGGCAGTGGCCATAATTAATGAATGTATCAAAAGGTCTACTCAAGGAGCAAAGAAGGTAGACAATGATTTATGTTTACCTACGAAGAAGATTATTTAGCTTTGCAAGAGCTTTCAAAATGAGGGAGCCCAGAATTATTTAGAGATGGTGTGATACCTTTCCAAACCCGAAGAGAAATTCAAGGAGTGAGCAAGTGGATCCAGAAATGAAGGGCAGGGGGAGCAGACAGAGGAAGAGGTTTTCTCTCCCACATTTCCCCCTCCACAGCTCTGATTGGAAAGCTGCTATGATTTGTATATTTCCATGACTGCTACTGCAATGGAATTACTTGTTTGTCCCTCCAGCATAATCCTGAACATTGTCAAGGATGATTACCAGATGATACTTCACGCAAGTCTCTATCCTAACATGCAGATTTCCACTGGTTGAAAGGGGAGGCCAAAAGCAGCCCTCGAGAGCAATGGCTCACTTGGTTCTTAAATGCACATGTGACAAGCACATCAGGCTGCCTCCGAGACCAAAAGGTCCAATTCGCCTCCACAAGGGCCAGTGTCCAGCAGCCCCTTCAGCCAGGGCTTCGGCTTCTTCTGGTTCATTCCATAAGCAAAAGAGCTGTCTGTTAGAGCAGATAATAAAATCCAGCCTAGAAGGAAAATCCACATGCAAAACCTCTCTCAAATCAGAGTTTTGTCCACAGGGAAAAGTGAGCCACATCTGATATACAAGTTATCATTTTGCCTCTCCATAATTAAAACTATTGTTGCCATGGCAATCCAAAGAGTGTTGCAAATACAGAAAAGGCTCATGTCATGGCTTTTTGTTGTTATTGATAGAGTTTGCAGCTCCAGCCAGGGTGTATTTATGACAGGATGGAAATGTGACTTGGGCAAACAGGAAGCCGTAGCAGGTGAGGTGAGAAACTCTAAAACTTCATTATGTACCCAAGATACTGTTTTCAATTGTTCCTCAGCCCCTAGCCTGACTTACTCCATAGATAATAAAAGTATATGGTCTTTCTTATGCATATTTACATCTAGTAGCTCTCCCCAGCATACCCCAAAGCTTCCTGGTTTTCTTCTGTATCATCTGCTACTATTTACCCAAGGAGATTTCCAGGTCCTTGAAACGGGTCCCTTTTCTGAGCCACCTTATCAAGCAATAGGAACCACAGGCAGTTCTCCCGCAGGGAGACAAAGGTTTGGGGACTTAAACAGGATGGCTCAACAGGCTGCATGACTGTTGTTATAAAAACATGTTGGCCAAGTGTGGTGGCTCATGCCTGTAATCTCAGCACTTTGGGAGGCCAAGGCGGGCAGATCATGAGGCCAGGAGTTCAAGACCAGCCTGGCCAACATGGTGAAACCCCGTCTCTACTAAAAATACAAAAATTAGCTGGGCATGATGGTGTGCACCTGCAGTCCCAGCTACTTGGGAGGCTGAGGCAGGAAAATTGCCTGAACCCGGGAGGCGGAAGTTGCAGTGAGCTGAGATCACGCCACCACACTCCAGCCTGGGTGACAGAGCGAGACTCCATCTCAAAAACAACAGCAACAACAATGACAAACATGTTGAGACAAGCGAGACAGCAGCGGTTCCCGGAAGGAGTATTTCAATTTTATACCTTCTAAGGTTATTCTCAAATACAAGAGAAGAACATGCCCCTGAGGTTTTTCTGCTTTTGGGGGGACAGGGATTGGGTTTTTGTTTTTTTGGGGGGTGGCGGAATGCTCCCTCTTTTCCTGGTTTATTCAAAGTGAGTTTGCTCGGCTGGGTGTGGTGGCTCACTCCTGTAATTCCAGCACTTTGGGAGGCCAAGGAGGAAGGATCGCCTGAGGTCAGGAGTTCGAGACCAGCCTGTCCAACATGGCAAAACCCTGTCTCTCCTAAAAATACAAAAATTAGCAGGCGTGGTGGTGTACTCCTGTAATCCCAGCTACTTGGGAGGCTGAAGCAGGAGAATCACTTGAACCCGGGGGGTGGAGGTTGCAGTGAGCCAACATCGCACCATTGCACTCCAGCCTGGGCAACAGAGCTAGACTCTGTCTCCAGAAAAAACCAAAGTGGGTCTGCTCTTCACAGTTCATGATCGCCTCAGGAGAAAACAATCTGAGCGAGCATGAGAAAAAGGCCGCACAAACAACTCCACAGCCCTCAGACAGCCCTGAAATCTGGTACAGGTCTGCAAGCAAAACGCTGGGATGGATGGACCAGTGTTTTCCAGACTTGCCAGACCCAAAGGAGCACCTCGGGCACTTATTAGAACACAGATGCCAGGCCCCTGCCCTCGAGCTGCTGCTTCCGCAGATCTGCACACACCTGGGAAACACCAGATCAGATGAATTTGGCCAGGTGCTCTAAGGGACACACCACACTCTCATAACTGAGTAAAAAATTAAATCCAGAGCCAAAGAAACTGAGGAGACAGAGGACTTGTTTCCTGGCCTGTTCTGTGGGAACAGGTACTTCAGCTCAACCACTTTCCATCCCAGGAAAACTGAGAACACCTATGAAAAAAAAAAAAAAAAATCACTCCTGTTTCGTTCCTGTGACTCTTACACATGAAATGTGAATCCACGGAGTCCAAAGACCAAATGGTTTGGCAGTATTTATTTGGCAGAGGAGCGAAGGGGAAAAAGTTACATTTATTTTTAAAATTTTATTTTTCAATGAAAAATAATAGGAGAGAAACTAGCCATTTAAAACTCTGGAAAATCAACTAGCTACTTTTTTTGTGGTCTGAGAGGGACATTGCACTTGCAGCCATAGAGATACAAAAAAAAAGTATAATGTTTCACTTAATGCTGAGGACAGTAGCTCAAGATGTTGAAAGCAGCATATAATATTTCCCCTGGGGGATCTGAAGGTAGCAGTGTAGGTGACAAAAAAGCCTGGAGGATTGAGGTAGAGAAGGAAGCTTTCATCCGGTCAAATGAGTAGCCAGAGCGCAGGGTGGAATGCTGAATGCTGAATGCTGAATGCAGCACGCTGTCACTAAGCGAGCTCTCCCTGCACGAAGAATAGCCCAACAGAGCTCCAATTACTATATTTCATGGACACTCTGTCTCACTGGAATACAGCTTGTTGGGGGATTAGTGTCTAGAGAGAAATTCTCAAATAAACTTTTATTAAAAGACTAGATGCTTAGAAATGGCAACTGCTTCTTTTTAATTCTGAAAGCAATCCGAACCATAACTCAAGAGTTCTGCCGTCTGATAACTGAGTAAAATCCAATGCTGTTCCTGAAATTTTATAGACACTCCTCTCTTTCTAAGTACATGAATAGTGTATATACACTCTTCAAAGGCTCGATTTTTCTCTTTTGTAGCAAAATGGCAAGAGCCTATGGGAATGCGGTGCCTGGGGCAATGTTCCTTTTTGCTTAGAAGGGACCTGCCTGCTAATCACCTGCAAGTAATAATAGACTACAAGGGAGGGAGCCTGAAGACGGCCCCTCACCACCCTGAAGGGCAAGGGTTAAGTAGAAACAAAGGGAGTGAGGCGTTCTTGGCCTGAGGGAGCTCTGCAAAGTGACCAGTGAGAATATCCCCAAGGATGGATTCAAGGGGCTGAGGAGCAGCAGTTAAAGATCAGAGGCAACTTGAAATGGGCCAACGTGCTGAGCTTCTGAACTAGAAAGAAAAAGGATAATACTTCCAAAAGGTTAAGACAATCTTAGGGCCAGCCATATCTTGGAAAGTGACTTGCTCTGCCTTTAGGCTGAGAGGTTGAGCTTGATGGCTAAGGCACGCCATAGGCCCCTCTCTGCAGGCTGAGAAATTTCCTTCAGGAATATGGCATTCTTTTACTCCAAGGCAGGACTGGTGCCATACTGGATGCTGGCACCGCGGGACGGGGCTCCCAGATCATGAAGGAGAGCACTAGCTTTGCACGGGATATGACGAAATCTGGCTATTCTTACTGGTGTACTTTAACCCAAGAGAACTTAGAGCAGACAATTCAAAGGGCATTAAAGGCTTAGAAAACTGTAGCTAAGAAGTTGTTAAGGGAAAAGAGTTTAATCCAGTTCCAATCTTTAACTTCGAAAGAATTCAGGCACATGAGGGATTTTCATGGGGTGAGTTTTAGTAATTCTTTTCCAGTTACTGAAAAGACAAAGAGAAGAAAAGGGCCCAAAATAGTCTAGTTAAAAAGAAGAAAGTCTTGACCATGAGGGATTGGAACCTAATGGTGACCGTGGAATCTCTTCCTTCATATTGTTGTTAATTATAGAATAGATACCCATCAATCTTGTGCTGAGGGCTCTCCCTGCATGAAATTTGTAGAATGGCTTTGAATTGATTGACTCTTCCTTCACCATTGAATTTTTCCCCTGTAAAATATCTGTGGGCAAACTCCCTTTTAGCCTCCACTTTTTCTCACCTCTTTTCCCCAGTGTCTCCTCTCAGAGGATGTCTCAGTTTTTTCTGCCCCTTCTAGCCATCCCACTTCTCCATTTCAATAACAAGGGAAGGTTAAAAAGAGGAGCATCTCTCAACCCCACTTCTCAATATTTACTATCATTAAGAAACTCACAGCATCCATCTTCATTGCCTTCTTCACGTCAAGACTGCCATGACCCATTGGGAACATCTCCTCTTCTTCCTGTCACAGCCTCCATGTTCGTGGACATTTTTGATGACTTTCCTAAGCACATTGATGATCCTTCCATCTATCCTTTCCTTCCCTGATTAAATCCTCCAGCTGCATGCCACTGACCATCACCCAGGTTACTAGATTACATGGAGGATTATGTATTTTAGGATTTAAAACAATGGTCTCCTATGGAAACAATCCAAATATTCATCAACGAACAAATGGAAAAACAAAATGTGGTCGCTACATACAGTGAATATTATTAAGCCTTGGAAAAGATTAGGATTCTGATACATGCTACAGCCAGGATGAACCTTGAAGACACTACTCTGAGTGAAATAAGCCAGATACAAAAGGACAAACATTGTATGATTTTACGTATTTGAGGCACCCAGAGTAGTCAAATTCATAGAGATAGAAAGAATGGGGGATGCTAGGGACAGGAGGAGAGCGGAAATGGGAATTATTGTTGAATAGGTACAGAGTTTCAATTTGAGATGATGAAAAATGTCTAGAGATGGATGATGAACAAGAACCGGAATGCACTTAATGCCACTGAACTGTATGTACACTTAGAAATGGCTAAAGTAGTTAATTTTCTCACCACAATTAAAAAAAAATACTGGAAAAAAAAAACACACTGGTCTCCCAAGTTTGAATGTGAATGTTCAAGTCACACCTGATTGTTTCAGAAGACACTTGTCAGGCTCTGTTAACAATTGGTGGTGAAAGTTGGTCACTCAAATTTCTTCCTTCCTTGCTTCCTTCCTTCCTTCCTTCCCTCTTTCCCTTAAGAAATATTTATTGTGCAACTACTCTGTGACAAGTACAATACTAAAAGATGTGACTCAATAGAATTCACAACCCAGAAGAGAAAAGGGGCCATCAAAAAGGCAATACATCTCCCATCAAATTTTAAACATAGGAAATGAATGCTTGGAAACATATAATGAAGACTTGACCCAGTGCGTGTGTGGAGGGGAGTTGGGAGAGGGAGTGCTTGAAGAAATGTTTTTAAGCTGAGACCTGGAATTTGAATAAGAGTTGGGCAAAAAGACAAGGAGTATGTAGAAGAACATTCCAGACAGAGAGAATGGCATTTGAAATGAGAAAGAATGCAAGGCTTAGTGCATCACAGGTGGTTTGGCTTTGCAGGAGTTTAGGAAAGCAGAGAAGTACGTGATGAGGCCTGAAAGGTGGGCAGAGTGCAGACCACAGGGGGCCTAGGAGATGGCATTAAGACTTTTAGACTTTTTGTCCTAAATGCCAAATGAGAATATTGGACCAGACCCCCCAGGTCTCTTCCTCCTTTATGATGCTATTCAACTATAAAATGCTACATCTGTGATCCCTTTCCAAGCACAACTGCCATGCCAGTCCTGCCGTCAACCTCCCCATGTTCTCATAGAAACTGTACCTGATTTCCAGCCCTCAGGAAACCCCCTAACACCCATACTGTATCACTCTTACCTTATCTAAGTTATTAGTCACCACCTGATTTCATTGGACATCCTTCCTCTCTGAGTCCAGGAGAGACCCCTCACCACTGTCCTCACCTCATGGACATTCTGCCAAGTTCAATATGTCATCTTCCTTTCTGACTCACATCCCCTTCGAAGAACCTTTCTCTGACTCACTTCTCCCTTTTCTCACACATCCTTCTTTTTCTCTTGCATCTTTAATCTCCCTTCTAACCTCTTTCCTTCTGCTTCAGATATTCTGGGTCTCTTCTATATCCATATTGCTTTTTGGTTCTCAAGTGCAAAGGAAGATGTGAACATGGCTCATTACCAATTCATTCTATTTAACTTCAACTTTGCCCTTCCCCACGAATACCAGGTGATCCATTTATTCATCCCCTGAGCATTCCCCGGCTCACTTCCTTCTGAGGTTTATTTAGAATTACTCTCTCCTCAAGCTTCAACCCCCCATTTTCAGACTGACTTTACATTCTATTTATTCTGTGGGTGTCCTCTCTGCCCTTGCCTCTGCTGCCCATGGGTCTGTTTCTAGAGATAAGTTTAGTCTTCTAGTCTTTGTCAGGGTGGATGAGACTTCACTGTGTTAAAGACCTGGAAACTGCAAAGACGTATAAGACATAGTTCTTGTCCTTCCAGAAATTTCAATCTAGTTAAGAACCTGTAGAAATACAGCACTATAATACATTGTTGTTTCAGCATGAGTCTTAAATAGTACTGACAGACACTTCAACATCCAGATTTCTTCTAGCTCAAGGTGTCAGGAAAGCCTGCAGGAAGGAGGTGACATTTAAGCTGAGCCTTGAAAGATAAATGGGACTCCAGTTAGCTTGTCAAAGAGTAATGGAGAAGGCCCCAAAAAGAAGGAACTGCAAATGGGAAGCATTGTCTGTAGAACACACAAGGTTCCACAATGATTACGATTTTTAAAGTGAAGAGGAGCAACTAGAAGTGGGTGATGGGATAATGCTGTGGAGAGCTTAACTGCCCAATGAGGACAGATCTCACCAGAGATAATGGGAACTCATGTGATTTTTGTAAGGAAAGCTGGCATGTTAAGCGATATTATTCTAGTGTGGCTGATGTGGGACTTGGAAGTTGAGAGGCTAATGGCCAAGTTCAGTGAGGGGGCACCTGTCACTGTCTGGTCCCAAAGCATCTAGGAGAAGGTACATGGATATTAAAGATGACATGCACGTTTCTCCTAATTCTCATATGAGGACCCTTGTCCCTTGTCCATCCCTAATCATTTTGGGGGAAGGTATTCCTTACCCTTATTGACTTATTATTTCATTTTTTCTAACCTCACCTTCAGAACTTTCTTTGTCTTCAGCTTAAAATACCTTTCTCTGGCCTACCCTTTGTGTAAAATAAGAGAAATTCAGGAAAATAATTCTCCCTTCCTATGAAAAATGTTTTCCCTTGACCCACACTGAGAAACTGCTCCTTCCTTATTCTGGAAAATGGACTCTGTCTTCTCAAAGTTTTCCAGCTCCCTGACTTGCTCTTTCCCTCCCCTGGAAATCTTCCCACCCCTGCTGCCTCAACCTTAGAGGTTCAGCTGGGATGTTGCTCTCAGGAGGACCAGCCGCACTCCGCCTCCCAACTGGCCCAACTGGCCCAGGTGCCCTCCTCAGGGTTCTCCTGGGACTCTGAGCACCCTTGGTTACTGCACTGATCACACAAAGCAGAAATCCCTGTGCTCTGCAGTCATCTCCCCAACTTGTCTATGAGCTGTGGGAAGCAGGGATCCTGTTGAAAAGACATACAAAATATTTAGAATAAAAAAATTATTTTTCTTTCTTTCAGAGGAGAAGCCAATCTAATCAAGACAGAAAAATGAGAAACCACAAAAAAAACCCCACAAAATAAATACATTTGACTTCTTTTCTATCATGAAATATAATCCAAACCAAAATTAAAAGGTGAAAATAAGGCCAGGCGCGGTGGCTCACGCCTGTAATCCCAGCACTTTGGGAGGCCGAGGCAGGCAGATCATGAGGTCAGGAGTTCAAGACCAGCCTGGCCAACATGGTGAAACGTGGTCTCTACTAAAAATATAAAAATCAGCCAGACATGGTGGCGTGCACCTGTAATCCGAGTTACTCAGGAGGCTGAGGCAGGAGAATTGCTTGAATCCAGGAGGCAGAGGTTGCAGTGAGCTGAGATTGTACCACTGCATTCCAGCTTGGGAGACAGAGTGAAACTCCATCTTTGGGGGTGAAAAAAAGGTAAAAATAAAATAAGGAAACATTTTTAGAACACATTTAAGAAAAAGAGGTTGATATTGTTAGTACACAAGAAGTTTCAACAAAGAAGGAAAATGACAAGATTTCAATAGAAAAAAAAATTGGCAAGGCAGTAAATCCATTTAAAGAAGACACAAATGACCAATAAAATTGTAAAAGATCTTCAACTTCATTAATAATTTTAAAATTGCAAATTGAAGTAAGATACTACTTCCCGATAATAAATTGACAAAAAGTAAGGTCTGTTAGAACCATGGGTAACTAGGAATTTGCGTCCTTGCACAATTTTGGTAGGGGTGTGTGTGTGTGTTTGTGTGTGTGTGTTTAGAGACAGGGTCTCTCTTGCTTTGTCCCTGAGGCTGAGGTGCAGTGGTGTGATCATGACTCACCGCAGCCTCAAATTCCTGAATTCCTGAGCTCAGGTGATCCTCCCACTTCAGTCTCCTGAGTAGCTAGGGATACAGGTACATGCCACCAAACTTGTTTTTTTTTTTTTTTTTTTTTTTTTTTGGTAGAGAAAAGGGTCTTGCTACATTGTGCAGCTGGATATCAAACTCCTGGCCTCAAGCAATCCTCCCACTTTGGCCTCCCAAAGTGCTAGGATTACAGGAATGAGCCACCATGTCCAGCCAATTTATATAATTTTTTTAGATCCACAGACAATTTCTTATAAAATTGAAAATATAGATACACTTTGGCTTAGCAATCCTACTCTAGATAACTATCCTACAGGAGTAAGACCACAAGAATTAAAACATTTCCTGCTTTCAAATCACAGCTCTTCTACTTGGCCAAAGCTTTTATCTTCTCTGTAACTCAATTTCTCCATCTTTGAAATAGGATAACAGCAACTACCTCATAGGACTGTTTCCAGGATTAAATGATTTATTATATTTAAAGCACTTAAAAAGTGTGCAACATATAGAAAATATTATAGTCATTGTTATTCCCATTTTCCAAATTTTCTATATTGACAATATATGCTAATTATAATAAAAAAGTATTTAAAGGAAGACAACGGCTCCCAATTATTTCTAAATGGACTATAAACCATTGGCCTAATTTAATGAGATGGAGCCACTTTTCTAATGTAGCCCTGCCTTCTCAAAGTTTTTCACTTAGGCTTTCTAATTTTCTAGCCCCACCTCTATTCCCACCCCATGCTCATCTGGTAAATTTTAAGAACTGGCTCTCAAATGAAAAAAAAAAAATTTGCTGGAAAATTTGGGGCACTGTCAATTTCTGTGGTGTACATACTCCCTCCATGGCTGATTTGAGCTACCAACATGACATGGTGAACATGGAGCTGATGAGGAGATGCAGAGAAGTGCAGTATTCCAGACTTTCCGTACCTCAAGAACATGGATAAGACCAAAATGTAGTGAAGAAGAATAATTGGAAAGTGATTAATTTGCAGTATTTATTACTTTTGGTTTTAACATACTGACTTATTATATGTTCATATCATTCAATTTTTAAGAAAATTAAATTATAACTGGATCACAAAATTCCTAGAAATTTAACAATTGATTCTCTCAGTAAGAACAGGCTCTGGTGCATCACTGAACTCTCTGCTTCAAGAGCTCTGCACTTGTATTCCTCAACTGCATTCTCCCTTGGACTATAGCTTTGCCTCCCTTCTGGTCTGCTCCCCCATCTTCCCTCCACTGACCCCTGGCCTATCAACCCTGCAATGCCTTCTTGCAGGATGTCAGCACCCCACTGGCCCGTTCCTTGCCCGATTCTGTTAGCAATTTTGAAGAATACTATACATTTAGCAGCTCAGTATGCGTATTTTATTATCCTTATTACTGATTATTTTGTGTATCATCCTTTCTCCCAACTCTTTCTCCCAAAGTTAGATGATATTTGTGTATTAGTCTGTTCTCACGCTGCTGATAAAGACATACCAGAGGCTGGGGGTGGTGGCTCACGCCTGTAATTCCAGCACTTTGGAAGGCTGAGGTGGGTGGATCACTTGAGGTCAGGAGTTCAAGACCAGTCTGGCCAACATGGCGAAACCCCGTCTCTACTAAACATACAAAAATTAGCCGGACGTGGTGGCAGGGACCTATAATACCACCTACTTGGGAGGCTGAGGCAGGAGACTTGCTTGAACTTGGGAGGCGGAAGTTTCAGTGAGCCAAGATCACTCCACTCCTCTCCAGCTTAGGAGACAGAATGAGACTCCATCTCAAAAATAAAAAGAAATATCCGAGACTGGGTAATTTCTGAAGAAAAGGTTTAATGGACTCACAGTTCCATATGGCTGGGGTGGCCTCACAATCACGGCAGAAGGCAAAAAGCATGTCTTACATGGCGGCAGAAAAGCGAGAATGAGAGCTAAGAGAAAGGCCATCAGATCTTGTGAGACTTACAAAGCCACAAGATCTCATGAGACATATTAACCACCAAAAGAATAGTATGAGGGAAACCACCTCCATGATTCAGTTATCTCCCACATGGTCCCTCCCACAACACATGGGAATTATGGGAGCTACTATTCAAGATGAGATTTGGATGGGATCACAGCCAAACCATATCCATTGTTTTTTAAAAAGTGGTTATCCACTGAGAGAAAGGGTTGGGAGAGTGCGTATTGGTGACTCTTTTGATATTTCACCTCCAATGTCCACTTCGCTTAGGTTAGAGAACCACTATTTTATACATTATAAATCTTAGCACAATGAATGGCCGGTATGTAGTAAGCACTCAGTAATTACTTGTAAACTGAAAATTTAAGATATTTTAATAGAAAAACTAAAACTCTAATAACTAGTAGTTAGCTGAAAATGTAGATTCCTGGTCAATGTAGGTGTAATAACATAGGAAAAATTAAACTGCTTTTCCTACTCTCACATTTAACACAGACACTTCTGTGTTCAGACGTGTGGGCTTGCTTTTGCTTTCCCACATGTCAGTTCTCCAGTGGTCACCAACTGGGTGTCCTACGATTTAACTCAATTCTGACACTCCCTACCTGGAAACAGCATCAGATCCCACAGGTTAGGGGCTCAGTCCCACAAGACTTCCCTCCACTTCAGACATCAACTGAAAGTTGTAGGCTACCTACAACTGCTGTTTGATTTAGCTATAAATTCGAGGTTTCCTTAACCCCCTTCTCTGGTTTGATTGATTTGCTAGAGCAGCTCATAAAACTCAGAGAAACACTTGCTTTTACTGGTTTATTATATTCATAAGGGATATTATAAAGAATACAGATGAACAGCCAGCCAGATAAAGAGGTGCATAGGGCAAGGTATATGGGAAGGGGCACGGGGTTTCCAAGCCCTTTCCAGGCATGTCACCTTCCCAGAAGCTCCCCACGTTCAGCAATCCAGAAGCTCTCTGAAATTGCAAATTGAAATCCCGCAGTTTAGGAATTTTTTTTTTTTTTTTTTTTTGGAGATGGAGTCTTATTCTGTCATCCAGGCTGGAGTACAGTGGAGTGATCTTGGGTCACTGCAACCTCCGCCTCCCAAGTTCAAGCAGTTCTCCTGCCTCAGCCTCCCGAGTAGCTGGGATTACAGGCACCTGCCACCATGCCTGGCTAATTTTTATATTTTTAGTAGAGATGGGGTTTCACCATGTTGGCCAGGCTGGTCTTGAACTCCTGACCTCGTGATCTGCCTGCCTCGGCCTCCCAAAGTGCTGGGATTACAGGTGTGAGCCATCGTGTCTGGCCCAGATTAGGGATTTTTATAGCAGCTTCATCCTGTAGGCATGGTCGATTATTAACTCAATCTTCAGCTTCTCTCCCCTTCCCGGAGGATGAGGGGTATGGTTGAAAGTTCCAAGCTTGTAATCATGGCTTGTTTTTTCTGGTGACCAGAACCCATTTGGGAGCCCTCCAAAAGTCACCTCAATAGAATGAAAGACACTCCTGTCAAACAGGAAATTCCAAGGGATAAAGAGCTCTGTAGTCAGGAATGTGAAGGTTGGGGGTGTTGTGGGGGCAACAAAGAACAAATATATATTTCTTTTTATAAATCACAACCTCATAGTAGATGTTTGGCTTCTTGTACCATGTGTCCAAGAAACAACGATATGGTTGTGGTACTTGTACTGAGGTATAATCATGAGAAAACAAGTTAGCATGTCAGTATCATTCTTATAAAAGAAATGAAATGTCTTTTATGAAGGATCTAATTCACAAGCATATTACCATTAAGAGAATACAGTGGTTGATGACTATTAATGTGAAAATGACCACCATTTGGATGTTCCTGCTGTCACCTTCTTAGAGACTTTGGGGATGGGTAAACGCACACACACACAAACACACACACACACACGAGTATAAATATAAATATATACAGCCAGACCATATACTTACTTTATGTAAAACAATTTTAAACTCCAAGCATGATAGCTATGAACAAACTTCATTAAAAATAGTATTTAGAGATCAAATTGTTTTACTTCTACTTACTTTGAAATAACATCATAATTAACTTTTCTCTCATGGACCTTGAGGAACAAAAAAAAAGAAGAAGGAGAAGAAGACAAACAGCAAGAGACAGCTAATGGCCTTCATATCCCCATGTAAATTTTGGCTTATATTAAAACACTCAAGGACAAGCATCAGCAGTAAATCATATAACCTACATTTCAGAATCAAAATTGCCACCTTGCACCCTTTCTGAAATCAAAGGAGAAATTTCAGATTGTTATTTGCTCAAATCTATTTGCATTCCCTGGGCACATACCCAGGGGCAGAACTTAACCGAGAGGCATTCTCAAGCCATCCTGAAACATCCCCCATGCAGATTGGCCACACTTGCAAACTCAAGAACTGTAGGAGTGGGTTTTTCCCTTGTAATTGGTACTTATCTTTGCCCCCCAAGAAAGAAAGATATTTTTCAAGTACTCTGTATAGTAACAAAAAAAGAAAGAAAAAACTCTAATTTTTTGTTCCACTTAGCCAGCCATAAGCTTTCTGCTAGTTCTCAGTCATAAATAAATAGAATTGACAAAGACATTAAAGATGGAAACAATAAAAATAGTCAGGAAGAGCAGAAAAAAAAAGATTGCCATGATATTCTGTCTCGTTTTGCCAAAAAGGTATTAAAGTACCAATGATATAAAAATAGGCTTGAACAATTTTTTCTAAAGGAAGGGGGTAGCTACTCCCAGACTACATAAGATGGGTGTCCTAAAGGTTTCATTGATTAGTTGATAAGTTTGCAGGTGGGTGATTAGTCAATTAGTCAGAAAGGTTTGAATTAGTTACTAGAGCTCTGCCTCCTGTGAATAAATGTGGGGAGTATTCTCTCTCCCACCCTCTGTGACAGATGATATCTGTTTTCTCCTGTGAGTTTGAATTTAAGAGCCACTGAAGCTCAGCAACAGTATATTCTGGCTCAAATGAGCTGAAAATTGCATTCAATTTGAATTTCAAAAATGGAGGGGAGGAAGGGGGGAAAAAAACCTCAGCACCCATCAAGTCTCTACACTCTTCAACTACTTCCTGCTGCTTAGCTGCATTCCGCCAGGCTGGGGACCTGAAACCCAGGATGTTGCAGGGGAAAGAGCATCGCTGGATTCCTGCCCAGTCTGAGTTTAAAAATAAACTTTTTATAGTCAGGATCAAAGCAAACCTCACTTTTACATACATGCATAATGCAGAATGTGACCCACCAAAGAAATAGATTTACCTTTTCCAAACTGAAATTGGCCTGCTTTATTATTTTTTTCTTTACGTACTCTGGGGGTGATAAAGGTGAAGGTGTTTTTCTTGGGAAACTCTGGAAAAGCAAATTCTTTTCTAAATTAAAATTAATTCCTCTTCAGCTCACTTAAGACCCTCATTCCTTGTGGCTCGGTGCCCCTGCCTTCACCTGCCTCACATTACAAAGCAGATGTGTTCTTGAAAAGTTGAGCATGTAGCTATTGATTTTTCAAATCGAATCATATTTTAAATGCTCTAAGAGAGTTGGTTATTTAAAGGAATCTTGTGATAAATTATTTTTTAAAGTCAATCTATTTTTAGTGTACAAATCATTGCCCCTTCCTGCAATGGCATAGTAAGCATGAATTTGAAGCATATCCAAGTTTTCTGAAAGCAGGGCACACCTGTAGTCCATGAGAAGTAGATGTAGGTATCACCAATATTTAAAACTAAACCGATGCTATGCAAAACAACAGATGATATCCCAGAATCATGTAACTGAATGATTTGGGGCCAGAACTCCATTTTATGATAGTTCAAGCTGAAGGAGCAGAGAGAATGCCAAATTCATTCCAATGGACTTCAAACATGAAAACATATTCTCCTGCTGACTAAATTACTCTCAATTTGCAAATTAAGCAACCTGGGTGCCATGAAAAAGGTAATTAAACTTCTAAAATGCCATTTTCCACACTGAAGCAGTAGTCTGCTGAATGCTGTTCAAAAATATGCCTTACTCCAAAGGGTTCACCAGCAAGTACCATTGAAAGGCATCATTGGCAGTGAGTGCACAGGGATTCCTGTGCACCTACTCTGCACTGGCCTCTGCAGCAGGAACTCAGAGTAACTAATACATCAGAGATCCTGCATTAGCGGAGGCAGTGGCTCTTCATCCTTCCTGAGTTACAAACCCATGTGAGGGTATGATGAATGCACAGACACTCTCTAACAAAGGAATCTTTCCATGCTATGATCCTTGTATGACAGTCATTACAACTACAACAGAGTTCATGGATCCAAGTGAAGGACCTGGGTCTAGGATATTAATTGACTAATGGATGGTAACCTGGGAATGTTAGTATTACATAATTTCCCTTCAAAAAATGGAGTGAAGTAGACAGATATCTCTAGAAAGAAATGGGTATTCAATTGGAATCTAATGGATACCATGAACTTTTAGCAAGCTCACAGAAGGTAGAATTAGAAAGAGAAGGATCCCTGTTGTAAACACAGGACAAGACGTAAAGAAGAGTAATATGTTACTTCTTAGGCACCATCGAAAGACAAGAATTAAGAAATAGTCTGACTTTCACAACCTCAGCTTACTGGTCAGTATAGTGAGTCAATAGAAACAAGGGCAAAACCTTTCCAAAGCACCTCCACGATCAGTATAATACACACTTGGTAAAGTCCAATCTTCCAGAATATCCTACACATAGACAAAAAAAAAAAAAAAAAAAAAAAAAAAAAAAAACACTTTAAAAGCATTTAAAATGATGTTTTTACATTTTAAAAGGCAGAATGCGGAAAACATTATACCTTACTATGAAATACTTGCCAACACCACAATAGTAGTCAAAGATGTCAACGGGCCACTTAACCCTCTAATGTGTATCACGTGGCACTATGTTATGTCGATTTTAAAAGAATGTTAATATCTCCTAATCTTGTAGGGAGCAGCTTACCTTTCAAACTGCGACAGTGTTAGCGTAGGATTTTTTCCTTACATCTTCATAATTTAATATTGTTTCATTGATGAACCAGTAAATTGTCAGCTCTATTCATTTATGTGACGTGAGCAAGGATCCAACCCAAAAAAGGAAAAAAAAAAAAAAGTAAGGTCAATTTTCTTGGCCGCTGCATTTAATAAAATCTCCCAGGCAATAGAGTTAAGCACACATTAATAGCTATGACTTAGTATGCTCTGCCTTTAGCAAGTCTTTGATTTTTCTATATATACACTCAGGGCTGTATTAACACTCCAACGAAGGTACAGTCCTCATTTCTTATTTTAAGATTTCTTCCTTCTCAGCTTTATCAGATTTATTAATCTTCTGCTCCTCTCTTATTTATAGCAAATGCTCTGGTTAGGGTTTCAAAGCATTTTCCATTATAATACCCATATATAACTTTCAGAAAAAAAAAATTCTTCCAAGACCAAGGGACTTTTTACTTACTTCACATTAGTCTCAAAATGCATGCATTTCTCCAAACGTGAAGGCTTTGTGTCCTAATTCTCTGATCTTCAGAAAAAAACACAAGAGAGCGAGTAGAGAGGCTCAAGCTTTCTAAGTGGAAAAACTTGAAGCTTCTATTTTAAATAAACTCCAAGTGGGTTTTCACTAAACATACACTAATGATGTTTTAGGGAGATGTCTGTCAAAGGAAGCTACTGGGTTGAACCTCATGAAGTTGCTGTTATTCTATCAATTTCAACCTACAAAAATGGCAATTCCATATGATTTAACTTAATGCTTCTCATATCTTTACTAAAATATAAAAAGACTGTTCAGAGCAACAAAGCAATCCCTTGGATATCCGGGGAAATTCTGTGCCGAACTTGCAGCTCAGGGGGTGAGAAGGGAGAAGAGAAGGTTGTGACCAACAGGAGGCTGGAATGCCCCTGACAGTTTGTTTGGTGCATGCTCTGGTGCAATTTATTAAGTAAAAGATGTGGAGAAAATAATTACTCGGGTGGCACCAGGCCACTTTGCATCACATCCCTTGAGGCATGAATGTGGTAACTGTAGACTTTGGGGAGTGAACACTTCAAAGAGATGCCTGTATTGCATTAGAAGACCCTCAGAGGGACCTCTAAATCTATTCACTAAAGACACCCTTCAGACTGATAGCTTTCCCGCTTTCTTTCAAGAATGAAGTTAAAAGTAAAATGCTTGACAAATAAACTAGATTGAGGTTTCAATCCCAAATTCCCCCTACACCCAGCAATTGGAATCATATCTTGGTAATTTACTGTAATGCTAAACAGAAACTATTTGAATACTAGAAAACAAAGGGATCATTTTAAAATAATTTCTTGCATAAAGTGAGCTGAAGATCAACTAAGACAAGAGAACGAGGAGGTTTCTAGTGTAGGTTGGAATTTGACAGGGTCTAGAATCAAGAAAGGAGGGTGCTTTACATATAAAACTAGGATGGTGTTTCAAACACACTCATGAGAGAGACAGGAGGTAAGATGACTCAAATGTGAGAATCCAACCCTATTTATTTTCTAGGATTGTGAACATAAGAGCCTGTTAAAAAGCTGTAATTTATATAAGTATAAAGAAACACTAGGAGAGGACCCACCCAACTGACACTAGAGGGTCAGAAGCCCAAGAAGACCTAATTTAGGTTGTTGCTTTTTTAAAAAGAAAGCACAGGACTCAGGAGGTACAAAAACAGGATTTGAATCAAGAGAAATCCTTCAGGTGCTGATTTCAACAGTTATATGGCTGCTTTCTGTGTAATATTGCTAATGCTCATAGCCAGTGTGGCCGTAGATTTCAAGCTAACATTTAAACTCTACAACTTGTCATACTCCCATTTCTGAAATGGCTGAAAATTTGAAATAATGTTAATGTTAAAACGATGGTTTTGGGAACCAGTTCTCCTTTTGATCCCACACCAACAACTATCTCTAAGCAGAGGCATTCACCTCAGGAGATTCGGTTTGTGGGCGAGGGGAGACGGTGGGGCATTGGAAGGGTGTGTGGAATCAGTTCCTGTTACCCCTATGATTTCCTCTTATTACAAAATGCAGTATACATTTCCCCAGATAAATCTCGTTTTAAATGGTGACAACTAATCCAGATAAAAGATTTCTTATTCAATACTATAGGTAATTTACTAAGAATGGGGGGAAAAAGATTGTAAACAGCCTTTAGAAGTTCAGTAACAATATGATTGAGAAGAATTTTGTGGGTAACCCAGGAAATGCACTACTATTTATCTCATTTTTTTCCCTTGTCTGCAAATATTCTAAATTCCAAACAACCAGGTTTATTTTGTTTTATTTTATTTTCAATTTTAGATTCAGAGGGTGCATGTGTAGGTTTGCTACAGGAGTATATTGTGCGATGCTGACATTTGGGCTTCTACTGATCCCGTCACCCAAACAGTGAACATAGTACCGGACAGAAAGTTTTTCAACCCTTGATCCCCTCCCTCCCTCCCCTCTTTTGGAGTCCCCAGTGTCTATTGTTCTCATCTTTGTCTGTTTCTATCCAATGTTTAGCTCTCACTTGTAAGTAAGAACATGTAATATTTGGTTTTCTGTTTCTGTGTTAATTCACTTAGGATAGTGGCCTCCAGCTGCATCCACATTGCTGCAAAGGACATGATTTCATTCTTTTTTATGGCTGCATGGTATTCCATATTCTATATGTACCACATTTCTTTATCCAGTCTTCAACTTATGGACACCTGGGTTGATTCCATGTCTTTGCTATTGTGAATAGTGCTGTGGTATACATATGAGGGCAGGTGTCTTTTTGGCAGAATAATTTCTTTTCCTTTGAGTATATATCCAGTAATGGGATTGCTAGGTTGAATGGTAGTTCTGTTTTTAGTTATGTGAGAAACCTCCAAACTGCTTTCCACAGAGGCTGAACTAATTTACATTCCCACAAATAGTTATAAATGTTTCCTTTGCTCCACAACCTCACAAACATCTGTTATTTTTTCATTTTTAATAATAGCCACTCTTACTGGTGTAGGATGGTATCTCACTGAGGTTTTGACTTGTATTTCCCTGATGATTAGTGATGTTGAGCATTTTTTCATATGCTTGTTGGTCACTTGTATGTCTTCTTTTGAGATATGTCTGTTTATGTTCTTAGCCCAATTTTTAATGGGGTCATTTGTTTTTTTCTTGTTCAATTGTTCAAGTTCCTTGTAGTTTCTGGACATTAGTCCTTTGTAGTATGCATAGTTTACAAATATTTTCTCCCATTCTGTAGGTTGTCTCTCTTTTGATAGTTCTTTTGCTGTGGAGAAGCTCTTTAGTTTAATTAGGTCTCAGTTATCAATTTTTGTTTTTGAATAACCAGTTTTAAAATGTAGACTGACACACAACTCACAACTGTTTTGTAAGCTGATGATTGCCTATCCTATGCCCAACTAATTATTAAGATTGGGCATATAAACTTATTACAAAAAAAATACAGGATTAAGAACTATCAAGTGCAGTTGCCTGGATTTTGCATTGCAAGATTCCCAGGGTGTACTTTTCACATGTATTACAACGTGAATGATCTGCCCTACCATGGTTGTGGAGTGTGAGATAGGAAGAGAAAGCCTCTGGATTCTCTTTGCTATCCCAGAGAATATTTTTAAAACAAATATAGATAACTAAATTACCAGTATCCCTTCACTCACAAAGTCAGTGACCCCAAGGCAAGAGGACTTACACCATCCCTACCATCACTCTCTACCATCACCAGCAGCTGCCTCTGCATTGTTGCAGGAACCTTCTTAGAAGGGGAATTGCCTCTCTAAATACAGAGCAAGAAAGATCGGTTCTTCAGGTCTCAAACAGGTTCTAAGAATAGATATTCCAATAAAAGGAGAAGCCACTTGGCACATGATATTCCTGAAACATGGTAGCATGACAGTGGAACCCAACCATTCACCCAGCTGTCCTTGGGGAAAAACACATTTTGAATTCCAAAACCTTAGGAGTATATCTTACTGTGAGGGTTTACTTGTAATCTAATTACTACGCACAGATACAAAAGCCTGAACAGCATATACTCTCAAAAAGTGAATGGATAGCAGAAGTAAAGATTTTTAAAAGGGGAAACACACATATTTCCTTTAGTCGTTCTGAAGATAACCCTAGTGTACAGCCAGGAAAAGATAAACAGAAGAAATTCCTCAGCTTTCTAGATCCCCTACCATATGTTATTCATGGGGGTTTGATTATTTGAAGATTTTTTTTCAGGATTTCAATAAAGGCAATCAGGCAGGATTATCTTGGGCAGGCACAGGATATACAAGCAAGCTACTGGATGCTGGGGAGATGTAGGGCAAAGACAACTTCAGCTTCCCGCTGCCAGGAAACTTGCTCTATTAAGAGATAAAATGTCATGATATAATCTATGTGATGCATCTTTTGAAAAGAAAAGTGCCTCAAAGATTATGAAATAGTTTTGAGAGTGGAAAATAATCCATCAATTTAGATACAGCTTTTTCAGTGATGGGTACAATGTAAGGCTCCTTCCAGTTAAACTGAGGTCAAGCATATAATTCCAGATTTAGATCTCCCGATATTTGCCACTCTATATTTAGTCTTCACAAATTCAATAATATTGGCTACTTTCTGATGCATACTCTGACGGAGGAAGCTTTTCTGTGAGGACAAAATATTTTTAAAATAAGAGATTTCTTCATTAAGTTGGCCAAGATCCTTGAGTCTAGCACTTTGCCAATCATTTTCCTTCCACTTTAACGCTGGAAATATGGAAAGTTAGAAAAGAAAAGGAAGGGAAATAAATAAGAGAAGAAGACATAAATGAAAAATTAAGAGAAAAGAAATATGATGGAAAGAAACAGGAAGGTTAATAAAGAAGGAACACATGATCTCCATTCATTCAAAGTCAGAATACTATTAATGCACCCAAAATCAAATGCAGTGCAAGTTCTTCTTGGTTTATCATCCCTTTCCCTGGAGAATGAAAGAAGGCTATGTTGATGAAGATCTTGGTGGTAATGCACTCCAAAGCCTTCATTTTACCAGTAAGGAAAGGGAAGTCCTGTAAGGCAAAGTGACTTATAAAGTCATGACTAGAAGCCAGAATCACAATAGACCAGTCTAATGTTCTACCAACCATATCTGCCTGAAAGTGGTAATGGCTTTTCCAAGTCTTAGACAATTGCTAATGACACCAAGAGTGAGGTAAAATGGAGATGCTTTTCTCTCTCTGGGGGAATAACAGAGATCAACTCACAGTATTAGAACCTACAGGAACAGCTGGGCAAGGCTGCAGCTGACCCAGCTTCCAGGGTAATTTGACAGTTGGAGAATAACACACTGCAAATTTAGAGGGACAAGCTCTAAGCCCAGTTTTTTCATAATTCCAACAAACCGTCTCCAGTGGTTATTATGACATAACACTTCTGATGATTAATTAAAAGCTCTTCATTAGATCAGTCAGCTTATAATTAATAGCTCCCCCTATCTTTAATAAATAGAATGATGTGAAATAAATGAGAGAGATACCAAGAATTAGCTAAAGCCTAAACCCAAATGAAAGCACCCTCTGCTCTCAACCAAGGAGGCCAAGCAACAAAAGGGGAGGGAAAAGTGGGTTTTGTTAAACAAAGATGAGAAGAGAGAGTGCTGAGGAGGGGAATGTGGGAAGGAAGGAGGCATTTGCTCAATCAGTACCTATTTTCAGAATTTCCTTCAAGCTGGCTTGAACTGAGAGCCATCAATTATTTAAAAGATGTAACATGATGCTTCCTTTGTTGAGGCAAATCTGCAAGCAGACCCCGAGAGAAAATAAAAAATGAATTAGGCAGAATTTATTAGTGTGCTTGAAGAAAACAAAGATTTAGCTATTGGAACTGACTCTTTTAGAAATGGTTCAATTTTGTCTCCTAAAATCCACAAATCTTTCTTCCCCTCTCTATACCTATTTATTTATTATTTTCTACAGTAGATCACACAAAAAGAGGAATGAATCATTTTGCAAACTTCTCCTTTCTTTTCAGATTCAGCTTGATGTACTGTCTTCATTTAAATTACAAATACGCTAATCTGAAACACTGTTTACCAAGTAGCATTTTAAATGAAAAATACAAGAAATTGCATCACTCACACTTAAAAAATGACTTTAGACGCTGCACCTCATAAAAAAGAGCCGACAGTGTTCTCTGCCTTGGCTGCTGTATTTCAGTCCAGTGAATGAAATTCAATTAGTGGGCTTTGTACTTAGGACATTATGATTCTGATGGTTGGTCTGATCAAAACTGGTGTGCCAAGCCTCAGTTCTGTTTTTTTGGCAGACCACAGTTAAGGAAAAATTCAATAGAGATGGTTGGCAGGAGAAAAGTTAGTTTCAGAGGAGCTTACTTTTCACCATCATAAGGAAATATGGGAGGAGGAGAGCTGCTCCCTGGAACAGCTCATTATTTACTAAATGAATGAATTAGCTTTTTGAGAAACCTCAGTACCTAAGTCTGTCATTACCAGTTTTAGTACTTTCCAAAAATAGCAATTGACATAAAATAAACCAGTACTAACTAGAACCAAGAAATCAGAGATCTAATTCATCTTTAGGTTTTGATCAGCTTCAGCTTGTGTTCCAAATGAATTGTAGAGAGACCACAGTCTTCATGATGCTATCAGAACCCTCCCAAGTAAAACCAAGCAACAGGCACCTCATAGGAAATTCCAAGCCTTTACAGTGAAGACTCAGAGTAATCATCGGTTCGAGAGGTGCTATTTATCTTTAACACTTCTGAAAACAAACCCACACACAACAAAAGAAACTGGGCTGCAGCATAGGCCCTCGCATGTCTTGACCAGCTATCTGGACCACTACACCATGATTCAGGAACACCACACCCACATCTGCAAAGATCAAACAGAATGGAAAGAGCAAATCAAACTGATCATTACATGGGTCTCATTCTTTGGCCAGCAAAAGCTGACAAGTAATAGTGAAAATTTCCAAAGGATATACAGCCATTGGTCTACTAATAATGTCGATTAATTAGCCAATTAAGATCTGAGCATCCATTTAAATTTTAACGTTGTGTTCTCAAAACACAGACCACCCTCCCCCCATATCTTTCCTTTCTTTCTTTTTTCTTTCTTTCTTTGTTTTTTTAGGGAGTCTCCCTCTGTCACCACGGCTGGAGTGCAGTGGTATGATCTCAGATCACTGGTTTCAAGTGATTCTCCTGCCTCAGCCTCCTGAGTAGCGAGATTATAGGCACCCACCACCATGCCCAGCTAATTTTTGTATTTTTAGTAGCAACAGGGTTTCACCATGTTGGCCAGGCTGGTCTCGAACTCCTGACCTCAAGTGATTTGCCCGCCTCGGCCTCCGTAAGTGCCATTACAGGTGTGAGCCACCACACCCAGCCTGATTTCTTTGCTTCTCTCGCAGGGAGTGACACCAACATCCAACTTCTTTTATAATCAGAAACAGAGAAATTATCCTTAGCATCTATTTTTTTTTAATCACCATTATCCACTTCATCTCCAAGTCTTTCCCTCTTCTTGGAAAATGATTACAGGAACAATCACATGAAATTCCAAGAAAAAAATATAAATATACATATCCCAGAAGTGGCATCTGTCTTCTCGGTACACTCTTTGGAAAGTGGTTCTAGGCGCTTTACATTTTGCCTGAGCATGACCCAGGATTCAGGCCAGATGGGTACCCTTGACTCACTGTGCCCTTGGTGCTGTTTTTCTCTGACTCAAAATTGTATGCCCACATTTGTGGTTGATACGAATATATCATGTTGATGGTTTTTCAGATGATAAAGAGATTCATTCTAAAGTAAATCTTTCCTTGTGTCAAATACCAAAGTCAAAATGCATGCTTACTTCCTTCCCATAAATGGGCTTCCTCAGATGTATTTTTTTCAGAATTAGTTAGTAAAATGACAAGCTACAATGGCTTATTCCTAGCTTTCTAGGGCTGGGGCTGTACATGAGTATTTACACCAAGGAAACTGGCAAACAATACAAATCAGGTGAGGTGGTTTTATTCCCCCTGGAAGAGCCAGTTTACCAGCATATCACTGAAAAGGGTTTTTCTTTCATTGTTTCCTTCTTAGCAAATAAAAAGATCCATAGTGTCCTTCATTAACACCCATCTTTTTCTCCTCCTTTCTTTAGCCACGGAAACTAACCAGCAGTTCCTCTTGCTCCTTGACACACAGCTAACCATATTCCAGCCACTCTTAAGCTTATATAAGGTCATGAGATGAGTTTTCCTCCATGGAAAGAGAGTAGAAGTGACAGGAGCCTCCCCATACTTGGTCCATAAAACTCTCCCCCAAACAATATCCCATATGGTCTCCTTTTTTGCAGATGATAGATACAGGCAACTTTGGATGCTGTGTATTGAGGTCAGAAAGCCACAAGATAGGAGCTTGGCCTTGAAATCATCACTTGAAAGAGACTCACCCCAATCAGGAATACCCATTAGAAACTTTATGTGAAGGAAAAATTAACTTTTATTATGTTTGAACATCAAATATTTGGGAGTTTGTTTGATACCCCAACCACCACTGCTGTAACTAAACATTCTCTTTCCCCTCGTCTTTCAACAATTCCTCCCACCAGCTACTATGATAAATCTGGAGATGAGGAATGGTCAAGATTAGGAAGAAAGAAATAGGGGACCTGGCCAGGCATGGTGGCTCATGCCTGGAATCTCAGCACTTTGCGAGGCAGAGGCGGGTGGATCACTGGTGGTGCACGCCTGTAATCCCAGCTGCTCAGGAGGTGTAGGCAGGAGAATCTCTTGAACCTGGGAGGCAGAGATTGCAGTGAGCCGAGATGGCACTACTGCACTCCAGCCTGGGCAAAAGAGCAAGACTCCATCTCAAAAAAAAAAAAAGAAAGAAAGAAAGAAAGAAACAGGGGACCTAATAGATATTGTTTTCTCACCTAGAGTTTTTATTTCATTTTAGAGTTTTTGGTTCTGCCTGCTAGGGCAATTCATTTCAAAAGTCATTAGCTAGAACTGTGTTATTTCCATATACTTGCAGTACAGGGTGCAGCTTATTCATTTTTCCTACGGTGATGTCACCTAAGTGAAATGTTCCAATTTAGAATCATTTCCACGTTAGAAATATATGAAGAATCCAATCCATATGCCCTACGACTTGTCAAGGAAATTAACTATAAAGACTGTATCGATATTATACAATTAAAATGAGAGCTCTTAACATACTTAATTTCCACCATGACCTGACTTTCTTTAGTCATTATGAACAAAAAGTATGAATTCATTATTTGCAGATAGCCCAGATTGTTTAATGTATTCTAAAAGGACCTAAGACACCCCCTTGTGTGTGTGTGCGCGCACACACACACACACAACACACACATTCAAGCACACGTGTTTCTCACTCTATCAAGGGCAAAAATAATAACGAAGGTAAAGATAAGGAACATTCTAAGTTGTTAACAATGTAGACTTAGTATAGTGGAACTACAAACATGTTTTTAGTCCATATGTTGTATCTTTCTATAATACTCATAGTGAAAAAAGGAAGGAAAAGGAGGAGGAAGGGTGGCAGGGTGGGAGGGAGGAATGTAAGGAAACAAAAAAACTGTCTTAACCTTTCCAGATTATCTACTATATATAGTATTATGTACCCCCTCTCCCCCCATAAACTGGTATAAGGAATCTATTTGGGGGTATTTGGGATTGTTGTGTTCTCAAAAATTTAACAATCATAGCTCTGAGGCTTAATCACTTGTATGTGTTACAAAACCAGATGGTTCAAGTGGGTGTTTGTTTACAAGCTCTTTGCATAAGGTTTTTAGCTGTTTTTTAGACCAAAGCTGAATATTTCCACTAAGAAATAAGGCACTGAGGAATTAATGAAAAACCACTGGATTTCACAAGTCCCTGGGTTTCCTGCCTTCACTCTGACACCATTTGGTGCACTTTTTCAAGGATCTACTTAGGGCCCCCAAAACAAGAACATAAGCTTAGAGCACTTTGAGTTCTAGTTTATGGGACCTCAGCATACTTTGGGAGAAGGAGGCCTCTCCCCTGGGCTCAGCATTGTTCTGGATGCTGTCAGTGAATCAACTAGGAAAGAAGAGAGCGCTCTGCCTTCCCAACACCTTCACCATGCTGAAGCTCTAGAATTTATTATGTTTCCTGTTTTAACTGGCTTCTCCCACTGGGTTGTTTTGACCAGCCACATCCGTCTCCAGCTCCCTCCTTCTGGATTTAGATGAAAGGAGAGAGAAAACTTTCCTGGTGATTCCCTCATTCTTTGTTTCCTGTACATTAACCACATGGCCACTATCTGCAAACACGCAAAGGCACAGGTTTATTTACTGCAAAATAAGTGAAATAATGTTGAAGCTTTCTTAAGGGAGAATAAAAGGTTTCATCAAGTCACAAACTTTTATGGCTTTGAAAAGATAAGCATGTGTTTCTGGTTTTCTGGATGAGAACATTACCCCTCTCCTCGCACACCGTCCACTTTGTACTTAACCTTCTTTCAACAGAAAGAAAGGCAGTCAATGCTTGCTTCTCTTCATTTTTAACAAGATTAATAATGTCCATCATAGTTAGCACCCATGATATTAACGTCTGAGATCATAAGTGTTACCTAAACTGGTCTCTTTCCTGTCACCACCTAATCAGTTTCAAAAAAATTACAATATTTGAGGTGAAAAAGGCAAGGAAAGTACATGAATATCTTGACATCTCTGTGAGCTTGTCTCTGTCATCTTCTACAACAAATGAGCAAGAAATTATAAACGAACCAAAAATGTGTTTCATCATTATCATTTGATTATTCTCTTTTACTAGTTTAGGGAGGGGAAAGAACTGACTTTTTCCAAACTTTTTTTTTTTTTTTCTGAGACAGTCTTGATCTGTCACCCAGGCTGGAGTGCAGTGGTGCCATGTCAGCTCACTGCAACCTCCACATCCCGGGCTCAGGCCATTCTCCAGCCTCAGCCTCCCAAGTAGCTGGGATTATAGGCACATGCCACCACACCCGGCTAATTTTTGTATTTTTAGTTGAGAAGGGGTTTTGCCATGTTGGCCAGGCTGGTCTTGAACTCCTGACCTCAGGTGATCAAACTGCTTAGGACTCTCAAAGTGCTGGGATTATAGGCATGAGCCACCACACCCAGCCCTTACTTCTTTTGAGTTACTTCAGCAAAATGAGGTATTATTTGACTATGTCTTCAGGATAAGGAATGTGCTTCATTTACTATTATCTAGAGAGCAACGTGGTTTCTGGCCCATAATTGGTGTTCCATAATCGTATGTTGAATGAACTACTAGAGATGACTATCTTCCAATTCTAATGAACTCAAAACTTAATATATGTCATTAGACTTTACAATGTAAAGTAGGAACACCTAGATAAATTAGGAAATTCACGATTTATGTGACTGTTTTGACCTCTATTCTGAAGGTAACTTTTAAGAAAGAGTTTTTTTTGTTGTTTATAGCTTTTAGTAAAGGAGAGTGTATCTGGTGAAATTCAAAAGACTTGAAATACTGCCTTGATTTTCAACAAAAGAAATCAAGCTTAGAAAATACTTGTCTATGGAAACAGCATCCACCATATAGTAGTAAACTCTCAATTAAAACTTGTTAAATGAATTAATATCAACCAGCTTCATATCAAAGTAAAGACCTAGGTTGAGTGAAAAAGGTTAAACAAAAACTCAATTCCTGATTTGCTGACTATCCTATATTTTATTTGTCTATTATTATAAGCAATGATTATCTATTTGTGACATAGACCATTTTACACAATTATTGAAGATGTTCAAAAACTCTTTCAGAAATTCGTATTCTTAGTTGTATCCCTGTTCTGAAAGCACATTTCTCTTATTTTTAAAAAAATATATGGAGTATCCACCTATTGAGAGGTGTCATAATATAGAACTTGCATGAGACATTGACCGTGAAATTTAGTTTAAAATTAGTGGTCACATGAAATGAGCATGTTTAAAACCGAGATGTGACATCTTCTAATTACAATCCTCTAACAAACACTGGGAAAATCTATGATGGTCTCAGCACACACAGAACTCCTTCTCTGCAGATCAAAAGAGAATGGAAAAGACCAGCAGTAGCCATGAAATATCACTTGTATCCACTATTTATGTTTTATATCCTGTCAACAGCAGCATGTTCATTTAGCATCAGACACAAGTTATTCAGGGACTTAGATGATGCAGCAAGTGTCAATACTGATGTCACTATTTATAGCCCAATAAACTATACTTTGAACAATATTAGTAACGTTAAGCTTAGGTAGCACTCCTAGTATTAACGCCTTAATACAGATATATTGCTATAAGCATAGTTTACAGCATGGAACATAAACACAAATCCAGTGATACTAATAAATCACTTTCTTGACTGCTTAAAAATGTACTGCCAAAATGGGCTTTATGCATTACACAATGGAGCAGAAGGCAGTGATATATATTTAAATTTTCCATTTTTAAGCTGTCACTCAAAAACTTTCATACTTTTTTTAGCTTATTGATCTTACGGGCTTGTGATAAGACTTCAACTGCTTGGTTGGGCTGTTTTTAGCTTCTGCTTCTTATTAAAAGAGCTAAATCAGGAATCACAAAATGCTACTAATTTAGCACTTTCCAATAGAAATGAAAACTAAAAACAGCACCAAAATAGTGTAACCCTCATGTTTTATTGCCCTAGAATCCCAGATTTAACTACTATATAGCATAATAATGGGTATAATGGAACTATCACTATATGTGTGTGTGTGTATACAGCAAAAAATAAAAGCTTGCATTAAATATGCTTAAATAATTGTTACAGAATTCTGACTCTTGTTAAGTATTTTGCATAAGAAAACACACACACAGACATATACACATACTATATATACATATGTTTGCATATATATATATATATAATATATACATAAAGGTTCTGCACTTCTATTTCCTACTCTTTCTTTAATTGACAAAGAAACACACATCCTGAATTCCTTAATGTTTTGGCCACTTCTTACCATAAATATACAACCTGCATCCAAACAATCTAAATATCATCAGTAGAACAGCTAGAGTGATGGCTATGTCTGATCAATCAACTTGTGTAAACGATCTCTGCCCCACACCTTGCCAACACCCCCACTGGTCTTTGAGTGGCAAATTATATACCACAACCCGAAAACTTTCAAATGCTGATTTGGGGCTCAGAACACTGTCCTCTCAAACCTGTGACTGCTCTCACATTAGACTTTCTACAACCTCTTCAGGAAAGGGTGATTTGTTTTCTCCCCTCAGTGCTGGCCCCAAAGTTCAAGGCTTAGTGTAGAAGAGATAGTGGCCCTCATAGCTAATTGCCCATATTTTGCAAAGGGCAGCGTGGAAACGGGAAGCCACAGCCTTACAAGGACAGGATCCCTAATAAATATTCCCGTGATGAATGAGTTGTGTGGTCATGGTCGGGGATCTTATTGCATTCCTGAATCTTACCCATTCAGATATGACAGAGCACTAGGTTTGTTATTATTCCCCCATGGCATCCTCCTGTGGCATCCTAACCAGTAAAGATGGTAGTAGCAACTATGAAACAGACACAAAATTTATTCTTGGCAAAAATAGCTGCTGGAATTTTTGTCACTGTCATTATATCCACCTTCTGAGAGGATCCTGAGAGGCATGCAAGATAGCAAAATTGGTTAAAAATACATGCATAACAAAGAAAAGGGTTTTTTTCTTAGTATGCCTAGAATCATCAGTCTTCCAGAAACAGCTCCTATTGTCAATAATTTTAAACTTCTTGCAACATTTCCAACTGAGCCCCCAGATCTTTCCTGGCACTGTTTTGCTGTCAGCTACTAGCACATGGACACCACCAAGAGTCATCAATTTTCTACAGAGCTCGCCATTTCATTTTTGTACCCCTCACTTCCACTAATTCAACTGCTTCTTTGAACATTGCCTCACAATCACTCACATTGGGCCACTTCAGCATGTCTACAATCTGCATATGTATATGTATGTGGGAGTATGCACACCCAACCACAGAGGCACATTTCCATTTCTCCCCCACATAAATATGGTGATGAATTGGCCGCTTCGAGCTTTTCTGACAGCCAGTCAAAATGGTAGCTACAATGACCAGGGGATGGCCTAGTTCCTCCATGCAGAAAGGTATTCAGCACACGTAATAATTATCCATCCATCTCGTTCACACTAAAGGCATGGCAATGCAATTTTAGCCTTATAATCAAGACCATATGACAAAAACCAAGGCCATTAGGGACCAATTTCGAGTATTCTCTGCAAGACAACGATTTTCCAACTGCACTTACATATGCTGAATAGTTACCTCTGCACGACCGCACCTGCTCTCATTTATGTAACCCCCCTGTTTTCCAAAGCCTTTCTTAGTAATGCAATAGAGCAAAGTTTTAAAGGCTCACAGGCTTTTTTTCCCATCATTATTTTTTTTCATTTTCCTAAGCATACTATGAAAATACTGAGGGTAAAATCTCTGCTCATGCCAATGACCATATTTCAGAGATTTGTTGTCTTCTTTTCTGTTCCCTATCCCCGATACCTTCATCCTCCCTCTTGGCCCTGCTTGCTTTCCTTTGAACTGAGGCATGGTCTTCAGTTCAGGCCCATAATTACTTCACATGTACTTCTGACCTCACCACTTCAGGTTCAGTGACATATTAGTGTTATCTCTGAAAGGACGTGATGTCATCATAAATCACAGAGCTGTACAGGCAAAGGTTCTACTTGCAAAGCGGAAGAATGCTAAAATTATTTGGAAATTATATAAAATATAGCTCAAGTATTCTTTTGTGTCTTATTTCAAAATGCTTAAAGAAATAATATAACAGATATAATTATAAATATTAAAACAATCATATGGTTTATCATTAATGATATATCAATTTGGGGGGCAATGGAAAGAAATCATAAGACTAGTAAGAAGGAAAACATTAAAAAACCTATGCAAAATCGAAAATGGCCCAGACACTTTATATTACTATCATTACTTTAGATTTTCTATAGATTCCATGCTCCTTCCTATTTTTCAATTGTTAAAGAGAAGATAAATATCTCTAAAACATCACTTAATTGTCATCTTGGTTCTTTAGCTTATGAGCCAAGTTACATCATATCTCATCTCTGAACGTATTTTTTAGATTATGAGATAATGGACTTGTTAATATGAGTGCAATCAGTATTTTTTTAACTAAAAAATTATCCATGCACTACTCCATGGATAAAAAAATGCTATAAGTAATAACTCAATATATTAAAAAAAAATAAAAACTTCAACACAGCCCCTCTCCACTGAAGAAGTCTTCACACCTCTTGGATGGCCATTTTCAGGAAAGCTCTGTAAAGATACTCAAGAACTCCCTATCACTGCATTGGGGCCATCAAAACCAAGTTCAGTTTGCTTCATTCTATATCCTGGAAATTCCATCATTATTCCTACTTCTTGCTGCTTAATTTAACATGATGAATCTTGGCCTCTTCTAGGGAAACAAGAGCAGAGTGCATTATGCAATTTTCAATATAACGCACTAAAGGCTCCTAATTACTTGATTTAGGCATATGTAAATAATAAGACCTTATATAAAACGAGTCAAAGATCATGCCTTGAGCATTCCACCAGTTGAACAATATTCTGATTACCTAATCAAGTTCTAAATGTATGTATAATGTATGCCTCAGAATATCAAGGCTATCACATATAAAGCATATGGTTCACGTTAATATATATGCTATGTTTCTTCAATTAAGACACTTGCCAGCTGACAGGCAGAGGAGTAAGTTGTGACATCTCAGTAGTGATCCTGCCTGAGCATGTGTGAACTTAGCTGTTCATCTGATTGTCACTTCATTGGTACTATTTGCATTGGCAACAGCATATGGAGTTGGGTTTCTGTTCCCTTTACTTTTAGTTGACATGTAATAATTGTACATATTTATGCATATAGAGTGGTATTTCGATACATGTATAATGTGTAATGATCAAATCAGGGTAATTAGAATATCCATCATCATAGCCATTTATCATTTCTTTGCGTTGGGAACATTCAAAATTTCTCTTCTAGATTTTTTGAACATATACACTAAATTATTATTAATGATATCTAACCTACAGTGCTATAGAACACTAGAACTTATTCTATCTAGCTGTCACTTCGTATCTGTTAACTAACCTCTCCCATCCTTCCCTCACACCTACCCCTCCCAGCCTCTAATAACCATAATTATACTCTCTTTCTATGAACTCAATACTTTTAATCTCCCATGTGTAAGAACATCCAGGGTATTTCTTTTCTTTGTCTGATTTATTTCACTTGATATAATGTCCTTCAGGTTCATCCACATTGCTGTGAATGACAAAAATCTCATTCTTTTTTACGGCTGGATGGTATTCCATTGTGTTGATATACCACACTTTCTTTATTCATTAATTCCTTAATGGTCATTTAGGATGATTCCATATCTTGGCAATTGTGAATAGTGTTGCAATAAACATAAGAGTGTAGATATCTCTTTGATATGCTGATTTCCTTTCTATTGGATAAATACACAGTAGTAGGATTGCTGGATCACACAGTAGTTCTATTTTTAGGTTTTTTTTAAAGAACCCTCCATGCTGTTCACCATAGTGGCTGTGGTAATTTACATTCCCACCAGCAGTGTATAAGACTTCCCTTTTCTCTGCATCCTCACCAGCATTTGTTCTTTTTTGTCTTTTTGATAATAGCCATTCTAAATGAAGCGAAATGATATCTCCTTATGGTTTTGATTTTTGCAATTCCCTGATGACTAGTGATGTTGAACATTTTTTCAAATACTTATTGGCTATTTGTACATCTTCTTTTAAGAAATCCCTATTGAGATCTTTTGCCCATTTCTAATTGAATTATTTGTTTTGCTTTGTTTTTGCTGTTGTGTTTCTTGTGTATTCTGGATATTGGTCCCTTGTCACAGCTAGTCTGTGTCAGTTTGCAAATATTTTCTCCCACTTACAGGTTGTCTTTTGACTTCATAAATTGTTTCCTTTGCTGTGCAGAAGTTTCTCAGTTTAATATCTACTTTTTGGTTGCTGTCTGTGTTTTTACAGTCTTACATACAAAATCTTTTCCTAGACCAATGTCCTGAAGAGTTTCCTGTATGTTTTTTTCTAGTAGCTTTATAGTTTCAGGTCTTCCAGTTAAGTCTTTAATCCATTTTAAGTTTATTTTTGTATGTGGCAAGGGATAGGGATATAGTTTCATTCTTCTGCGTATAGATATCCACTTTCCCCAACACCATCTATCCTTCTCCAATAGTTTACATCTTGTGGTTGCACAGCCCCAAAACTTCAGAAACATCCTAAACTCTTTCTTTCTCTAACACCACCTCAATGAATGTTATTGGCACCTTTGTGGGAAATCAATTGCCTATAAATATGTGGATTTATTTCTGGGTTATCTACTCTGTTCCATCGGTCTACGTGTCAGTTTTTATACCAGTACCATGCTGTTTTGATCACTATTGCTTTGTAGTATATTTTGAAGTCAGGTAGTGTGATGCCTCCAGCTTTGTTCCTTTTAGTATTTCTCTGGCTATTTGAAGTCTTTTGTGGTTCCATATTATGGAATTTGTTTTAAGTTGAATTTGAATCTCTTAAAATGCCTTAAAAAGGATTGTCTTGTGGTGATGCACTAGGTATAATGTCATTGTGTACAAAGGAGCTATCCTATCACATGCCTGGCAGTGCAGTTAGAGAGAATAGAAATAGCCAAGTCTTTCAGAAAAAACAATAAAATCTTGAAAGCTAACAGAGGTTGGCGTGAACAATTCCTATGTCACTTGTGTACCAATATTTATCTATCAAAAGCTTTCAATCAAGGAATAAACAAAACCAAAAGGTTAGCCAAATAGGAAAAACCACAAAATAGAACAAAAATGAGATGAAATCTTAATATTCTGCAAGTCTTGAAATTATACTTTCAATCTTAAAGGTATTAAAGGCAGGTTATGAAAAGCATCATATCACTGTGATATTAAAAATATTGACTGGTGGATAAAAGTGATTCCAAAGAATTTAAATGTGAAAAGGACTTGGTTAGATTCTTATACTTCTTTGATGAACATTAGGAATATCACTTTCTTTTTGCTTTCCTCCTCACTGGTTGCTTCTTTTATCTACTCTCTGTTGATTGTTGCTCACCTCCCAGTCCTCTAAATGTTAAAGAAGCCAAGTCCTTGGATCTCTTCTTTTATCTTTCTACACTCTCCCTAGGTGGTCACAGCTAGTCTCTATAGTTTTGAATACCATATATGTACTTACAAATCCCACATTTATAACCTTAGCCAAGATGTCTCCTGTGAACTCCAGACTCATTTATCTATCTTCCTACTCAGCACATTTATTTGGATCGAATATGCATATTTGTCTAATATGCATCTCAAAATTAACATTTCCAAAAATGAATCCACAGTACTCTCACTCTTTAAGCAAATCTATCCTTCCCCAATATTTTACATCTTGTTGTTGCACAGCCCCAAAACTTCAGAAACATCCTCAACTCTTTCTTTCTCTAACACCATCCATGCAATCCATTTGACTTTTCCTTCAAAAGATATCCAGAGCTGACCAGTTCCCCTCACTTCATCCTTGCCACCTCTATCCACAGCACCAGCATCTCCCTCCTGGACCAGGGCAACAGCATCCCGACTGGTTTCCCTGTCTCCACCCTCGGCCTCTTCAGTCTATTCTCTATAGGCAAGCCACAGTGACATGTTTTTCTTTTTTGAAAGTCTAAGTATTAAATTATCCATTAAATAACTAATTATTGCCTACGATAAGACACACAGATTTTAAAAGTAAAGTTTGATGAGTTTTGACTAATGTAAAACCATCTCCACCAAGTTACAGGACATTCCTATCATACCCAAAAGTTTCCCTTATGATCCTGTCCACTCAATCGCCTCCCAGAGGAAACCAATGTTCTGATTCCTGCTATGAAAGTTTAGTTTTGCTTGTTTCAGAAGGTCACATGAATGGAAACGTATAGTACGCACCACCATGTGTCCCTGGCTTCCTTTACCACAGCATAACATTTATGAGATTCATCTGTTATTGAGAGTATTCATAGTTATATCATTTTATTGATGAGTAGTATTCCATTGTATAAATATCCCCTAATTAATTCATTATTTGTTGATGGACATTTGGGGTTGTTTCACACATTTTAGCTATATGAATAAAGACGCTATAAACACTGCACAAAGCTTTTTTGTGGACTTATCCTTTTGTTGTTCTTGAGTAAACACCTGAGAGTAGAATTGCTGGGTCATAGGTAAAAATTTTTAGTTTGATAAAAACTGCCTATTTTTCAAAGTGTTGTGTTATTTTCACACTCACTAGCAATGGATAAAAGTTCAGATTACACTACATACTTGTAAGCATTTGTCAGTGGGTTCTTGTTGATATTGTTTGTTTTAATTTTGGCCATATTAATGGGTATACAATGGCATCTCACTGTGGTCTTTCTCTGATGATGAATGATTGTGAGTGTATTTCCATATGCTTAGTGACCATTTGTATATCTTCTTCTGTGAGGTGTTTGTTCAAGTCTTTTGCCCATTTTTAAAAAGGGATCTTTTAAAAATATGTTAGTTCTTAACACTTCTCTGCTCCGAGCAATCCAATAGCATTTCAGATCACTCACTAAGAGCCAAAAATATTTACAGCATCCACTAAAGCACAGCACGATCTGCCACTCGGGTAACATTATGATCTCATCTCCTAGTACTGCTCCATCTGCTTAGACTCTTCATTATCCTGGTGTCCTTGAGCAACCAATCACCAGACCTCTCAGAGCTCCTGTTCCCTCTGCAGGGACTTTCTTGTCCCAGAGATCCACCTGCCTGTTTTCTCACTTCCTTTAGTACATTCTGGAATATTCTGCACAAAATAGCAACCAGATCTCCAGCATTCCCTATTCCCTTTATCCAGTTTTATTTTTCCCATAACACTTACCCATGAAGACGTGATTATTTTTACACTTATTTTTAGTTCCTTCGTCCCTCTCTCCTTCCCTCCCTTTTGCACTTTTATCTTCCTTCTTTCCTTCCTTCCCTCCTTCTCTCCTTCCTATTATTTATGGTTTATCTCATTCTACCAAAATATAAGCTCTATGAGGACAAGGAATTTTGCCCATTCATTCCACAACTTTTGCTCACTACTGATTCCCAGATCCTAGAACAAGTTTTTAACGCTCCAGAAGTGTTGAGAGGACTATATATTTGAACTCTTTACCAACTTAAAGTCATAACATTTTAGTCTTTAACTATATTTTAAAAGCGGCAGATATATCTATTTAAAAGAAAAAAAAACACCTAAAACTGTGCTCCCAAACACTGTACCAAATCAATTTGATTTTTAAGAAATGAGGCCAGGAATGTTCACTCGTGCCTGAAATCCCAGCACTTTAGGAAGCCAAGTCAGGAAGATCACTTGAGCCCACGAATTTGAGACCATCCTGGGCAGCATGGCAAGACCCTATCTTAAAAAAAAAAATAGCTGGATGCAGTGGTACACACCTGTAGTCTCAGCTGCTTGGAGGGCCGAGGCAGCAGGATCCCTGAAGCCCAGGAGTTCAAGGCAGGAGTAAGCTCTGATTGTGGCACTGCACTCCAGCCTGGGTGACAAAGCAAGACCCTGTCTCTAAAATAAATAGATAAATAAATATTTTTAAAAGAGTTTTTAAAAACTGAGACTGAGTGAGCATGTGAATCAAATAGACTTCATAGAACAAAGTGAAAAATTATATATTTTATATATGCATCTGCATGTATACATACATCTGTACATATACATGTATAGAGAATTTGTTAAGTAATAATAAAACAGACAAATAAACTAACCTGTACTGAGCACTTACTGAGGAACTGTTAAACCTCACAAGAATTCCAGGAGGAACTATTCCCACTTTACAGATAAGAACCTTGAGGCTTAGGGTGTTTAAGTAATTTGTTAAATTCATACAGCTGGTCAGTTCCAGAGTCAGTATTTAAACTGTATTACATTGTATCACTTTGCCTAAATATTATATGTGTGTGTATGTACATTTAATTTGAATTACAAATAGAACATTGAAGAATAAAGTCTGTAATGTAAAAAAAAAATCTAGTTCCTTCCTATGCTTTTATAACACTATCATTATGTACATATTTTATGGTGTTTGAATTTTCTTTTTGTAATCATTAGCGACTACATGTATATCATATATGTAGGTTATGAAACATAATAACAGAATAAACTCTCATGGATCTACCAACCAGCTTAAATAATGAGCATTGCCAAACTATCAAAGCTGCCTGTGGACCCTTCCTCAATTCCATTCAGCTGCATTCCTCACCAGAAGTAAACACCACTTCGAATTGTGTGCATATCATTCCTTTGTTTTAATTAGAAATTTGATTACATGAATGTGTCCCTAAATGAGGTATTGTTTAGGTTATTTCTATGGGATTTTTCAAGATGGTATCATACTATCTATAGTCCTCTCTGGTTGCTTTTTGTTTTCTCATTCAATACTATGCTTTTATGACTCCTCCATGTGTTTGTTTGTTTGTTTGTTTGTTTGTTTGTGGAGACAGAGTCTCACTTGTTGTCCAGGCTGGAGTGCAGTGGTATAATCATGGCTAGCTGCAGCCTTGAACTCTTGAGCCTAAGTGATCCTCCTGCCTTCATCTCCTGAGTAGCTGGGACTATAGGTGCATGCCACCATGCCTGGCTAATTTTTAAAAATATAATTTTGTAGAGACAGGGTCTCGCTGTGTTACCCAGGCAGGTCTTGAACTCCTGGCTTCAAGCAGTCCTCCCACCTAGTCCTCCCAAAGTGCTGGAATTACAGGCATAAATCACCAGGCCTGGCCCAGTTCCTTCATGTAAATGCACATAGCTGTGGTGGTTCATTGATTTTAATGCTCTACTGTATTCCTTGTAGGAACATACCAAATTTGTTTGCTTATCCTTTTGCAAGCTTCTTTCATCAGACATCAAAACATATTACAAAGCTACTGTAAGACAATATGATATTTATACAAGGAGGAAGAGACAAAGTGATCAATGGGACCAAATAGAGAGTTTACAAAAAAGACGTTGCCAGATGGTAACTTGGAATCTAACAAAGTAAATTGCAGATCCATGGGAACAAGATGAACTATTCTGTAAATTGTGCTGAGATAACTGATTAAACGTTAAAGAAACCCTACCTTATACCACACAAAACAAATTCCAGCTGGACTAAATGTTGTGAAAAGCAAACCTCTACAACTTTAAGAAGACAATATAACAGAATATCTTTATGACCTCTCAGTCAGCAAAAAGAAAATTATTTTGCCAGTGCAAAAATTACCAACCATAAAAAAATGATAAAGTCTATCTGGATATGAAATTATTTTTATCAAAGGATACCATAAAGAAAATAAAAGAAACCACAAACTATTAGAAGATATTTAGAACATAAACTACCTCTTCTTAAGGATTTCTTTTTTAAGTATATTCCTACCTTCCCTGAAATAGTCACAACTTGAGAAATTTACTCTTATTGGTTTTTTGTCTA
The DNA here is from genome assembly GCF_029289425.2 of Pan paniscus. Taxonomy (NCBI): domain Eukaryota; kingdom Metazoa; phylum Chordata; class Mammalia; order Primates; family Hominidae; genus Pan; species Pan paniscus. The sequence goes on along the minus strand of NC_073249.2, from coordinate 32,438,807 downwards.
TTTCTTCCTAGAGCTTGGAAGGGTACCTGGTACTTGATACACTGTTGATTAACAACCTTTTATTTTAGGCTGTTTTCTACTGCAGCATATGTAAAATTTTACCTTGCTTTAAACAAAGGCTACTAACTATAGGTGGCATTGTTGTAACATATATCATGTTCTCAATTACCTGCATGACAGCAAAGATTGATACTAGTAAAACTTCATTTAAGTTTTTTAATTCAATTGAATGAGAAGGTCATTGACACTTCAGTAATTGCTATTGAAAACCATTTGGCTAAAAGAGAAAAACACACACATATACACACACAAAATAAATTGTGACATAATCTTACTACAGATTATTCACTTTAAAGGAATTTCCCACTATGATTCTTGTTACAGGATCATTATTGCAATTATTTTACCTAAGAAATTATCTGATACTTCTAACCCTATAGTCAAACATGACGTAATTGTTACAACCGTAAAGAAAGAAAAATTGTCAGTGCTTTCTGCTATTTTTTTAACTGCAAATAGAAAGTCCAGTTTTTAAGCTTTGTTCTTATTCGAAACTATGGAATAAACACAAAGGAATCAAAAGAACTAGCGAGAGAAAGAAAGTGGTTTGGGAGAATCTGAGAGTAGCTCCCTTACTACAGATGGCCGGCAAGCTGGTAACCTCAGTGTGAGGCCCTGGCATTGCCTAAGTACTACTGAATGTTGGTGACCTGGTTATTTCCTCCCAACTAGGAATCTCTGGTCAAGTCTTTGAGTTTTTCTGCTTTCTTCTCTGTCTTCATTCCAAGAAGACACGGCTTAGTGTAGCTAAGTGCCTAAAATTCCCTTGTCTGTGAATGTTTAAAAACGTGTTCCCACTTGAAAGCATGGCAGAGACAGAGGTGTAAATGAACATTTCAGGCTACAAATTTAATCTGTAAAGTCCTGCATCTGTTGTCTCATCCATTAGATGGTGTGTTTCCACAAGTAGGAATCTTTTTTTTCTTTTTTCTATTCTTTTCTCTTTTTTTCTTTTCTTTCTTATTGTTAAATTATAAAAGTCACTGCTAGGCTAACAAATCTTGTTGCTAAAAAACAAAGCCAGCACGCTACCAGAATGTATGAACAGAAGTGCACTGTATAGGAACCATTGAAATCTAATCACTTTAAAGCTTTCTAAAAAGACACTGTATTTCAGGACTACATAACCAACACATTACACAGAGAAAACTTAGAGCTCAGAAAAAACAGTGAACATGAACATAGGTGTAGAAAATAGCAACTGAGAACGTATATACAATTAATATGACAAGACGGGAAGTCTAAAAAAGAACCAGGTAGAATATCAGTTCCTGTGTGCAGAGAATGGCTCCTGATATTGTGAAAATGTGGAAATCCACATACCTGGGTTAGAGACCCATACGTGTCACTTACAAGCCATATGACCCTGAACAAGTTCTATAATTTCTCTCGGTTGTTTTGTGAAAGGACAGGAAAATAATATTCAACTCACTGAGTTGTTTGGAGATTTAATGACATGATGTGCTTAAAGCACTTTGTACACTATAAGGCGCTATATAAATGTGATTCATCTACCTAAAGAATAATTATTAAAACAGATTATCCCTGAGGAAAGAACAAAAGGAAATGAGTCTATGAAATTATAGTGAAAGGAATGTATATCACGCAGTGGGACAAGCATCCTGGCTGTGACACTGATTACTAGGGAAGCGACAGAGTTGGTTTCTGAGGTTATAAACCACCACTGCCTGACAGAATGAAAACAATCTTGCTTAGAGGTAAAATCATAGAGTATGTGACACTTTTTGGTGCCACCCAGGATAAAAATAATTGGGCTCAAAGTTAATACGATTCATTAGATAGTTCTGTCTTCTAAAGACAGGCTTAAACCATGTTTCCTGAGGTCCTGAGGAACCTAACAGAGTCAAGCCACGTAATTCTAGAGCATTTGCTGGCTTCCTCTCGTACAAGTTGAATGAAGACTTGTCTATCCTCCTCTACTATCCTAAAATGAAGCTTTTAAAAATGAGCCACCAATCTATACAAAATAATTTGATGACATTTTGCCAAATATTAAGCCACGCAGTGGTGTCCTTAGGGAAACCCGAGAAGAGGAAAATCACGTTGTGCTCTCCGATGCCTTCCATAAGGGACACCAGAGGCCAACTTTGTGCAGGGCTCTATGGAAAGTACAAGGAAGGCAGAGGAGAAGCTAAAGCAGACACAGTCTCTGCCTCAAAGTGTCTCAGTCTAGTGGGAGAGTCAGCCATTACTGAAAGCCACATTAGGAAAAGAAGTGATCTGAAAGTACACAAAACAGAGATTTGACTGACAGACAAAAGCCAGCTAAGGATTCCCTAAAGATGAGGAGACAAAGTAGATATCTGAGAAAAGAGTAGGAATTAATCAGGCAAAGATACTACCTGGAGATTTCTAAGCAGACAGAACAGCAGGTGCAAAGGTCCTGTGGCAAAAAGGAGCATGGTGATTCCAAGGATCTAAAAGAAGGCAGGAAGACAGGTGCACAGAGTAGAGGATATGGAGTGAGATGAGGTGCAAGAAGTGGGTAGGACCAGATTAACTAGACTTTGAGGGAATGCTTAGGATTTTGGTCTTTATCCTCAGAGCAAAGCAAAGTCACTGGCACAAAGTAAACATAGGTGAAGAGAAAGTAAATCACAGAACAGATGTAAAAACTGCATGTGGAAGGGATCAAGGATGGCCTTGGCTGCTTTGCTATGAAATAGATAAAAGATCACTGGCTGCCTCCTTAAATAACAGGTCTGCTGACAGCAACATCATCCACTCCATACCCCCATCCCCAAAGGACACTGTATAGCCTGATCATCTCCACTTCCCTACCCCATAGGCAACTCTGCTGAGCAAGTCATTTGCCTCACAGAAGCTGATGATGGCTCTGGGGAGTTTAGATAATGGCAGTATATGATGGAATATGCATGTCCTAAAATGGAATGAGTGTATAGAGGGGTGAGGGTGGCAGCTGACACTGAGCATGAATCTGCATGTGTCTACCTAACCCTAAAGCTACACCTGGAAGGAAAAATCATTACCCAAACTCACTTCTTCTTTCTGGTCTAGATAATGGCTCTCTATATTAAACATGTTCCTACTATTAGTAGTTCTTTATAAAAGGAGAAGAGAAGGAAAAAAAAAACCTCTGGCAGAGAAATAATAACAAAATGTATGATCCACAGAGGTGGTGGGAAGATATAATGTTATTTTACATATTTGATATAGAGCCTAAATTAAGCCATAGAAAAGAGGCCATGAATCTTCACAGCCTCATTATCAAGCTTCCCTAAACCTCAAACACAGAAAAATACATTTCATAAACAAAGACCCAATAGGATTTTAATATTTCAATAAATTTCACAGACATTTGCACTAATCACATTTCATTACATTTTTAAAAAGAAATTCCATTGATGGAGTGTCAGATTTTGAAAGAGGGCACAAAATATCTTTTGAGAAGCTAGTTTTGGCTAACCATGAAAATGCAGTCAAATGTATCATGGACAAGTCAAATGTTATGCAACCGAAAAGTTACACATATGCCTTTTTTTTTCCTACTTCTTGACTTCATTATGTCAAGAGTCAATCTCTTAAATCCCTCAGGACACATCTTTCCTCCAAACCATCCCAACCTGAATGGCAAGAAATTCAGACTTCAGTATAAGCTGTCAGTCCCTAAGATGTTCTATGGTCCTGGATGCCTATCAGCAGCTCCATTTTTTCAAGATGTAGATGAATTTTTTAATGCAAGCCCTCATCTATTAATCACCAACTTATTGAAGGCATTCTAGTTTGAATGTTATCACCACAATCATCTCATCCCCAGTGAAAGAAATACATTCACCCAGTACTACTCAAACCAGGGCATGAGAGGCCCCGACCTCCTGTGGCTATACCCTTCTCCATGGTATGGCCGAGGGGACATGCCCATCTAGAGCCTATGCCCGTCTTCTAGGAATTCCCTACTCAAGTGGTTCTAGGCCTACTTCAGGCCTGACTCCATCCTTCCAGTGGCTGACTAGTCTATTAGATACATTCCTAGGCCTGGCGGGAGGCCAAAGGGAAGCTATATTAAAGGGATATGAATGTGCAGACTAGGGCATCCATAGAGGTGTGCACAAGGCACTCAGATATTGGAAGGAGCTGGGAGTAGGAAGGGGGTCAGATTAGAGGCTGAGGGCTGAGAAAGAGTTCTTGTCATGTTGCCATGGTCTGGTGCACTACTCTAAGAAGTCTGTGGATTCTAAATTAGAGCTTGGCCTTCCAGTTCATTCTGAACACTGCCTTTCAAAGCTCAATGTACTAACAAAATACCTGGGGGTCTTGTTCCAATGCAGATCTGATTCAGTAAATCTGAGGTAGGGCCTGAAAGTCTGCATTTCTAATGCGCTCCAAAATGATACTGACACTGCTGGTATGTGGGCCACATTTTAAGTAAAAAGGATCATGAAGGTACATTTGTCAAGGTAGAACAATAGAACATGTTTTATTTAACAATTTATAAGCCAGGTACATTCATGGTACCTGGGTCTCCATTTGGACACGTGTCCTAGCCCAGCAAATGTTAGGGACATTCTTGCATTTATCTTTCATCAGAATGATCTGCCCACTTCCACAGAAATCTCATGTTAAGGGAAGAATCATGTTGGAGTATAATGTGTCGACAAAAGATTATTTGTATCCATTCATTCTGCTTCAGATGATACACCAGATGGTTGTTCAGGCTGTCTATACATATGAATTCTGATACTAGGAGCAAAGTAAGGATTTGTTGTCCATTGGCAGCAAGTCCACTTACTTATCTTTACTATTCCCAAGCCCTTGGGCTCCACCTCTAGGAGTAATCATCTTGTAAACAGAAACCAGAAGAACAAGACCAGAAGGTAGAAACTAGCCACACTACTAGGAAAACATATGCCTTCAGTGGGTGCAGGCTCACCGGTAAGGAATTTAGATATATAGGCATCTCCCAGGATGGCCTTCCTTCCATGCCTGTTCTTCCATGCCCTTCCCTCATCATGGTGCTCAACTTCCGGCTCTTGTTTTCTTATCCTAGCATCGTCCTGAGGTCCCAGGGAACCTCAGTCTACTTCAGTCTATTCCTGCTGAACAAAACCAGCCCAAGCTTTTCCCTGTGCCTCTAAAATTCCACATTGCAAATTCCACTGTATTATAAGCCACTATAAACCAATGGCCTTCCAGCTGTCAAAACCCATGCATCCTACAGAGGGTGGTTGCTTTTTTAAGAAACAAAAACTTATACATACAAAAGTGAAAAGGATGGAATCCCACTCTTAGTCACCTTATTTGTTTCTGGCTGGCCCTACTTGCATCTCATGCCACATCCCTCAGCACTCCAGCCTTGTGTACACATCCATTTGAACTGGACTACCTGAGTTTCCTAAACAAGATCTTACATTTGGCCTTGTCTTCTACTCTTTTTAAGAAAATAAACTTTACTGTTTAGAGTAGTTTTGGTGTGACAGCAAAATTGAGAGGAAAGTACAGGGACTTCTTAAGTATCACCTACCTACCCTCCACATACACAGCACCGCCCCCCCTCTCCATTGATATTCCCCACCAGAGGGGTACATTTGCTACAACTGATGAACTTACATTGACACAGCATTTCCACCCAAAGCCCAGACTTTGCATTAGGGTTACTTCTTGGGGTTATATAAGGGTTTGGATAAATGTAATGACATGTACCTATTATTATAATATCATACAAAATAGTTTCACTGCGCTAAAAATCCTCTGCAGCTCACCTCTTCACCCTGCAGTCCCCAACCTCTGGCAACCACTGATCTTTTTTTACTGTCTCCATAGGACCCTGCCTTTTCTAGAAAGACATATAGTTGAAATAATATACTATATAGCCTTTTCAAATTTGCTTCTTTCATTTAGTAACATGCATTTAAGTTTCCTTTATGTATTTTCATCACTTGATAGCTCATTTCTTTTTAGCAGTGAATAATACTCCGTTGTCTGGATGTACCATGGTTTATTTAACTATTCACTATTGAAAGACAATTTGGTTGCTTCCAAATTTTGGCAGTTATGAATACAGCTGCTATAAGCATATGTGTGCATATTTTTGTGTGGCACAAGTTTTCAGCTTATTTAGGTAAAAACCAAGGAACATGATTGTTGAATCATATAGTAAGAGTGTGTTTAGTTTTGTAAGAAACTGCCCAAACTGTCTTCTAAACCAAAGTGACTATACCATTTTGCATTCCTATCAGTAATGAATGAAAGTTCTTGTAGTTTCACATCCTCATCAGCATTTGGTATTGTCAGTGTCTTGGATTTTGGCCATTCAAATAAGTGTACAGTGGTATTTCATTGTTGTTTTAATTTGAAATTCCCGAGTCACATCGTATGATGTTGATTGTCTATCTTATTTGCTATTTGTATTTCTTCTTTTGTAAGTTTTCTGCTCTGGTCTTTTGCTTATTTTTGATTTCTTATTGTTGAGTTTTAAGAGTTCTTTGTATATTTTGGATAACAATCCTGTATAAGATGTCTTTTGTAAATGTTTTCTCCCAGTCTTTGGCTTGTTTTCTCATTCCCTTGACAGTGTCTTTCACAGGGAAGAAATTTTTAAGTTTAATGAAATCAATTATTTATTTCATGAATTGTACCTTTGGTGCTGTATCTAAAGAGTCATTGGCATACCCAAAGTCATTTACATTTTCTCCTATGTTCTCTTCTAAAAGTTTTATGGTTTTACATTTTACATTTAGGTATATGACACATTTTGAGTTAATTTTTGTGAAGAGTGTAAGATCTATGTCTAGATTCATTCTTTTATTTTTGCATGTGGATATGCAGTTGTTCAAGCACCATTTGTTGAAAAGGCTATTTTTTCTCCATTGTATTTCCCCAGCTCCATTGTCAAAGATTAACTGACTGTGTTTATGTGGTCTAGTTTTGAGCTCTCTATTCTGTTACATTAATCTACTTGCCTATTATTTTGCCAATACCACACTGTCTTGATTACTGTAGCTTTAAAGTAGTATCAGTTCTCTCATATTGTTCTCTTTCATTCTTGTGTTGACTAGTATGGGTCTTTTTTTTTTTTTTTTTGTCTCTATAAATTTAAGAATCCATGGGTTGATATCCACAGACTAACTTGCTGAAATTTTGATTGGAATTGCATTGAATCTATAGGTCAAGTTGGCAAGAGCTGACATTTGGCAATATTGAGTCTTCCTATCCATGAACATGGAATATCTCCATTTATTTAGTTATCCTTTAACTAGAGTTTTGTAGTTTTCTTTGTATAGCTCTTGTACATATTTTCTTAGATTTATACTCAAGTGTTTTACTTTTTGGGGTGCTAATGTAAATAGTCTACTACTCTTCTGCAAGAAATTTTCTTCTTTGCTTCCACTCTTCCTAGACTAACTCCTTTAGAAATCTCAGGTCTGAGTATTCTTACTTTGGGAAATCTTTCTTAAGCACATATTTAATCATTCATTCATTCACTCATGCATTTACTTAACAAATATATATGGTGTGTTTACTATGTGTTAGTTGTTATTCTAATCTCTGAGGATATGGCAGTGGCCTAACATTTTCTACTGTCATAAAGCTCACCTTCCAGTGAGGAGAATAAATGTAAACATAGAAAATTTGATATTAGTAACCCACTTGAGGAGAGAGATTCTTTAAGTATTCGATGAATGAACGACTAAACGAATGAATGAATGTTGAAATTTTCTGACCCTTGTGGTGTTCAAGGAACTTATTTTTGATTAAGTTTTTCCTCATCCAAATTGAAAAAAGACATAGGAAAAAAACATAAAAAACAGGTAAACCTATTTTATGTTTCCACTGACCACAACCCATGATCTAACATAATTATAAGTTTACCTTCTGTACTTAGTAAATACTTAAGTGATTGACTGACTGATGTTTTAGGAACCACATTTTGGACTATTGGCCCTTCTATAGAAATTTTCTTTCCTTTTTTGAGACGGAGTTTCGCTTTTGTTGCCCAGGCTGGAGTGCAATGTCGCTATCTCAGCTCACCGCAACCTCCGCCTCCCTGGTTCAAGCAACTCTCCTGCCTCAGCCTTCTGAGTAGCTGGGATTACAGGCATGCACCACCATGCCCGGCTAATTTTGTATTTTTAGTAGAGACAGGGTTTCTCCATGTTGGTCAGACTGGTCTCAAACTCCTGACCTCGGGTGATCCACCCACCTCAGCACTCTCAAAGTGCTGGGATTACAGGCCTGAGCTACAGTGCCCAGCTGAAATTTTCAAGCAAGAATGTTAAATTTGTGATGTTTTCAAGCAAGAATGTTAAATTTGTGATGGAAGATGCCTTTCATAACTGAGGTGTGAATTCTCTTGAATCTGAGGGGAAGAGACAATGGCACATGAAAGAATCATCACCTTCTTTATTTCAAATTCAAATTTCTCCCTTCCTCCCATCCCAGATTCTAATTCAAACAGCTACAACCCCATAGCTTTTCACCAGAGTCAAGTTCAAGTGGGCCACTATATTAGACAGAAAAATGCTGAGAATCACCCATGGAAACATTACTGAAGCCACCAAAGTTTTACTATCAACTGGAAAATCCACAAATAAAATGAGAAAATGCATCACTAAAAATCTAATGTGCAGTTGGGTAAATGATAAACCAATTTGAATTAGTGAATACTAATTGAAAAACTGCATGACAAAGTATTTTCCCATTAAAGCAGGAATTTGCTAAAGGCATTTTCAATTATGTATCATGCTTCAGTAAAAAGCTTCATACATTCTAACAACATAGTGTCTTCTTCAACTTTGCCTCCTGACGGAATTTTTAGCACAATGGCTACCTAGCTCAGATAACTTTAAAAATTAGATGCCAATGACCTTGACAAGGTTCTTCAGTTTTTATGTGGTTCTTTTTTTCTCTCTGGTCCTCACACCTAACAGAACAGATGTTTTTAACTTGAGAACCTAATTATTATCTATGAGTGTTAATATGTTTAACCTAATCATGGTTTATCCGCATCCCAGAAACTCACAGTTCACTGTGCTTTGCTAGACAAGTAGAATATTTAGAAGTTTTGACCATCTAAAAGGACATTTTAGATGAAGGACTATCTCCCTTTGAAGTTCACAAATATTTGAATGTCCTTTCAATTGCTTAGATACCTTACTCTTCTCAAAATCAGGGCAGAGGTGACTGCTGGGAGCCAAAATTGTGGATTCCAAACCTACAGGGAAGGGAATATATCTGGAACATAATACCCTGTTGGTGCTCAATAAATGTTTATTAATGAGCCCCTTTTTTTGACCCAGGCACAGAGAATAAATCCAAGGAAGGAAGATTATGCAAATAGACAGAAAGGTCACCCAGCCCTACATGGGGGTGTGGCCCAGGGTGGGGGCTGAACCAAGTCATTCAGGTGACAGGACATTCTCCTGGGTGTATAGCAGTGACCCTGGCAACCCTCATTCCAATAGTTATCTGCTCCATTATAAAATAGTGTAGAAGAACATTTCAGCCACTGACTGCAGAAAATACTGTTTGAGAAAAAAAAATATGTTCTCTCCTTACAACAGTTTAAAGAGATTCTTAGGCCAGAGAACTCTTGATGAAGAATAGACAATTAAGAGAATCAAAGTGAGATCTATAAGAATCATTAATAATTGGAATGTCCACATTGCATAACTGCAGAACAGAGGGAGAGCACTCATGAAGCCAGGCTTAGCAATATCTTTACAGTGAACAGATTTATTATGAAAGCGACGTGTTAGAAAGAAGTACAAGTATTGGAAATGCATGTCATCCAAACTGATGACATTGGGCACGGGCCATTCCAAAGGCAAAATTCGTAAAACAATATTCCCCTCTCTGATATAAAACAGAAAAGCCACGAAACAGTTACCAAAATGCCTCAAAAGATTCATCTGTTATTTCTCCTCAATACTGCAGAGAAAAATGTCTCTGTGATTTGGCACCAGTCATTAGCTATTTAAAATTATTGGTTTTAATCTAGTAAGTAAAGCCGAAATTTGCAATGGTTTATTTTAATAAAATATTTATGATGCTTCAGGAAAACAGCTAAATAGCTCTGATCTGAAAACAACGAGACTGAACTAAATTGATTTCTCCCCAGTAGGACATACAGCTCAAAACACACACACATAAAAGAGTAACACGTCAAACATTAAATTGTATTTCGTAGACATTGTCTTCTTTTAATTGAAATCTTATCTGAGGTGAAGATTGTCTCTTTTCCTTCAGCTACGCTAATCTCTTCTAGCCTGAAGGCCCATAACTTGTGAATTATTAAACAATCATATTTGTAGCAGCAAATTGATTTCTGAGAGATTCATATTGATTGAGATATTCAGGACTAATGATTTTGAGGTTAGGGTGTTTAGACATTATTATCTCTGATGAACAAAATTGGTAGAGTTTTTTTTTCTATTTATATTTTTTTCCATTAATAGATAGTTCAACTTGCACTTTAGCCTTGAATCCACCTATCAGACCAATTGGAGTGCCAGTTGGCTTTCTCAACTACCAACCTGATATGCTAAAATTATGCTGGTTTTTGTCCACATTCATAAAAAGATGGCAACTGTGATAGGTGAGTCAAGTGGTCAGCAATCTATCAGGAGTTACAGTCAGAGTTATAGTTGTTGGCTTGGCTAATTAGGCTTGCTCCTATCTTAGTAACTCAGGAAACATCCCTGAACCACAAATAATTGCCAATGGGACACCTAAGAATCACTGGATAAGAGTGAAGTGGCCAAAACTGAGTACATTAATTGCTAGTTACCAGAAAAAAATAACACCAAGTACACAGTCAAATGTACTTCACTGTAGGCCAGAACCTCCATGTTCATATACAAACTATAATCCATGCTAACATACAGCAGTAGCTTCTAACAGTATTAGGAATGTGTCACATTGACTCTGCTCATCAACGGACTGTCTGGGTCACTGACATGCTGGAACCTCAGAAGGTATGGTCTCAGCACTTAATAAGGAGGATTATCTTTATGACATCAATTCTGTAGAAACACAAGTTTAAGTGTCTGCTCTGCCAATGACTGGCTGCATACGCTTAGTCAGAGTATTTAATGTCACTAGGCCACTGTTATTTCATCTGAAAGATGAACTAGTATGTACTACATAAGTGCAACAAGAACAAAGTAAATAAAAGCTTTTAAACTTTTAAAGTACAGTGCAGGTGCGTGTAAAAGTTTGTGTTGTTCTGGTTGATATTAAAATGAGAGATTAAGGTATTTAAGGTAGTGGAATGGGAGCCTGTGATTTGAAGATTTTCATTCTCTTTTACCCTACATCTAAACCATCGCCAAATCCTGTTGGCACTACCTTTGAAGCAGACCCAGGGAATCTAACCACTTCTCCCCACCTCCATGTCTACCACTGGAGTCCAAACCACTGTGTGCCCTCTCTGGAGAACTGCAGCAGCCTCTCAATGAGGCTCCCTGCTTCTGTCCTAGCCCCTTGTCGGTCTATTTTCTAAACAGCTGCTGGGATGATCCTTCAAAAAGGTAAGTAAGATCATGTCACTCCTCACCTCAAAATCCTATAAATGGTTTTATCTCATTCAGGGTAAAAGCCACAGCCATGATACCGGCCTAATGAGCCTACACACCCTGTAGTACTCCTGTTTCTCCTCTGACATCACCTCTCATTGTCCTCTCCATGAGGAACTTCAGCCCAGTCCTTCTGCTGTCCTCGCTTTACTTGAACATACCACTCAGTCCCCTTCCATAGAATGTTTGTACCTGCTGTTCCCATTATGGAATACACCCCTCCCAGACATCTACACAACCACTCCCTCAGTGTCTTCAGGTGGCTGCTGTAGCCCCAGGGCCCAGAACCAGTGCTGGACCCATATGCAGATGTTAAAGGATGGCTTTAACATCTTAACATGAGCAATGGCTCATGCCTGTAATCCCAGCACTTTGGGAGGCCGAGGCGGGTGGATCACCTGAGGTCGGGAGTTCGAGACCAGCCTGACTAACATGGAGAAACCCCATCTCCACTAAAAATACAAAATTAGCCGGGTGTGGTGGTACATGGTTTTAATCCCAGCTACTTGGGAGGCTGAGGCGCAAGAATTGCTTGAACCTGGGAGGCAGAGGTTGTGGTGAGCTGAGATAGTGCCATTGCACTCCAGTCTGGGAAACAAGAGTGAAACTCTGTCTCAAAAATAAATAAATAAATAAAAGGATGATTGAATGACTAGATGAATCCCAAATCTAGCTACTATAACAGCATTCTTGATTCTTAAAAACCCATAAGCGTATCCCTGGTTTTTAACAAACTATATGTTCGGGCCACTTTCAAAAACTGTGTTATCCTAATTGTCCCAGCCCCACTAGTTACAACACAGTAACTCAGTCACAAACCCTGGTGTAACTTTCGAGCTTACAATTACAATAGAAAAAGATTATTATCATAGTGGAATCATTATCATTAATATTTCTTTTTAAAGAACATAAGTAGGTAACTTTCAACTATATTCATCTTCCCAAAAGTCTTGCTAATTAGAGAGACTATAGTTAAAAATACTTTATTGTATATTTCAAAACAGCTAGAAGAGAAGAATTGGAATGTTCCCAAAACAAAGAAAAGACAAATGATTGAAGTGACAGACATCCCAATTACCCTGATTTGATCATTACAGATTGTAGCATGCATCCAAATATCACATATATCCCAAAATACATGCAACTATTATATATCTTTTTTAAATCTTTCCAGTTGACTTATGTCTCTGAAACTCCTGATATGACAATAACCTAGACCTAACTCTTGCAGGTATTCATTTTCCAAAGGGGAAAAAAATAGCAACAAAAAGATCTCAACATTTCTTAAGCTGAGATTCATAATATTTTTATTCCTAAACCACATACACATTAGCCTCCAAAGTTCTCAGGGTAAAAAATAAAAAGGTTTATAATTTTTTAAACAGAAAAAAATGGGCAGCAGCACTTTAAAACTTCTCAGTTTGAAAGAGATATGTTTGGTCAATGATCTATTTTTATTTCTGCTCTGCTGTTTCTTGAGGAGTCCAATGACAAGGACCTGTCCTTCAAAGTTTTAGTCTGTGGGCAGAGAATTAGCATTTTCAATTACTTTCCCTGGATGAACTATATGGGTCTCTTTCCCTCCCCACCCCCAGCCTTTTCTCTCATTCTCTCTCTCCCCTCGGAGGACAGGGAGGGCAGTTTCTGGGTTACACTTCCTTTTGTGTTTTTTCTTTTTTTTTTTTTAATTTTCTTTCAGAATTTTCTCAGCAGGCTACAATCATGCTTTAAAAAGTAATTTATAAATATTTTTTCCCAGAAAAAAGAACTGCAAATATAGGATTTAAGCATCATATGATATCTGCTTAAACTGTTGACACTATCTGTTTTAGTTAACAAATTTGTTTTATGTCATTCTTAATCAACAGACATATGGTTTTGTTACTCTTGTTGATTCTGCAGCAAAGCCAGTTAACGTTGTTATTATCTTGGATATATACTCAGAACAGTTACCCTTACAGACATTTTTAATAAAAACAAACAACAACTGGGTGGACTCAGAAATGAGATCAGATTGCTTTATCAACTAAGGAACAACCATTGTTCTATTTCACATAGTTCATATTCTTCTTTCAATGTCCTCTCTCTTACCAATCATTTTAAATACAATGATCTGGTCAGATCAAGGACAGACATGGAAAGGGGAAGACAAAAAGAAGCAACCTCTGTTTAACTTTTGGTAAAACCAGCATTCAAAGAAGGAAAACCAGAAAGTACAAAAAGCTAGGTGCACGGGTTGAGCCCAGGTAACAGGAGCCATAAACTCTTCTATCATGATGCAGTTGCCCTGCCAATTTGGCGGAAAATCTTGGAGGGCCCTTCCTTTATTCTGGCTCTAGTCTCTATTAAATCACAGAAATAAATGATCTCAAGCACTTTGGAAATATACAGTGCTCACTAAAAAGACACTCAGAATTCTGAAAATATTCAATTCTCAACCTTTATATAGTCTGCATCTCTACTTTTAAGTCTTGAGGAGAGGTACTACAGAAAAATAGGTAGTCTGGGATCTAATCCCTTTGATTGTAGAATGCCCTTTAATCAAAGAGGTTAAGGAATAGGCAACTGGTCAAATAACCCGGACATCACTTTTGTCAATGGGAAAGAACTACATTTGTTGAGTACATGCATGTGCTGGTTCCCTGTGGGATTCTTCACATATATCATTTGAAGGAAGAGATCCCAGGACAAATCATTTTACCTTCTTATCCCACAAAGCTCAGCAGGAAATGGTCTTGACCCATGACAAAGATTTCAAAAAGGGCTGCTTTCCATGACAAATCCAACCACCTTCTAAATGTCCATGAGCTTCACAATTCTCCCAGGGCTGAAGTTTCCTTCAGAGCAGGTTAAGCAATTATCTAACACCTAATAGAAACTTCCAATCCAAGTTTCTTGGAAAGGTGTATCTAACAAAATTCTTAGTAGAGTCCTACATTAATCCAAAAAGTTTGAAAAAAATTGGTAGAAATTAAAGGTAGATAAATATAAAAAATACAAATCACTCTAATAACTCTAAATGAGTAACCCGTTTAAAGCCATATAAGCATAACCCAGCACTTCAAAGTAGAAAATGCTCCTAAATGTGTGTGTGTGTGTGTGTGTGTGTGTGTGTGTGTATGAAAATGATTACTCCTCTTCCCTCATCCACTCCAACCTCCATAGCTTAAAATAAAAATAAGTTGGAGAGAATTAAACTAGGACACTACTCCATGAGGTTGCAAATGTTTAAGCTATTAGGTGAATCTCTAAACCATGTCTGTGCCGTTGGCTGTTTTATTAAGTTTACCTTCAGTAGATGTAACCTTCATAACCCAGTGTCTCCATAGGTCTGACATTTACCTGGCAATATCTTTTCAAAGCAATATCCTTCAATGCTAAACACCTCTTAATTAGGGGCTCATTGAACAAAGGTAGCATTCATCTCTTCATTTACAAAGAGAAGCAACAGCAGCAATGGTAGCAATTTTGATTTGTAGGAACCTAACTGCCAGTTAGACTCATTTTTATTACCCTTCAATGATGTGGTTTGTGTTTTGTTTTGTGCTTAAATGATGGATTGTAGTCAAACAAGTCTGTCTTTCCTCCTTATTACTCTTACGGTTTTCATAAAGAAGGAAAAACAAAGAGAGAGAGTTTAGGTAATTGTATTCCATATCCAGCCTAAGTCAAGTTCACTAGAGGGAAAAGAAGTGAATCTGGAGCTTCCCCTACTCTTTTTATTAGTTTAATTATAGTGGATACCACAGTATGGAGCATCTGGAATGGAGATGGAGTCATTTCCTTTCTTATGTAGTGCTCACTTGGTACAAGTCATGCCTATAGTCATAAAAGAGTGAAAGCCAGTAGAATCTTGCTCGCTCTCTCTTATTTTCAAGGTGTTTCTTTCATTGTTTGGAGAAATCCTGGGAGTCTTATTGGAGCAAGTAATTACATACTTGCTCCATTCTTGGCTTAAAAATTTTTTTAGCATAAATTTCCTTTACTGTCCTCTAGACTCGCACATTTACTCTAGGGTATTGGACCTATCTGTCAAGCTCTTAAGAGTCAAGTTTTAATGCAACCTAATGGTATCAGAAGGAAAAATCCTTACAAATGGGAGACTACACAAACAAAGTTTCCAAGGAGGATATATACACACACACACACACACACACACACACATATATATACATATAGATAGATGCCTAAGATATAATGCGAACTAAATTTTAAAAGTAGACTTTTATCTACACATATCATCTTTATTTTACTTAATATTTGTAGAGGACTTTCTCAAACCCTTCTACATAGAATGTGAGGACTGGGAAGCTGTAACCCTTACTGAATAGAAGAAATAGAAGCACAGACAATAAGTACAGGGCCAAGTTTCCTCAGCTGGCGGGTGCCAGGGCCTCCAGGAATCCAAGTGTCCTGACTCCCTACTCAGCATTCTTTCTTCTAGGCACCATTTATCATGCCAGGTATCTGCAACATCCTGCATTGGTGGCTAAGAATAATTAACCAGCTGGGTTGCTGTGGTTTGAATGTCCCCACCAAAACTCATATTGACATTTCACTGCCATTGTAATAGCATTAAGAGGTGGAGTCTTTAAGAGGTGATCAGGCCATGGGTGACTGGTCCTCATGAATGGATTCATGCTTTATTATTCAGGAGTGGGTTCATAATCTCAGGAGCAGATTCCTGATAAAAAGGGTGAGTTTGGTCCAATTTCCTCTTGCTTGCACGTGCTCTCTTGTCCTTCTCCCTTCCACCATGGGATGATGCAGTAAGAAGGCCCTTGTCAGATACTGGAGCCATGCTCTTGGATTTCCCAGCCACTAGAACTGTGAGAAATGAATTTATTTTCTTTATAGATTATCTAGTCTGCTGTATTATGTTATAGCAGAAGGAAACAAACTAAGACACGGAAGAATGGGGAAACTGAGACAAAGAGAACTTATTTGCTTAAAACGAGAGCTGGCAAATGACTTCTGGTGGGCCAAATTCACCACTCCCAACTCCCACCCTCCAACCCCTACCTTTTTAAAATAAAGTTTTATTGGGACACAGACATACCCATTCATTTCCATATTGCCTAAAGCTACTTTTGCACTATAATGGCAGAGTTGAGTAGCTGTGAAACAGAGACTATATAGCTGGCAAGGCAGAAAATATTTATTCTCTGGTCTTTACAGAACAAGTTTGCCAGTTCCTGGCCTAAGGTACACAGACAGTGCCAAAATTGGTACTAAAACCCACGTCTAGTAACTTGTTTCACACAGAGAATAAAATTTAATCTAGTCAAACATGCTAATACTCACCCTACCAGAATCAACAAGGATCTCTCGGACACTGTGGCCTCAGCTCTGCAAAGGGACATCCAATATCTATCTTTCAACCTCTATCCACATCTCTAGTCTCATGGACGACCCAGTTTCTCAGTACCCCAATGCTGTGTGCAGTGCTTCTGAATGTCAATCTCTTCCATGACAGTCAGAGCAGAAAGAGCCATCTCTATGCAAGTACCCTATTCTCTTCCCCTAAGGTATAGTAATTTTGTGTTGAAAAGGAAGTTTTTTCCACATGTCCACTAATGAAATGAGAGCTGCGAGCCACTGTGGCTTCTCGAAGAAGGAGGCCAAAGTCTCTTTCCTTTATTGTCCTCTTCAGCTTTTTTTCCCCAGAGAGCTCAAATTCCTGGAGCTGATCAGGCTACATGCTTAAAGAAGTGAAATATTCCCAGGTCCAAAAGCCACAGTGACCATGTGCACATGAACTGGGACCTCTTCTCTTTCACTCACTTAATCTAAACAGTTATCCAGCCTTAGAGAGGAGAAGTTTGCTCCATGCTCTCTCTCCCTCCCCTCCTCCCATTTTTGCCTTTTTATTTGGAAGTTAGCTGGGTATACTCACAAATATAGCTTAGACTGGCTTGACTTTCCAAACTGCAAAGTCTCTCTAAACCCCTACCCTTCCCACCCCATATCACTGGCCCTATCTTCTTCTGCCCCAGTTCCTCAGACTATGGTATGGACATGTTGAACAAGCCTTTCCTTACAGGCAGTTAATGTGTGATTCAGGATTGGCTTTAAGGGATAAAATGCCTCTCCTCCCAACTCTCAACTAACTTTAGAGTTCTCCTTTGAGATTTGACATGAAACAGCCAGCCACAATACCGTATGCATTTATCTCTCTTCCATCCCCCATTCCACACCTGAATCTGCCATTTGCCAGTCACTGTCTTCTTCACAAATATCCCTTGGGGATTCCAAGAGGTGGGAAGCTTGATCATGGCCAAGATTCTTAGATTCTTGGGTCTTCTGGCTATGATATCAGAGAGACAATATAATGCAGGATAGTGGAATCACAACATCTGAATTCAAAATCCAGGATCACCTACTTACTAGCTGCTTGACAAGTCACTCAAACTGTGCCTCTGTTTCCTCATCTATAAAATGGGAATGATAATAACCCCTAACTCATAGGAATGTTGTGAAAATAAATGAATTAATAGATGTAAAGGACTTAGAACTCTGGCTCCCGAAGTAAAGACTATAATAAGTGTTTAATAATTGGAATGAAAATTTAAATTAGAGTTTAGAGGAAAACTGGCACTAAGACATCATGCTATTATATAGTCAGCTTGCCCATTTCAAAAGAGGGTTTAAAAGTGATTTAATAAAAATGCACATATTTCATTGAGCCACTCACTCTTTGTAAAGTAATTCCTAAAGCTCCAAAACCTCCAGAATCAAATGATGCAATATTTAAAATGGACACCTCCCAAGGAAGTGTCTAAAGCATCACACTGCTAAACCTAAGGACTCTTCCATACAAAATGCTATTTTTCCCCTTTATTTTCTTTCTACCCAATTAAAACGCTCACTTTCCCATCCCAATTCTTTTATTTCATGATGTCCATTTAACAACCCCCTCTATGGTTACTAAATCCTACTTTTTCTTGTTTTATTATGAATTTGTGTAGCATTAATGCTTGCATTCCATGTCGTACCACTGTGCACAGAATGGTAACTTTGGTTAGTAAAATTCACCAGCTGTTACCTCCATGTCTGCTGCTGATACTTTCTCAAACACAATCCTATTGTATAAGTTTGAGTCATGTGTGTTCAACTGCCTTTTAGACAACTCCAGCTATATGTCCCAGAAAAACCTCAAACCTGACAACATTGAGACAATGCGCAATGTTTTACTCCAAGTCTGTTTTATTATTTTTATTCCCCATCCCAGTTAATGGCACCATAGCTTACCAATATTTTCCAGATTTTCCAGAAATCTATCTAATGAGTGACCAGCCATATCTATGCCCATCTACTGAATATTTAGTAAGTCCGTGGGACCTCTCCAACTCCACAGGAACTATACTGTTTACCCACATCATCTCATCCAGGATCACTGCAATAGCCTCTAATCTTGACTGCTCCCCCACCCATTTCAATTCAACTTCCAAGGGGCTGTTTCTGTAACCTCAAGCTGAACCACCCCTCCACAATACTCATGTTACTTAAATGGCATCCCCACTGCTCCAGATAAATGCATATCCCACTGCATGGCATACAATGCCCATTACAACTCTGCTCATTAATTGAACAATCCTGGCTCCCTCGCTTGCTTCTACTCAGTCATCTTCCGTTTTATGCTTCAGCAATATAGAACTAATGTAGTTGCCTGAACAGGTCAGGCGGTCTCCTGCCTTTCGTATGCTCTTCTCTCATCCCGGAATACCATTTCCCACCTTATCCATAGGGAAGCTACTATTTATCCATAAAGTCTCAGCTCAAATGTTACCCATTTGCATCCTTTTCTGACTGCACTATTTATTGAGTACCTACTAAGGCCAGATACCATGCCAGTCACTAATTATGTAGCAGAGTACATGAAGCAATATCCAAAGGTACAATTACCCCTTCATCCATGCTACCTCTGCCCCTAATACCTCTTGCCATTACAGCAAGAATGTTATCGAGTGGGAGTTATGTATATATCTGTCTTTCCATTCTATCATAAGCACAATACTCAATAAAATATATGTTGAAAGAATGAAAAACTATAATTTGTCTCTTCAACTAATTTGTCCTCTGGTTTCACTGGATTTCTCAAAGAATGTAATCTAATACAAGGGGCAGTGGTCAAGAATACCGGCTTTGGAGTCAAACAATCTCAGTCCCTAACTTGACTTTGCTATTCATTAGCTCTGTGACCTTGGACAGGCTACTTACGGCCTGTAAAATGGAGACAATAATGGTACCCTATTTCATAGTGCTGTCATGAGGAGCCGATGAAGCAATTCGTGTAAATAACTCAAAACAGCACCTCACACAAAACAACTCTTCAATAAATGTTAACTTTTATTATTTTATATTTAATACTGCTCATCTATACATATAAGAGACAACAAATTATAGAAAGAAATAAAAATTAATTTATTGGTTCAAATAGTTACTTATGCTATAATTTTTACTACCCATATAATCTCCAATTGTGTTGAACCTAAAGAGTTAAACACACACACACACACACATGCACACATACGCATGCACACACAGCACACACATACATATGCATTTTCCAAACCAAGACTTGTCACCTGAGGATGAGGGTCGGAGAAAGGAGTGCTGCTGGTTATGGATGTTAAATAAACAATTTTTTCTTACAACAAACCCCTGGCACCCTGTTCTCACCATGTCATGGCCTGTGATGACTTAGTGTCTCCCAAGCATGACCAAGCGATTAGTGGGGCTGTGTCTGTGCATCTCGACAGTAATGGGAGCTCTCTTTCCATTTGCCATGTATTGAAGCCTGAGCGCTTCGCTGCTTCGTGCATTTTCAGCTTGATGAATTCATTATTCTCCATATTTTTCCCCTACCTCCTTCAGAGAAAACTCTTTCCCCAAAATGCCAGGACTATTTTTTCCCTTTTTAAAGATGGGTGATTTTTAAATGGAAAAATTTTACATCAAGTGTTTAACAGCTTAGCTGCACTCAGTGCCACTTTGAGAAAAAGAAGAAAATCATGCAGTGTAAGTTCTCTGATTCAGATACCACAGTACAGCCTTTCACTGGATAGAAACATGCAGGTATAAGTTGGATATTTTCTAGAAAAAAGTATTTTCTTTTTGGATCTGAAAAGAAATGAGCCAAAAGTTTAATGTTCTAGATGGGCAATGATAGGCTATCTAAGCAAGAGATCTGAGCACTTATCTCCCATTCTTTGATTTTTTTTCTCCCCATAAACAAAGCACTGCCCTACCTGGAGTATATTCCTCACCATTCTTCCCATACAATGAGCACCTGCCCAACCAACACTGTACTCATGGATAGAAATACAACTGGAGGGTGACAAGGGCAATTTCTGCAGAGCTATGGTTTTAGACACCTTCAGGAGAAAAGAGAAAAAAAGATATTGAAAAAGAATGGAATAGTAGAGAGTAGAAGAGCACCTTACTTAAAACCAATCTTTGGCTTCCAAACTTAAGTGTTTTTAGCCATATAACTGCTGGGTTTCAGTAGCAAGAAAACTATAAAGGAGAACTCCACTTTACAATAAGCAATAGGCAAAGAGGTTCCTTTGGTGATTTCTAAATCAAGACCCAGAGTTTAATGAGCAGTAAGAACCTGGCACATATAAAAGGTGACATCACAGACGCTGTTTTTTCCAGCCAATTGCTGATGCCTAGGTCACAATCATCAATAATTTTATCTTCACACACAAGATAACATGAGTCATCAGAGAATTATATCTATGAGCATTAGGATAATGGTTTAAAGCTCTGGTCCGGGAGTCAGACCATCTGAATTTGAAACCTGACTAGTTATGTGACTTTGAACTGTTTTTTTTTTTTTAACTGTCTAAGCCTAAACTTTCTTATCTGTAAAGTGGGAATGCTACTACATACCTGATATGTAACATACAGATTAAATGAAAGAATTCATTAAATGTGCTTAGCACTTTTATAACTGTTATTAGAATTAGTATTAGAATTAGAATTATTAGAATTAGTATACCAAGACAGTGGTATTGATTTTTTTTTTTTTTTGAGACAGGGTCTCACTCTGTCACCCAGGTTGGAGATTGGTGGTGTGATCTAGGCTCTCTGCAGCCTCGATCTCCCAGGCTCAAGTGATCCTCTGACCTCAGCCTCCCTAATAGCTAGGACTATAGGCATGCGCCACCACACCTGGCTAACTTTTGTATTTTTTGCAAAGACGGGGTTTTGCCATGTTGCCCAGACTGGTCTCAAACTCCTGGGCTCAAGCGATCCTCCCATCTTGGCCTCTCAAAGTGCTAGGATTACAAACGTGATGTACTGATTTTTTTGGTGAGGGAGTTCCATGACACATCTTCAAAGACTTACTTCCTTTTTCAAAAGCAGGTATCAAAGATCTTCCTGGGTTAAACGTTTTGTTGATATTGTTGTTGTTATACTAGAATTTTAAATTTTACCGAATAAAATAATCCCTTTCGCGTGCATGTGCATGTGTGTGTGTGTGTGTGTGTAAACAATAGGGATCTACTCCAAAAAGTCAGTAATATCTAATGGCAGCGGTGTTTTTTGCAACGCATACCAAGTTATTATAAAAAATGCATTCTTCTATAAGATGATATAAACGATAACCTGCCTGCTAATTGGGTTTCTTACATAGAGGTCTTATCTCCCAGAAGGTGAAAATGTCCTAAATGGATATCTCCTCCATTTGGTGAAATATCCTTATAACCTGCAATCCTTCTCAGAGACACAACCTTGCTGTGGTCACAGAAGATGACGCTTCAGATCTAAATATAGGGTCATGGTGCTGGGAGAGGGGGTGGAGAGATAATAAGAAGGGGGGGGGTATGTGAAGGCTCAAGCACTATAAATAACCAAAGAACACGACTACATTTAGAACTTCCCATGTGTAGAATTCAAGCAAATCTTGTGCTTTGTTTCTTGAAACAAAAGAAACAAGAGCTTCGTTCAGGTTTCTGGGAGCCCCTGGCAGGAATATACTCTTCCGTATATTTTTTCTTTTGAAGAACTGAGAACTCAAAATAAATCCTCGTGATCATTTTAAGATCTTCTAATCCCCAAAATGCATCCTTACTACACTTAGAGAATGACCTGCCCACACAAGCTGACAATAGCTTCATGCAAAATAGCTCCCTAAACATAAAAGGGTATTTTGGCAAAGGCTTAACAAGCAGAGTACATATTTCAGTTGCAAGTATTTCTCTAACATCTCCAATATGGAAGCTTCTTATAATATTTTCGCAGAAACAAACATCTGTTTTGGGGACGACACCTGATAATTTTAACCATTCCTATAATGGGAAAGTGCTGACTAGAGGAAATGTTTACAAAGATTCTTTGTGCAGTAAGGATGGCCCAGGTGTCCATAAAAACATCTGCTCAGCAAAAGCACAACCAACATTGCTGAAATCTCTAGGCTGTCTCCATTCAAAATGTTTCTAGGCTACATGCTAGAGAAGAGAATCCCTTAGTGAGCCCACAGGAGAGTTATTTGCATAATCCTTGGCTATTCACAGATATTTGGTGACTAATCTGCATTCCTGTCAAATTGAAGGGGGTCTACATACCCGTGGATTTGTGGCATCCCAGGAGAAGTCTGGGTCCATAAACCAGTGAATGAATCCCATTAACACATATATGTAGCTTCTTCATCTGTGACATCAATGACATTTTTTACTTGCCTATTTCTGAATATTCTTTATTAAATAATAAACTCAAGAATAATTTCATACAAATCACCAGTGTATGTAAGTATTATTTCTTGTTATTTCAATGGTTTCCTCACAGGCTAAAGTATGGCTCCAGTTTCAGAATCACAGCTGGGTTTGCCAGTATGGAACCCCTTTATGGCAGGTGCAGCTTCCAAGGCTACTTTTACAAAACCTAACCCATAAAAGATCAGCTGGAGAGAATCTGTGAATAACTATGAACTTCAAAACATATTTCTAAGTATCAGAGGCAGGTGTGGTAGGGCAGGAGATTCTTTTGAACAGCCTAATAAATCACCTTTCAGTTTTTCCCAACACCACAGGAAAGAACCTCTGGTAAAGGAATTCTTTAGCCAGAAGATGTGCCTTTCCCAACCCACCTCCACACACTGGAAGAGGTGAGCCATTACAACTCGGAGTAGCATGCTTGAAGTTTTACCCTCCGATCCAGGCTGGAGAAGGAAGAGGTAGTACAAGGTTTCTCCAAATATTTCAAAGGCAAAGTTGCTCCCTTCATAACTAAATTCCAGTAAATGGCTTTATATCTCCCTGTGCTGGACTAATCTTCCCCATCTCTATATCTTTGATGTTAATGGTATGATTTTTATTTTCAGTTAGGAAGTTGCTTTCCCATTGGGTTAAATGGAATAAAACTCACCTCTTCTATATTGTGTAAGGCAATGTTGGTCAAGTCTTGCTTGAAGGCCATTTGTCTGACACCATTCATCAACTACCATAATCTTATCATTTATAGTGGGGGGCAGTCAGGACTGTTGGTAGCAAAACTCTTAGAGGGTAAATGTATTCAAACTTTTACCTTAGATTTGATCCAGAAGACTGAGGTTGGATATGGGTTGGCTGCCAAGGTAGATGGCATCTGCCACACAGAGACAGACAAGGAATTAGAAAGCAAAAAGCTAAGCAAGAGTCATACAAATGTATACCAGTCCTTGGGAATTAAAATATAGGTCTCTTAGACAGGACATGAAATAGGTAAAGACCATGACAACTTCTAAGACCATGATATGGGCAAAGATAGCTTGACCACAAAGCTAAAGGAGTCTAATCTTTAGGTCCCCTCACTACGGAAGCTCTTCTCAAGGCCCTGTGTACACATAGTTGTATATTTTGGTGACATTTCCTATAGCAAGATATTTTAACCACAATTGATCTCTGGCTTTCCCTCCACATGTCTCTTCGGTTGGGTGACCCAGGAATGATCCCAGACATTCCTGGTATTTGGCAAAGGAACAGCTGAGTTGTCAATATATTTATTTTGGGTTTCATAGTTTATATTTAGGTGGCTCACAATCACATATACTTAAATTATTGTTAGTTATTCCCGTGTAGGAATAACTTGTAGGAACGCTTCTACCACTCCAACCACTCTGTACAGGTACCATGTCTGAGAATGCAGATTCAGAAATTGTATAGAGACGTAAACATGTGGCCTGGCTCCAAACCAATGAGTCATAGATGAGAGAAGGTTTGAGGCCGGCATGGTGGCTCATGCCTCTAATCCCAGCACTTTGGGAGGCGAAGGTGGGCAGATCACTTGAGGCCAGGAGTCAACCAGCCTGAGAAACATAGAGAAACCTCGTCTCTGTAAAATAATAATAATAATAATAATAATACAAAAATCAGCCTGGACTGGCAGGGCATGGCTGTGGTCCCAGCTACTCGGGAGGCTGAGGCTGGAGGATCGCTTGAGCCCGAGAGGCAGAGATTGCAGTGAGCCAATATCACACGACTGTACTCCAGCCTGGGCAATAGAGAGAGACTCTGTCTCAAAATAAATAAATAAAATAAACTAAAAGAAGAAAAAGGGCTTGAAATGCATAGACCTAGTCTGGAAAATTCTTCTAAATCTCCCAGCTCATATATGAAAGAAGCTTGATAGAGTTTTTCCAAAAATTCGACAACAATCCTAAAAATTTACATAATGTTGCCAATAATGAGTAGTGTAACTAAAAGAAGACTTTTTAAACCATCAATAATAAGAAACAAATTTCAGTCAACATGTTAGAGAAAAGACTAAATTTTCTTTCTATTCTCTCTATAGAAAATGACATTACAAAATCTTTGTTGTCAAAGAAGAGGCAATCGAAGAGCATGTAGCCAAAAAATACAGAAAAAAATATTTTACAGAGGAGTGCCAGACAGTTCATTAGAATTTCGTTATTTTTCTGGATTTTTTAAAAGTTGTGATATTTGTAAGCTTTGTTACACTTAAAATTTGTCATGATTTTCTTTCCCATTCTGAACAAATATTCACTTTTGCACCTAATTTTGCATTTTTAGTTTGATATCCTTTCTCTAACATAGCTGTGCTTAAGGAAAAATAGCATGCTTCCACGCACGACTCAGTTTAAAGAAAAGCCATCAACCTATGAAGGAATACAATGCTAGTGGCACCAGGGACTCCAAGGGGAGAACAGTCATTGCTGCTGCCTGGTCCAGCTTCCCTCTCCTGCTTAGAAATGTCTTTCTCATACTGAACGTTTGGGATGTCTGAATGTGTGTGTACTTTAAAGAGGGATGTGATGATACCATTACAATCCTACTTCCTCTTTGAGGTGAAATCAAATTTCAGGGGAAGAAGACAAATGAAGGGATACAGAGAGTTTTATCTCTATTCTGTAGAAGAGTTTGGTTAAGAGTTTGATGAAGTACTCATTTCCTTTCTACCACTTTCTACCCTATGAGCTTAAGTCCAGGACAGGCACTCCCTGGGAACAGCAGGAGTTGCCAGTGCCCCACTCCCATCCCTTCTTCCTTACCAAGTTAGTGAAGGCTGGCTTATCTGCCATCACCTAAAACTTTTTTGCTCAAAGGCATTCTCTGGCCACTATGATGGTTTGCCTATCTGCTTGCATGGCAGTGGAGCTGTACCAGGGAATTGATCCCTCACCCAAGCTCTAACCAATGATCGACAGAAGAGTTAGTATACAAATATTCCATCTTTTTCACCCTTTGGTGGCATCACTCTAAAACTTCCCAGAGTTTCCCAGCAAGACTGAACTCCAGTTATCCACAGTGGTAACTTAATAACAAAACCTTTTATTGGCTGCCTTTCCTTCTCTGTCTTATTTCCTTATTTTTCTACTCTGATCACCTCCCAGATAAACTATACGCCCCTGAATCTTTGTCTTGGAGTCTGTTCCTGTAGAAACTCAAAATAAGGTGTTGCTTTATTGAAGCCTTATTAGAGAAAACACAATTGGAAGAAAAGGTACATCTAGAGTTGCATAATTCCTATTACTTTACTTATTATCATCAAGTCCAGAAGCCATATATGGCCAACAGCATCGTTGCTTTCTGGTTACCCTGAATGTGACATTTGAGGGTGAGAAATTACTTACCATCAGGATTTAGGTATTCCATTATCACTGTAGAAACTTTTTGGATTACCTGTAAAAGACTATTTTTGATCTCCCATACTTATCAGTTGTTTTCCTTATTGTAATTTTCAACCCTCAATGTATGTTGCTTGTGAACACAGGAACTCAGCAGCAAAACTCACTGCCTCCCTCTTCCTAGCTGCTACATGGGGCTCCTTCAGGTTCCCTGTCCATCTAGCTCTTGGCTGTGGACTCATTCTTAATTTCTGCCCTTCTGTTTGAGAACCCCAACCCTCAGATTTACTGGGTTCTGATATGGTGGCTTGAATATTCAATCCATACTTAGTTCCTCTTTAGGTGTAGCTACTTGAGCTTGATAATACCATATTTGTATATTTCCCTGGCTTAGATTCTGGTACTTGAAGGTAAAACTCTTGAAGGAGTTATTCTAGATATCTTCCTAGATGATTCATGCCTTTCAGACAGCAGCAATGGACACTTCTGGGCTTTCTTCTCCTTTAACCTTAGTCATTTACCACAGCCCCAAGGAGAATGTCTATTATGACGTTCAGACAAAACTGAATGAAAAATAAGTGTGCCTAAAGAAAATGAAAGGGCCTCATGTTTTGAAGTACTTCAAGTTTTCCAGTCCACTAAAATGGATGAGAGTTAACCACAGTCATAGCCCTTTAATTGGGATTACAACAATCACACTTCCACCATGAGACTTGAAAGGCAGATGTTGGAGATAGAGCCTTTCTTGCCCACACAACGGTAAGTGCCTATTGTTTGTATCTAATGACCTGTCTGAATATTCTGGAGTGGGTAATTTTTCATACATCAAAACTCAACACCAGATATCAGTGTCTTTTTATTTAAAAAGGGAGATTTGGGTGGCTCACATATGAAATCCCAGCACTTTGGGAGGCTGAGGCGGGTGGATTGTTTGAGCCCCAGAGATTAAGACTAGCCTGGGAAACATGATAAAACCCCATCTCCATCTCTAAAAAAATACAAAAATTAGCCAGTCATGGTGGCACGTACCTGTAGTCCCAGGTACTCAGGAGACTGAAGTGAAACAATTGAGCTGCAGTGAGCCATGATGTTGCCACTGCACTCTGTCTGCATGATAGAGACTCTGTCTCAAAAAAAAAAAAAAAAACCACAGTGGGAGTAATTTATAAATTTATCTAATGTATCATGTTTTCTCCAGTTGAAATCATCAACCAGTAGGTGAAAATAGGCTTTCGAGGATTCCATCAATCAAAAAACCCAACCCAAATTTTTGATAGCATGGATGTACATGTGTGTATTTAAATATAGCCCCAAATTTCCTTCATGCAATTTCCTACTCTGATACATACTTATGATTCACCTATGTCAAACAGCTCAGTGATGGCTTACACTTTCCTTCATATTCAGAGAAAAAGTGTGTCCCTGCAGCTTCCTTTTTCCAGGCAATATGACTTGGTTTCCATGGGCTTCTACCTATGGCTTAGCAATAGGTATTTACAAGGCACTTTCCACTGGAAAGTCCTGGTGAGAAGAAAGTTCTTCTGTATCACTGGTTGTTGGTATGTTTCAATGAGTTTCTAACTTTACTTTCTAAAATGAGTGGCTTGGCTTTAGTCTACATGAACAGTGTGCATGGGGGAGGAGACAGAGAAAGATATCCTGAGCTTTTTATAATGTGTCTTAGTTGAGATGTGGACGGTTAACAAGCTACATAATGATCTACAGGAACACTGAGAAATTCTCCGTTATACCCAACAATTCTTTAGAGTCAAAAAAAAATTGTCTGAACTCACAAAGGAATGTCACCAGAAATTTGTCCAATATGGTTCTACTCTTGGGTCAAACCATTCAGATTTTCACAGTGGTGTCAGTGAAGGGATGGCATGACAGGCAAAGATAACATTTTTTTTTTTTTTATAGTTTAAGTTTTAGGGTACATGTGCACATTGTGCAGGTTAGTTACATATGTATACATGTGCCATGCCGGTGCGCTGCACCCACTAACTCGTCATCTAGCATTAGGTATATCTCCCAATGCTATCCCTCCCCCCTCCCCCCCTCCCCACCAAAGTCCCCAGAGTGTGATATTCCCCTTCCTGTGTCCATGTGATCTCATTGTTCAATTCCCACCTATGAGTGAGAATATGCGGTGTTTGGTTTTTTGTTCTTGCGATAGTTTACTGAGAATGATGGTTTCCAGTTTCATCCATGTCCCTACAAAGGACATGAACTCATCATTTTTTATGGCTGCATAGTATTCCATGGTGTATATGTGCCACATTTTCTTAATCCAGTCTATCATTGTTGGACATTTGGGTTGGTTCCAAGTCTTTGCTATTGTGAATAATGCCGCAATAAACATACGTGTGCATGTGTCTTTATAGCAGCATGATTTATAGTCATTTGGGTATATACCCAGTAATTAGAACAATGGATGCTGATCAATGTGTAACCCAACCCTAAAAAATGGATGTTTTGCAAACTGAACAAATGAGTCCTATTGTTAAAGTTGAATAATAGCACTACTTATCCAAATTTCAAAAATATTTTTTAAAGTAAAAAGCATATAACTTTAAAAATAATCAATGCAAACAACGTTTTAGCCCCATTTATATATATTTTTTAAACATTTGGTGCATAGTACCTTTTTGTATCCTAAAGTTTAGCAAAAAGAGTTAAAGAGTTAATTTCATATAGTGTTGACCCTTGAACAACATGGGCTTAAACTATGTGGGTCCACCTGTATGTGGATTTTCTCCCATCTCGGCCACCCCTGAGACAGCAAAACCAATTCCTCCTCTTCCTCCTCCTCAGCCTACTCAATGTGAAGATGACAAGAGTCATGACCTTTATGATAATCTCCTTCCACTTAACAAATAGTAAATATATTTTCTCTTCCTTATGATTTTCTTAATAACATTTTCTTTTCTCTAGCTTACTTTATTGTAAGGATACAGTATATAACACATATAACATACAAAATATGTGTTGAACCATGTTTGTTTTAAAGTTTCCGGTCAACAGCAGGCTGTTTAGTAGTTAAGTTTAGAGGAGTCAAAAAGTTATAGGTGGATTTTCAACTCTGCATTGTTCTAGGGTCAGTTGTACTGTATTGCTATTTCATGTGGTCCTATAAAGCAGGGGTCCCCAACTGCCCCCCAACCCCACCCCATATACATCCATGACCTGTTAGGAAACTGGTTGCATAGCAGGAGGTGAGTGACAGGGAGGCGAGCACTACCATCTGAGCTCGGCCTCCTGTCAGATCAGCAGTGGTATTAGATTCTCATAGAAGCATGAACCCTATTATGAATTGTTCATGCAAGGGATCTAGTTTGCGTGCTCCTTATGAGAATTGAAGTAACGCCTGATGATCTGAGATAAAACAGTTTCATCCCAAAACCATCCCCCACCCATCCATGGAAAAATTGTCTTCCACAAAACCTGTTTCCGGTGCCAAAAAGGTTGGGGACTGTTGCTACAAAGAGCACTAATACTGTACCACTGAAACCAACATAGAATCCTTGCTCTGATGTCACAGGATTTTTCCTGTCATCAGCCAACCTCTAGGGAATCCCAAGCATTTTGTTGTTGCTGCTGCTGCTGCTGCTGTTATCATCTATCATTGCTAAAACTTATTAACTCAGCATATATTCATTGGGAGCCTACTCTGGGCCAAGCACTGGATGAACAGACGAACAAGATAAAGTGTCCACTCTCATGAGGTTTACACATCTGATGGGGGAAATAGCTAATTGATAAGTAAATATATTCCCATTAGAGAACTGCAGAATAGGATAGGCTGGGATGGGATAGCGTGGGATGGGATGGGATGGGATGGGATGGGATGGGATGGGATGGGATGGGATGGGATGGGATGGGTTAGAATATTCCTTGAAGAACAAGAAACAGGAAAGAGAGGTAGAGTGTGATAAGCCATGGCTATGTTAGAGAAGGTTAGAATAGGCCTCTGAATCCAAGCCATGTTTGGTCCCAATGTAAACTATACATTCTGCAAATAAGCATGAATTCTCCCTAGAAAGCAATTTCCAGGCGTGTTTTATTTGTGCCACTAAATGTGCAACATATGTATGTGTGTCTGTTGTAAATCACTTTGCCCAAGTTCCACTTCATTCCATCTTGGGATACTCCTGGGCTGTGATTTTTCATCCCTAACCTTTACCAGACAGTGTGTGATATGCTGCTTTCAGAGGCCAAAAAATAATAGGGGGTTGCCAAGTTGATTTTGGATTCCCATGCAGTCTGGATTTTTCAGACCAAATGAATTGGTTGGACCTACATAACCTCAATTAAGATGGGAATGGGGGCTTCACCTTAATCACACATCTTAAACCACATACAGTGCTTAAGCTTCCAAGCTGTCAGTCTTTGTGACTCCCCTTCAGTGATATTTAACTACTTATGACATGAGATTTTGAAAGCTTTTTGAAAGTCTTATTCACTAATGGAGAAGCCTCTTACATATTTTATAAAACTAAACAAACATCAAAGTTAACACTCAAATGCAACTTGTTCTTAAACTCTCAGAGCCTTGTCAGCATCTGAATCCCTCCTGCAAGTTCTATTAAAACAAACAGTGCAAGAGTCTTGAATTATTAGAGATAAAATCAGATTATAAGCTTCCTGAGGGCAAAGATTTTATTTTACATTGTTTTGTTCCCCAGTACCCAGCATAGTGCCTGACAAAAAGTAAATGATCAAAAAATGTTTGTTTAATTGTATTAATGTGGGAGAAAGTTGTAAGATATTTAACCACACAAAACACTCAGCTTTTGTTACTTTTCCTTTAAACATTATTAGATATCTCCAAAGTTAAACTGTGACTGAAAATAAAAATTATTTGTAAACATAGATATCAAATTCCAATATAAGTGTGCTTCAAACCAAACTCCCTATAATACTTTACAGATTCCCAAAATTTACAAAGCTCATGCAGGCTTAATGTATACCATTATTATCAAAGAATATGATGACAGTGATTATAACAATAGTTAACATTAATTAAGTGCTAATCATGGTGCCAGATGCCTCATTATGTCCTTCCGTCTTTGTTCAGCAAGTCACTACACAACGTCACCTCCCACATCAAAGAGGCTTCCTATAATCACCATCTAAAATATCACCTCCATTTGATCCCTCTCACTCCTCACCTTGTTTTATCATCCACCCACTGATATATTTGTTTCAATTGTTTACTAGGTTTAGCTCTACCAACCCGAATGTAAGTTTCAAAAAAGTAGGAGCTCTAACTTCATTTTTTACTCTTAGATCTTTAGCAATTAGTAGAAATTCAACAAGTAGTTGATGAATGAATGAATGAATGAGTTATTTTATTCACACTTTAAAACAACTCTGCAAAGTAGTACATTTAGCCACAAGAAATTGAACCTACATTTCTCTAAGTCTCATACTCTTCCTGGTACCTCATGCAAACATGTGTTGAATAAACAAAAAGGTGAGAGAAAGCCTTCCTCCCTCACCATCTCCCTCCTTCTCCTACCTTTCTATGGCACAACTGAAATCTCCACTTCTCTCTTCACTTGCCCATTTTCAGGAAACACAATGAGCAAAATCCACACATATTAATCATTTCCCATGCTACTTTTATATAACTTATATGCAACCCAAGAAGAAAAAGTTATATCATTTGGAGTTTGGGAGCAGAGACAGTTGGATTTAAGAACCATCTCTGAGTCACCTGAAGCAGCCCTGCAGTGTGAACGTGGCCTAAGGCAGAGACCGGAATCAGATACGTCGATTACTTTGAACTCACCCGGAGATGATGAGGGCAGATCCAAGGTTAAGGTGACAGATTTTCCCGTACCGCAGTCTTGCCCATTTATATCCAAGACCCTCCACCTCTGAGGTACCCTGTTGAATGACTCACTCCTGGCTAGGTTTGTGGCTCAAAAAATATTGGGTAGAGATTGCGCTCACTCTGGCTCCTGTTCCACAATGATCTCACTCCAGCTCCTGGTCCATAATGATGAGGTTCTGCCTGAATTATAACCTATAGCAGATTTTCAGTTACTTCTTTCAGAAAAATGGACTTTTATCTTCCTTATACTTCAAATTTTATCTCCAGGTAAATATCACTTTTTCTCTAATATATTTTTATTTCATGAATATGATGGATGAAAACAGGAGCCAATGTTTTAATTTGCTCTAATAAAATGAATCATCTCTTTCATTCTCATTTTACTCCTTGCAAAGACTTTTTAAAAAATCTGTAAGTGCATTTCTGAGAGATCTTAAATGTAAGCATGTCTCTGAGCTTGCTAACTACATTTTCCATAGTAGGTTATTTAAAATGTATCTTTAAAGTAGATTACATGTTTCAGGGGACTGGTAATGGGCTATAGAGTCACTCACTTTGAAGCCACCAGTTCAAATTTTGTCTAGACATTAAGCAGCGAAAAAAAATCATTTCAACTGACAATTGTTTGGCTTACTTTTGTGGAAGATGAGTTAGTAGCTCCTCTCTAGTCCCAGGTATGCATTTTACAAATACCAACCATCATCTTGGAGGCATTAAAGGAGACCCTCCCAGTGATGGGGCACCCGGAAGGGATGTTATCTGCACAAACACACACACGGATACATGTGACTGCACACACATATAAACCCATGTGTGTAAACACACACACACACACACACACACAGACATCCTGGTACAACTACTTTGTGCTTATCCATAAGAGACGGTAAAAAAGTATATATTGGCCTTGTATTTGACAACACTCAATTCAGTCCTAACCGTTCGACAACTTCTTTTTTTTTTTTTTTTTGAGACTCCTCTCTCTATCGCCCAGGCTGGAGTGCAGTGGCGCTATCTCGGCTCACTGCAAGCTCCGTCTCCTGGGTTCACGCCATTCTCCTGCCTCAGCCTCCAGAGTAGCTGGGACCTCAGGTGCCCGCCACCACGCCCGGCTAATTTTTTGTATTTTTTTTTTAGTAGAGACGGGGTTTCACTGTGTTACCGGGATGGTCTCGATCTCCTGACCTCGTGATCCACCCACCTCGGCCTCCCAAAGTGCTGGGATTACAGGTGTGAGCCACCGTGCCCGACCCCGTTCAACAACTTCTGAATTTGTCTACAACCCTCAGTGATCCTGCTCTTGCTGTGCAGATTTCTGCACACAGATGAGAGCACCTTCACAAGCCAGCTTTGCTGTTCACTGTGATGAAACAGAAGATGGCATTCGTCTTCCGGGATGTCAATCTGGAAGCTTTTAGGAACACTAGCCTGCACTTAAAGATCAAAGACAACTGAGATGACTCTTCCGAAATAGAACCTTTCCTCAGGACTCAGGAGACCAAAGGCCATTCTTGACCCCTGCCCCTCCTTCATCTCTTGCATCCAATACATATGCATGGCCTGTTCTTCTATTCTCTTTATATACCCTGAATTCATCACTTATTTGCATCATCACCACCTTAGGGAAGGCCACTGTCATCTCTCACCCTGATGACTGCAACGACTTCCTCACTGTCTGTTGCCTGTCTGTGGTTTTCCTCCATTCATTCTCCATGATACTATCAGAGTGTCTCTCCAAAATGTCACTCCTCTGCTTAAAACCCTTCAGTGGCTCTCCATTGCCTTCAGGATGAGGTCCCTAATCCTCAGCTTAGACAATAAGATTTTTAGGATTTCACCCCTGTGGGCTCCTTCATTGTCATTCCTGTAAGGAGCATGCTTCCAATGGCTAGGCATGAATTGCCGCTTTCCACCACTTCCCTAGTTACTGTTAAATGATCCTTCTTGACTCAACCTAGCTGTCATTTCTTCCAGAGGGTATCCTGATCCTTCCAAATTCTAGGTTGGGTGTTATTCTTATAGCCCTATCATTTCACTTTCCACCTATACTAGAACCTCCTTCAGGCAGAATCTGAATCTTATTCACTGTCAAGTCCCTGGTTAGTAATATCTAGATTCTAATAATATGAATAAATAAATGAGGTCAGAATTTTAAGAATTGCTTACACCATTTCCTCTATCTCCTGACTACATTTTGTCCTATTCTTTTTGTTCTATCATAAACCAACTTGTGTCCTGATCCCATTCTAGTGTTTTCTTTCTTGCCATTCACTCCTATGCATATAAAGAACAGGACAGCAGAAATGAAGAGTGAGCTGTAATCTCCACTCAACTCCAGGATTCAAAATGTGGGTTACAAAGGAAAATCAAGTAATAAGCTTTGTAGAAGGGCTTTTATTAACAACAACAACAAAAAAAATTAAGGGCAGTTTAACCCCTTGCTAAAAGAGTTTTAGGCATGATCCTACCTGAAGATAATGAAATAGATTGGATCAGTGATTGCTATAAACAAATCTGAGTGCAGATTTAAAATGAGGGGGAAGAGTCTAGGATAATTTCTTCCATGACTGTGTCTCTGCTTCTTTGGACTTTACAGAGAAGGCAAAGAGGGAAAAGAGGAGGAAGAGTTAGATAAGATGATATGCTATATTTTAAAAGGAGAGTATAAAAAGTGTACATGCGGAGGACTGGAAGTAGAAATGGTAAGTACTAAAGGAAAACGAGGAATGGAAATGGGAAAAATGGACAGGGTAAGGGGATGAGAGGAGGAAAAACAGAAGAAGATAGGTAACAGTATAGATAAATCAGAGAAGAAAAAAAGTGAAAAATAACAGGCAAAAAGAAGGAAAGGGGGAAATGGAATATAGTAATTTATGCATACTGGGGGCCTTATTTTGAAAGTTAAATAAATAAATGAATAATTTAAGGTGAGAAATAAAGGTGAGAAAGAGTCAAGGAGTAGCCAAAAAAGGTAAAAATATTTACAATCTGATTCTAGTCTACCACGCTGTATATTCATAATAATCTCTGCACTATACTCAAAAAGTGCTGAGTCCTCCCCTACTCCTGTCAATGGAGAGCAAAACACTATTATAGCAATATGAAGAATAATCTGAATGCTAATATCATTCATTCATTCATTCAGCCAATATTCACTAAACACTCTCAGTCGGCCAGCAGACACTACATTAGGTGTTAAGAATTTGACTGTAAGACACACAACCTATGGCCCCAAGGAGACTGCAAAAGAAAGCATTAAATATCTTTTGCAAGTTGGAAAGAATCTTTTACTTTATATTGCACAGGCTATATAATCTGTGAAAAAAAATCAAAATCAAAAGTAATAGTATGTCTTGGCCAAAAGCCACAGGAAACAGGGGCATTTTTCTCAATAGAATTAGATGACATTATGACATGTGCCCATTTAGAATGGAACTGCAAATCATAAAAATGCCAAAAACGTGGAGAAGAAAAACATTAAAGGAGCTAACAGTAGAATATTAAAGACAGACATAATTAAAGAGAGAAAGGCATAATAAATACAGGGTACTTTAAATTCTCTTTGTCGTAGGGCTGTACTGCAGTTTGACTCCCAGTCCCATTAAAGTCATTCTAAATTGATTCCCTCGGTATAATGAGCCCCTCTTGATAACACCAAAACACTTGGCCTCTCAAGAGCTCCTTAAAGACAACCCTGCAGAACATGCCGCTAGCAGGATATTCCTGCAAGGAACTAGCAGCCACTTCATTTAGCAGACTGGCATGCAGTGAAACAGACCAATGTCTAGCTTTTCCTCCCCAGATGTACAGAAAAAGAATGAACAGCTTCCCTTTGCCCATGAGGGAGGCCTTTAAGGTACATATTGCAGGAACATGGTTCTACTGAGTCCCCAACCTTTGATGTTTCCTGGTTATGAATGTCTTAGACTTTGAGTTGTTACATTATAGATTTTCTGTAACAAATCTCTTTACTATTTTACATTTGGGCTACAAATTTTAGCTTCCTACTTAATTTGCATAAAGAGAGAATTTACAAAATTTCCCACTGAGGTCATCTTCCCTAAATACTTTTGCTATTCTATATGGAAAAGCATTTAAAATAGGGACAGAGGATTCCAAATACATTTTATAATGAACACTATTCTCTTCCACCATACAATACTAGCAAATATAAGGAACAGACAAGTCACTGGGACATCCAAGGAACCCAAATTATTACATTACCATTTTCCTGGACCCCATTAACCTTGAGAGAACTGTAAAGGTCATTAGTTTGCATGGCTAAATCGCTTTCAGCAATTTCTCTAAAAATGTAGAACCAATAACTCTTTCACCCATGCTCAGGGATTTTTTTTCTTCCCTTTTTTAATTATGAAAGATATTTGCATGAAAACAGGATCTTTGTTTCCTAAGGATTGATCCACTTGGTACTTACTACTGCTTCTTCTGCACCTTGGTGACATCATAGCTCTGGCTAAGGAGCTAATTTTAAAATCACAAAGGATTGTGATTTCAAGTAGAAGCAGCTAACCTCTTGTGAAACAAAGACCCTGTTTTCAAGCCATTGTTTCTGATAATAAAATGCAAGAAACACTAAACACCTAAAATGTCAAATAGATGTTTTATCTGAAAATAGATATTAACATTGTCTATGATTCTCTACTTCTTAAAGCTCCAGGAAAAAATTAGACAAATAGACAAAAGAAACTAAAAATGAAATTTTGAATGTTAACAACATTCTTTCTCTACACCTTTGCCAGTGTTGTTTGCCTACAAACATTGGACAATCATATTGTTATTGTATTATACCATCCTCATTTCATGGAGTGATAGCAATCTAAAAATAGGCTTTGAAGATGGCATGATGGCATATTTTATCTAGACATTACTTCTTTTTTGCAAATATAAATCCACTTACAATATTGTTATTGTTTAATTATCCCTACATAATTTAGCATTTTGCTTACATTTTGTTATTTCTGTTATCACAATTAAGAACTGGTTTTCAGTGATTTTAATCTCAGCAATGTGCATATATGAGGATAACCCTAATTGCTATTTATAAGAGATAATTAGAAATATTCCTTCACACAGCGTGAAATAAAATTCTATATCTCATAAATTCCAAGGTATTGGACAAGTAAGAAGAATATAAATGGATTTATAACACATTTCAACAAATTTATACAATTTATAAAATCTTATGACAAAATTATAAATGGCCATTGAGAGCACCCAGGTGACGTCCACCCTTTGAATGAGATTTCAGAAAAGCTAACGAAACATGGACATTCACATTTGCGTGGTTCATATAACTCATGAACCATAGGCTGGAGTTAGTGTGCCACTTC
The DNA here is from genome assembly GCF_029289425.2 of Pan paniscus. Lineage (NCBI taxonomy): Eukaryota > Metazoa > Chordata > Mammalia > Primates > Hominidae > Pan > Pan paniscus. The sequence goes on along the minus strand of NC_073249.2, from coordinate 32,400,929 downwards.
TACTGCATACTACTGAGGTAATCACACACAGCATGGTCCTATTTCTTGTGATTATTTGTGACTCTCCTGGGCCTGAGTACAATAATATGTCAGAAAAGAGAATGCTGTGGATCAGTGGCTTGGGTGAACTATTTAGTTTTGCCCTCTCTGCACCACAGACTGCATGCCCAGCCCCAATTACCTGAATCTGTATGCCCAGTTCTTGTGTTAAAGGAGGACTAGGGGAAGACAAGAGCTGAAACTGGGTTCACATCTTATCATTATTTTACAAAGCCAACTCACATGCACCTGCCACAGTGGCAGCACAGTCTAGGTGTATGTAAAGATATTGTTGTTATGGGTACTATCCATAAGGATACTTAAATCAAAAGAGCCACTCGTTATCAAGCACATACATGCTAAGAACTGTGCTCAATACATTACATACATTATCTCATATTTACAAAATATTTTCAAGGTATTTTTTCTCTGTTATGGAGAGGATGTGATTGAGACTTGGAGGAGTTAATTAGACCAACTTTACACAGCTGCTATGGATACACTGGGATTCAAGCCCATCCCAGGTCTATCGGACTCCAAATTTCTCATTTTTCTTCCTAGTTCAAGAGGTATGTGACATGGATTTTAAAAACTAAAAAAGATCCAGTATTTTACCAACACCCTGGCTGAAAAATCTGTAGATTCGCTTGTTCGTTCAGCAAACATTGGTTGAGTAGTTACTCTGTGATGATTCATAGTTTGTGAGAAGAAACGTATTTTTGTTTTTGTTTTTGTTTTTTGCTTTTTAAAAAAGGGTGGTTTAGAATCTCAGATTGATTCTGAGATAAACTGATAAGCCTCCTTCTTAGCTTCTGTGTTCCGACCATGGCAAACCACTCAACCCTTGCATCTTCAATGTGAAAAGATTAGACATGACTATTCCCATGTTTGTTTCTAAAAGGGGAAACTCTTTATGCTTCTGTTCCAATTCTCAAACAGTATCTACTATTATTCTGTAGCAGATACACCAGTATCAAGCTATTGTTAATTAATAAGCATTCCATGGAAATGTGGGCTAAACAGTGACTTCATTACAAGAGCATAACCTATTTCATACATCTTTGCTTATCCCCAAGATTTTTTACATGTAAAATGTACTAAGTGGAGTGCTATGTTTTCATCTGAATGCTGCTTAATGCTTGCCTTATTATACGTAAGCGAACAGTTATTGTATTAGTTTGCTAGGGCTGCCATAATAAAGTACCACAAACCAGTGGCTTAAAAAACAGAAATTTGTCTCACAGTTCTGGAGGCTAGAAGTCTGAAATCAAGATGTCAGCAGGGTTGATTCCTTTGGTAGGCTATGACGGAGACTCTGTTCCATGAATCTCTCCTAGCTTTTAGCAGCTTGCCAGCGATCTTTGGAGTTCCTTGGCTTATGGCAGCATAATTCCAATCTTTATGTGGCATTCTCCCCTTGTCCCTGTGTCCAAATTGTCTCCTTTTATAAGGACATAAGATATATTGAACTAGGGCCCAATCAAATGATTTCATCTTAACTTGATCTTCTGCAAAGACCCTACTTCCGTAAAAGGCTATATTGTAAGGTATAGGGAGGTGGTCAGGACTTCAACATCTTTTGGGGATACACAATTCAACCCACAAAGGTGATCCTATATAAAGCTTGATTTCTTTAGATGTTTCATAAATTTTAAGCTCAGGTGTCTCCTTGTTGCACTAACTCCAAGTGAAGGACCATGTAGCAACATCGTCACTGGAAACCCACAGAAAAAAAGACAAGACACAGCTTCATGTTTAGAAAGGGCAGGCATTCAGCAAAGCATTGGTCTCATGCAGCAAGGGCCTATGCACTCTGTTTATGTTCCATAGACTTCCATGCCAATTGAAACTCCAGCTATCCACACTATGCACATGTTAAAGACAGATACACTTTTCCATTCAATCAGGGACAATGCCGTTCACCGGCACCAAAATGAACCATGCTGTCATGTAGGATGGTGGCCTCAATAAGATACATCTTGATTTAATGGAGAAATAAAAGTGATATAAGATCATAAGCTAAGACCATCATAAAGTGCATGCAAGCACCCTATACTTTAATACTCCCAAGCTGCTTTTTAACTCTGAGTGAAACAATTTGTCTAATGTCTACAGAAACGGTTCAACTAATTTCTTCCTTTAAGTAATATCAACCTGTCTACTATAATACACCTTAGTGGAAGCTGCCTTTTTTTCTTCGGTTCTTTTTTTTATTGCTGGAACTCTGTAAAGAAATAGGAATGGACGCAGTGCTGATTTCTGAATGACAGGAACTCTCCCACAGAAATAAAGCAAATCCACACTTGATTACCGTCTTTACAGACCCTTCGCAAGCACCAGAGTCTGAAAATGAGTCACGTGGATGATACCAAACTGCCTCGGGCAGTAAAAAGCAGCCGCAGCTTTTCCCTACTCCTCCATTAATAATTCCTTCATTCAATCACACACAATTTTTGAACACATATTTTGTCTCATGTTCACTGTTTTAGGTTTAAATAGGGTAGTGGATATAGACCTCATTGAAAATGTAACACTTGAGAAAAGACTTAAATTACAAAAGGCGTTGATCATGAAATATATATAAAGAATATTTCAAGTAGAGGAAACAGCCAATGCAAAAACCCTAAGATAACGGCAAGTCTGGTAAGCTCAAGGAATAGCAAAGAGGCCAGGGTGGCTGGGGCAGAGACAATGAGAGGAGAGGAGTTAGAGTGGAGGTCAGGGAGGAGGTAGGGGCCGGTTCACATAAGGCTTTCTTGGATACTACAAAGACTTTGACTTTTACTGAAGGAAATGGAGAACCATACCAGCATTTTGAACAGAGAGAATGACCAGACTTTTGTTTTAAAATCTCTTTACCTTAAAAGTCATTTGTACATCAAAAGTGAAAGGCCAAGAATTGATAGCTTAAGCCAGTTCAGCACATGGAAATGGCCCTTCACAATCTCAGCTCAAGTCTCCAACTGCTAATAAGTTTGGCACCATTATAATTTTTTTTTTTAAGAAAGGAGCACCCGGGCATGATGGCTCACACCTGTAATCCCAGCACTTTGGGAGGCCGAGTCTGGTGGATCACTTGAGGCCAGAAATTTGAGACCAGCCTGGTCAACATGGCGAAACCCCATCTCTACTAAAAATACAAAAATTAGCTGGGCATGGTGGTACACATCTGTAATTCCAGCTACTCTGGTGGCCGAGCCACGAGAATCTCTTGAACCCAGGAGGCAGAGCTGGCAGTGAGCCAAGATAGTGCCACTACACTCCAGCCTGGGCATCAGAGTGAGATTCTGTCTAAAAAAAAAAAAAAAGAAAGAAAGAAAGAGAAAAAAAAGAAAGAAAAGAAAAGAAAGAAACAGAGATTATGCACATTGTATAATATTTATTTTAGGGCAGATCTGTCCCTAAAGTTATATGAGCTTAGATTTTATTTCCTACTCATTAAAATTAAGGAGTTGATTCTGACAGTTATCTATAAAATTACATATATACAGTATATTAATACTGTAGGAGTCAGCCTCCATGGTCATCTAGGATGATCTTTGCCCCTGATATTCACATCTTTACAGTGAATAAACAGTAAATCACGGCTGGCCAGTATGACCAATACAATATGGCAGAAGTGATGGTGTGTGACTTTCAAGGCTAGGTCATAAAAGGCATTGTAGCTTTTACCTTGTTCTCTTGAATCACTTGCTCTAGGAGAAACAGCCATTGTGCCATAAGAAGAGGGACACATGGAGAGGAACCAACTTGCCAGCCATATGAGCAAGTCACCTTGGAAGTGGAACCTCCAGCCCCACGCAGGCTTTCATTTGACTGCAGCTCCAGCCAACAACTGGTGACTGCAACCCCCTGGTGACATGCAGCCCCATGAGTGACCATGAGCCAGAATTGCCCAACCAAGCTGCTTCTAAATTTCCAATCAACAGAAATCATGATAAATAAAGTCCTCAGTATTATTTTAAGGCATGAAAGCTTTTGTTACTCAAGCACAGATAACTGTTATATTCCAAATAATCTGTACAGTGATCATCAGTTAGCTACTGTTCAAAACATTTACTTTTGTGGGATATGCTTTTGAATTTCTGAACTCAACTAAACATTTAGTAGTAAGATCACAGCCAGATAAAACTACATCAGGAAGTTGCAAAAAAAAATCTTCATTTGACTGATATCACATTGAAAAAGTACTGGTTTGAAGTGATATAATGTTGGAGAAAGCATGGACTTTGAAGTCAGAAAAAAATGGATATGAATAATGGCCATACTTAATAGCTTGAGCAACTTACTTAAACTAATCAAGCCTCAGTTTCTCAACCTATAAAACAGGGAAAATAATACTTAGCTTACACTGTTGAGAAAATTAAGTGAGATAATATGAAAAAATAATTTTATTCAATAAACATTAGTTTCCCTTTTCTTAAAATGAATCTGAGCCATGTTTGTTTTGTAAAGACAAATACTCTAAAAATAACAATTTAATGTATTATGTAAGCTTTATTTGCTTGTCTCATGGCTAATATTAATACTAATATTAGGCTTGAAATATTAGTATTAATATTAATTAATATTAATATTAATTAATATTAATTAATATCAATATTAATACTAACATTAGGCCTAATATTGAGCTAACCAAACTCAAGAGTATTTACAACCAGTAATTCATTTGTTATTGGCCACTGAAATGGCATTTACATTTTGGAAACAGGAAATAACTAAACAAACACATTGCCCAATCAGATTACCCATAATATTTGTGTGACTTCTAAGACTAGGTCAGATATGAGACTTATTTTCAGTCTGTTGTTTTTCATCATAAATGTAATTTCAATGTCCAGATGACATATGGGTACATACATGGATGGACCAAAAAAATAAAAAAAAAAGAAGTCATCATTAATTCAATAGCACAATTAACTGAGTTTGTGACCTCAAATTTGGAAATATGGTTTGATTCACAATGAATATTCATAATTATCTTATTAATCATAATCTCATAAATAAATAACATACTGTCTTATGGGGTAAAGGGGAGCGAGAAGTTACCAGAATCTTGATCCCAATATCTACAATATTCACCAATGCATAGACTGTGTTATTAAACAATGTTTACATTTCTACAATGTAAAATTGACAGACGATGAAGTATATTTTCCCAGTTCTTTTACTTATCCTGCCTGTTTTCACAAGTTTTAGAGAGGACTTTAAAAGAAAGAAGAATGGATTACTGACTGATATGGTTTGGCTGTGTCCCCACCCAAATCTCACCTTGAATTGTAATAATACCCAGGTGTCAAGGGCAGGGCCAGGTGGAGATAATTGAATCATGGGGATGGTTTCCCCAAAACTGTTCTAGTGGTAGTGAATAAGTCTCAGGAGAGCTGATGGTTTTATAAATGGGAGTTCCCCTGCACAAGCTCTTTTGCCTACCACCAGTAAGACATGCCCTTGCTTCTCCTTTGCCTTCTGCCATGATTGTGAGGCCTCCCCAGCCATGTAGTACTGTCAGTCCATTAAACCTCTTTCCCTTATAAATTACCCAATATCCAGTATGTCTTTATTAGCGTGAAAACTAACTAATATACTGACCAACAATGAAGTAAACAGTACCCAACCCAAGGTTCCCCCCAAATATGGTAAGCCATGGGCATATAATCTAATTATTTGAAAGAAAACAGATTGTGCTGGTTAAGAAATTAATCTGTATAACTATATCAATCAATTAATTTATTCTGAAAATATGTATTCTCATGAATGATGCTGCTTGACACATTATATATATAGTGCCTGTGAAATGAGAATGATATTATCTTGGAATCTAGCTGCCATGATAAATGGTATATCACTTTGAAATCACGGGACTAAAAATAGTAAAAGGGACTTTGGACTTTTTACTACCAAGGACACTTGATACCTTTTAGCGGTTTCCCCCATGAGTCACATTGTTTTGTTTTTGACAATCAAACTGCATTTAGTTAGTAATAATGGTTCTACTCTTATTAATAAAAAGCTATTTATTGCCGATCAGAATTTGTGATTTGCACAAGATAACTCAGTGTTGTCAAAAAGGGAGAGGTGAGTTTATATCAGCCAAACCAAGACCAAAACCAAAGAGATGTCTTAGTTAGCTTGTGTATATTGTGATTTTATGTCTTATTTTCATTAGACTTTTTTAAATACTGAAAGTGAGTCATTCCCCTATTACTTCCTCCAAGGATTCTAAATGAGAAGAACTATTCAGATCCAACCACCTCCTTTGAAGGACAATCATGACCAGAGCGGTAGATGATTAGTCCAAGGACACAGCTAAATAGTGGCATAAGCTGGACAGTAAATTACATATTAAAACAAAGACTGGTGCCTTTTCTCCACTGTGCTAAAATGATTGGAAGTTTGCCCATGACAACTACCAGCTCAATAAGCCAAATCAATAAAAATTTCAATCACAACTGTTGCTTGGCATACACAGACAAGCCCTCTAAAAGAACAGGGAACTCTTAGACACTTAGGATAATGCTAAACAGATAGGACAACTAATAGAAGGACTTGTTATGTAATGTTCTCCCTCTCAAAGTGTCAGAGTCAACCAAAGAGGTAGTTCTGCTGTTTATTGTGTTTTAACTCCAAAGATAACCTCACATTTACAATACCATAAATTCTCCCTACAATGTTGTATAATAACATTAGAATTGGTTCTTAAATGGTTCTTCTGACCATTAGGAAAAAAATTTTTAATAGTAGGTCTAAAACCATAGCTTTCTATGTCAAAATTCTCTCTTCTTTTTTTCTAAGCATTTTAAAGTCAAGTAGCCTATACAAATTTATAGGAAAAGTGCTTTCGCTTACTTTTAATGTGTCAACTTCAGAGCCAGTCTTCATTACTATGTTAATCACTGTGGTCTTTATTAATGGATATTTTATCCCAACTATGTAACAACTTACTTACAGTAGAACAATAACTAATAATTAGGGACAGAATTGGTTCACTCTTAAAACCTAGAGACTAATGATTAACTAACACAACTGAGTCCAGTTTGAATTGGAATGGCTTTGAACTCATAGAATGGCTTTGAACTCATAGAATTTGAACTTATAGAATGAGTCCTTTTGGCTTATCATCAGACTTCTTGTGTATTCTACAATACAGTGTAGAAAAATAAACATACACTCAATGTTCAACATAAGTTATGCTAAGAATGAATTTATAAATCACTTAAAAATGTTAAAAAGAAGACATTTATGCAGCCAAAAAACACATGAAAAAATGCTCACCATCACTGGCCATCAGAGAAATGCAAATCAAAACCACTATGAGATATCATCTCATACCAGTTAGAATGGCAATCATTAAAAAGTCAGGAAACAACAGGTGCTGGAGAGGATGTGGAGAAATAGGAACACTTTTACACTGTTGGTGGGACTGTAAACTAGTTCAACCATTGTGGAAGTCAGTGTGGCGATTCCTCAGGGATCTAGAGCTAGAAATACCATTTGACCCAGCCATCCCATTACTGGGTATATACCCAAATTACTATAAAGCATGCTGCTATAAAGACACATGCACACGTATGTTTATTGCGGCATTATTCACAATAGCAAAGACTTGGAACCAACCCAAATGTCCAACAATGATAGACTGGATTAAGAAAATGTGGCACATATACACCATGGAATACTATGCAGCCATAAAAAATGATGAGTTCATGTCCTTTGTAGGGACATGGATGAAACTGGAAACCATCATTCTCAGTAAACTATCGCAAGAACAAAAAACCAAACACCGCATATTCTCACTCATAGGTGGGAATTGAACAATGAGATCACATGGACACAGGAAGGGGAATATCACACTCTGGGGACTGTGGTGGGGAGGGGGGAGGGGGGAGGGATAGCATTAGGAGATATACCTAATGCTAGATGACGAGTTAGTGGGTGCAGCGCACCGGCATGGCACATGTATACATATGTAACTAACCTGCACAATGTGCACATGTACCCTAAAACTTAAAGTATAATAAAAAAAAAAAGAAAGTAAAAAAAAAAATGTTAAAAAGTAAAATGTAACTGAATAATATGATGATTAGGTAATATAAAGACCCATAGTCTTTATTTAATATTATTGGTGTTAGGCTTATCTGAGTAATCAACATATACAACTTTAATTCTACAAATAACACCATCAATAATTTGGCTTAGTAATCTTAAGTTATGTCTATATAGTAGTATACAATATACTACAATATACATATAACTTCAATAAGTCTCACAGGCTGTGTGGAGCCAACACTGCACTACAGTTACGTTGGAACTGGCTTAATAACAAAGATTAATTTTAACTATAGGTTGAGTATCCCTTATCCAAAATGCCTGGGACCAGAAGTGTTTTCGATTTTGGATGTTTTTGAATTTGGAAATATTTGCATATACATAGTGAGATATCGTGAGAATGGGACTCAAGTCTAAACACAAAATTCATTTATGTTTCTAATACACCTTATATGCACGGCCTAAAGGTAATTTTATACAATATTTTAAATTATTTTGCAAGAAACAAAGTTTTAACTGTGCTTTGACTGAAACCCATTACATGAGGTCAGGTGTAAATTTTCCACTTGTGGTGTCATGTTGGCCCTCAAAATGTTTCAGATTTTGGAGCATTTTGGATTTGGGATTTTCAGATTAGGCATGTTCCACCTGTATTTAGTAAACTGAACTGTGGTCAAGGTAATTTTTTAACTGCTGTGCTGTTTTATTTATTGCCATCAACGATAAAGGCTAGCTTCCCCATAAGTACTTTATCAATCATATCACCAGTTTAAGGCTTATAAAAAATATTTTAATTCTATGTGATTTAATGCTTTCAATAATCCATCAGGATTTTTCTTTAGATCTTTAAAAGAACTGTAATGAGTTCAGAGATGATAGAGATTAAATTTACAGGATACTCACAATGAGAGCAAAAGGAATATTTCATCACCCCATATACATGTACATACAGCATTCTAATGTAGTAGATTGTTTTACTATCCCAAAGCATTAAGATGTGAATGTGACTTCTCAATTTTCCTGAAAATTGTGTGGGTCAAGAGGGAGAGGGCCAGTGCCAACACCATCACCATATGGTTTCAGGCTAAAATTTTAAAAATATTTTCCCATACTTCTATGTTATTGCTAACTCAACAATTTTAGTCTCTTCTTCCAAAGGGGGGAAAAGGGGAAGGAAAGAAACACTAAGTCAATGACATTTTCATAACAAACTTTGAAACACTGTTATGGTGCTGTTGGATAATTCAAGGACATTATCCTCACCCTCAGCTCAATGTCTAAAAATACTTGCAAGGATTATTGTCAAAAACCATTTATGACTTCCTTTTGGAGGATAAGAGAATAATAAACTTCAGTCTTGTAAATATCATTATCAGAATAGTCTCCATAAAATTCTTCTCCTTCCTTTCTTATTCTTAAGCTATTTATTTTGATGAAACTGAGCTTTCTAAACCTATCAAAGAAGATTTTACTTGGACCGACTGACTTCCTTCCTCCTTCCATCTTTTCTTCCTCCCTTCCCTCTTTTCTTCTGATGCTTATTCACTATATATGAACTAAGCATTTACTATATGCCAAACACTGTTCTAGGTGCTAGACAGTCAAAGGCAAATAAGGGGGGAAAAATCCCAAGCCAATTATGGAATTGAGGTGGAAGCAGGTGCAGGGGGAGGAAAGAGCATTAAGAGATGAGTCCAAGAGAAGAGCCATAATACAAACAAGAAGAATGATCTATCAAAGGGATCCACAGACATCAGATCTTCTGCACAGTGTGTCTAGTCTCACATTATAGTCTTACATTTCATCTGCTATGCTCAAATGTATCCTAAAGTAGAACTAGGCAATTAAGATAAACCAACAGCTACAACAACAGAAACTTTAAACCCAGTGCAGCAGACATTAAAATCTTCACCACTGCAAACCATTTACACCTTTTAATTCCTTTCAGCCTGTCTGCCACTGTGAGATATGGGCAACGTAACTATTATTCTCCCCATTTTACAGATGAGTAACTGATTCTTAGCAAAAGGATTGTTCAAGGTTACAAAGCTCAGTAGCAGAACTAAGATCTGGAACATAGACCTCTGATTGCAAATGCAGAGCTTTTTCCATACATTATTTCTCCACAGTCAGAATATATGCTCAACGAAAGTATAATCTAGCAACTGAATTCAAACCCTGGACTCCAGTGACTGCTCTAGAATATCTACATAATGGAATATTAGAAGGCAACCAGTAGGGAAAGATTTCCTTGAAGTTGCATAGGCAACATACTACATTTACTTAGATTGTTTGCACTCTCTAAGTTCTAGGCTGGTGTTGCTAGTGACTGTGAGAACTCTTGGAGTAGAGAGAAGAGCAGAGAAGACACATATTGATAATGAATTAAACCCCAATGGCAACACAGATATCTGTGACAAGTTGCCATGTAAAGCAGCATACCAACTTCTACTACCAGAAATCTTAAAGGTTTTATTTTATTAATCAGGGAAAGTGGCTCTTGATATACCACTTAAGTCCACACCTCCAGGGTTTTGCACTGTGATTGAGTTGAAACAAATTCCACTTGCTTCTGTGGTAAAGAGACCTAGTTAAATAGACTAGCATTCCCCAACTAACTGCTAGCTAAATGAACGTCTTCCCACCAAAAACCAGGTATATTCTGCAGGGCTTAGAAACTGAAGAAACACCATCTTGAGACTTTAATCAGAGATTTTAGTGGCCAGATTTCAAGATCACCTGATGTGATCATATTTGAGGGGATTATTTTTGTATATGTCCAGAAATTTATTTGGAAGCAGTGAAAATATTCTCATTCTTCATGGTAAAAAATATTTTACAGCTCAATATGTCACATTCACTTGCATCTCTGTAATTTCACCTTGCTTCCTTGTTACTAAAATGCTTCCTGCTCAAGTCAATCTGATCCATCTAAATGCTACATGCTTGAAACCAGGTATTACCCCCTTACCGCTCTCACAGCACCCAGCACAATGCAGGGCCCACAGCGGGATCTATACATTGGTCGACTTATTTTTTTAATGCACAATAGTGAAGATTGCTCTTTAAAATTCATTCCATAGGATGGTAGATAATGTACATTTTTGTTGAGACTTGCCTACAAGGGATGCCACACCTTTAAGGGATCAGATCACTGGCTTTGAGGCTTAAAGCTCTCAATTCCAAAAGACACAGAGGGACAGCCCAAGTCATTCAAATAAGCTCACGATTTTATTTCATTTGAAAAGTAAACAATCATAAACAATTAAAATGGCAAGCTATAAAACAAGCATAAAACTTCCCATTGTTCCATGATGTGCAGCTACTACATTAGCTTCATTGTCTATTGTTCATGGTGTTTGGCAAGAATGCTTTAGGCCTGAAAGTTTGCTTAAGGAACACTGGGAGTGCCAGACCTCTACATCCATGTCTCCCATGAGCATATCCCATTGAGTATAGTTTCCTTTTTCTTTTTCTTTTTTTTTTTTTTTTTGAGATGGAGTCTTGCTGTGTCACCCAGGCTGGAGTGCAGTGGCACAGTCTTGGCTCACTGCAACCTCTACCTCCTGGGTTCAAATGATTCTCCTGCCTCAGCCTCCCAAGTAGCCGAGATTACAGGTGCCTGCCACCATATCCGGCTAATTTTTGTATTTTTAGTAGAGACGGGGTTTCACCATCTTGGCCAGGCTGGTCTCAAACTCATGACCTCATAATCCACCCACCTCGGCCTCCCAAAGTGCTGGGATTACAAGTGTGAGCCACCACGCCCGGCCTGAGTATAGTTTTCAAATTTTAAATTGCTCTAACTTACACTCAGAGCATAAACATTAGACTAGCCATGGGCACTTTTTTATTGATGGAGTACAATACGAAGAGATTTCACTGTAGGGGGAAACATCAGCAAATCAGAAGTGCAGAGATGATCCCAGCCAGTCCAAAATGAGGGGGGCAGATGTAGTCATTAACACAATTTCTGATGAATAAACGTACCCTCTTGCATTATTTTGCTGTTTGCCTGTTCTTCATGCTGTGTCTCTTTGGCAAAAGAGAGCCAATTTCTCGGTCTGAAAATGACTGTTAATCACATTTTTAAAAACATATTTTAGCAAAGGATGAAAACACTCACAAATGCAGCTGAAATTTTTAAAGAGAAAGAGTGAAAAGCAACCCCACCCCTGCAGCCAAAACAACTCAGTGTGGGAACAGTGTCATGTTGACTCATCTCTGAAGACCAACTGATTTGTAAAATCATCAGAAATGAGGTGGCTGGCTCTGATTACCATTGTGATTTGCGGGTGTATTTATCCTTTGATAGAAAATCTGTTCAAATGAATTCTCCCACATATATGCCATGCATCAAGCAATGCGCTTGACAGTGATCTTCATAAAGAACTGAGCCTTGTCAGAGGTTATCTTTTCATTCAAAGGTACAAAATGAAAGATGGAGATGTAACTCCACACAAAATTTGGCCCCGTGAAAAGAAGCTATAGAATGACTATCTGAAGAGGCCAAGAGACTTTGAATAAAACAGGCAAAGACCAGGAAAACAATGACCTTGAATGGAAAATTATGGGAAATATGATTAAGGTAGCTGTGTGTAGACCAGGAAGCTAACGTAGGAAAATTAAGAGGATAGGGAAGTTTAATTCTCTTCTATAGAATATTAGCCCCTTACCTCCTTACCCATCCCTTGAGACAGATTAGATCTTAAAATGCCTTTCATCTCTGGTAGACAGGTTGCAGCACCAAGAGGCTAAAATATTCATGGGCAACAGCCTGCAAATTCCAACAAGCCACATTAACTGCTTAGATATACTGACGATACCAAGGTTACCACCAAACGCCATCAACTCATAGTACCATATGATCTGCTTACTATGCAAATGTGTACATACGTGTGAAGTCTGATTATTATAAATAACTCATTTCCCAGCTGCGTACACACTCTACAGAAAAAATGACACATTGCCTGACTATCACTAAAAGATGCCAAGTGAATGTGATTTATAAAATCAGTCTTCCAAACCTGTTTCTCCTGATTTTAGGTTCTGTGGGGAACATAAAAGGAAGTCCCAAGTGAAATGAGAGTTGTCTGACATTCAATAAACAGGTTTATTGGTGGACACTACAATGCTAGAAACCAAGGCTGGCCTTCCTTGGAGCTAGTCTGAGTGGTGACTTGGTAAACTGTGAATTAAGCTGAATCATTGCACTGGCTCTGGAGGGAACAGAGGCTATGAGTGGCTAAATGGTTGCATACTATCCCGCTTCCTCTATACATTAGCTAATTAGTTGGCTGCCTACATTCAAAGCATTTGCTAGATACTCTCCCAAGGAAATAAAAAAACTTCACTCCTCGTTTCAGTAGGTCCAGTCGAGAACCTAGCCTCTCCTCTCCTTGCTTTGGGATTGGTTTTGTCTTGGAGAAGACATAATGTCCACATATGCACAAACACACACCTCACTGTGGGTACCTCATATCTAGTTCCTAATCTAAATTCTCCCAGGGATTCCTCTGTGATCCTGACTTCCCAGCTTCAGGCTGCGATTGCCTTCCTCCTCTTGTGGCTACTCTGTCCCCAGGCTCACCCTCTGGCCCACCTCAGCCTGGATGTCTAGTTTCTTAGTACTTACCTAATTTGAACTACTTATCTCTTTAGCCCCGAGTTTTGTATACAACCTTGTTTTCACTTTTCTTCGTGCTAGCTTGTACCCCCTCTGCAGGATTACATATTCCTAGAAGCCCCACCATCATTGCAATGAGGGACACATTCAGGTTTTGAGGTATCTGAAATGCATGCAATTGAAAAGGGACTCTTTTTAAGAAGATGAGTACACAAATATAAATGTAAAGTCATAAGCAAAACTTTGGAGGGGACCCATGAAAGTGAGGTGACCTAGAGCTTGAGTTTCATCCATTTCTTAATAAATCTGCCTCTGATGTGGACACCGTCATTCTAGTGGATTGCCATTAAAGGCTTTTGGCCCGTCTTCTGAGAAACCCATCTATTTCTACAGCACTTAGGACTTTTTCCTTGAGAATTTGAGATTTTAATAAAACTTGAAAGTGTTTATGCCCATAAGAGGTATGCAATCAATATCTGCAAATATAAATAATAAAAATGATAAGATGTGATCACAGGGACCCCAAACTCTCAATGCATAAAATGTGGGAAAAAGAAGCTCATGAATCCCACCTGTTATCTTGGAAACTGCTACTGCTACATACCTAGCTTGATAGCATTTGAAATAGCTCCTAACTAGATAGTATTAGAAAACCCTTGTTTCGAGTTACTGAGAGCAAGAAAATGACACTGACACTGGCAATTTAGAAAAGGCAAACTCAGAGGCTAAGTTTAGGCTAAGGAAATTACAGAGTACAAGAACACTTCTTCCGTCCTTTCCTTCCACAGGTTCCTCAAGCTGCCTCTCCCCACTGGCCTCCCACTTTGCCCTCAGTAGCTACAATTTGGCCAGAGAGTTCTCAAGCTAATTTCATACACAGACCAGTGAGCAAGAATCCCTGCTCCTTTTTTTCCTGAGTTCTTTGAATATTACTGTATTATATCCTCAGGATTTCTATTCATAGTTTGCCCTAGGGCTATTGTAACAAAGTACCATAAACTGAGTGGCTTAAACCACAGTAATATATTATCTCAGCTCTACAACTTAGAAGTTCAAAATCAAGGTGTTGATAGGGGTGGTTCCTTCTGAGGGTTGTGAGAAAATGTTCCAGGCTCTTCTTCTTGGCTTACGGATGGTTGTCTTCTCCATGAGTTTCTTCATATCATGTCTTCCTTCTATGTATGTTGTCTCTGTGTCCAAATTTCTCCTTTTTTATAAGAGGATAATCCTGGATTGGAGCTCACCCTAATTGCATCATTTGAACTTGATTACCTCTGGAAAGGCTCTATCTCCAAACGGGGTCACATTCCTCTGTACTGGACGTTAGGACTCCAAAATATCTTTCTTGGAGTATACAATTCAACCCATAACAAAACTATAAGCAGCTCTCTCTATTAGATGCTAAGAAAAAGTATGTGCAGCTAAGGTGACCATTAGTTCACTGAGCAAAGCAGATATTACCTTAGGATGTCAAAGGGGTGTTTGAAGACTGCATTACACTAATGCAAAAAACAGATTGAGAACTAACATGATGTTAAGTAACAAGTATAAATTTGGCAAAGAATAATGTAAAATTGCATAACTTTTGTTGTTTTGCTTCCATGTCCATGGACATTTGAGCAAGTAAACTCAATACATTACAGCTTTTTGAAGGACAGACAGTCCATAATCTCTGACAATCTATAGTTCCTTTAAATGCCTCTCTGCCAGATAATTTAGGGCTCACAGAAAAGAGAGGTTAAGACCTATCACTTACCCCTGAAGTGTGACATTAGGCTTTAAATGTATTTCATCTCTGGATAAAAGATTGTTTAGTGCTTACTTTTTGAAGCATACATTAGCAACACAGGACCTAAGGATGGCATGTGAGATCATTTTAATTGCTAGGAGGGCCAGTCACTATTAGCTAAATGTCATCCCCCTTGAAAGAGTGGCCAAGCACAGTGCTCCACCTGACTGGTAATTAGAATCTTGTTACCTCCTACCATTAAAATGAGGGGCTGAAACATTAGCACACCAGAGTGAATGAAGAGGGTAAATATGATTTGATGATCATGAAAATGAAAGCCAACTATTAAAGCAAGAGGAACAAGATATGAACGGATTGCATTTAGTGCCCACCTAGGTAAATAATGCTTTATCAGAGCGATGCTCCAAAAGGAGTGAAGGGTGCCTATCCACCCTTCTTTGACTTCCTGCATCTGCTTGGAGGATTCCTTTGACCTTTGTTTTTTACCCCCTTTCCCTCCTTCCAAAATTTACTTTTGTGACTGCTGTGGGTGTTTGGGTTCTTATTTTAATTTATTTTAAAGTTTGATTTAAATTTGGAACCTGCATAAGACTTTTGACATTTATTTCTGGGGGTGTTTTCTGAAGCTGGATGAAGTGGGTGTTGACTGACAGACAGGTTGCTATGGGAACAGCTGTCATTGCAGAGACTAAGGCTTTATTTCCTACTCTTCTTTTGTCAGGCAAAGGTTTGTGGGATATTTTAAAAATAGTATAAGTGCCCCAGAATTAATAGGAAATTGTTCAGTGACTCTTTTCTAACATACCTATCAAAACCTGCAATAGTTTTCATTCTGTACTGCTCTGTTCTGCATATGGATTCATAACTTTTTTCTTTAAAACAAGTGCTTTCCAATATGGCTTTCTCTCATTGGTTGTTTGCTCTCCACATTTCCCCTATGATACTGGTCCTTTATAAAATCATACAGGTAAGGAAATCAAAGTAATAAAAGGCATCCAACAGTCATCCCAAAGAAACATTCAACTAGTGTGACCATGGACTTGGGCGACCTATAAGCTCCATCCTGGTGCTTTATTTACTGGGCAACTTCTTCATCTTAGGATGTTAAAGAGGAAATTCAGGAGATGAGAAAATACATGCAAGTTAAAAGAGGAGCATATAAGTTATCTTAGACTTAAGTTGGGTTCAATTATTTTTATCTCTATTCATTTATTTATTCTCTACCTTTAGTAGCCTCTTGGAGATTTGAGTAGATGATTAAATAAGATGCAGGAGTTCTACATCAAATCCTAATCAGCCCCAAATCTTCTATTTCTCAGGTTGCTCATTCCACAGCGATTCATTACAGCTCCCAAACCAATTGAATTCTGAATACATTCCAAGCATCACTTAGAAAAATGACAAAAAAAAAGCAGAAACCCCATTGAACACTCTGCTCTGAAAATAAAGAAGATCAACCCTTCTCTAAACTCAGCTTTCTATGAACCGGAATCCAATCATCTCTTTTCTCGACAACAGGTACCTCCCTATACTACTCCACATACCCACACAGTGCAGAACCCCGTATAGGTTAGCTTCTGGATTTCTGAAAATAGTGCAGGGGCTGATTGTTTGCATTATTTTGTGTTTTTCTGGCTGCATTCAATTTCTACCATCTCTTCACTGGTCTTTCTTTGCTTCCTTTTACATGAATGTCAAATTTTGCATTTGTTAAGGGCCATCATCCAGACACTGCTGGAAAAGCAAAATTTCACCTTAATAATGTTTCAGATGTACACTACCTAAACAAGAATTAAACTCATAGTTTAGACAAAGTAAAATATATAAAACATAAATTTATTTCCTTGAAACTTGGCTCAAACTAGTATCTTTTCTTTCATCATTCCATTGGAGGAGGTTTATAGGGTTGTTTTTCTCTACACAGGAGCTCTAAGTGTTTATGTCATCTTGATACATGGAAATTTCCTTAATTAACTAAAATTGTGTACTCCATCATATTTTCTCACCTCCTGAAAATACCTATACAAGATGCAAGAGAGTTGTGAGGATCTTAATTACATATGGCAAGCATGGTTTGATATTTCAGGAACCTCAGGTTTTGTTTGTGTGGGGGGTGAGAGGGGGCAGCTAGATTTTTTTTTTTTTTTTGAGACAGAGTTTCACTCTTACTGTCCAGACTGGAGTGCAATGGCATGATCTTGGCTCACTGCAACCTCCACCTCCCAGGTTCAAACGATTCTCCTGCCTCAGCCTCCTGAGTATCTGGGATTACAGGTGCATGCCACCACGCCCGGCTATTTTTTTGTATTTTTAGTAGAGATGGAGTTTCACCATGTTGACCAGGCTGGCCTCGAACTGCTGACCTCAGGTGAACGGGGGTGGCTAGATTTAAAGTGAGAAAGAAATATGCCGAGAAAGTTTGTGTCGATCTTATGGCTGCTTTCAGGAGTAGACTGGAAGGGAGATCTTAGAACAGAGAAAAATGATGAACAAAATAAAAGAGATTAGGAAAAGAAGCGAGTGATAGTGTGAGAATGAAATTCAATTGAAGAAAATGTTAAAAAGTGCTGAGAATATATTATCATAATGCAGACTGAGATAGTCTGCAGCTTACTCATTGCAAGTATAACATTATTTGTACATTTTTAATAAAGCCAAGTGCCATTTCCTTTTTTTTTAAGATTGTATAATGGAACAATTACTAAATTTGGAGTCAGATGAGCTAGAATTTGGCTGTCATGTGATCCGATATGTGATCTTGGGCAAGTAACAATTTAGTTGAGACCATCTCTTCCTCCAAACAACACCCCGCCTCCCTACAACCCAGAAAGCATTTAGAAAAACTGTAAACTACTCTCCAAATCTAAGTTATTATTATTGTTTTCATCTTTTTTCTCCTTCTTTCCTTCATTCTCCAACTTCTACTACCAGTTACCATCATCATCCTCATCATCATTGTCATTATCATCACTAGGGGAAAGTATCTGGGCTGGAAATCCTGTTTTAGCATTTGTTCCCTGTAGTCACATACTTATAAATGATTTACCTACAAATTCCGGAAAAGAACCATCAAAAGAGATTTTCCTTATATCTCCTCTATTTGACTTTGCTGATCATATCTCTAAAGCTAGGTGTTCTGCTACATTTTGCTATAAATGGATCCAATTTGGCCAATGATATTAAATTATTAATCTGGAGTAAGCAATGAGTATTTATGTAATTCACTGACAAACTGTAATTGTCAATTAGAATATCCAATGCCTATATATCTAGGCATATGTCCATACAGTTTATCCTCATGCAATACAGGAAAATTGAAAATCCAATAAGTAAACTCTTTTACTAAGAGACATAACCGAAAAGCCTGTTGTCACTTTTTAACAGACTGCAAATCAATAAGTGATGTAGGGCTTTACTTTTTGGTAGCATTAGGATGTTGACTTCAGCAATAAGCATGCTATAGATCAGAAGTTGGGACAGAATGCTCTGCTATGATATACAAGTAAAAAGCTTCTTATTTTAGAACTGTAGACAGTTAGTTAGCTTATCCAATGACCAGCCGTACAGCTGTACTATCTTGTGGAGTAGAGTGTAATCTATGGCCATCACACTAGTCTTTTCACTACAGCTTCTACCCAGGGAGGGGGAAAATGCAATACATTACAGTGAAAGTTACCAATACACAAATGCAGAAAACCTAATATAATAAAAATAACCCCTCTCAGCCTCATTCACACTGAGAATAAATGAAAATGTTATTATTCATGCTGCTGTCAGACAGGATCATATCTGAGTCATATCAGACACAACTGAATCTAGCTTGATTTTTTATTTACAAGATCCCTAGAGAAAAGAGAATCTACAGAACTCAAAAAAAAAAAAAAAAAGGAGAAAACCACTCCACTGTTTGCAGTGTTCACTCTCAGGACATTTTGGATTATCCTGTTTAAAGTCATAGAGAGGGAAAATTAGAGTTTAATTTCCAGGTTGACTCCTTCCCAAATTTGTTATTTTAGGCAAGTCACCTAACTTTTTTGTGCCTCAGTTTTCTTCATGTGTTTATAGTGAGGTAAGAATAATATCTACCCCATAGGATTTCTGGAAAAAAAAATCAATTAAAATAAAAAATTCTTAAATATCCTGAAAACTGTATTATGCTATATAAATGTTAGTTGACAGTAATAGTTCATAGTGGCAGCAGTAGCAGAAACAGCAATAACAAAAGGCACACATCATCGATTGCATAACCCCTCAGCAGGGCCATAATCAAACACGTTAATATTCCTGCAGCAAAAGATATGAATATTGACACTTAGTGGAATAAACAAAAGAATATAAATTGCCTGCTGTCAGTCAAGGTCAGATTTTGCTGCCTAATAAGTTTTGTGGCCAAATGTATAAAATGAATTTAAAAATAAAAACCAGCAACAACTTTTTCTGGATTTCAGAATTATGGATAAATAGATTTTGCATTTGAACTAATAAACCAACATACGAGCCACACTTTACTATGGAAATAATGGTTATTAAATGTCTTCCTAGCTGTTCTGCATCTCAACTATTCTCATTTCACTTTCCTTCCTAATCTAATACCTCAACTGTTTTTTTTAAACTTATCATTCCATTGCCCTTCTTTTAATACTCTCCAGTCTCTACATTGCTAGGACAAGTTTCCAAGCATAATAGGAAGACAAACACTCCCAAATATGATGACAGTTTCCTAGACTGGTCCCGTTTCCCTCCAACCCATCCTCCACCTAGCAGTGAGAGATCTTCTTAAAATGAAAATTTAGATGTGGCACCTTTCTGCTAAAATCTTTCAATGCCCTTCCATAATTCTACTCAACAAAGATCTAACTTTTTAATATCGTGCACAAAGCCTTTTCTGAGCTGGTTCCTGCCTCTCTTTCCAGCCTCATTTTGCTGCTTGGCTCCCTCCTTCCCCATCCACAAAGCCCATATTTCAGTCCAGCCAAATGACTTGCATTTGTGAATATACAATTTCACAGCGAATATACAAGTCAATATACAATTTCTTACCTCTGCATTTTGCTCACACCGTCCCTTCTGCTATGACTGTCCTTCCCCAGTTAGGTCTGCCAGGTAACTATTACTCATCCTTTGTCCATCCTCTCAAAAAAAAATTTCATCTCTGAAGTCCACCCTGTCCTTTCCACATTTCTTCTAACACTCATGCCGTCTTAAGCCAGCAGCTATCATGCCCTAATCACATTGCCACGCGGACCGCATTATGGCACAATTACTTGCTATAATTATGCATCTACTCCTCTTCCCAGACTCTTAAATAGGCATCCCTGGTACAGCAAACTGGCACAGGCACTTTACAAAGTGAGTGCTTAGTGAGCATCTGCTTCATGAATAAAAGTGCTTCCTATAACTTTTCATCAAAACTACAGATGTTCAAGGTATATGAAAAGCCACCACTCACTAACTTTAAAGTTGGAGAAAAGTTCAGATGTCTTTTATTTCTCAGATAAAATTTAGGTTTGTTCTCTAACTGTAGTTCTCATGGAAGAACTATTAAACAGTCTGGTGCTCAAGTTGAACAAAATTCTCTGCTTTTTACCTTAGTCTATTCCTAAAACAAGAAATACAAAGCATTTAAGCAGGTATCACTAGCACTAGACAAAGATTAGAATTTAGCCAACAAGAGTTTGCTTTCAAGTTGCAAAGCTTTCAGAGAGAGAAAAATGCAGAGAGAGGACTTAGGTCCATAGAATTTTTCATAAAGGCATGACTTTCCCACCACTTCCAGGGGAGTTACTTCATGTGTTGGTGACATTTGCTCTACATGCCAATGTCTGAAAATCCCTGGCATCTACCACACAAGCATATCCATGGTAAGGAGAAAAATGTTCCAGAAAGAAAAATGCTTAGAGTGTGCAAGGATAGTCTTGACAGGAAAACCTGCAAGGACCAAAACACATGTCTGAAGGACTCAGATACTATTCAGAGACACTACTAACTAGTACATTCCAAGGGTATTTGGGATGAATAATTAAAGATACTTTATGTATTAGGAAACACTGAGCCTGTCATATTCGTTCTTTTCTTCCACTTATCATTTTTGTCTTTATAGAAACCAGGTTTCTTTTTACATTAGGAAGAGCAGAGTCATCTCCAGGTGGGAACGGCTCTGTCTTATCTTATTCATCTTCCATGACTAGTATAGTGTCTGTCTCATAGAAAGCTCTTGTTTATTGAACAAAACTAAAAATTTTCACTTAGAGAACATACTTTCAAAAATCTCTTTCTACATCTTAGCTCTAATTAGAAAGTATTTCTAATGTACTGATTTGGGTGACTGCTTGGAGTTAGGGCATGGTACTTTTTTACCCGAGGATCAGGTACCCAGATAAAATGACCTGAACTCTGGTATCCCTAATACTACTTGCCATGGACCTTCAGCCACAGGCTCAGTCAAAGCCACAGAATAAGTGACAGAACACTCTCCCTTTCCTCCTCTTCCCTGAATCACAAAGGTCCTGGTATTCCCTCACATGGTTTTGCTCAAATAAATAAGGAGGCATGAAATAATCCCGGGGAAAAACAGCACTTCAGTGACAATGAATTAATCACTAAGGAGAGCCGATATCACAGTACCATATTTTAAAAATAACAATGTAGGAAAGCCCCAGTAAAATATGACAAATTTGCAGAACTTCTGGGTGGAGTTTGTAAAATACTCACTTGTCCATCAGACACAGTCTATCTTCTTCTGCCTTGGCCTAGAGTGCTATTGCTTAACTGTAGGGATTATCTACCACAACATTTTACAATGAAGAAACTGAGACTTGAAAGGTAACTTATGCAAGTTCACACATTCTAATATCCAAGGGAAGTACTTCCTTCCTCTCCTTCATATCAGAGCTTTGTCTTGATAACAGCCCTACTTGAAATGGAGAAATGACCAGTATCTTCTACCCTCCATACAAAATGCTTCAAAGATGAAAGCACAATTACAGAGTTTAGAGGGCCTAGAACACTTGTTCAAGGGGGGCAAGGACAAGAAGAACAGGAAGTGAAATGGGACAGACGAGCTCTTTCTCTTGTTTAAGACTTATAAGGTGCTGTTGAAAAATCTACGGATAAGCATCTTAAATCATGGTAAATTACACACTGCATGCTGGTGACTCGGTCATGGAAAATTATAAAGCTACGTGATGTCTCATTTGTTGTGCTGAAAACAAATGTAAATAAATTACTGAGAGAATCTCATTTACATTTAGAAATTCATCCTGACGCATGACATGACTACCAATTTTTTTAAAGATACTTTGAGAAGAAATGCCACTCATTAAACCCAGATCATGAGGATCATAGTATGAGCTTGATTTGGTACAGGGTTTTCAAAGCAAGGAAACACTACCCTTTCATACTAGGAGAACCCCCCCATCCCCCAACCCTGCCACGCATACACACACACACACACACACAGAGAAAGAGAGATACACTCACTCACTCACACAAGGGAGAGGAAATAGCATTAGGCTTGTGGTTGTTTCTCTTTTTCTAATGACCCATCTGCTGTTCCTCACGTTCACAGACAACACTCTGGACCCATTGTTAGTGGGACTAGCTGGTTGCCCAGTAGAGTGGATGGTTCATGGTGAGCCATTCACAATCTCTCACCCCATTCCACCCATGACCTAAGGCAGCTGGCAGGGGTTAATGGGACAGAATGGAGTTAACTGGCTCCTGCAGGGATCAAACCCATGACCGATCTCATTAACACTCTGCTTTGACCAACTGAGCTGTAAAGCCATGGACTCTCATTGAATAGGAATTGGTCATCAAGTGGCACAGATGCCCTGCACTAAGATGCAGCTGACCTGAAAAGGCAGATATAAAATGCAGGAGATTGATGGGATTTGAGCAAAAACCTTGAAGGGCTTCAGGTCTAGGGTAGCTGTTAGGCTTGTTGCCATGCTTAATTTATCCCATCCACCTCTCCATGACTCCATTCAAATCACCCAGGGCAAAAGCAAGGACTTACGAAACAGGGACAGAGAGTTACAGCACATTGAATGTAATGAGAGCAAATCAGGCAAGCACTTAATAAAAAGTTTTGAGAACTGTTATATATAGTCTAAAAAGCTGCAGCTACAAAGGATTGAACCATTGTCTCTTGCTGATATTACACTACACTTAGCATCCTTTGTGCAATATTGTTCCTTCGACATCGGATAAAATAACCCATCCTAATGCCCTGTCTTCTAAGTGAGGGCCTGGGACTTAAACTTTTTTCCTCTGCAGCTGTGACTATGGGCTCGCTTTCCAGCTCTTAAATGTCCTCCCATCTTTTCTCTTTTCCCCATTCTAAATAGATACTGCAAAAAGTTGTTAAGTTTTGCTTTCCACCCCACAAGGGTAAAATACAATCATTTCCTAAATAGGGATATTATGGTGTGCTCGGTCTCATCCACAGCAGAATATTTACATAAGCCTGAAGAGGTCTGAGAGTTTATTGGTTAAGGGAAAAATAAGCAGGCCATGAAATAATTATTTTTCATTGTGCCCTGCCAAAGCCATTCAGCCAAAGGCTAAATTGAGCTGCTATTGTGATTATTTGAACTGTGGAGCCAAAAGTCTTTGCTGCAAAGCATCCCAGCTGTCCTAAATTTTGTTCTGATGGTTAGTTTTCATTTGGGCTCAGACCCTGCCAAAAAAATGGTCCCCAAAATAGGCGGGTGGAAGGGTTGCTTTATCCAGACCCACATCAATTACCAATTTAGGGCCATTCAGAGAACTTGATTATTAACAAATCACTTCCTGAAACTGTTATGACAGGATTCCCATATGCAAACGGCAAGTTGCTCATTTGCACACAGTGAGGTGAGGAAATTAAAACTAAGACTTCCCAAATTTACTGATAGTCACTTTTTTTTTTAACACTGATTGTACTTTATGGCTAATGAGTTTTTCCCAATGGTCCTCACAGCTGGAAGGCTGCAGCAACAGCAGTTGCCCAGGCTGGATTAATGGGAGCATCGACCCTGTGCTTGCCTGGCACCTCAACAGGTATGTCTAGTGACTGTAGCATTTCATGACCGAGTAAAATGGCCCTTCTAGGGCTTTAGGAAGCAATGTACACTTTGTTTTGTTCAGTTTGGCATCCCCCACATCTGGAGCAATACCTGTCCATTGTAGGCACTCAAGCTGTATGTGCTGGAAAGAAGGAAGGAGGAAAGGAGGGAAGAAAGTAAGGAAGGGAGGGAGGAAGGTAGGAAGGCAGGGAGGATGGATGGAAGGAAGGCAGGAAAGGAGGCAGACTAACAATCCAGTGGGACCTAGAGTTTAAGTTAGTGCTGTCTTCTAAATAAATATTCCTTTTGTGTGCTGGGATGAACACATTTCTGAAAACTAATCTAGTGTAGAGGCACAGAAAATAGCCAAATCAGTTATCTTTTATCAAACCATTACTTGTTTCTACTCTGGCCAAGATCCATTCACAATGGAGAAAAGAAGCTAATGCAATATATTAATTTAATGCATGTACTATCAAAATGTACACTAGCTTAAACAAAAACCAATGTGTCTCTAAAAGATTCCCTAAGATTTTCCTGCAATTTACCTCTCCATTAATATATTTCAGAAATGGAATCAGCTGCAATCGTACATCAATACCACGTAAACCAATAAGGTCCATCTGGAGGGTACAGGAAGGAAAGCAGAATACCAGACACCAGGAGGAGGGTTCCCAGAGACTCTCAGGGAAACTGTTCCTGTTATCTGCACCTACATGGCATCCAGAGGGAGTTTCCTGGAGCTTCAAGTTACTCCCACTTCTTATGGGAGAAGTTTGATGTGCCACAAAGCCAATTCTTCAATGCAGGGGTAGAGCCTGGAGACACTGAAATCACCCTTTGGAGTGAGGGTGGGTTTTTGTCATTTCTGGAATTACTTGGAAGGAGGGCAAAATCTTTGAAAGCAAAATTTATATAACATTAGTTGCAATTTAAAAAGTAATTTCCACCCATATTCAAACAACTCTGGAAAACTCCTTCCTTGAGATGCTTTCCTGGAACAATCACAAGGGTGTGGATTTCCTTGGCGTGTCTCTGTCACGGAATGATTTGCTCCCTGCCCACTCACTTCCCCACCCCGACCCTTGCCCCAAAAACTAAAGGTTAGGGATGGGAAAGGAGAATATTTACCCACCCAATAATCAGAACCTCTGTCAAACATCAGCCATCCCTAACTGTCCATCAGAGCTAACTAGTTCCAGATCAGTCTGTGAAGTCACCATGCATGGCAATGCATGAGCAGATGAGCCATCCTTTAAACAGAGATGGTAGCTAGAAGATACAGTCATGACATACAAGGAAATTCAAGATATCATAAACCTAAAAGATACATTTGAAACACAAAATGGTTTTGTGATTAACAGCAGGGACATAACTGTAGGGGGTTTTCAAATAAATTTAGAGCTGTACAGCAGGGCACTGTGGCTCATGCCTGTAATCCCAGCACTTTGGGAAGCCCAGGTGGGCGGATCACGAGGTCAGGAGATCGAGACCATCCTGGCTAACACCGTGAAACCCCGTCTCTACTAAAAATATAAAAGATTAGCTGGGCGTGGTGGTGGGTGCCTGTAGTCCCAGCTACTCGGGAGGCTGAGGCAGGAGAATGGCGTGAACCCGGGAGGTGGAGCTTGCAGTGAGCCGAGATTGCGCCACTGCACTCCAGCCTGGGCGACAGAGCGAGAGTCCATTTAAAAAAAAAAAAAAATTAGAGCACTGCATAACTTCAGGCTAGGACAGGTAGGTAGTTTGTCATGGCTGCTTCTGAGGACAACACCAGAGAAGTTAGTGCCAAGAAGGACCTTCCCAATCACCCCTTCCACAACCACCCACCCACACCCACTCCAATTCCCATGTAAAAGACAAACACACCAAAGCCTGGAGACATGAGCATCATTCAAAATCACCATCAAATGCAATTATTCTTTTCTTAATTTTTAATCTCTATTTTTTCCTCTCCACCCCATCTTTCCTTTATTGTCCCCATTTCTTCTCAACCACTTTATCATCTTTTAGTTCTCCCTGACTATGTCTCAGGGCTTCCTTCCTAGCAGTTGTAGGAATAATAAGCACTTGTTATACCAGGAACTATTCTGAGAGCTTTAATATTCACCACCTCATTTGATATTCACAACAGCTCTATGAGGGAGGCACTATTATTGTCTGCGTTTTATTATAGATGAGCAAATTGAGGTATAGAGAGATTAGGTGACTTGCTCCAGATTACTCAGCCAATTAGCAGCAGAGATATACTTTAAAACATCCTTCCACTTACATAGGAGGAAACTGAGGCATGAAGAGTTTTAGTAACATGCCCAAGGCCACTCAGCTTGGAAGAAGCAGCACCAGGACTGTGGAGCCCCTGCATACACTCACCACCTTCCTCGTTATCCTGCTCAGGACCCCAAAGCTAGAAGGCTTAAGGGACCAGGAGCAATGCTGAAGCCAAACAGCTGTGCTCGATAAGTCCCAGAGTCTACAGCATAATCAGGTTAAAAAACGTATTTAGAAATCTAGGGAATCAGGAAAAGGCATCCACAGAGTGCTTTTGTTTTGTGAAAACAAGGCAAGAATTATTTAGCATATGTTTCTGCAGAATGATTTTGCCAGTGTCAGTCATTAAAAATAAACGCTTAGTAGGGTGACATCTATTTCAAATAGTTGTAGCCAAAAATAAATTTCTGCTTTAAAAACAAAAAGTAATGGTTTGATAAAAGATAACTGATTTGGCTATTTTCTGTACCTCTACACTAAATAAATAAAGTCTGTCCAGGGCTTTTGGTTCTAACTTCTAGGGTAAATCAATTGGGAAAAAAGTATATGCACAAGAAATTTAACTCTTTTTCAAAGACAGTGGGGAAATCAAAGAATGTCCACAGATCATTGAAAACTCTATTTTAGTCATTTTAGCATGCTAATGTTCTTCCTCCCACCTGCCAAAGCTGTTTGCCAGAAAAAAAGCATAATCTCTACAAGCCTGGCCCCTTGTCTTTGGCCAAACCCTTATGGGTCCAAACACAGCCCCTATCTACTTTATAGAAACTCAGGATCAGGACATAATCAAAGTCAAATGTCCTGAAAATTATTGGGTGAATGTTTATTACATTAATAAATTGTTTTTAAGAGGAAGGGCCATGCCAATGTCCTAGGAAGATCTTGGAAAATATCTAACATATGGTTATATAGTTACACTACCATTTAATTTCCATAGTCCTGGTAAGTCATTTTCATTTAGTTTTTCTATTCTCTCTTTTATACATTATTACTATCTGGAATAATACATGGCCTGAGATGAGAGAAGAAATAGCCAAAAAAGGAAAATTCTTGTAAAATGATAAGAACTAAGCCCATGACCCCCAGCAGAGGACCACATTTGCCCCACTTTTATCCACTGAGGTCACCCGTGCATGGTGACTTAACACCTTGCCTTTAGTTGCCCGACCTCTCATCTGGCCTGCTGAGCCCCACACAATTTTCTGCAACTCATGATTTAATTCCTGTCTGAGTTGGAGGCATAAAAGGAGCTTGACCTGTCACCTGTGTGACAGCCACAGCTCTACCTGCTGACTAGATGCCCTTCTGGATCCATCCCATTGGCCAAATGGAGGGACAGAACATCTTCCCCTTTAAGGAAAAGGAAGAGATGCCAAGAAATGCTTCATTTCAATTAAACTTAGCAGAGAATCAGAACCAAATCAGTCACATTTATTAGAAGACCCTGCAAATGGCAAGAGTTTTGAAGACACCACTCACAGTTAACTAAAGAATAGGTAAAATGTATGTGCACTCAAGGTGATTCACTTCTTCCCAAAGAGTTATGGGTTCAAGGCAGGTGAGGGCTCCAGCTTACAGTTTATTAAATAGCACCTAGGTCCTGAGTTTGGGTGAAACGGTGGAATGCTTCCCATTTGATAACACATGTGGCTATCCGCTTGTGGGTATCTAATTTGGAGTACTATTAATGTGTAGCCTTTCCTGGCAAATCTGCCTAAGGGATTAGTCACCCCCCAAAAGTTCAGTTGAATATTAACCACATTAACTTTGCAGCCTGCAACATACTGTTACACACAAATAGCCTACAGTGCCATGTGGATGACTTGCTTGGCAATAAACATTCCATGCAGAGTCCCCAGTGCAGGAAAAATTGTGTTCCATCAAAAGGACCACCCTGCCAATCCTGGCTGAGAACCCCACCCCCGAACACACACATATACACACACACATACACACACAAACAAACACACACAGAGAGAGAGCGAGAGAGAGAGAGAGAGAGAGAGAAGCCCAGTCTAGGGTATCATGGTTTTATTCAATTGCCAGATTTTCTCTGACTATGTAAGACTCCTTTTCCTTCAAGGTTTTACTGCAGGTCAAGTCCCCCAAGATTGGCTGAAATGATGTATCTTTAAAGGTAAGAATTCTAAATGTTCTGTGTAGATTTTGTTTTAAATCTCTCACCACAAAGGCCACATGTTCCTTCTGTTCCCCAAACATACTGTCCCCAAGAACAACTTCCTAATGTCTATAGTAATTCCAGAAAAGCCACAGAGAATTACTGTCTCCAGTAACCAGAAAAGAATAAATACATCCTGAACCCACATTATAAATAGAAATAGTCACTAATCTTCTGCTCAATGACAAGCACCCCCTTAGAGAAGACCAGCTCACCAAAACTCCACTGAATTATTGTCCTCTTTCCTTACACCCTAGTTCTTCGTTACATGCATTCTTCAGCCCTTACAAACCACCCTTACAGAGGTGATTCAGTGTAATTAGAAATCGAGTTAAATCTTAGGGCCTGGAACCTTTATTTCTTCATAATGTTGTACACTTAATTGCTCTTGCCAGTTAGCAACACAATTATGTTGTCTAGAAATGGAGACAAACAATAGATTTTAGTATTTAAACAGGAACTGAAACTGCAAGCAGAGAGCCGCAAACCACACCATTAAACTGGAATTAAAGCTATATGTGAAAAGAAAAAGTTTCACTCCCAGCAATCATCAGCCTACCATGCAAAAAGAAACTACCCACAGATCAGAAGGAAGGTGGAACACAGGAGGTAAAGCTTGGGTTCCTAGTTTAGGATGGGATTTTATGAAAACCCCAGGCATAAAAATATGACAGGATAAAGTAGACAAATAACAATGCAGGACAACACTTGACCTTTAGTGGTTAAATGAATAAAAGAAGCCTCTGTATTAAGAGTATCCCTTGTGCATAATCATTGCCTCAATGCAGCCTGTCCCCAACCTCTATGCCTACCAAGATTTTCTAAACTAATGCCTTACTAACAGGGTTAGAAAATAGAACAAACAACAATCAACTGAAATTCATTCCATTTTCTAGAAACTGTCACGAGAATCACAAAAACTCAAGTGGCGCACAGATTTGGCCTTGCATTTCCCTCTGGATCCCATGTCTAGAATTTCTATACACGCCCCCACCCCATCACCTCCACAGTGCATGTACATTCTCATTATAATCTACAAAGGGATATCGGTCTTACAGAATAGCATCTTACTTCAGCTTTATGGAAGAAATTAATTCAGCCTCTATCTCCATTACCTCTCCATGTATAGACCTGGAAGGACTTAAAACATGCAAGGAACAACTAGAGTAGGTGTTGCCAGAAGATGCTCCTGCTGAAAAGGCTCTACAGAAAATGGAAAGACTGAGAGAACCCACATTGGAGACAGCAACTCTTCTAATACCTGCAAAGAATTGTGGCTGGTAAATACAGAAGTCCAATACTGCTTTGGAGGACAGACATGTCAAGATATTTGATGCCAAGTTCAGAGGGGCCTGAGCTTTTCCTGTTAGGTGAATTTGCCAAATTGCAGAGCCCCTAGTGAAAATAATTTCTCCCAGGAGAGGGGTGAGAGAAATTTCTGGGTTCAATTTTATGTCTTTGGGAATAGCACATTTTAGGAGTCCACCATCACTATTTCCTTCCAATTACACAAGTAGTTTTTCTGACAAAATAAAATTGGCAAAGAATATTTTCAAATTCCAGGAAGTTTTCACAAGATAGCAAAAAATACACAGGTAGTTCATAGGTTTGTGCATGGGTTATATGCCTAATTACATGGGCATCTGGCACCAACCCTAGCACAGAATTCATTGATGGCTCTGTCTAGC
The DNA here is from genome assembly GCF_029289425.2 of Pan paniscus. Lineage (NCBI taxonomy): Eukaryota > Metazoa > Chordata > Mammalia > Primates > Hominidae > Pan > Pan paniscus. The sequence goes on along the minus strand of NC_073249.2, from coordinate 32,370,280 downwards.
CTCTATCCTGCCTTGTACTTGCATTGAAAAAGCCTCTTCCCAATTGTTTTTTAGGCCCTACCTTGAAAAAATATTAAGTATTGCACCTTATGCCCCTGCTTTCTGAAATGCAAGCATTGCACCAAAAGCTATGTTAGCCATCTCTATGCTACAACACTGGACCCCTCTTTATCTTTAATTTATCTTTAATTCAAAAGTAATTGTGTACCATTACAGCTCAGAGTTTAAAACGAGCTCTCTGAAAAACTTAAAAAAAAAAAAGAAGAAATTAATTCTAACCCTTACCTTTGGCATCTTATAAGACTTTTGGCCATGACTTACCTGTATAAATAGAAAGAACTAATTTACTACAGAAATGCCCATGGGCGAACATGTACTAGCTAATGAAGTGTTCAGCTTTTGCATGATTAACCAGCTGGTGGGGGTAGTGTAAAAGCAGAGGGCATAAAATAATAAGAAAAATTGATTAGCGGTCGTTTTTTAAAGTAGTCCATGAAAAATTCCTTTTTTTATACTCACTAGCTCAGAAACCGACCGTAAGGGAAGAAAAACTTGAATGACTCACCAGGAAACTGAGCAGGCCCACGGCTGCTGTTTGTGTCTTCAAAATTCACTAAGTAGGGAGGCCCAGGTGAAGCAGGAAAAGACACTGAACTGCTTCCAAATGGACTGACTTACACAACAGGTCCTGCCAGTTTTCATAAAGTTAATTTTCTAATATGTTGCGAAACGCATTATATAAAGTTGAAAACTATGACTGGGCTCTGTGTCCATTCAATTTTCTCTCTGGAGCACTCTGCTAGACCACACTTGGCTTTAACTACCGCCAGACCAATTCATTAAGAAAAAGGGTATAGTCTTGAGCCAGAATATTTATACACTTGACTCAGAAACAATCTATTCTAGGGGATATTTTCCCAAGCTAAATGCACTACAGGCCTTTCCTATTCATAACATTCTTTAGCTGGTCTGCAACTCCCTTAAGTGAAAAGAAAAGGAGTCAGGTCCAAAAAATAAAAACGCAGCTGACCAAAAAGAAAAGAATGGCTAAGGAAAGGCACGGGTTTGAGGTTACTTATGAAGCAATGAAACACTCTTTCTTCCATTTGCTTTGATGACACAACTAATATTTACTCAGCTTAGCCCTCCCTTTAGCACAGGGACAGGCATTTCCCAGGCAGGGAAAAGAGAAAAACCGAAGCTGGGTATCCTCACTAGCACACTGTACTACAGCCCTAGATTCCACCTTCTACTGGGATGCTGACCATGTCAAAGAAAGAATAAGGTGGTGCAGAGGCAGTGCCTACACAGAGATTCTTTCTCTCCCTTTCCCTTTCTCTTTCTCTTTTTCTTTCTCTTTGTCTCTCTCTCTCATGGACATGACCATAAACCAAGTGATCAAACCACAAGCCTCCCTGTCCCTTCACTCTTCTCTGTGGCCATAGATAACAGCCGTCTTCCCAACCAGACCTTTCACAGATTTGCAGCAGACCATAAGTAGAACCAGACACTGAGCCACGCATGGGATAAACACACCACCATTACCCGAAACTCAACCATTTTCCTATGACTCCCAGGTAGAGAATCATTAATCCCACTTTACCTTTTAGGTTTAACTGTGAAAAACTTCACAGTGTGGTGGGAAGGCCACTGGCAGGTCTAGAAATCTGAGTTATAGTATGAGGTCTGCTGCTAGCCTAGCTGTGTGACCTTGAGCATACCGCTTAGCCTTTCTGATCCCCAGCTTCCTCATTTACAAAATAAAGTGTTAGACAAGATCTCTAAGCCTTCTCCCAGTTCTAAGGTCTTCATTGTTATTTTTTTCTTTGCTCACTGATATGTCAATAAACTAAAGGAGATGGGCTGAGCATTTGTCAAATTTTACATTATAAACATGTTCCAGGGTTGTGTTGTCCAATGTGGTGGCCACTGGCCACATGCAGTGACTATTGAGCACATGAAATGTGGCCAGTCTGGATTTCAGAGAGTACCTCCAAAGTGCAAAAATATCTTATTCATAATTTTTGTATTAGTTACATTGAAATGCTAATATTTAGGATAAACAGAATGCATTTTTAAAATCACCAGTGCCCAGCTGGCTCAGTCAGTAGAGCATGAGACTTAAAATTAAAGTTACCTGTTTATTTTTACTTTTTAAAATGAAGCTGCTGGAAAATTTAAAATTAAAAATGTGGCTCACATTGTATTTCTGTTGCACAGCCATGCTCTAAAGGAGAGTTTGGCAAACTATGGCTTGCAGGCCAAATCTAGTCAATGGTCTGTTTTGATATATCCTGAAAGCTAAAAATAGTTTTTACATTTTCTAAGAGTTATTTTAAAAAAAAAACTATGTTGTAGAAACCATATGTGACCAGTGAAGTCTGAAATATTTACTATCTCGCCCTTTACAAAAGCAGCTTGCCAACCACTGCTCACACCTCTCCTTCCAGAGTTCGGGTACTACAGTAATACCCAAGTCTTCAACACAGTGCCAGAAAACATGCACTGAGAGAGAATTCCCCTACCAATCTTCATATTCCCACCATTGTCCTAAAGGTGTTGGGAGAGAATAAGAGGAGAATCGCAGAAAGAGAAGGAAAGGAGAGTCCACACTCAATGCTTACTTTTTCCTTGTCTAACTAGAGTAGCAGCAATGCTTACACACATTTCAACCTTACAGCTTTCAGCTTTCTTCTTAAGAGAAAATGGCTTAGCATGAAGAAACTCAGCCAAGGGAGAAACATATGACAACTTTAATCTAATTTTGTAGCATATTTTGGGGGGACACATTTACAGAGACCAACAGATATGCTTTGGCTGTGTCCCCACCCAAATCTCATTTTGAATTGTAGTTCTCATAATCCCCACATGTGGTGGGAGGGAGCCAGTGGGAGATAACTGAATCACAGTTTCCCCCATGCCATTCTCACGATAATAAGTTCTCAGGAGATCTGATGGTTTCATTAGGGGCTTCCCGCTTTGCTCAGCTATCATTCTTCTCCTTCCTGATGCCATGTGAAGAAGGATGTGTTTGTTTCCCTTTCCACCATGATTGGAAGTTTCCTGAAGCCCCCCAAGCCCTGTGGAAATGTGAGTCAATTAAAACTCTTTTCTTTATAAATTACTCAGTCTTCAGCAGCTCTTTATAGCAGCATGAGAACAGACTAATCCACCAACTGCCCCAGTTTGCCAGGATCAAGAGCTTTCTGTGAATGTGGAATTTTCCCCTTGCTAAGGTGCTAAATTCAGGACTGTCCTGGGCAAACCAGAATGAGTTGGTCACTTCAAATCTGACCAATTAAAAATATGGTACTATGTTATATAAAGAATGCAATACTAATCACATTTTTTAAAATAGAAATACCTTCTTTAACAAGCTACCTGTTGAATTTTTGCCTTTTCTACTTTCCTTGCCTTTTAACTACTGAAAATTAAATTTTCAGTTAGTTCTCCACTGACCACTCAGTTCTTTCATTTTATGATTTTGGATCAGATCCCTTACCATTTCTGGGCCTCACTTTTTCCTCTGTAAAAATATACTGAGTAGATAGTGCATTCTTCCCAGTTACTTCTAGTGGAGGATAAAACAATAGACTCAAAGAACTTTGAGTCAATTGAGGATTCACAATTCAAGATTGATGGTCAATACAGGATGACTAGACAACAATTGTCCATAAGATGGATTTTTAAAAGTGTTTTAAATTGTTCAATGTTGTAATTGCTTGAATTGGAGATAACGTAGAACTCAACATGATCCAGCTTCTAAAGAAAAAATTATATAAATGGTACTTCAAACCTAAAAAAGTTATATATTCTGTACATATAAACCTAATGGAGATATTTTATTATTTGTTTCATTATTTGGGGGTGATTGTTTTGAAAACTGTGGATGAAATGATAGTACATATCAGTTTCACAAACAATTGAAACTTCAAGAATGGAATTCTCCATCTCCCAAATGCTATGAAAATATTCTCATTGTTTAGGAAAAGATGGTGTCATTCATTGCATATTAAACACACACTCTCTATGTTTCATCGGGATGCTCTATTGTGCAATAATTGGTCCCCATTGTTACATGCACAATTTGGCTGCTCACATGTAAAAGTAAAACCTCTTAAATAGCTATCTCCACTGATAGCCTTAGGCACAGACCGTCCCCTGTGGCCATGTGCCTGCAGCAACCCATGACTAAGGCTTATGGAAGGGGAGGGGGAGATTCAAAGGGGGTGCACCTATAATCCTTTATTTATATTAGAAAGTCACCCCTGAAACCTCATTAGCAATGGCTGAGTGCTGTGTCAAGTCCTCAGCAAGGGCTTTGCCCAGAGTGGAGTTTGCTAAGGGAAATGTAGTGGCCGATGCCCAGGACAGAGGGAAGACACTGAAAGACAAAAAGTTCTGCTGTGTCCTAGCCCTTCTCCTCTTTGCAGAAGCACCTGTCCCCTTTTTGTGCAGTACCCAGTTCCACCTATGCTAAACCCACAAATCTCAGAGGCCATTTCCTACCTTAACTATCACTGACGCCTCTCCACCCCTGTGAGTTCATACAGTAGAGATGGCCTCTGAATATTGAAGATATTTTGGGTTCCTCCACATTATTGAAATTCTCCCTCCTAACTTCTGAACTCCTTTTATGTCAAAGTCACGCTTTGGAGATTTTGTAAATGATTAATGTTTGGATGTCTTTTTTTTAAGACATTAATTTATTAAGCCCAAAAAAGATGTGAAATATTCTAAAATCAGATTGTGGTGATGGTTATACAACTCTGAATATACTAGAAGCCATGAAATTGTATTCTTTAAAAGGGAGAGATGTATGGCATGTACATTATATCTCAATAAAGCTGTTTTCAAAAAGCCATAGAAATCCAAATACCTTACTTTCAAGTAATTAAGACGCATAGTTACCAGTTAGCTTAATTTGACCTAGTAACCCTCTGCTGTGAATAATAATAGCTAAAGTAGCTTGAGTGGGTTCTTTGGAGTAGGCAGTTCATATAGGGTCTTATTTAATGTTCATAGTAAGCTTATGAGGAAGGAAACACTGTTATTTCACAGATGTGAACTCCATACTTAAAGAGTTTAAATACCTTCGTTAAAGCTATGCAGTTACTAGGGAATGGCAGTGAGATTGGAGCCGAGGCCTCCATCTCCAGAGCTCAGTTTCTGAAACACTGCGCTTATCTGAACATCTAGAACTGGCTTGATTTTTGACTGCCCTTCACTATAAACAACAATCATCCTGAATGTTAGTATCATTCTGAAGAGCCAGACAAGTTCTTTCATCTAGCTATGGCTTGATTTTATACAATAGGACCTACAAAACAGTTATTTACATATAATAGATCCTCAATAATCTATAATTTAATAGGCATTTACTGAAAATAATAATGTCTATGAGATTTTGCAACTTGAATTACATTTTAAAGCATCCAGGGATAAAACGGCTTGCTGTAGAAAGGGATCTCTTTGGCTCCTACATAAATAAAAATGGTAAATATCTTTCGTACCCATATAGCCACATTTTTAGGCTGCACTTATTTCAAGCAAGGTATTCTGACAACTGTTAGAGTTTGACAGTTTGAGACATGTTCTTTTGAAAATTTTTGGTCCCCGATGGTCTGTCTGAAATGCTGCCACTCCTGGGTCTAGCTCGGATAGGCCCGGAGGATTGTCTTCCCAATTCAGTGTAGTTCTGAGAACCACTGGCGGACCTGGCCTTCTGCAGCAAGCTTCACTCTGGCCACAAAACAATTAAGCACATTGCTCTGTCATCCAGGGTACTGACATCTAAACCACTAGGGCAATCACTGCTTCCCATGAGACAAAAGCTAACTTTGTCCTGCAAAATCTTTTTAATACAGATAAGCAAAGATAGGAGCGAACCCAAAGCATGGAAGCAGGTAGGGCAGCGTTGGTCCACGCTCCTGCTCCTCTTGCATCCTGTTCAGAGGTCCAGGAGGACAGGGACCAGGCTGCAGTGCACCATACGTAACATCAGGTACATTCTGTGCCTAATGATAATTGTAATAACACAGACGAATGGTGGGCAAGTAATCCATAATGAAATATTACACTGTAAATTAGAGGGTCAAGACCCAGGATTTCCTGCATTGCATGGAAAAACATGGAAAATAACGCCTTCTAGGTATCTATATGTTACTTTATTTTTAACAAGGCTTTAAAAAAGACTTCTAATTAAATGTCAAATCCCCCTTGCTGATGGAGAACAAGATAGAGCAGGCTAGTCCAGAGTTCACATCTTAGTGGATTAGTGGTGTGACCTTGGCCAGATTTCCTTACAGGACTTGGCCTGAGTTTCATCATTGTTGAAGTAGGAGTAATAATATCTACCTCATTAGGATTGATGTGAGAATTAAACAGATGATGTATAAAAAGTACTGAGAAGCCTGGTGCAGTGGCTCACACCTGAAATCCCAGTGCTTTGGGAGGTAGAGGTAGGAGGCTCACTTGAGGCCAGGAGTTCGAGACCAGCCTGGGCAGCCTAGCGAGACTCTGTCTCAAAAAAAAAAAAAAAAAAAAAGTGCTGAGCCAAGTACCAATGTGGTGTCTCAGTAAAGAATAGCTGTTGTTGTTACTGCTAGTCCTAGTGGGTACATAAGATCTCAGAAATTGAGGAATGAGACCAAGGTTACTCAATATTGCCAATGTCAAAGGAGGCCTGTTTTTTTACTAAATTTCAGACAGTTTTCTCCCCTAGACAATCTTCTCCACAAATCCACCCCCTTCCAAATGTGTCTGGCCACAGAAGTGAGCTATAAACAGAAAAAAATGTTACTAGGCCCTGCGATATTTAATAGGATGTTTTGGTTTAATACAAAAGTCAAAAACTTTAATAAAGTAAAAACTCTAGGGATTCCGTGAAAAAAAAAAAATCAGGAGCTGGAGGCAGAACCATTCCAAAGGAAGTATAAATAACTTGTCAGAGTTTTAAGGAGACTTAGGATTCCATTATTAGCCCAAGTCATATCTATGCCTCTGCCCAGTGTCCTTCCCCATTAATAAGAGTATGGATGATGTGGCAATAGAAACTATCAACAGAGTAAACAGACAACTTACAGAATGAGAGAAAATTTTTGCAGATTATGCATTCAACAAAGGTCTAATATTCAGCATATGTAAGAAACTTAAACAAATTTACAAGAAGAGAAAACCAACATAATTTAAAAAATGGACAAAGGACATGAACAGACATTTCTCAAAAGAAGACATATATGCAGCTAACAATCATAGGAAGAAAAGCTCAACTTCACTGATTAGAAAAATGCAAATCAGAGCCACAATGGGATACTATTATCTCAAGCCAGTCAGAATGGGTATTATTAAAAAGTCAAAAAATAACAGATGCTAGTGAGGCTGTGGAGAAAAGGAAATGCTTATACACTGTTGGTAAGAGTGTAAATTAGTTCAGCCATTGTGGAAGACAGTGTGGTGATTTCTCAAAGTCCTAAAGACAAAAATACTATTTGACCCAGCAATCCCATTACTTGGTATATACCCAAAGGAATATATATTGTTCTATTTATAAAGATACATTCATGTGTATGTTCATTGCAGCACCATTCACCATAGCAAAGACATGGAATCAACCTAAATGCCTATCAATGGTAGACTGCATAAAGAAAATTGTGGTACATATACATCATGGAACACTATGCAGCCATAAAAAGGTCCAAGATCATGTCCTTTGCAAAAACATGGATGGAGCTGGCAGCCATTCTCCTTAGCAAACTAATGCAGGAACAGAAAACCAAATGCTGCATACTCTCACTTACAAGTGGGAGCTAAATGATTAGAACACATGGACACATAGAGGAGAACAACACACACTGGGGCCTATTGGAGGGTGGAGGTTGGGAGGAGGAAAAGGACCAGGAAAAGTAACTACTTAATACTAGACTTAATACCTGGGTGATGAAACAATTTGTACAACAAACCTCCATGACACAATTTTACCTATGTAACAAACTTGTACTTGTACCCCTGAACTTAAAAGTAAAAAAAAAGAAAAGAAAGAAAAGAAAAAAAAAAGAGTATAGGCGATGGAAACCAGCCAATCAGTCAGCAGCGTGACACTTCCCTCAAGCTGGTACTGACCTCATTCCTTTTTAGCTCTCCTCAGTCATGCCCGAGTTGGGAGATGACCACTAGAGAATAATCTCTCTTCCCAGGCCAGAGGAATCACTTCCAAGCTGCTTCCTGTGGACCACAAGGCTGAGTTTGTTCTGCACAAATGGTAAAGGACTGACAAATGTCTCAGGGAGCCTGATCCTGCTCCCTGATAACAAATATTCAGTTTTCCTTTTTACCCCTGATCTGAGATTCCTCTCTAATACCAAGATAAGGTAGATATTTATCCCTTCCCTCCTTTGTTTAAGAGAAGACTATTTGCACTACTCCAAATGTTTCAAATTTTTTCTTATTTCACTGTATTAGTCTGTTTTTATGCTGCTGATGAAAGACATACTGGAAACTGGGCAATTTATAAAACAAAGAGGTTTATGGACTTACAGTTCCACATGGCAGGGGAGGTTTCACAATTATGGTGGAGGGCAAGGAGGAGCAAGTCATATCTTACGTGGATGGCAGCAAAGAAAGAGCTTGTGCAGAGAAACTCTCATTTTCAAAACCATCAGATCACATGAGACCCACTCACTGTCAGAAGAACAGCACGGGAAATACCCAAACCCATGATTCAATCATCTCCTACTGAGTCCCTCTCACATGGGAACCATGGGAGCCACAAGATGAGATTTGGGTGGGGACACAGCCAAGTCACATTATTCCACCCCAGCCCCTCCCAAATCTCCTATCTTCACATTTCAAAACCAATCATGCCATCCCAATGGTCCCCCAAAGTCTCAACTCATTTCGGCATTAACTCAAAAGTCCACAGTCCAAAGTCCTATCTGAGACAAAGCAAGTCCCTTCCACCAAGAGCCTGTAAAATCAAAAACGAATTAGTTATTTCCTAGATACAATAGGGGTACAGGCATTGGGTAAATACAGCCATTCCAAATGGGAGAAATTCGCCAAAATGAAGGAGCAACAGGCCCCATGCAAGTCCGAAATCCAGTGGGGCAGTCAAATCTTAAAGCTCCAAAATGATCTCCTTTGACTCCCTGTCTCACATCCAGGTCATGCTGATGCAAAAGGGGGGTTCTCATAGTCTTGGGCAGCTCTGCCCCTATGGCTTTTCAGGGTACAGCCTCCCTCCAGGCTGCTTTCACAGGCTGGCATTGAGTGTCTCTGGCTTTTCCAGGTGCAAGGTACAAGCTGTTGGTGTATCCACTATTCTGAGGCCTGGAGGATGGTGGCCCTCTTCTCACCGCTCCACTAGGCAGTGCCCCAGAAGGGACTCTGTGTGGGGCCTCCAATCCCACATTTTCCTTTGTCATTGCCCTAGCAGAGGTTCTCTGTGAGGGCCCTGCCCCTGCAGCAAACTTCTGCCTGGGCATCCAGGTGTTTCCATACCTCCTATGAAATCTATGTGGAGGTTCTCAAACCTCAGTTCTTGACTTTTGTGCACCCACAGTCTCAACACCATTAGCTCCTTACAGTTAAACTGTGACTCTATCTTGAATTCCATGATCACTCTATCCCAGGATAGATGGATTGTGAAATGACAGTGATATGGTTTGGCTCTGTGTCCCCACCCAAATCTCATCTCAAATTGTAATCCCCATGGAACCTGCCAAGGTTTGGGGTTTCCACCCTTTGAAGCAACAGCCCAAGCTGTACCTTGGTCCCTTTTAGCCAGGGCTGGAGCAGCTGGAACACAGGGTACCAAGTCCCTAGGCTGCATAGAGCAGGGGCTTCCCTAGGCTCAGGCCAGGAAGCCATCTTTTCTTTCCAGGACTCTGGACCTGTGATGGGAGGGGCTGCCATGAAGACCTCTGACCTGCACTGGAGACATTTTCCCCATTGTCCTGGGGATTAACATTCAGTTCCTTGTTACTTATGCAAATTTCTGCAGCTGGCTTAAGTTTCTCCCCAGAAAATGGGATTTTCCTTTCTGTCACATTGTCAGGCTGCAAATTTTCTGAACTTTTATCCTCCATTTCCCTTTTAAAAATGAATGCCTTTAACAGCAAGTAAGTCACCTCTTGAATGCTTTGCTGCTTAGAAATGTCTTCTGCCAAATATCCTAAATGATCTCTCTCAAGTTCAAAGTTCCACAAATCTCTAGGGCAGGGACAAAATGTTGCCAGTCTCTTTGCTAAAACAGAAAAAGAGTCACGTTTGCTCCAGTTCGCATTGAGTTCCTCATTTCCATCTGAGACCACCTCAGCCTGGACCTTATTGTTGATATCACCATCAGCATTTTTGTCAAAACCATTCAACAAGTCTCCAGGAAGTTCCAAACTTTCCCACATTTTCCTGTCTTCCTCTGAGCCCTCCAAACTGTTCCAACCTCTGTGTGTTACCCAGTTCCAAAGTCTCTTCCACATTTTCAGGTATATTTTTAGCAACACCCCACTCCTGGTACCAATTTACTGTATTAGTGCATTTTCATGCTGCTGATAAATATGTACCCGAGACTGGGCAATTTACAAAACAAAGAGGTTTATTAGACTTACAGTTCCACATGTAAGTGTGGAGGCCTCACAATCATGGCATAAGGCAAGGAGGAGCAAGTCACATCTTATGTGGATGGCAGCAGGCAAAGAAAGAGCTTGTGCAGAGAAACTCCCATTTTCAAAACCATCAGCTCTCGTGAGACCCACTCACTATCACAAGAACAGCATGGGAAAGACCTGTCCCCATGATTCAGTCATCTCCCACTAGCTCCTTCCCATAATATGTGGGAACCATGGGAGCCACAAGATAAGATTTGGGTGAGTACGCAGGGCCAAACCACTTCATTCACTAAATCCATTATAAGTTTCCTTTAAAGCACTTAAATTAAGGCTTTACCCTACCAATTATTTGTATTTGTTTTTACAACCTTTTGATATGTTTTCAGTTTGTATCTCATTATATTCTGTTCATTCTCCTACAATTTGAAGACTGGCTTTTGTTTTTTCCACCCCATCCCAGTGCCTCCCAAATTGTAGTATTCTATACACAGTCACAAAGTAATCAACATAACTGCATCCACTCTGTCTTAAGGTTTGTAGGTTAGGCTCCATGGAAACATATGGAAATAAAGATAAACACCCCTCTCCTACACACACATGAACACACACCACACACAAGAGCAGGGTGAGAATGAGACAGAGAGTGTGTGTAAGGTGAGGAATGGCAACAATGGCTAAATTATTTTAACGCAGTGATATCTTGCACAACATCCCTAATTGCCCTCATGTTCTTAAATCTTCTGGTTCATAAGAACTACGTTGCTATACATTTTTTTAAATTTCAGGCTGGTGGTTGCAAAATGGGTTATTTAGACAGTAAGAAAATAGGTATTTGGACTGGTCATGGAAGAAAAAAGTCACTAGGCTGGTGAGTTCAAATTCTGTCTCTTCTGTGGCTTTGCTGAGAAAGTTAAGGAAGTCATTGCCTTGTCTCCCTGTCTACAGTCCAATGAAGAAGGCAATTAAGAGGATGCCTTGAACCCAGCCTCCACAGAGAGAAAAATATCCCCCTTTTTTTCTACATCACCTGCCCTTGGACTAGAATTTCATAATTCTCTTCAAACTATTCATTTTGTTACTTCAGGATATAGTAAGTAAAGCTATTGCTTTAGTTAAGCTTTTTCAGCAATAAGTTAGCAATCAAAAACTTTTTTTATGCTGATGACTGTTTTAGTTTTGAAATATTTCAAGATTTTTCTATTAAAATTTTTTTCCTATCCTGTGAAATATCTTCACATTGCTAGTACACCTTTACACTTCCAAAAATCCTGTGAGCTTATTTGTTTTGATTATGAGAAAACTGAATTAGGGAGGTTCAGTAATTTGCCCAATAACACACTATTAGCAAAAATTTGGGTTGAGACTCAAACCAAACCAATTTGTCTCCAAATCCTACTCTTTGTACTTATGCTAGCTACACAGTGGACCTCAGTAGATACTATTTGGCCTACTACTCCACTCAACACAGATGGAGGGCCAGAAATTTCCTGGACCTAAAGGAAATACATACCAGATCAATTACATCAACACAGGGAATTCTGAGTTTGATTTGCAGTTTCTGGCAATATATCCCATTACCCTATAGTATATTCAGTTACTCCTTTTTTACATTGGGAACCCTCAACAGCTCAGATAATCTTTTACATTTAGTTCAGTTCCTTTCCTGCTCCCCAATCTTAGTTTAAAATTCTCCACAGAGTGGGTGTAGAGAATTTTAAACTAAGCATGAAAAAATATTCTCATCTTTTTCATAAAAAAACACGAAATCACAGAGACCCAGGGATCTCTAGCTAAGAGGCCCCATAGTCAGAAACACTGTAAAAAGATCATAGCTGACACCACAGTTGGTGAAAATAACAGCCTGCAAGCTGTGCCAAAAGCCCTTTTTCCTCATCTAATCCCCCATCATTCTTCTGATACAAGACAGCAAATGCATTAAATCCTTTAAACATTCATAGCAAGTTGGTATAAAGGTAGTACATTTTAAGAGTTGAAAGAATGTCTATAAACACACTCACACACATATGTATATATCCATCCACAAATAATACTACATAGTTTTTTAAAAAAAATAGGTTCAGTAGAGACTTAAAATAGTCATTTAATCTAATTGATGACATGTATGACAGTAAAGAAGCTAGCTATGTCCAAGTTAGATTTAAGGAGTACATTTTCCATCTTTTGCTTCTCTGGAAAAATCAGTCACCACAACAAGCCCAGTATATATAGTTTTTGTTTATTGTTTCCTCCCTGGAACATTAAAGTGGTCTTGGATATCAGAGAGTAAACAGGCATCTGACTGTCACCCTACCAGCTGGCAGATTCAAGTGTCACAGCTAAAGCCCACACCTGCTTAGTTTCCTACAGAATCGTCACTTTAATTAGAATTAGATATTGGTCTGTGAGTATGTGTTCTAATTTTATTTTTTATTTTAAATCTTGCTTTGGCATGCAATATCTTTTTAGATTCTTTGAAGGGAATAAGTATGCTTATCCCAAGAAACCAGTAGGGTTATATTCAAAGCAATGCACCCAGTAGGTTCACATCATTCTGGCATGTATCATCTGAAACCCATGAGTACCATGTGAGGGCTCTGTCATTTGGCTGTGCTGCTGTCATCTTTTGATGGTCCCTGATAGTATTCCATTTCAGTTTCAAAGAACCCATCACTCTAATAGGTGGGCTTGCTCTAACCATAGATACGTATTTCTGCTTTGATAAAAATGTAGAATTATTTATATTATGGATAGCTCTATTTGTTTTTCTTGAATCACTCAGCTATACAGTATGCTGAATGACATATAAATATAGAAATTATGGAAATAGAGAAAGCATTTTATCCAATGCAGATCCTGAGTTGCTAAAAATGAGTCACTAAAATTTCCCACTAGGGTGGCATTTCAAATCTAACCTTGTCCCAAATAACAACTGACCACCAATTTCTTTGATTCCCAAGAATGGAGAGCACTGCAGTGTGACTCAGGCACAGAGTGTTGGCTGTTTCAGCTTGAAGCACTCACCTAGGAGGAAAGTAAAGGAAAAAATGCACACACACATACACACACAAACACAAACACACACACACACACACACTGCATGTGCTCTGACATCCTGCAGCAGTAAGAGAACACACAGAGGAATTCCACTACCCATCCCTAGCTCCCCACACTCCCCCCTGCCCTTGCCCCACAGGCCCATTCTAAACGTGCAAACAGTATCAGTATAAGTGTTTGTAAACAAGGAACTTTGAAGATGTTTCTAATTCTAATTATAAACAGTCCAAGCTAAAATTAGAAACCCGATCTGTTCACTTTAAAAAAAAAAAATTAAAAAGCTCTCCAAAAGGGTCTATTTAAATAAAGCAGCCAGTAAGCTCTGATTTGGCAAGGAGTGGTGAACTCTGGTGACACAGCCAGGGAACTGCTAATTGTCAGCATTTCCACTGTGCCATGAGGTATGCTTCCTAGTTCCTAGTGAAGAAAGCCATGATTCTCATCCATTGTCATAGTATGATACTGTCTTCTCTGGGACAGGACATTAATGACACCTCTTTACTCGGTGGCCTGATATCTCCCTTTATAACCTCAAAAACATGTTAAAATGCATTCTCATAAATTCCTATTTTTCCTTTTGCTTCCAGCTCCAGTGCAAATTTAATGCCAAACATTAAGCATTACTTGGCATTCACAAACACACACACAAAGACTTAATAATAACCTCTGTATAGATGCTCAAGTCTTGACATCCATCAAGAAACTCAGCAAAGAAGACAAACTTCATACATCTGTAGGGCTATCACACCACATTCCAATCCTAGACCCAGCAAAGTAAGCTGCCCTCACCAACTGCAGCTAAATTGGGCCTCAAAGATGCTTTCCATAAATGGAAAGAAGGAAGCTGGGTTCAGTTACAAAGAGGAAGCTTTTCTCTCCCATTTACACAAACAATATAAAATTGCCAGACTCAACCTGAAAAGTTTGTGTCATTTTCAAAGCCTATCAATAATAAATGAATAGTGCACAACTTATCTCTAATTAACCAAAATTCTCAGTTATATTTCCTAAAATGAAACATGTCATTGTTGGCCCTTTTTGGTCTTACAATACCATTCCTTAGTACTTTCATTAAAGAGCCATCATCTTAACCAGAATTTTAAATTTAGCTACTTTTGTACTTATTTTCATTACTCTTACATTGAGCCAACTTCTCAGGATAAGAGGCAAAGAATAATGGGGATTTTTTTTGCACCCCCATCCTGGCTCTTAAAAACATATATAAACAACAATTTGAGTCATATTACTAAAAAAAAGTGTTAATGTTCTTTATATAGATTGTGCCCATACAGGAACAAGTCAAAAACTAAGAACTCAAAATAGAGAGCTAAATGTCAGTTATCTGGGATTACAGAAAATATAGATAATGGTCCCTCCTTAATACTAACTCACTACATATTAGCAACAGCTTCTATCTCATCCCTTCCCTAATACCACTACCCAGAGCTCTGAAGAAAAGAAAAAAAAAACTGCCAGATTTTAACTTTACCTTTCTCTAATTTTTAGAAAAGATACCGATAGGAATAATATAGCCAAAGGCAAATAAAAATAGAAAAAAAAAGTGTGGATCATTTTACTATTGTACCCTCAATCTCAAGACCCAGTCAATTATTGAATAAGGCAATAATTGGCTTTCAAGTTTACAGAAATAGGTAGCAGACTTTGAAATGCAGAAGCTCAAGGCACGTCTTCTTCCTCCATAGGATGTATAATAGATCATTCTGACATTCTGTCCACTGACCACCCTCCCTTTTGGCTACATGGAAG
Source organism: Pan paniscus (assembly GCF_029289425.2). NCBI lineage: Eukaryota > Metazoa > Chordata > Mammalia > Primates > Hominidae > Pan > Pan paniscus. The sequence continues at coordinate 32,354,855 of NC_073249.2, read as the reverse complement.
TCCTTGCCCAGATTGGCCTCTGTGACTAGCCACTGCACATTAGCCTCCCTAATACCTTGGGCTCTCCTGCCTCCCTAATTTTCTCAACCATGGGGACCCTCCTGCCATCTGTACACACTCACTGTGTTCATTAACTACAGGTCTGTACTAAAAAGATTCATGTAATGACAATTGTATCCCATTGCAAGTTTCTTCTATATTAAATTAAATTAATGTGACCCATTCCTGGAAATCTTTAATTCATCTCTTGTTGGTTCCTAACGTAATTCACATACTAACTATTCCAAACCTAATCTGTACACCTTCACTCCCTATGCTGACCTCCATCTCAGCTTACCAGTGAGACTAAAGGGCAATTGCAGCTCCAGATAACTTAGAAAGAGGGACACAATCGTTGACTATAAATGACACATAAAGTCTGAGTCCATTTTTATATTTTCTGACTGGCACTTTTTAAGAAAAAAACCAGCTCTGCAGGAAAATGGACTTCCTGCCGAAAGCCTCAGCAAAAACAGCCACCAGAATAATTCACTGGCACTGGGTTATTAAAATCCCTGACAGGTATTACTTAAGATGTTAGAAAATTATTCAGGCACACGTGTGCACATATATCTACCTTCTATGCTTGTGCACTCACACACAGACACACACAAACACACTCACATTTTTAGTAAGTACTCATTAAGCTATCTGAGATATTAAAACTAATCACGGCAGTTTTCCTTTAATGTTATCCTCAGCATAAAGAGAAATGAGCCCATTGTCATTTATTTTAAAATCATTCTTTATAAAAAATAGCTAATCTCCAGAAGCACACCTGGTTTATTGAAGTGAATACAAAGATGCAGCATATAGCCTTAATGTGCTCAGCTGGGGAAACATATTTTTTTAAATGAGCATTTGTTAGGGCTTTATTTGCAAATGCAAAACTATCCAAGGCACTCTTTGTGCATGTAGAGATTTGTCATTTCAAAAACCACATTAATATAGGAGGATTCTCATCAACCCCTAAAAGCAGCAAAAAAAAAATTAACCCTTGCGGGATTGTAAACGACAAAAACCCCATAAGACCAGGTCAAAGGAAGTTCAGGAACCAGGAAACCATTGACACAACCCAGAAGTGAACCCAAGAGAAACTTCTAACATAACAGTCTCCCCACAAAATCTCCAGACTCATATATTCAAAGTGAAAGGATCTGCAGAGTTCACTCGGGTATTAAAAGTGGGAGAAAAGGGGGGACCTGCTAGAGTAAACCCATTAACTACCCTTGGGACCTCCCAAAGGAAAATGATGAGAAGTCTCGAGCTTTCCCTGATCTCCTGAGATGGCTGGTCTTTGTGAGGAGGCACGAGGTTGCCCCAGTTGCCAAGGATGGGATATTGGAAGGTTTGCACAGCAAGGCCATGTGGGATAGCACGTGTGGCTCTTGGCCATGTTAACCGGGCGTTTCCTAGATACGATGGCAGTTGTCGTTTTTTTTCCATTTGATCAGGGAATGTAATACATCTTCAAAACAATTTTCACCCAACTGGTCAGAGATGTTAAAATCCAACCCTGAAAGCCTCCCTTGGGCGCTTTCCCTCAGAGGCACACTGTCCTTTGCTGCTATGTTTCTTTTGAAATATGTAATTTTCACAAAAAAATCTTTGGAGTGTTTGCTTCTTTAGGATTTTTTAAGTATTTAAAAATAAAATCAAAGTATATAGTTAGTATAGATTGAGATGCCTTTCCATTTGGGAGCAGAAGAAAATAATAATTCTGCTAAATTATTGTTTAGCAGACAAGAGGAACACAATAAGAGCAAGCAGGTTGGCATTTCCAGTGCTAAAAAACATAATGTCCGTGCAGCTCACTGTGACCCAAAAGAGTTAAGGCATGTCGCCAATAAAAGGAATTATGTCAGGAACCACAGAGAGCCTATGCTGCACATTCCTTTAAAAAAAAAAAAACCTAAAATTAGTGCTAACTTTTTCTACTTATACCCCTGATGGATACTAGCATAATACCAGGAGATACTTCCTAACTTTTAATTTTATATCCCTATAGCACCTAGCACAGTATCTTATACAAAAGAGATGATCAAGAAATAGGTGTTGGATTGACCAAATGAATCCACCTGCTAGCACTACATCATGAAAGACATGTTAGCCAAGTACACCTAAATTAGTTTACTCACTCTTTAGCTTAAAACCCTTTGATGGCTTTCCATTACCCACCTTCAGATAACATTCAAGAATCTTCTAATTATTTAGCTCCTACCTACATTTATAGCTTCATCTCTCATCAAGAATTTTGCAAGTATTTGGGGCATAAAGTAATAATAAAGTTGATTTTTGAGAGGAAAATCTTAAGAATCACACAGAATGGGATAAGAATGGAGATATGGTGGCTCACGCCTGTAATCCCAACACTTCAGGAGGCCAGTGCAGGAGGATCTCTTGAGTCCAGGAGTTCGAGACCAGCCTGGGCAACATAGTGAGACCCCATCTCTACAAATGATCAAAAATTAGCCAGGTGTGGTGGTATGCACCTGTAGTCCCAGCTACTCAGGAGGCTGAGGCAGGAGAATTGCTTATGCCAAGGAATTTTAGGCTGCAATGAGCCATAATTATGCCACAGGCACTCAGCTTGAGCAACAGTGGTGAGATCCTGTCTCATAAAAAAAAGGGGGGGAATGGAAGATATGCAACATCATTGGAAAGAGACAAAATTATTCCTTAGTTGGTAAGATTTGTTGTAAGCTGATTGAATATATTAACATATGTAAGTGAAGGATGTGTTACTCAAAAAGGGAGGCAGCATGATCAGCCATGGGATATGCCATGGGAGAAGGAGTACTAATCAATAGACTTACATAACATCTGGTCTCGATGGTAAGCCTGTGCCTACCATGAAGTGGTTGTATCAAACTACTTATCATTTGAATAATCTAGTTACCATCTTCTAATTTAATACCCATCTACCAACTTTATGATTATAATGTGATTTCCTAAAGAAGTATCCATTTTTGAGCCATAAATCTGTATATCCTACTGATTACTAAATATGTCCACTTGGATGTCTCATAGGAACCTCAAATTTGGCATGTCCAAAACTGGGCTAATCCTCCCAACCAATTCTTTTTCCAGTGTTTTGCATCTTGGTAAATGGCACTGTCATCCATCCATGAAACCCAGAAACCTCAGACTCTCACATTCAATCAATTCACCTCATCTAATTAAGCACCAAATACTGTCAATCCCACCTTCTAGATATTTTTCTAATCCATTAATTTCCCTCCATCCCCATTGTCATCACTCAAGTCCAAGCTATGAATATCTTTCTGAGGAGACCTTGTTTCTATTTTTAGTAGGGAGAATATTTTGGAAATAATAAATAGATGCATTAAATCATATTCTGTTGCACCTATCCATTTTCACAGCTAGGCCATGATGATCAGTGTTCCAATGGGGGAAGCAGATGGGAATGACCAAGAAGAAAGAAGACATTTTTCAGCTTTGAGTCTCAAAGCTGACTTGCTTGATCTCTGTAGCTAGACAGAAGCCTCAAAAGCCAGGCTTTGTACAAAGAGAGAAAAGGAATTCTAAATCCCATAGTTAAGTGCTTTGGCTTTTATACTAGATTGTGTGTTTGACTATAGGCCAAGGGAGAGAGAATATGCAATGGAACTAGAGAAAAGAAGTAGCCCACATTTCCAGACCACGGTATCGGGGAAGAAGAAGAAGATGGACAGAGGTAGCTGTAGCAGACCAAGAAATATGTGTAGTAACTCACTTCTCTGAAGTGCTGGATCAGGTGGGCATCTAAAGAGTCTTTCTCTCCTTCCTATTTGAGTCTGTCTTTCAGGGTCCTCCCTAACTAGAGCAGCCCAGAGTAGAGGTGAAGGTAAACACGAGTTAGCAGAGAGTAAGTGTAAGGGTAGCTTCCCAGTTGTCTCTTTGGCTTCAAGGTAGTAAAGCAGGATCTAGGAGGTCCTGTGTGCTCAGTGGAGGGACAAGGGCAGTCACTGACGGTACTGGCTAGAGAGGCCACAGAGGGCTTGGGCTGGGAGGTGGAGAGTAGAGGGTATTCTATTGGATTCCAGATGGAACACGGAGTCAGACTTCAGACAGCCATGATGCAATAGTGTCAGAGAGAGCTCAGGTGCAACGAGGCAGCAGAGGGGACTGCCAGGCCCCAATCTAGCTGAAATAGAACAGACATTGAGTTCAGCAGCTACAGAGTTCAACTGCAAATGGAGGCAGGGCTGCATGACCAGGCCAACAACAAGGGTGCTATTCCTGCAGAGGGCAGCAGTGAGGACCCAGAAGTCACCCAAACACTCCTATGCAGAAACCAGGCCCCCTTCCACCAATGCCACAGGCACAAGAAGCTCTTGCATTCCAACTGGGTAGATAACTCTTGACTCAGAAGTCCCCTGAAATGAGCCATTTTAAAGGAAAGGAGACTAAATGTATCTGGAGAGACTAGGATATGATGTATTTCCCTGTTACCCACTGGAGTCAGAACTTACGAGGAAAATCAGAGTAGCCAGAGAAAATGAAGACGTCAACATTTTCTTTACATGTCTGAGCATAGTGTGAGTAAATTTTCAACTCTGCAACATACCCTGGCCCCACTCTATCTGCTCTCAACTTGTAGCCACAGTGGGTTTTGAAAATGCACATTGAATTATACAGTACAGGTTGTGAAAACGCTTCCCATGTCTTCCTTTGCCCATTGGATAGTGATCAAAATCCTCACTGTGGCTAACAAGCCCTTCATAATCAGGCACTCCTTTCCTCTCCATGACCACCTCCTGCCTTGCCTAGCTCCTCTGTCACTCCAGGGCCCTGGTCATCATGGTCTCCTCAGTTTCTCGAGCTAACATTCTCTCAACACAAAATGCTATCTCCAAAGCTCCTCCCTCACTCCAAATTCTATTCATCATTCAGGTTGGAACTCAGCTATTTCTTCCTTAGATAAGCCTTTCCTGACCAGGATTTTCATCTCTGAAAAATTCTTGGTTATGCAAACTAATTTTCTGAGTGTAGGAATTCTCAGAGCCTTTACTATGCTACTGTGAATCTCCAAGAAGGAGAATGAAGCCAGCACAGTCTCCTAAACATATTTGCCTGGGGTACAATTTTCTACATCTCACAGAATTGCTATCTGCAAGAAATCATTTGATAATTGCTGACTTACGAGATTCACAGAACCAAGAATCATGTCTCTTTGAAGACCAAAGCATAACTAAAAGTAGTAAAGCTTCTTGGAAAAGAGAAGATATACTATGCCTATCAAGGGGAGAAACTGTTGAATTTGTTTTGAGAAGGTGCTAAGGCAGTCATATAGCAGAGAAGAGAAGAAGAAAGTATAACTTGTGTGTCCATTGGTACTGTCAAGAAGATCTAGAGGTGAGTGTAGGAACTTGCCCTGTGTAGGGCACTCATGATCTCCCCACTGGGCAAGGTCCTCCACCCAATTCCTTGGCCCATGGTTGCGGCCTGAGCTCCAAGCACCACAGGCTGCATTAGAATTGGTTCCAATCCAGGGAGACCAGCCAGTGTCACTTGTGAGAAGTCAACAGCAGCTTTTCTGGCAGCCAGAAGAAAGAGGCCACAAGAAAAGAAAGTGATTCAGAATGGGGCAGAAAGTGAAGTGAAAGCAGCTGGTCTTCTCTGCTCCCATTTGGGAAGACTGGATGGAAAGGGCTTAGCTCTGAGACACAGATGCCATCATTCTGCATAAGCAAAATAAGTACATCTATGAACAAGAGCAGAAGCATGAGAACACTTCACAACAGAAGATTTATGGCATTATCCACAAGGAGCAAACGTCACTGTAAGTCAGATGTGTTTGAATCCCATTCAAGGGAATTTAATAACTGAGATGTCAAAGAACCTTATTAGAAGGCAATCTTACCTATGTGATCCTCTGACCTGGACCTCAAGGATCATCTACAGTGATGTGCCAAGATATTTGAGCCGGGGGGGTGAAAAAGAACTTCTGGCAACACAGCTTAATAAATGGATTCTTTGGCCCAGAGAAGTTGCTGAAGTAGTAAAATGAGATGCAGTCCAACAAAAATTAGGTTACACATGAGAAAGATCTTGATAAAATATAGCCCTTCTCCAGAAAAACTACATTATTTTGTATTAGATGGGATAGACCACATAACCTGTGCAGCTTTATCATCTGAGGTCTTAGGTCATTTGGGGACAACTCAAGTTTGAACAAGAGGAGCCACACATTCTGCACGTGAGTGAAGCCTTACCTGGAGGTTATTGGTGGAGAAGCCAAGCCTCTCCTCCTGTTCATAAGAAACTACACAGAGAGGCAGGTGACTGGGGATCAATTGACAAAATGGCAATCTCCAATAGCCAATACTCTCAGAATGATGTTATGATTGACAGAGCAAAATTTCCAGGGTAGACTGAGAAAGCTCAGGCCATCCACTACCCAAACCGAGATGTGGACCACATCTCTATTCTCTTAGCCACTGCCTTTTCCTCAATGTTTTTGTTTACAAATGGTCACAGCAGATAGACTCTCACCAAAATAAATGAATCACAAAGCTAATACTCAGTAAGTCTGGGGACAGTCATAGCCCAGCTCACTGTGTTACCTGGGCTTGAATGTCAGTACGGGCTATTAGAAGACCCTTCTAGGGCTCCAAATGATAAAAATAGTGCTGTTTTAGATGACTGCTCTGGTCAAGGAACATTGCTTTGGCCATTCAGGTTAGAAATAGCCAGGTGTGGGAAGGACTCAGTGAACAGAACAGACTCCAAGGTGGAAAGAGGAATCTTTTTTAAGGCATGCATATAGACTGACAAAGGGAAAAATGAAATCGGGAAGAAAGGTTTTGTGAAAGACTTTTTTCCTCCTTATTTCATATCCAGGATCTAAGGCCTAGTACTGGCCAGAAGGCTGAAGTCAGCAGTTACGTGTCCTCAGGTGGTTCTGAGATAAGAGCAGAAGGAGTGGATAATGGGGGCGGGGGTGGGGGCCAGGGGAATTGTAAGACTGGGTCATTCTTGGCTTGAACCTAAGAGGGTTTCCCTTTAGGTATTATCCTGAAGAAAGCTCCAGGCAACCTTAGGCTGATTCTTCACTTGTCACTTCTAAAAGGTGAATCAGTTAACGCTTACAATGACTGACTCTGTCCTACTGTTCAGGTTCACACGCACCTTCTAATGATAAGAAACAGGCTTCTTGGGCTTCTCCAGGCAAAAACTGAGAGGAAGCCAACATTATTTTTGCTGTTACTGCAACATCCAAATAACTTTGCATCTGCTGGAGCCTCCAATTAAAAGGGCAATGATGATGAGTCAATGCACCCCACTGGCATGGGCCATCCTTTACTTATGTTTCAGAAACAATCACTGTTCCATTTTCTGTATTAAGAGGTGAGAGAGAAATGAGCCATATGGAATAGGAGTTGGCCCGAGAGACAAGATACCTGGGTTATGGCCTGACCATGCTTTTAAACAGATGAATGGCCATATGCAAAACAACTTATCCCATCTGGAGTCCTATTCTGCCCTCCCATCCCCATACTCCTTTTTTTTAAAGACAGGGTCTCACTCTGTTGGCCTGGCTGGAGTGCAGTAGCACAATCATAGCTCACTGAAGCCTCTAACTCCTGGGCTCAAGCAATCCTCCCCCCTCAGCCTCCTGAGTAGTTGGAAACCACAGGCTCACACCACCACACCCAGATAATTATTTATTTGTTTATTTTAGAGACAGGGTCTTGCTATGTTCCCCAGGCTGACCTCAAACTCCTGGGCTCAAGCAATCCTCCCACCTCAGCCTGCTAAGTTGCCCAGATTACAGGCATGAGCCACTACACTCAGCCTATTTCCCATTTATAAAATACAGAAAGGTTCTGTGAAAATAAGAATGGCAAGAGCATAGAAATCACTTTGGATGAAGTACTCGATCAAAATGATTTCAAGATGTAGAGGAAGACATACTAAGAATGCAAAATGGAATTACACCTTGGATTTTTAGATTGAATTTTAAAACTATGAAGAAAGTGTCACTGCAACTTCAGCAGAAGTGCCAGAGAATGAATTGAGATGATTCAAAACAGATCAACTTTAAGATTTGGTGCAGAAAATGATCTCCACATATCCAAAGGCACTTTGGGCAAGCCTGAAGCAGATGCTGGGGCAGGTTTCATAGTGACTAAACGCATCAACATCAAAAGAATCTCCATCTGTAAATCACTCCACGTGAATTATTTGTTACAGCTTGAGTAGTAACCACATATTACATTCAGGTTAGAATGTTACTCTGTCTCACTCCCCATCTTTCTAAAAGGATCTAAGAGAGACCTAGGTGTTCAGAACCAGGAATTTAATAACATCTTTGACAGAATATCCAAGAGTTCTTCAAAAGAACCAAAGGTTTCCCTTGACTTGACTGAACATTGCTAGACTTCCAAAGGGACAACTGCTAGTCAATAACTAAATAAGCACTTTTAGAAGAGGATGGCTTCTACCTTCCTATTGGGGTGAGGGATAATGAGGACTGCAATCTGGCTAATGTTGATCATTAACAACAGCAGGGCATTCCTTAAGTGGTTTCTCAGAGGCATTCTGGGGCAGCTGGTTAAGAAATCTTGTATCTTCCAGCCAGAGTCCATGGACTAGTCACCCTTGATCACTAAAAGGGCTTTACATATCATGGGAGCTTTGATGAAAATAAATAGACCTCCTAAAGATGGACATGGAGATCCAGAGGTACCTTGCTTTCAACTTCCTTCATTCATTCTTCCTTGGTTATATCAAAATTGCATATCCTTTACCAGGCACAATGATGTACACCTGTAATCTCAGCTGGGAGGCTGAGGTGGAAGGATTGCTTGAGCCTAGAAGTTTGATACCAGCTGAGGTAACATAGCAAAATCCCATCTTAAAAAAAAAAAAAAAAAAAAAAAAACCAGAAAGAAAAAAAGAAAAGGCTGGGCAGGGTGGCTCATGCCTGTAATCCCAGAACTTTGTGAGGCTGAGGCAGATAGATCACTTAAGGTCAGGAGTTCGAGACCAGCCTGGCCAACATGGTGAAACCCCGTTTCTACTAAAAATACAAAAATTAGCCAGGCATAGTAGTAGGTGCCTGTAATCCCAGCTGCTCAGGGGGCTGAGGCAGGAGAATCACTTGAACCTAGGAGATAGAGGTTGCAGTGAGCCGAGATTGCACCACTGCACTCCAGCCTGGGCAACAGAGTGAGATTCTGTCCCAAAGTCAAAAAAAAAAAAAAAAAAAAAGAAATAAATAAATAAAGAAATGCCTGCTGTAATGGGGTTGCAAAAACAAAATCTCAAAATGCTGTAGAAAAATTATGTCATTTGTGTTTTAGTCATTAGATGTCCATAGATTATTCAAGAATAAATATTAATACAAAAAATTGCATGTTACCAAAATGAGTTCTTGTGTTCCAAATAATTTGCATGGCATGACAAATAAATTATTGGCCTGGTTTCTAAAATGTGGTAGTTGTTTTGTTTTTTACCCTGATAGTGCAGAAGAAGAGTCCCTTTGTGTTCTTTTGCCAGCCACCAAAGGGCTGGCTATCATCATGGTTATTATCACCAGACATGGGGGCAACATGGGAAGAAGGGGTTGGCACATTTTTCTAGGAGTAAGGGCATTTGGAAACTCCATGGTGGGTCCCAATGGCACAAAGGCTCTTGTGTATGGTACTACTTTACAAGAAAGGCTCAGCCAATTCCTCAGCAGCTGTGAAGTTGTCAGCCGTGGCGTTCTTTACAAAGCTGGGTGGCTGCTTACTGCTGACATGTTTGGTTTTGAGCTCTGAAAAAAAAAAAGCCTCACTGGAATGTTGAGCTAGGCAAAGACAGCAGATGCCCACAATGAAAAAAGCCCATTGTACATCAGGTGCTTAGGAAGTTTCTGGAAACTATTGACAAAACATGGGTATTTTTCTACTAAGTTTGCACTTAGCCATTTCAGTTGTTTTTCATCAAAATCTCTCAACTTCCCCCTCCTGTACTTGACAGCCAGATTAGAGATGATCCAATAGGCTATTGATCATACTTTCTTCTAAAGGTCATACTGGGGGGGAGCATAAATGCTCAAGAAACCACACACTTCTCTAAGTAAGAGGCACATTTTATTTGCCTTCCTATTTAACCTCATATGGGCTTTTATTAATACCAAAACTCAGAAACGTCTTGGAAATGTCCACGTGAGGTTTGGTATAGGGATCATTTTCTGAGATTTTCTCAATTTGAAGGTCGACTCAAAAGAAAGGACAAAATATGTGTAACAATCTTCCTAGATGTTAGTCTAAGCAAAGACTACTTAACAACATATTTCAGTATCTTCTAATGGAAGAAAAACAGTCTCCCTTCGAGGAGGTTGCAACACCAGTTCCTGGGACTAGATCTTGCCACAACTGTGTCTATTTAGGTTGTAATGACCTGAACAAAGCTAAATGTATGGCTACTGTGGTTATTATACAGGTGCCTGGCAATAAAATACTATGCCTTAGCAAATAAAGAGACATAGGAGGTGAAGAAAGGTCAAAAAAAAAAAAAAAACAGATGAGAAATCAATGTCAAAAGAGGTCACTTTATGAGCTTCAAAGGGAGCTACGGTCATTGATTATAATATCACTGAAACAACACAGGCCCTGTGAGATCTGAAATTACATTTCCAGTCTGAATTTATAGAACTCACTGCAGACTCTGGTTGTGATTGTAGCACATTAATGGGGGCCTACCAAGTAAGCATGATTTAGATGGGCACAGGCAGAGGTGAATTCAGTTTTTCCTGGGTTTAGATGACTAGGTGTGCGATCAAGAAAAGTTCAGAATAGGTTTCTTCTGAAATTTAAGGGACATTGCTGGTAACAGTTAGGGGCTAGAACAAACTTTCAAAAACACAAATCTAATTATGTCAGTGTCTTGCTTACAAACCACCAATAGCCCTTTTTTTCATGCATGATGAGGTTTAGAATCCTTAGACAATAGGCAAGGCCTTTCTGGTGAGGTGTTGTGCTGAACCCCTATTAACCTCAAAGGGAAAGCATGAGGTTCAAGGGGTAGAAGAAGAGACTCAGAGCCAATAAACAAGATGTGGGGTTTCATTAGGGAATTATAGAGGGGAGAGAGTCCAGTGGTGGCTGGCTGTACAGGAGAACCACCTTATATACAGAAACAGTCCAGTGGCAGTGAGCTGCACAAGATATCCACTTTCCTACAGTCCAGTGGCAGGTTGGGCAGGAAAAAAACTGCAACCACTTGCAAACAGTATGCACTTTATATAACATTTCCACTTAACACCCTCCCCTTAACGCCCTCCACCTGGCAACCTTCATGTACCCCAAAACCAGGGCTTCAACCCCCTGTACAGCCATGGGATAGGCTGGGGCTCAGATGTTCCTCATAGACAAAGAATGAATCTCCAGGTTGGCCACTTCTGGATTCCCTCTTCAGATATGCCTGCCACACAGGGTCATTCTAAGGGTATGCCTAAGTTATTGCTCTCAGGTACATTTACACTACATGAGGCCACTAGAGTCTCCTTTTCAGATCATCTGAGTCTCCAACTATACTAAAATTCTTTCAGTTTTCCACATCCACTGTCCTCTTCCCCACATCCAGATGTCTATACAATTCTTTTCTGGCTGCAATGCCCTCTCTTTTCTAGTAAAATATTCCTTCATTCTTTCCTTGTCCCTTTTCCTTTTCATAGTAGATCCTAGGCTCACCAAACTGTATCTCCTTTTCTCCTTGGGTACACAGCTACACTGCCCTTCCCAGCTTCCCTTGCTGTCAGGTAGGTCTACATGATGGAACTCTGGCCAATGGAACATGGGTGAAAATTATATTTAACATTTCTGGTCCCTAAAATCCTTTCTTGAGATCCTCCATGTTCTCTTTCTCCCAGTGATTCCAATTCTGAGGCCCTTGGGAGTGGCCTTGGGTCCCTGAATAACTACTTGGAGCAGAAAAGCCTACTCACCAAACCCTGCAATCCATGTTAGACTGTGGCGTAAGTGAGAAATACTTTAAGACACCAAAAGGATTAGGGTGTTTGTTAGCTAGTCTACTTTGGCCAGTGCACTCAACCAGATATTATTAATTACATTTTACTTATTGTCTTTGTGGTTATTTTTATAGGTCACCATATATTATTTCTGGAAGAAGTCTAGGTATAAATAGAAACTCATGTTTATTAAAGGAAAGAATTTATACTAAAACAAAAGCAAAAGTATGCAAGACTTTTTCCACTTCTGGGCTGACTGGCTGAGTTGTCTAGAACATGGTGCCATTGATATTGTGTTGAGGGGTCCAGAAGAAAGCCCTTCTGTGGGCCCAGGCTACATTCCTTTCTCCTGAGCTGCTGTTTCTCAGATGTATGCCACCAAACATAAAGGACACAATTTACAATACTATGAGGGTAGGGGGAATTCTGGAAAGATTCTGGCCATGATGGCAGCATAGTTTTTCAATCCTTTGACTACTACACAAATAGAGCAACTAGATAACAAAACCCCAAATCCCTGACAACATTTAAAACAAAACTAGGAGACAAAGTTTCCTCTTGAAGCCCAAAATACCAGTTAATGGGGCAAATCACCAACTGCCAGAAATTCTGCATGGAATCAGCACCTGGGTGGGAAGAAGAAGGAAACAATGGGTATCTATGGACCTGAGAACAAGAGAACCCAGAAGAGCTAATAGTACTCACTGGAAAGTTCAATGGGCCACTGTGAAACAACAGCTCTCACTGGGAGGGGTTTTATCCTCTTTACCATCTGAGTACAAGGGGCACATGGGAAGGACTGAGGGAGATGGAGCAGTTGACTCCCCATGAAGTGTGCAGCCACCTGGCACCCTTCCAGCGTAAGCCCCCACCAGTGAGAAACTACTGAGAGTGGCTTCACATTTGAGCCATATGGAACAAGAGTCTAAAGAAAGAGAAAGTCTTGACCAAAGTGGTTGAGGAGAAAACAGCCAGGGAATCTCAGGAAGCATCTACCATATCTACCATATTTTTAAAATGCTACACACACATGAAAAGGAAGTTCTGTGAAGTTAGTGAGATTTCCTGAATCATACCTCATTCTAAAATGTCAGAAAAATTAAGTTCACATAAAAATGAACAATGGAATAGTATCAAGGTCAAGGTCAAATCCCATAGAAAGTGATTATAATTACAAAATAGAATAAGGAGCAGAATAGCATCTTATAAAAGCATGCTGAAAGCTGTTACCTATAATTTCAAAAGAAACTTAAAGACATTAAGAAATGATACAAACTACCAAAGAACATGACCATCTGATTAGAAAAGCTCATAAATAGGGAGACAGGACTGAAAAAAATGATTATAAATAAAAGAAAAACTCACTTCAGAAATGTCAACTAAACTAGAAAAAAATAAACAGAACAGATAATCTAATAATAAATATAAAGGTGAAAAGGAGGAAAACTGAAAACTCTGAAAGCAATAAAGAGATAAAAAGGATTTAAGACAACCTTGTCCAACTCACAGCCTGTGGGCCGCATGTGGCCCAGAATGACTTTGAATGTGGCCCAACACAAATTGATAAACTTTCTGAAAACACTATGAGATTTTGTTTGTTTGTTTTTAGCTCCATCAGCTATCATTAGTGTTAGTGTATTTTATGTGTGGCCCAAGATAAATCTTCTTCCAACGTGGCCCAGGGAAGCCAAAAGATTGGACACCACTGAATTAAGAGAAAAAAAAATAATGAACATAGGCAAAGAAAATTGAACATATGGATAACCAGAGATTATAAGTAAGAAAAGCAAGGGAAGAGAACAAATACTAATAACTATAATTCAAGAAAATGTCCTGAAGTACAAAAAATTGAAATGATATTGAAAAGCTGTGCCATATATCTGAAAATACTGACCCAAAAAAGACCAATAGCAAGACATATTCTAGTAAACTCTCTGAGTTTCTGAGCAAAAAGAATACATGGCTTATAGTATAAAGAAAATTAAACTATCATCAGACTTTCTAAAGCAAACGCTTTAGGCTAGAAGAAAATAGAGTAGCCTTCTTAATATGCTAGAAAAAAGAAAGGGGTTTTATATCCAGCAAAACTGACTTGCAAGTATGAAGGACTCAAACAAATTGTTATGAATATGGACAAGAACTTAGAGAATATTGTTTCCATAAGTCCTTTCTGAGTAGCATATTTGAGAATGAGCTTCCGATGATCAAAATAATTAGAGAGAACATCAGCATAAGGACTGGCAGTGAATATTAAGTATATAGTTACTTGTGGATTTAAGTTTAAAGGGGACTAACAGAGAGCAGGGTATCTGATGTCTCTATGCTCTGACAATGTAAATAGAGCACAACTATTTAAAAATGAAGGAAGGTGGGACAACCATATGCAAAAAATTGTTGTAATGTTTTCAATAACCACATTAGTACTAGTATTAGTATTGTCCTCCTGAGATTACTGTGCATATAATATGTGATAAAACAATGATCACTATTAGAATATTATTATTCTATTATTCCCTGTGTCCTTGAGGGTCCAGATATTTTGGGAAGGAAGGCGATCTAACTGCAATGCAGAAGAGGCTAAATAAAACTCTGTAAAAGTAAATTTGAATTGGAGTACTAATATGAACTCATAAGTTCATAAAACATAATACAATAAACTATAGATATTATAATGTAAATATAGAATAAACTATATAAAATATAAGATAATATAAACTAATAAAAACTATAAGTAAAATATAAAACTATAAAATAATAAACATTATAAGCTATAAAATAATAAAAATATATGAATAAACAAAATAAATTATAGCATATTATAGAATAACTATAGTATACTATATAATAATATACTATATATCCACAGGGATCAAACCTGAGTGTGATCCAGTCCCAGATGCCAATTTACAAGAAATGCAGGGGACAGAGGAACATATTGAACTGCACTGTGAGCCTGAACTCAGGCTCAGGTGAACTATACTAGTTACTACATTATTATTATATAATAATTATGATATACTATATAATAACCATGGTTATTATATAATAAAGTAAGCTATAGTGTAACTATAGTATATAACTACATATAGTTTATTTTATTAGTTTATATAGTTTTTATAAGTCTCCCCTATTCTACCCTTCACAAATGTTAAGAAACAATGACCAACCCAGTACCAACGCGCATCCCTAGCACCTAGATTGTAGTCGTCAAATAATATTTCTTACCCAAAGAAAGCAGAGCTTCTTGGAGAAACTGCTGATTTCAGGTCTAGGAGGGGAAATTTATAGATATGCCTGAAGAGTCTTATATTGCTCCATGGCAGGAGAGCTATCAAAGGCTTTTAAGGCTATGACAAAAGGACTCAAGAACCAACTTGCTGTTGCCCCTGCTGGCTAATGTGGAACTGTTTGAACTTCAATAATGACTGTAGTCTTTCCAACCACCACCTATAGTCTTGCCAAAGGGATCAAACCTGAGTGTGATCCAGTCCCAGGTACCAATTTGCAGGAAATACAGGGGGCAGAGGGACATATCAAACTGCACTGTGAGTACATAATATATACAACTCAGGCTCAGAAGAACTATACAGGTCAAATGGCTCTGGACCCTCAATAGATAAATTGTAAGGAAATAAAAGGAATTAAGGAGGAACTTAATGATTAAAAGAGCATTCAAGGGCTTGTCATTTTTTAAATGGGAAAGACTAGAGTGTTTGAGGATGCACACTGGGTGACAAATGCATTTTTTAAAAATACAAAGAAATTATTATTACAATAGTATCATGATTACTTATGAAGAATACAAAGGATTATAATTGGGTAAAGCACATGAAGGGGTTTTGGGGGTGGCAAAAATTCTATCTCTTGTCCTGGCCGGCATACAATACATATATAATATGCATATATATGTATATACTTATGCAACATTAATACAATATATAAACATACAATATACTAGGCAATGCATTGTATTCATGTGGATTTCTCTATTTGTGTTTTAATTACAAAAATATATATATTTTTAAAAGACTATGAGTTTCTCACTGCCATCCAATCTCCTACTGAGAAGACAGTATAAAGCACATGGTTGAAGTGGAAAATAATGTTAGCAAATCATGACTGAAGTCATATTGTGAAGGTTCACAAATATCTTTGCAAAGTTATATTTAATTTGGAAGATAATGTAGACTCTCTTAAAAGATTTCATGAGTCCAGCAACTCCCCCTTTCCTCTGAACTTCTTAATGTCTCCACCATTTACTTGATTCTCCTATTTGGATAATTAAGATGAGAGAGCCAAAGAAATATGCTGCAAAATAAACCCTTGCTATACAAGTAGTGTCAGGCAGGTGAAGAGTGATGGGTTGGTGCCACGTTCCTGGATTCAGCCACCTTAACCCTGTTTATTGTGATTTAATAGAAATCCACTCACTGTGCCATGCATATAAAATTAAGTTTATCCTAAGATTTTTGCCTTTTCAAGCATCTAAATTCCTCAGTTTCTCAGAGAATAGGACAGGACCCAGAAGAAAAAAGTCAACTTTGAGTAATAAAATCAAAATGATATTGAACACTAGATAGATGATAGATAGATGATAGATAGATAGATAGATAGATAGATAGATAGATAGATAGATAGATAGATAGGAAAAAAGGAATAAATGCCTCTGAGAATTCCTAATGCCTGAAAGCTCAAAACAAATGTACAGGAATCTTCTTGAGATTGTGGAGAAGATATTCCTTAGAAATAACTACTTTATATCCATTATTCTATTTTGAAATATATCAAACTTCCATGGGTAGTCTTTTTTTTAGTATGTTAAATATTTTTAGTGACCACAAAGAATAATCATAAGGGATCTTATGGATTTGTGCTTTTTTCCCCCCAAAAAAAGTCTTCAGTTCTTCCATTCCAAATTATCTATCCAGGGGGATTTTCAGGAGTTAACAATGTGTAAAATGTTCCTTGTTCAAGACAAAGACAAAAATGAAGCTTTTTAAATTGCCCTTGTCACAGTTAGGATAAAACAACCTGCCTATCACCAGAGCATGATTCAACACCCTATTACCGAAGCATTACCTTCCCAATTCCTTCAGAAAGAGGTGGAGTTTGAAATCGCAAATAGATAACAAAATTTAAGCCCCCAAAGAGAGAGAGAATATGTATCAAAATAGCTAAATGCATGTAAATAAGTACTAAATTTAACAGACATGAGTAATGCAAACCTCACAGGAGCCATCTTGCCTAGGACTGCTTTCACGCTTCCAATTCAAAGGATATAAATGAGCTCCCCCCACACTTAAATATGGAATAAAAAGACAGTTGCACCGGACTATAGAAGAGGTAAGCCCATATTCACAGAGGTTTTATTAAAAACAGGAAAAGGTCAGTCCTCTTCCCCCAAAGGAATGTCCAGGGCTTGTAGGAATTATTACTCCAAGATAGTTTCTTTATTAAATTTGCTGTGCAGAAATAGAAAAACAAGGCCAGGGGAGAACTAGAAAGACACAGAATGTCTTACTTTTGTCCAGCCTAAGCACTGCCACAATCTAAATTTAATGCCAAGATACCTCCTCTTCACTGTATCTATAAATCAGATACATGTAAAAACCTAGAGTAAATCCTTAATGAACCAAGAAATTATGCAATTAAACAATCCACTAATGATAAATATGTCATCTATGTGCTTTCCTCAAAATAAAACAAATAAGATAAATTCAGAGTATTGTCCCAGATATAACATCTGCAAAAAACCTCCCTGCTCACCAATGACATGAAACAGCCATCTACATTTTAACCTATGTTTGCTTCTAGTTAAAATCAAGCATTCGTTAATGAATTAGTTTGAGTGAATTTATAGATTGAGGGCAGCCCAGCACTGCCTTGTTTAGCAAACATTTTTCAACATGGGCAGTCACAGGGAAATCTCAAGCCCAAGTTAAGTGCCAACTTAAAATGGATTCCCGAGACACCCCTGGCGTGTGAATTAATTCTATTTGTATTAATATTTGGAATGTCACGCAGGATGCCGCAGCTGGTTTTGCATGACACTCTGGCACTCTCTCCACAGCATTTTTATCATTAAAATGACCATGTTTTAAAAGCAATGACATACCGTGTGAGAGACTTTATAAGAGTGAGAAGGATGAAAAGCTGGAAATTTCTCTATTGGCCTCTGCCTATTAAACACCCTACCTTTACAACAGCAGGACACATTTTGGTGTCAAAGAACAGGGCACTGTATTCAATTTCGGTGCAGTGAGGGGTTTGAGTAATCCTGTCTCTTTACATTTGAGATCACAGCACTTCTAGAAAAGTCAACAGAATCAGCTGCTCCAAAATAATATCCACAAGTCAGGCATACTCACACAAAAATACTCCTTGTGAGGAGGTAAGAAATTAAAATAACATCTGGCAGAGAAAAATCTGTTCTCAAGAGCTAAAACCAAAGAGGAGTGTCAGAGCTTGAGGTCTTCTCTTTGGAAAGCCTCTGCAACCAGCACTACTGGTTTTGTGGCAACAAGACAGAGCCAGTTTAGATCAGTGAAAACTAGGTACAAACGAATACCTCCCTTCAGTCTACAGTTTCAAATGTTTCTTAACATCAAACACTTTTACGGCTTGGAAATGAAAACATCACCTGGTTTGGGTTGTATTTCTTTCCCTTCCAGGATTCTGGTGAAGATGGCAATAAAACTAATATGGCTACAGAGAGCAGGAAGAATCATGAAAACAAGGATAAGGTGCACGCTACTTCATCAGCTCTTAATCAAGAAGGAACTCTAGTATGTACCTATGTGACCAGCTGTTTTCTATCTCCGTTGAGATCTAACAGCAGGATCCATTCTAGGAGAATATCTGATCTGGGACTTCGGGGTTTTATATATTGTTACCCTTCCCCTCCTCCTCCTCCTCCCTATTTAATGGGTTCTAGAAAAAGCATAGGAGATTGCAGTTTCAGCAGACAGGGAAAAGAGGGCTGATATGCTTTACATAGTTATTTTTATATTTAATCCAAGAGCAAGAGAGGACTAAGCAACCCAGCTGACTCTAAAAAGCATTTTAGGAAGTTGGCAACCGAACAAGCCACCTCCTGCTATCTCCTACTGTGAAGTAACTGTATCCAGGGTATAGATATGTTCCTCAAAGATATCAATAGCACAGATAATTAAGTTAGTGCAGCAAACTAGCTACATGCTTTGAAGTGTGGAGACAGTTGGTACGCTAACCTTTCCCTCACCTGATAGGCTAAGCCTACAATCTCCTCACACATGTTAACAATCTCGTGACCTTTAGTCTGTCCTCATTATCACATCAGTTAGGTTACCCAACCACGTGGGGCCTACCATAAAAAGGGCTGCTTATAAACTGGGATAGTGAGTTAATAGGCTCAAAGACAGACTCCACCTGGGTAGGAAGAACCTCCAACTAGAGAAGCTAAAACTCTCTAGATTAAGCTATCCTGAGGCAGAAGAGAAAGAGCACCACACGGTGGGAAGAGGGACCAGCTGACCCAGACATCATCAAACTCTGGAATACATCAGAATCATAAGAGGTGTTTCTAAGTATATCAGTTACTGGATGCAACCCTCTAGAGAGTCTTACTCAAAGCATTGGGGTAGAGACATAAAATCTGCATTTTAATGAGTATAATGGTGATTCAAAATTTGTGGTTCTCAGACTACACTTCTTGGAAAGGTAAGGACTGAAGCAAGTTTCTCAGGACTCCAGTAGTATGCACCTATTATCCAGAAACTACTAAACCCTGTGGTGCTTTATATATTTTATGTCATTTAATCTTCACCATATAAACACACACAATAAATATGTGTGTGTATATATACACAATAAATAGATATATACACACCCTATATATATATATATTTGTAAAATACACAAAGCACAAGGGTTTAGTATATGTGCGTGTTTTTCATTATTTAATCTTCACAACATACATATATATGTTGCATGTATATATACACGTTGTATAGATGTATGTATATGTGTATATATTGTATGTGTATATATGTTGTATGTACATTACATACATATGTGTTATGTGTATGTATACATATATGTATGTATATATGTATGTTGTGAAGATTAAATGATATGTATATATGTGCATATATATAAGTACATATATGTATGTTGTGAAGAGTAAATGATGAAAAATATACACACACATATATATAATTTGATTCATTTTATAACCACAGAAACTGAGGCTGAATGATGCTAAGTAACTTGATCCACGGTCACATGCTAATAAGTGGCAAAGCCATGTGCAGAACCCAGATGTGCCCCTACCAAATGGACCCACAGAGCACCATGGAGAGAAGTCTCAAAGAAGCTGCAGTCCTTCCTGATGTGTTTTAATTCACCTGCTTTTCAGGCCTTCCCTCCACAGAAGACAAGAGTGAATGAGGCCAGGAGATTGAGAAAAGCCTGGAGCTAACAGGTACAAAATATCAGAAGTTGTCCAAAATACAGGCATTCCTTACCAAGTGTATTACAACTTGCACTAATAAATTTCAAGTAGATATCAGCCCTTAGGCACAGAGAAGCCCGCTATGAGTAAATGAAATATGGCTGTCCTCTGAATCAGAAGGGGATAAAGGACATGTGAAATGGGTCTCTTTCTATTCCACTCTCTACCCTACCCTGGTGATGCTAGACCCTGAATAAACTCCCTAAACCTCAATATATCCTGACTGGGTTTTACTCTGGGCTTTTAATGAGGAAGAAGTAGGGACAAAAAGAAGAAGAAAAAGAAATTATACTCCCTCCTATAATGCCCCAAAACAAATGTGAGAATGCCACATTTTCCTGACTCAAGTACCAGGCTTGGGGACTCTATAGCTCCTTGACGGGAAGCCCTGTTATGTTAAGAAAAAGGCAGAGGTGTTTCAACTGCTACTAGAAAGATAAATAGCCTAGGATATCCATTAATGCCCCATAAATTCTGCTGCTCAGAATGCTGATATATTTCTAGTGATTTGTGATGTTTTCCTTTCCAGCTTTTGATGGCAACTTAGGTTTCATACAATAGGCTGGTTTGGCAAAGGTAAAATGTCTAGCTATGACAAACTTAATTCCCTAGACTCAAAACCCTCAGCAGGTGTGAAAACAGCAAATCTAGTTAACTTGCCAATTCCCATAGAAATCTCCACTGGGAATATGACTTTCGATGTGGCATTTCTAGGGGAAATTCTGTTGTTAAAGGTGTTCTTGGAGAATCTCCCATGAGGCTTGCTTAGAGAAATTTTACCTATTTCTCTTTCAAACATGAGGTTTCAGTGGATCTGACCCACTCTGATGATGAAATCTAAAAGGAGAGCCTCATCTCTCTTCTGAAAATGCTGGGAAGGAGGCTTAGAGAACAGTCAACTAAAAGGTGACAGCCACAGGTGGGAGTGACCACTTCACATTTACAAGACTGAGCCACACTGGATACTGTCTGCCATTTACACAGAACCTGAAGAACAGTTCAGTCCCATATGGTTTTTGGGGAGGAAAAGACAGACATGCATGGGATCAGCTGCAGAACTGGCAAAGAGAGAGTTACACAATAGTTTTCTTTTTCTCCCTCTAGAAGCAAATATAAACCTACTTTATGATGGCAGTCCTCGTTTCCCAGAGAAGCACTTTTGCAATAATAACACCATAGAATAAAAGCTTGAGCGACCAGGGGCATTTAGAAAAATAAAGCCTTCCCACTTCCAAGTATTGTGTTGTCATTGCCCTGTTCCTTACATTTTCTATCAGGAGCTCACCATATTCCTACATACTCCAAGACCGAAGTGCACAGTCATTGTCCCTCCCCAGTGGCGTTGCTTTGAGGAATAGCTGAATTATCATGTGGACAGTCACTCTGAATAGTGTCTGGTACATTTAGTAAGCTCTCTATAAGTCGTAGCTATTGCTATTGTTGTGCTGGTGTTGTTAAATGCGGCTCAATTAGCCACAACACACATATTACATGCCAAATATTTTTAAAGCAAATATGTGGCTTGTTTGTAGTTTTCATCTGTATTCTATATCCCATGGGGAGAATTTCTTTTTCTTTTCTTTTCTTTTTTTTTTTTTTTTTTTGAGACGGAGTCTCGCTCTGTCGCCCAGGCTGGAGTGCAGTGGCGCGATCTCGGCTCACTTCAAGCTCCGCCTCCCGGGTTCACGCCATTCTCCTGCCTCAGCCTCCTGAGTAGCTGGGACTACAGGTGCCCACTAATTTTTTGTATTTTTAGTAGAGACGGGATTTCACCGTGTTAGCCAGGATGGTCTCGATCTCCTGACCTCGTGATCCACCTGCCTCGGCCTCCCAGAGTGCTGGGATTACAGGCGTTAGCCACTGAGCCTGGCCTCCCATGGGGAGAATTCTAATCATGAAAGCAGCCATTTAAAAAGGATGAAAATATTTAAGCTACCTACTTTCTCTCTTACCTTTTAAACTTTGTAAGTGTCTAGAGCAGGGCTTCTCAGCCTAGGCACTGTTGACATTTGGGGCTGGACAATTCTTTGTTGTGTGGGGGGATGCCCTGTGGACTGCATGATGTTTAGCAGCATCCCTGGGTTCTATTCACTAGATGTCAGTGGCACCCTCTTCCAGTCTTAATAATCCCAAATCTCTCCAGACATTGCCAAAATGTCCTTGGGGGACAAAATTGCCCCTAACTGAGAACCACTAGTCTGAGCCATTTTGAAATAGACGAATGAACTACAGATGTAAGTTCTCTAAAATGTGCCTCAAATGTGAGATGGTATGCTCTCACCAAGGATTTCACTTACACCACAAATAGCATTTTACTAGAAGTAAACTGAAACCCATTGCCTAACAGGAACAGTGAGATGCTTGGCACTAACAAGTTACGGTGAGCAAAATAGTCTAAACTTGTTCACATATGCAAACTCAACATTTAATTTTCTGCAAGATTACCCACAATAATTACAAAGTTTCTATAATACAGCCTTAAAAGCTTGGAACTATGAGATCCATAAGAATTGATCCTTTATCTTTTACCTTTACTGTGTACTGTGTCTGTGCAACATAGCAAATGAATGTAGGCAATATTTTCCTCTAATTTCTAGGAGTACTAAAGTGAAACTTTCCTAAAATTAAATTGATTATTAAATAATCCAATGGAGGGAAATACAGAGTCAACTCGAATGTACAAACAACACTAAGGTAAACCAAAGACCATTTTGCTTATAAGCATGTAACCTTCAACTGAACATAGGTGTTGCACATATGATAACTAATAGCTTGACACTCTAAAAGTAATGTTGAAATATTAGTTGCTGCCAGTTAATGATGGTTTGAGGACAAACAGTTGACATCTATATGACACCAGTTTGTACAGTCTGCCAGTAACATACAGTATTTTTGAGGCATTAGTAATAGATTGAATAAACTATCTACCTGGAATCTATGGTCAAATGCTGGCTAATGCCATATCAACTTGAAGATTTCAGAGCCATTATCATAAGACATAATTTCTTTGTCATAGTCTTAGAATTAACCCAGGCCAAGAAATCCAAGCTAATACACAGAGCTGTATTAGGATCTTACTTAACTGATATTAATAGAGTTCATGTGAGAGAAGACACACATTCATTTTTTCACCTTCTGATAACCACATGACTAATAAAGTCTCATTTCAAAGGGGAAAAAAAACCCCACAACACTGACACCCATATTTTGGCAAAGTATCAAGCCAATTCCCCTAAGGGTATTAGTCGCTTTGATGAAAGAATGTTGCACCATCTCCACACACACTAGATCTCATTTGGTTGTTCCTTCTCTTTCTAAGATGATGTTACTGACAGGGATTACTCTCTTATTACATGGTAAAGTGGGTAGGACTGCAGACAAACACGGGACCTAAGTTTGCAAGTACAAGGTCATTTCTCTTTGCATAGAGCTACCTCAATTCCATCTTTTGAGGAGCAGAGATTGCGATTTCCATGCTACCATGTGATCTCACAATGACAGGAAAGCCTGAGGACCCAGGAGGAAAAATAAGTGATATGCATCCTATGTGAGCCTTCAGGAGCCACTGTGCCCTTCCCTGTCTCCTTTCTTTAATTCTTCAATTGAGGACCAAGTCAGAATCCTTGCACTATCTGGTAGCCATGGATACCACACTCAATACACAATATGATCTTAGGAGTCTTTTTTTTTTTTTTTAAACATCTCCAGGGGTGTTTAATCCCCTTCCTAACTTTCTTCACACTTAATCTCCAGTCCTCTCCTGCACCAACCCTCTTCCAAGACTGGAATCTCTAAGAGGTGAAACAAACCTAGATCTAGATGTCAGAAAACCAATTTCTAGTCTTCTGCTATATTTTTTTAACAAGTCGTGTCACTCTGAACAAGCCACATAATCTTGCTAAGTTCACTCAGCTGTAAAAGACAGGTAAGTTGTGACTTCATAAACTTTCACTACAAAAATATCATGTATTATTAGAAGAAATACATCGAGAAAAACAGTAGAAGGGAGGTGTTTTGCATGTTATTTAGTGGAAACGATAAGAAAACAATCATCTAATCAACAAGCACAATTATTCTCAAGCAGTTTTACTCAGAGCTGGTCACATGACCTTCTAAAGAAAAATGTAAAAAGCGATCACTTTTTCCCCCTTCCAATCATTCTTCTCCCTTCCAGCATTAAAATACCCCAATCCCTAACTTTAATCCTTCCCCTCCACATCCAGCATTTAAAAAGAATAATTGGGCAGTTCCCAGTATTTTCCCAAGAAGTACCTTAGGGCCTTTGACTAGTGGTCTAACTTCAGAGATTACACCTATGATGGTTAATACTGAGTGTCAACTTGATTGGATTCAAGGATGCAAAGTATTTATCCTGGGTGTGTCTATCGGGGTGTTGCCAAAGGAAATTAACATTTGAGTCAGTGGACTGGGAAAGGCTGACCCATCCTTAATCTGTTTGGGTACCATCTAATCAGCTGTCAGCATAGCTAGAATATAAAGAAGGCAGAAAAACACGAAAAGACTAGACTGGCCTAGCCTCCCAGTCTACATCTTTCTTCCGTGGTGGATGCTTCCCGCCCTCGAACATCAGACTCCAAGTTCTTCAATTTTGGGACTGGAACTGGCTATCCTTGCTCCTCAGCTTGCAGATAGCCTATTGCGGGACCTTGTGATCATGTGAGTTAATACTTAGTAAACTACCCTTTTTATATATATAATAAAGTGTATGTATATAGATAGATAGATATAGAAATAGATATATATATATACACATATATATAGATAGCTCCTATTAGTTCTGTCCCTCTAGAGAACCCTAATACAATAATTAAACTGACTTAAGAAGGTTGCCTAACCTTGACTTTAACCTTGGAAATACAAGGACTTTTCATCTTCCTCTTTCCACTCTGACTTATATTGCATCTCATTTCTCATACAACAGTCTAGGGCCTCTCCTCTTTTTCTGGTCCCCTATGCTTACCAAAACCCACATCTTCAAAACAAACATGCAAAGCAGGAAGTACCTCTCAGAAGGGAATTCCGTCTGCTCTACAGAGTGCCAGTCGGCCACATCACAGAAGCAGCAGGCAACTCTCTAGGGAAGACACCATAGTGTCTGGTGGACTCCAGGAAGCTACAGCACAAGAAGGCACAGGATTCCCTCCAGGCCCCAGCCTGGATTCTAAGAAAAAAAATAATGTTGTAAATCACAGCCCTCACATCATTCCTTAAAGACCAGATGATGGTGTCCCAGACTCAAGGGCAATAGCAAAACCTGCAAAAAATGGTCACTTATTTCCATTTCCCAGGAAGACCCTCATTATATACAAAGATGTGACTCTCCTCCATCCACATGTCCCCAAGTTCCTATAAGTTGATTCTAATTGGAAGAGATCACCAAAGTAGAGAGAAAAATCTTTCTGGGGCAAGGGTCCAGGAAGTGGGGGTAAAATGCAGAGAATGACTCTCATTTTGGCTGTAAGTTGAGGTGATCTTAGGGAAACTACATAACTCAGTTTCTTCATCTGTAAAATTAGGAAGAATGCGGCTTATTTAGTTCACAATATTTTAAAATATCAATTAAGAGAAGTAAAAGCTATTTTAAAATAAAAATCATCAAATAGTATTAAACACCTAGTATTCTAATATAGATTAATCTAATTTATGTCTATATTTGCAAAAGTATAAGAGGACTTTAGAAAATCTCCAAAGTTAATTTTTTTTTTTTGAGATGGAGTCTCACTCTATTGCCCAGGCTGGAGTGCAATGGTGTGATCTTGGCTCACTGCAACCTATGCTTCCCAGGTTCAAGCGATTCTCCTGCCTCAGCCTCCCGAGTAGCTGGGATTATAGGCATGTGCCACCAGGTCTGGCTAATTTTTGTGTTTTCAGTAGAGACAAGGTTTCACCACATTGGCCAGGTTGGTCTCGAACCCCTGACCTCAGGTTATCCACCCCACTTTGGCCTCCCAAAGTGCTGGCATGACAGGCGTAAGCCACCACTCCAGACCAATGTTAAAATCTGGAAAAGCAAAATAATGCTTTTAACATTGTTTGTCCTCACATAAATGTACCTATACTTCTCTCCATGCCTCTTTCTGTGTCTATATTTTTACATGAATCTCTGTCTCAAAAGATAGCAAAATAGAGTAGAAGAGTTCACTTGATTCGAAGGTAAAATACCACAATGTAAATCTCAATTCCACTATTTCTAGTTGTGTTACCTTGGACAAAATAATGTCTGAAATGGAAATGATGATCCCAGACACTCTACTTCCAGAACTGGTGACCTGTTAAATGAGAGCCACCTACTTCTGCCTTTCTCTTTCTTTCCTTCTGTCCACTTTCTCTTCTTCCTCCTCCTCTTTCTTCTCCTCATTGTCCCATTATTCTTGTCCACCACTGCCATTTCTTCTTCTCCATAAGACAGAATTAAATTTGAGTTCTGTGATATTTCCGTGATTATTAAATAGCAAAATTAAATTGCTTTTTATTGTGATTGCCTTCCATGTTTCTGCTATGAGACTTTTGAATACCCTAGAATAAATGCAGTTATGTATTGGGTCTCTCCTTCATTGCAAAAAAACAAAAAACAAACAAACAAACAAAAACACCTTTCCCACAAGCCCTGCAAATTTTCTCTAACTTAATGAAGCAATATGTATATATGTAGGGAAGTTTATGAATTTGAGGCTTGGCTCTGTCACTTATTAGTCTGTGTGAACTTGGGCAAGTTTCATTTTTGGGGCTCAATTTTCTCATGTATAAGATAGGGGTAACAATATCTATCTGATAAGAGTAATGAGAGAATTATATCAATTAAGATACCGGTAAAACACATAGCCTAATGCCTGGTTAAATGGTAAGTGAACAGTAAGGAGCAGATACTATTATGTGAAAACTAAAAATCAGTTTTATATATTAATGGCACCTTGACTAACTTCAATATTGGCAATTTGTAGGGAGAATTTCAAAATAGGATGTTGCCCCATCAAATAGCTTGGAGACAAAAACCTCCAATAATGTCTAATACTCACTGAATGCTTACTGTATGCCAGACATTTTCTTGGTAATCTACATGTGTTCATTCATTTCATCCTCACAACAATCTGATGAAGTGGGTATAACTATTATTCCAATTTCAGATGAGGAAAGAGAGATGAAGAGTAGTTCAGTTACTTCCCTAGGTCATCGCAGATAGATGAGCCAGAATTCAAACCCCTGGAGTCTAGTTCTAGAGCTATGATGTAAAGCATTTTCCAAAATCATCTTCCTCCAGGAAAGATGGCATCTTCTAAACCAACTGGTATGTTGCCAGTAATTTGTTACCAGTAATAAAGTACTGGAGTCTGCTGATGATTTTCTTTTTAATTTAAATGGGTGCAGTTGCACTTATAATGTAATTATTGATATTCAGTAACATTCTGATTTCCTCTCTAGTGTAGAAAAGAAAGCAGTGCAATCCAAGCTAAAGCTCTGGAATTACTCAGAGTCCAGTGCTCATCTGCGGTATGTGCATGTCACCCGTCAGCATCAGCATCTCTGTCATCACCACCACAGTTATCATCACCACCATCGTATTATTATATATTGATCACTCTATGCCAGGGATGTGGTGATTCTTCACATATGTTTTCTGTATATGTTACAGCAGAAGAAAATGTTGAAAACCACTGAGCTACACTATTCCAGAGGCATACTTATAAGACTTTTCTCATAATTCTACCATATACCACTGACCTGAAGAGGGAAAGAAGAGTACAATAACATTACTGGTATTTATTTTGTGTTAATCACTGGAATAGGCATTTTAAATATATAATCTTATTTAATCCTCAAAATAGGCCTAAAATATAGACATTATAGTTATTTTAACCCCAGCTTTACAACAAAGGGAACCACTGCTCAGAATGGCTAAGCATCTTTCCCAAGGATGGCGGAATTTTGAAATTACAGCTTCAGGATTTGAACCAGACCTATAATGATTCTTTTGAGCAGTCCCTTTAAGATAGTTTTACTATTTTCTAAACTGGGGGTGTGTGTGTGTTTTCTCCTATGACACGAGCTGTCTCTTCTGTTATCTATTTATTAGAAAGCAGAAGCCTTCAACAAAGTTCTAGATTGGGAATCTGAAATCGCAAGCCATAGCCCTGGTTTTGCAGCTCATGTGTTGTGTGGGCAACTTATTTATCTATTAAAATGAGGAATTTCATCTCTAGCCTGCTACTTGCTATGATTTCCCTAGAAAAACATGACAAATACCCATTGTCATTCATATGATATCCAGTCATATGATATCTCCCAAGGGCATGTTCTCTGCCCTTGGGAAAGAAGATTGTAGAGAGAAGCCCACTGCACTGATGTGCTTGTTGACTGGAGCATCAGACAAGGGTGGTTAAAAAGAAGGTTGGCTGGGAAGTGTGAGAAAGTCATCCACCTTGCAGCTGTCTCTGCCCGAATAGTACCATGGCTAAATAAGAGTCTCTCTCTAGAGATCTCTGCTGGCACCTTGTCTTCATTCCTTTCTGGACAAAAAAAAAAAAAAAAAAAAAATCCTCATGAAGAATGTATTGCCTTCTACATGCAACTGCCAAAAACCCAACTGTAGGCAAAATCCATCTGACAGAATCTCTTAACTGCTTTGATTCAGTTCTTAAAGGAGATTAGCTGTTGGAAGGTCACAGAGAAGCCATCCTACTGCACACTGCAGCTTGGGGTTTCAAAGCTTTCACTACTAAGGGGATCTCCGTGCTTGATGCCCCTTCTCTCCATGCTGTTTAATCAATGAATCAACAAATAGTTACTGAGCAAGGCTTCCCTAGGGTCTGCAGGTCACTTCAAATGTGGCTCTCCTGTTCAATAGCAGGAGAAAGAAAAACGGATTTTTCTGACTCCTCTTAAAGTTTCCGTTTATAAAACCAGGGCTGGCATCAAAAGACTGTGGGTCTCCTGTCCCTCTTTTTTCATCCCCTGAACTCTCTGATTCACAAGTAAAAATGAAATGTTACGTAGCTGGGACAATATATAAGAGCTGGAAGGGAGGAAGGAAAGAA
This sequence comes from Pan paniscus, assembly GCF_029289425.2. Classification (NCBI taxonomy): domain Eukaryota; kingdom Metazoa; phylum Chordata; class Mammalia; order Primates; family Hominidae; genus Pan; species Pan paniscus. The sequence continues at coordinate 32,325,307 of NC_073249.2, read as the reverse complement.
GGAAGAAAGAAAAGGAGGGAGAAAACAAGGAAGAAAGGAGGAAGCAAGAAAGAGAAGTAAAGAAAAGAGCGAAGGAAAAAAGGGGAGAGAAGAGAAGAAGGGAGGGACACGAGAGAAGAATGAAAGAATGAGAACCTTAGATTTCAAGAAGGGCAAAAGACACAGTGAACATGTAGACAATACTCCCAAGAAATATATCTTCGGTAGCATATACACTCCATACTTACTAGTCTGTTCATTATTACTGCTTTTTAGTATATTTGATTATCTTTGTGAACCCCTACTTTAAAGCTTTTAGGATTAGTGTAATTATGAATGCTTTTTTTTTTTTTTTTTTTTTTGAGACAGAGTCTCACACTGTCGCCCGGGCTGGAGTGCAATGGCACAATCTCGGCTCACTGCAACCTCCACCTCCCAGGTTCAAGCAATTCTCCTGCCTCAGCCTCCCCAGTAGCTGAGATTACAGGTGCCCACCACCGTGCCTGGCTAATTTTTTGTATTTTTAGTAGAGACAGGGTTTCACCATATTGGCCGGGCCAGTCTCGAACTCCTGACCTCAGGTGAGCCACCCACTTTGGCCTCCCAGAGTGCTGGGATTACAGGCATGAACCACCGCGCCCAGCCATGAATCCCTTTAAATGTCCCTCTGCCTTGACCCTACCAATAGAATCACACATAAAATGTGCATTTAGCCTCAATACCCATAGTATCAGAAATCCACCCCCCAAAAAAAAAAAAACTCAACTAGTTTTTCTAAGTAATTTGTATGAAAATTTAAAAAATAATGAATATAAATATTACTTTTGGTTTTTAATAACAATGTTATATAGGGTAGGTGCAGTGGCTCATGCCTGTAATCCTAGCACTTCGGGAGGCCAAGGTGGGAGGACAGCTTGAGCCTAGGAACTCGAGAACACCCTGGGCAACAAAGCAAGATGCCATGTCTACAAAACATTTAAAAAATTGAGCCCAGGAGTTTAAGGCTGCAATAAGCTATGATTGTGCCACTGCACTCCAGCCTGAGCAACAGAGAAAGACCCCATCTCAAAAAACATACTTTTTAAAAGTAAAACACTATACTATGCTACAAAATGAATCACCATCTCCCAAGTGATGAAAGCTACTGTGATGTACAGTTGTCACTATGACAGGACCAAACAATGGTGTGAATAGTGTCCTTCTCTGTGAAGCACACAGAGCAGGATTCTACTTGATGATATTTTTCCTCAATCAAAAATACAGTCATCTCTCAGTATCCTTGGGGATTGGTTCTGGGACTCCTGCATATACCAAAGCCTAAACATACTCGAGTCCTGCAATCAGCCCTGCTGAACCCACGTACACGAAAAGTCAGCCCTCTGGACATGGGTTTCACAGCCCACAAACACTGTAGTTTTGATCGGTGTTAGGTTGTAAAAAAATCTACCCACAAGTGGACTTGCACAGTTCAAACCCATGTTGTTCGAGGGTCAAGATAATAATGAAACCAGCAACAGTTTACTGGACACTTACTCTGCCAGACACACTGCTGAATACTTTCCATATGTTATCTCATGTAACTCTTTCAGCCAACATTGGTATACATTATTACCCTCACTATACAGATGAGAATGTGGAAGGTCAGGTAGGTGAAGTCACTTTGCCTAAAAATATTAAACATGGTTAGGTCCAGAGCAAAACCCCAACCCATGTCTGACTCTGAATATTATGCTTAATAATCACCCTGTACCTAACACTTTTAGTCCTATCTTTCAGCTTGGAGAATCAAGGTGAGGAAAAGTAAAAACAGCATATTTTTATTATATTTTACCCCAAACTCCACTTATACTTGGTGTTCCCACACTTGCTTCAAATTGCTCCTTTCCCCCCCAACATTAATTACTAGAGTCTATTCTTTTATATCTTTTTGATAAACATAGCTGGTATTAGAATAGAAAACACACCATGAGATCACAGTATTAACCATGATATTCTGAAACATTTTTCAGTCTAAGCATGCAATAAGGCTCTCCAACATCTTAAAAAGATTGATTTTAAAAAAAGCTTAAATATAAGCACTATGTTAACACTTAGCACTTACAGTTCTAAACAAAGAGTTTGCCAGATAAAATCTGGAGTGTATGTAGAGGGGGTTGATGCTTTTACATTTTATTGAGCTTCTAAGTTATAACCCTCATGCTTTTTCATGTGCTGATTGGTTCTATTACGGTAGAGGTATTAATAGAAAAATACACACCTGAAATTCTATCATTCAGTATGACACCTGTATATGTACAATGATGCATCTATTCAGAAGAATCTATATGTTAAAAGGAGTTAAAAGAGCCATTATCTTTTGTTCCAGGATGATGCAATTATTTATACCATCTGTATGTGGAAGGAGGTATGGCTCAAGAAACCAGTTCAGGTCTGTTTCACCTTGAAGCTCAGCACACCTAGACAGAGTCCTTTGCTTAAAGTGCCTGTGGTTCCTTGAGACTGACTCTGAGCATCTTCATTCCTGCATGCATGCTGTGTACTGACTAGATCCACCTCCAAATCTGGATAAAGACACGGCTATGCTTCCAAATGTCCCCTTTCCCCCCAGATTTGGCTACTAGACATTCCTCACTTAGTTTTTAAAATAAGCATAGCAGATAACAGCACACCAAACAAACCACGAGGTTAGCACATAACACAGGTACAATTTGCTCATTTTTCTCGGTTGAAGGCAAATTTATGAATACAATCATTTTCACACACTGAAACCACCTCTACCAGAGAAATGCAAATATTATTGTGATATCTGGTCCTCGTAGAACTCAGAAAATATCTGGGTGGATGAAAACTCTGAAGTTAGGACACAGCACTTCTCACAGTATCTGCATGTGCTTATTACCATATGGCAGAAGTTGTTTCTAAAGCAAATAACAGTTTTCAGAAAGACCGAGTTTACGAATTAATCTGGAGACAGGGAGAGAGACAGAAAAGACAGTTGTACCATTTAAAAGCTAAGGAACGAAATGACCTATTCCTCTTATGTCAAGACGTGAGAACTTCTAGTACGCAATTAGCTTGACCTTCCATAAAGGAAGCCCTGAAATACAGACTTCCTTTTTGTTTCTAAAATAAAGGTACTTACCAGTGAAAACCCACAAGTCACCACACTTTGCCCAGAATCACATTGGCCGCCCTTCTCCATGGAAGCACAGAGTGGGACCTGCCAAGTTTGTGGAGATACCTACTTGGGTTGGTTGGAAATAGGTAAGGGGGGAAGAAGGGGGAGAAAATAAAGACTTTCCCTTTAAAACTGAACAGAAGCTGATACCAAATCACATGACCTTTTACCGTAATTTCTATTAAAATCATTTCATGTCTGGTTGCCTCTGCTCTCCTGGCTCATTTGTATTGTTTACAACAAGTCATTGCACTGGCAGTTAGTGGTGGCTGAATCCATGGTTACCCGTTTTTACATTCACTAGTTAAATGGAATGCAGCTCTGCTGTGGGTTTCAGGGAGCAAGCTCTTAAGAAACCACAATCCAGCTATCAATCAGACTAATCTGAGAGAAATTAATCTTATAAACATAAGTATTGTTGCATATTAAAAATTGATAGAAAGGGGGCATGGGCTTTTATTGGTTGGAGTTAATTGGAGTTATGAAAGTGGACAAGCCGAGATTTGACTTAGAGCCTCAGAGTGTTCAGTCTGTGGTCTCCATCTGACAGCCATTCACATTGTGCACCTAAAAAGCTTTCAAGGGTAATACGACCACCCTTGAAAACAAATCCACCACTTTCCAAAATTCTGTGAGCATTTACTGACCTGAATGTTCTCAGAATCTAGGTAGTGGCTAAATACAGGTTTAACCAGACTGCAATCCTAGCAAAGTAACTTAAACAGATATATACAAGACAGTAAAACACCAAACAGACAGCACTAGGTAGGATTCAATTAAGACAAAACCTCAGTGGAATGCTCTTTACGAGTAAATTAAAACTGCAAACTAATATGTTTTGAGAGCAAGAACAGTACAAATTCATTCTTTTGTCCATGAATTTATGTGGTTAATTCTTTAAAAACATTCCCCAAAGCTAACTTGTTTCTCAAGATGGACATGACCAACAATTACAATTCCTAATAAAAATTTAGAAGTTTTATAGTTTAATGCCCACAGTAATTGTCCCACAAGTCACATCTAAATGCTAAATGAGAACAGCAAATAGTTAAAGCTAACATATTACAACCCCATCTACTGCAAAGTCACTGTATCAGAAGCTAGAATTGATTTGTTTCCTCAGAACGAATTGAAAATGAATGTAACATAACGTCAGAAAAATCCCTCCTGCACTGCTAATCGGATATTGTATAATGGTTGATTGCAGCTTTGCCCTGTACTATTGCTGCCTAAATCATACATACTTACACGTTCTGGGTTCTTCCAAGAGTTTGGTGCAGTTTCAAGGACAAATGTCTTAAGGAAGCCTCTCTACTGTGCAGCAGGGAGCCTAGCTCGGATCTGATGACAAGAGCACAGTGCTAAATCTGACAACAGAGAAGGAAACTTCCTGTGTGAAGAGGAGATCTTGGAAAGTCTCAGGGTTAAAAAGGCTGCTTTAAATGTGCTGGTTGATTTGCTCCCTGGTTGTGTATACACAGTAGCAGCTGATCTGTATTTGCAGCCCTGCAGAAAGGAACCTTTACTGAAAACCAATGGCATCACATTTCAGCGGAGCTGGTGCCAAGTGCTGGAGAGCAGAGCAACCTTTGACAACTTCACACAATTCACCCCAGCAGACTCACCACAGGTCAGAAAGGAATGTGGAAAGTATCTCCCCACCAGGTTTCATCTCAGGTATGTTAGCGCAGTCCCTGGGAAACCACACACTGTTACTGGCTGGATTCTGACAACAGTGTAAGGTATTCTCGGGACTTATACGTAGTTCCTGTCTCTGCTGTCCTGACCTACAGTGTACTATATTTTAACAGAAGCTTTAAAATGAATCAGGATTTTTTTAAATGCATTTCCCTCTGCTTCTTATAGAAACCTTTGTATGTAAGGTTCCTCTGTTGTTCCTCAGAAATAAACTGAGGACAAAATAATGTAAGATCGGGTAGTCTGGTATCAACTTCTGCATTCTGTCTCCCAATGCAGAGGCTGGAGTTTTAACATTACTGTGTTGTCAGGGGCCATTTTAGTATTGTTCATTAGAAACTGGGGATGGCTGCAAAACTTCACTCCAACAGAACCAACTATTGTAATGAGCTATAGAGATGTTGGAACAGACAAGCAATGAAGAACATGAAATATTCCACTGTTTAGCAGTGGAATCACCTTCTTTATTATCATCCTTAACGTAGAAGAGAGTGAAAATTCTAGACCTTACCAACTGTAGTAGTGAAAGTTAAGACAGAGTAAGAGACAGAGAAAAAGAGAGAGACAGAGATAGAAGGTAAGGGCGGCTGCTAGTGGCAGTAACAAACTTAATCCAAGTCATTGGTTAACCACTTCATTAACTGTGAGTTCCTCACTGCCCTTCCTTTCTCTTCTGTCTCTATGACAAGTCCAGGTTATGGTATATTATATGGTATTTTTCACTATTGTGCTTTTTACTTCAAAGGCCAGAAATCAGAACTGACAGTTTAACAAAAGGCCACGTTAAATGTGTCAGGCAGCTCAGGAGAATGTTCCCTTACTTATCTGAAAGCCAGCCCAGGAGCTGCCTGGGCAATTGGTGAATTATCCAAGGTGTTTGCTTTTCATTTTGGCCACACTATTGTTTAGGAATAATGATAATTCCCTTACATCTGAGAGTCCACATAATGTAATGAATAGACTCTGGGCTCTGGTGCCAAGTAGATCTAACTTCCTATCTCTACCACTTTCTACCTACATGAGGTTGGAGGTTGCTTAAAAATCTCTGAACTTCTGTTTCCTCATCTGTGAAATGGAGACACTGTAACTACCATACGCAATTTTTTGTGAAGTTTTAAAGAATAACACATGTCAAGGGCTTACCACAGTGCCTGGCACACATGCATTTACAAACATTTACTGAGCCTCCTCTCAGAGCCAGGCACAGTGCCAGACACTGGGGGCACAAAGTCAATTAAGACATGGTCTCTACCCTCAAGTGCAGTTCCACAAGTGTTACATATTTCCTCCTTCCCTCCCATAATTTGTGCAGTCTCTGTTTAAATGCTCTGTTTCGTTTGATCCTTCCAACAGTCCTACGAGATAGATGAAGCTACACCCAGTTTACTAATGGGAAAACTTTGGCTTGAAAGTGAGGGTCACACAGCTGGTAAATTGCAGCCTAAACATCAATCCAAGCTTTCTGATTCTGTCAAGTTCTCTTTAAGATATATATAAATATATATGAATTGACCACATAGCATTCATATTTTGCATTATTAGATATTATACTTGTTATCTTCGCAGTGTCACATATACATATAATGCACTTCCCTGCAGGTAGCATAAGTCCCCTAAAGAGAGGCACTATATCTTAAAATTACTTTATATTCTCAAACAGGCCTAGCATGATGTTAAAGATATTACCTGTTTAATAAATTTTCCTAAATTGAAAAAAACTCAAGTCGGGTCAATTTTACTACCCAAAATCGTCCTCACAGAAAGCTGGAACCCTTCAATAAATGATGGTTTGGAGGTTATATGTGGCCTTCCAGTGCTCATGCTGTCTATGTCATTACTTCCAAATCATTATATACATGTCAAAGTTCTTAACACTGACTCATCATCAAACTCCCTGAAGATTGTTTTCTTCATTTGTTTAGCACGTATCCTGTACACTGTAGCCCTGATGAATTTTGGTAAAAGTGATTAAATATTTACTTTTTAATTCAAGCCTGACCCGAAGACATCTCCTGATTTCTGGGTCCACTCCAGTTTCTAGTGTTTTGTTTGTTTGTTTGTTTGTTTGTTTGTTTGTTTGTTTGTTTTGGGGGGGTTTTTTTTGAGACAGAGTCTCGCTCTGTTGCCCATGCTGGAGTGCAGTGGCTCGATCTTGGCTTACTGCAAGCTTCGCCTCCCAGGTTCACGCCATTCTCCTGCCTCAGCCTCCCATGTAGCTGGGACTACAGGCGCCCGCCATCATGCCCAGTTAATTTTTTGTATTTTTAGTGGAGACAGGGTTTCACCGTGTTAGCCAGGATGGTCTCAATCTCCTGACCTCGTGATCCGCCCGCCTCGGCCTCCCAAAGTGTTGGGATTACAGGCGTGAGCCACCGCGCCCGGCCCCAGTTTCTAGGTTTAACAGTTCACAAAAGTGTAGAGTTTTGTTGATCATTATCTTATAAATCAGAGCACAGTATCCAGCAATCTTGGGTAGAGTTTGCTTTTTATACATATATAATCTGTACAAACAGCTCAAATTTCTTAAATAATTATTGATCTACTGCTTCATTTTATGCATTAAAATGTAACCCATTTCTGATGGACGAGTTGATTAGACATTTATCAGTGAATTATAGGTAAAAATATTCTTTTTTTTTTTTTGAGACAGAGTTTTGCTCTTGTTGCCCAGGCTGGAGTGCAATGGCACAATCTCGGCTCACCGCAACCTCCGACTCCTAGGTTCAAGTGATTCTCCTGCCTCAGCCTCCTGAGTAGCTGGGATTACAGGCATGCGCCACCACGCCCGGCTAATTTTGTATTTTTAGTAGAGATGGGGTTTCTCCACGTTGGTCAGGCTGGTCTCGAACTCCCGACCTCAGGTGATTTGCCCACCTCAGCCTCCCAAAGTGCTGGGATCACAGGCGTGAGCCACCGTGCCAGGCCAAAAATATTCTTAAAAGACATATGTATGGTATCTAGAACTTGGATTTCAACGAATGTATTACATTCATTAGTTCTTTCTGTTTGGTTGGTTGGCATTTTTTAGAGATGGAGCCTTGCTATGTTGCCCAGGCAGATCCTAACTCCAGGCCTCAAATAATCATCAAGCTTTACCCTCCCAAGTAGCTGGGATTACAGGTGTAAGCCACTGCACCCAGCACTTACTATGTACATTAGTTCTAATCTTATACCCTGGGCATCTTTTAAGATGGAATTTATAATACTATTTCTAAGTATTTACTACCAAACAATGATTCCTTCAGCCTTAACAAAAATCCAGGAAATTTAGATTAATAGCAACGTCATGGCAAAAGTGCCAATGACAGGCGATATTTGAGATAAAGCACACAATTACTGAATACATTGTTTTTGTTTCCAAAGTCAGTCACTTGTTTGTTTAGACAAGCTGTGGCCATCTGTAAGGGAAAGTAAATATGCTCAAGCACTGGCACTGCATACGTGAGAATTGTCAGTCTCACTACCATCTTCGATGTCCAGCTGCCCAGCTGCCCTGCAACTACTTCAGGGAGAAACTAGCAGTTGCCCAGCAACTACTTCCTGCTTCCTCCCTGAAGTAATACGTAAAGTACCAACCACAATGCATGTTCTACAGTAGACAAGAAATGTACCAACAAAAGACCACTCTGGAGCTGAGCAAATTCACCTCAGAATGGCCAGATCTGTTCAGCACAGAGAACTGGTGGACCTAATGACTCTTCTTCACCACCTGAAACCAAGTAACTTTACCATTTATAAGCACTTTTATAGCCAAGAGTCTGACTCAACTCTCATATCCATCTTGAGAAGCAGATGCTTTTATTATTCACATTTTTATGATTATAAAGGTTCAAAGAATTAAAATTAAATAATTTCTCAAAATCATATGGCAATAAGTGATCCAGTAGAGATTTTGAAATGAGAGCTCTAATTCCAAAGCCTTTTCTCATAACACACTGTCCTTTCCCTTCAGGGGATACGTGCACACACTAGTTTGCCTCTTTTTCCTTTTGGCTTCACATCTCACAGCTCAGTTAAGTACAGACAAGGCTATTCCCCACCCTCATCCACATCCCTCACCCCCACCCCACACACACACACCTCACCCTCTTCTTCATCCAACTGCTTCCATTTTTCCTTCTCTCACAACTTGGCCAACTACTTCAGAGAATAGCTTTTTTTCTATCTCCATTTTTCCTCACTCCCCCTGTTCAATGAATTTAGGTGTTAAAAGCCACATCTTATCACAAGTGATAAACTTAGAAGTACTGCTAATATTTCAGTGTATCAGGGAAAGAAAAGCCATATACTTTGCAACCAGCCTCAAAGAGTCCCGAAAGTTTCTAAGAATCCCTTTCAGATACTCTGCAATCATTTCTGTCTCTTTTAAACTTCCTGTTATATGTGCTTTCTTTTAAACACCAACCATCGCAAGTCTAGATAAATGATAAACTCTCATTCTGTTTTACTGCCTTTGTATTATGCTTATCACTTGTATCATAATAGAACTGTTCTTTACATTTTGTTCATCACTGATAATACACTATTTCACTCCAATAAGCAACAAAGGGCTTGTATGGTCTAGCCTAGGAAACTAATCAGAATTTAAGATTGTTTTCTGCAAGACCAAAAAAACAAAGTGTTTTAAATATCTACTAATTGATTTACAATGGAAAAATTTTAATGCAAACCAGACTCTAAATTTCATGAGGCTTTCATTCGAAACCACAGATACTGAGCTCATTTACTACTCGGTATACTAATATTTCTAGTCATGGCGTAGGGCCATACTTAAGTAAATAGTTAGTTTATAGAAAGGAAATAAATAGGCTTATGATTAATTGATTGATCATTATCAATCATGCACTAAACTCAGAATCGCAGGGGTGAAGTAAGTTGGAGACCATGGAGTCAAACCCCTTCATTTTAGAAATGAAGAAACAAAGGTTCACTACTGCCCTCTGATGAAGTGGGTAACTAGCTCATACTACAAACCCAGCTTAGCACCATTTCGAGTGACCTTTAGCTGAGGACTGACATCTGCTAGTATGCACATTAGCTACAAAGAGCACAGTTCTAACTTTGAAGGTGATTGGGCCAAAGCATCATCAGGTATTATATCCCAATTCTGCAACATTAGGAAAATAAATGTTCATACTAAATAGAAAATGAATTTCTAATAACTGAATTAAACTGTTCATCTAAATAGCCAACTTCAGATTTCTCTCCACACATAATAACTTGGAAAAATATATAGCCCATGTTTACTATAGTACTATAGCTACAGTCTCTAAGAAAAGCTATAACTTGCTAACAATTTTCCTGATTTATGTTTGAAAACATACAGGGCATGAAATGATTTCTGCAACCTTACATTTTCCTCAAGAACACTGGTGAGCAGAAGATATATTCCAAAAATCATGTGGGATTGCTTGCTACATCTACTTCTTTCATAGAAATGTATGATAAGCAATTATACATGCTCCACCAAAAAAAAGTCATTAGGTTTTTTTCCCCATTAAGGGAGGAAAGAAGAAAAATGGAAGAGTGGATTAAAAAAAAAAAAAAAACAAGAAACAGGAAAGAAAGAGGAAGGAAGGGAGGGAACTCTGACAATAGGATCTATTTTCAAATAATGTTTACAATGTAAAAACTGATTGCCTCCTTAAGGAAGAAAGTGCAATAAATATTCTTCTAAAGAACAGCTTGTAGATAATGTATGGTTATAAACTGTAACTCACTATACAAATATTAGTTATTCTTGTTGTGAGTATTTAACATATATGGAAATTTGCTTACAACCTATAAGTGTGCTAATAAAAATAGGTATTTGTGAATATAAATTACACTGGTCATAAAATCAGACTTATTAATCTAATATATCTTAGAATGAGACCAAACTTAAATGAGCCACTCTGTAACGTAGATATCTGGAAACATGGTTTATCCTATTCCATTAGTATCTATCAGAATAGGAATGCAAAAGTTTTGCTATACTTCACATAATGTTGGCAACCTGAATTTAAATCTTCAAACTAGTAAACAATCACTGTCAGGCATGCATATTGTCCAAGTTAAAAAAAATTTGTATAGGGAAAGTAAAATGAGCAAATTCATTTGTTAACATCCTTTTAAGTGTCCAGGTTATTTATTTTAGCAGATACACCATAAGAAACAGCCATATAAATAAATAAAATATCTTTGACTCCCCAGTATCTTGCATTTTACCACAGGTATTCCAAACACACTCAACCTTTTTTGTGTGTGTGATAACTATGATCATTACCTTGTTTAAATGAACAAAGTATCCTTCATAATAAAAATGTAAATAAAGGCCTGACTTAAAACTATAAATGATTATTCTTCACAACTATAGGTATTATCAAGCATAATATTATAAATATACTAATAAACATCTGTATATGGTTTACATGTCCAAGAGGAACGGGAGATGAGATTTATCCCCAATACAGTGCAGGGGGCAAGCTAAGGAGAGAGTGGCTTTTCACAATGGGTTGTGAATCAAGGATGAGTAAATGAATGGTATCTAACCTCCAAGAAAAAGAAAACTTCCTTCTCTGTGTGATAGACATAAAGAGTTGCAATAATTTCACAGAAATTTTTATCAGGAACATACTACCAAGAATTTTTGCTTCAAGGTTTGCAAGAATTTTTCTAGTTCTCTGAACCATAAGGCTGTGTGTATTGACCTTCTATTTCAAAAAGCTGTGTTACTTTCTGCAATCATCTCTTAAAAGAAGGCCCCGTGGGGCTCTGGCTCTCCCTTTTGGCACCACCACTAATTCCAATAAAAACGTCGTATTATAGATTAGGTTCAAAATTATCTAAAGATTGTTCTGGAGAAAGATTTTTTTTTCTTTCTTTTTCTTTTCTTTTCTTTTTTTTTTTTTTTTTTTTAGACGAAGTCTCACTCTGTCCCCAGGCTGAAGTGCAGTGGCGCCATCTCAGCTGACTGCTATCTCTACCTCCCAGGTGCAAGCCATTCTCCTGCCTCAGCCTCCTGAGTAGCTGGGATTACAGGTGCGCACCACCACACCCAGCTAATTTTTGTATTTTTGGTAGAGACAGGGTTTCATCATGTTGGCCAGGATGGTCTCAATCTCCTGACCTCGTGATCCACCCGCCTCGGCCTCCCAAAGTGTTGGGATTACAGGCGTGAGCCACCGCGCCCGGCCCCAGTTTCTAGGTTTAACAGTTCACAAAAGTGTAGAGTTTTGTTGATCATTATCTTATAAATCAGAGCACAGTATCCAGCAATCTTGGGTAGAGTTTGCTTTTTATACATATATAATCTGTACAAACAGCTCAAATTTCTTAAATAATTATTGATCTACTGCTTCATTTTATGCATTAAAATGTAACCCATTTCTGATGGACGAGTTGATTAGACATTTATCAGTGAATTATAGGTAAAAATATTCTTTTTTTTTTTTTGAGACAGAGTTTTGCTCTTGTTGCCCAGGCTGGAGTGCAATGGCACAATCTCGGCTCACCGCAACCTCCGACTCCTAGGTTCAAGTGATTCTCCTGCCTCAGCCTCCTGAGTAGCTGGGATTACAGGCATGCGCCACCACGCCCGGCTAATTTTGTATTTTTAGTAGAGATGGGGTTTCTCCACGTTGGTCAGGCTGGTCTCGAACTCCCGACCTCAGGTGATTTGCCCACCTCAGCCTCCCAAAGTGCTGGGATCACAGGCGTGAGCCACCGTGCCAGGCCAAAAATATTCTTAAAAGACATATGTATGGTATCTAGAACTTGGATTTCAACGAATGTATTACATTCATTAGTTCTTTCTGTTTGGTTGGTTGGCATTTTTTAGAGATGGAGCCTTGCTATGTTGCCCAGGCAGATCCTAACTCCAGGCCTCAAATAATCATCAAGCTTTACCCTCCCAAGTAGCTGGGATTACAGGTGTAAGCCACTGCACCCAGCACTTACTATGTACATTAGTTCTAATCTTATACCCTGGGCATCTTTTAAGATGGAATTTATAATACTATTTCTAAGTATTTACTACCAAACAATGATTCCTTCAGCCTTAACAAAAATCCAGGAAATTTAGATTAATAGCAACGTCATGGCAAAAGTGCCAATGACAGGCGATATTTGAGATAAAGCACACAATTACTGAATACATTGTTTTTGTTTCCAAAGTCAGTCACTTGTTTGTTTAGACAAGCTGTGGCCATCTGTAAGGGAAAGTAAATATGCTCAAGCACTGGCACTGCATACGTGAGAATTGTCAGTCTCACTACCATCTTCGATGTCCAGCTGCCCAGCTGCCCTGCAACTACTTCAGGGAGAAACTAGCAGTTGCCCAGCAACTACTTCCTGCTTCCTCCCTGAAGTAATACGTAAAGTACCAACCACAATGCATGTTCTACAGTAGACAAGAAATGTACCAACAAAAGACCACTCTGGAGCTGAGCAAATTCACCTCAGAATGGCCAGATCTGTTCAGCACAGAGAACTGGTGGACCTAATGACTCTTCTTCACCACCTGAAACCAAGTAACTTTACCATTTATAAGCACTTTTATAGCCAAGAGTCTGACTCAACTCTCATATCCATCTTGAGAAGCAGATGCTTTTATTATTCACATTTTTATGATTATAAAGGTTCAAAGAATTAAAATTAAATAATTTCTCAAAATCATATGGCAATAAGTGATCCAGTAGAGATTTTGAAATGAGAGCTCTAATTCCAAAGCCTTTTCTCATAACACACTGTCCTTTCCCTTCAGGGGATACGTGCACACACTAGTTTGCCTCTTTTTCCTTTTGGCTTCACATCTCACAGCTCAGTTAAGTACAGACAAGGCTATTCCCCACCCTCATCCACATCCCTCACCCCCACCCCACACACACACACCTCACCCTCTTCTTCATCCAACTGCTTCCATTTTTCCTTCTCTCACAACTTGGCCAACTACTTCAGAGAATAGCTTTTTTTCTATCTCCATTTTTCCTCACTCCCCCTGTTCAATGAATTTAGGTGTTAAAAGCCACATCTTATCACAAGTGATAAACTTAGAAGTACTGCTAATATTTCAGTGTATCAGGGAAAGAAAAGCCATATACTTTGCAACCAGCCTCAAAGAGTCCCGAAAGTTTCTAAGAATCCCTTTCAGATACTCTGCAATCATTTCTGTCTCTTTTAAACTTCCTGTTATATGTGCTTTCTTTTAAACACCAACCATCGCAAGTCTAGATAAATGATAAACTCTCATTCTGTTTTACTGCCTTTGTATTATGCTTATCACTTGTATCATAATAGAACTGTTCTTTACATTTTGTTCATCACTGATAATACACTATTTCACTCCAATAAGCAACAAAGGGCTTGTATGGTCTAGCCTAGGAAACTAATCAGAATTTAAGATTGTTTTCTGCAAGACCAAAAAAACAAAGTGTTTTAAATATCTACTAATTGATTTACAATGGAAAAATTTTAATGCAAACCAGACTCTAAATTTCATGAGGCTTTCATTCGAAACCACAGATACTGAGCTCATTTACTACTCGGTATACTAATATTTCTAGTCATGGCGTAGGGCCATACTTAAGTAAATAGTTAGTTTATAGAAAGGAAATAAATAGGCTTATGATTAATTGATTGATCATTATCAATCATGCACTAAACTCAGAATCGCAGGGGTGAAGTAAGTTGGAGACCATGGAGTCAAACCCCTTCATTTTAGAAATGAAGAAACAAAGGTTCACTACTGCCCTCTGATGAAGTGGGTAACTAGCTCATACTACAAACCCAGCTTAGCACCATTTCGAGTGACCTTTAGCTGAGGACTGACATCTGCTAGTATGCACATTAGCTACAAAGAGCACAGTTCTAACTTTGAAGGTGATTGGGCCAAAGCATCATCAGGTATTATATCCCAATTCTGCAACATTAGGAAAATAAATGTTCATACTAAATAGAAAATGAATTTCTAATAACTGAATTAAACTGTTCATCTAAATAGCCAACTTCAGATTTCTCTCCACACATAATAACTTGGAAAAATATATAGCCCATGTTTACTATAGTACTATAGCTACAGTCTCTAAGAAAAGCTATAACTTGCTAACAATTTTCCTGATTTATGTTTGAAAACATACAGGGCATGAAATGATTTCTGCAACCTTACATTTTCCTCAAGAACACTGGTGAGCAGAAGATATATTCCAAAAATCATGTGGGATTGCTTGCTACATCTACTTCTTTCATAGAAATGTATGATAAGCAATTATACATGCTCCACCAAAAAAAAGTCATTAGGTTTTTTTCCCCATTAAGGGAGGAAAGAAGAAAAATGGAAGAGTGGATTAAAAAAAAAAAAAAAACAAGAAACAGGAAAGAAAGAGGAAGGAAGGGAGGGAACTCTGACAATAGGATCTATTTTCAAATAATGTTTACAATGTAAAAACTGATTGCCTCCTTAAGGAAGAAAGTGCAATAAATATTCTTCTAAAGAACAGCTTGTAGATAATGTATGGTTATAAACTGTAACTCACTATACAAATATTAGTTATTCTTGTTGTGAGTATTTAACATATATGGAAATTTGCTTACAACCTATAAGTGTGCTAATAAAAATAGGTATTTGTGAATATAAATTACACTGGTCATAAAATCAGACTTATTAATCTAATATATCTTAGAATGAGACCAAACTTAAATGAGCCACTCTGTAACGTAGATATCTGGAAACATGGTTTATCCTATTCCATTAGTATCTATCAGAATAGGAATGCAAAAGTTTTGCTATACTTCACATAATGTTGGCAACCTGAATTTAAATCTTCAAACTAGTAAACAATCACTGTCAGGCATGCATATTGTCCAAGTTAAAAAAAATTTGTATAGGGAAAGTAAAATGAGCAAATTCATTTGTTAACATCCTTTTAAGTGTCCAGGTTATTTATTTTAGCAGATACACCATAAGAAACAGCCATATAAATAAATAAAATATCTTTGACTCCCCAGTATCTTGCATTTTACCACAGGTATTCCAAACACACTCAACCTTTTTTGTGTGTGTGATAACTATGATCATTACCTTGTTTAAATGAACAAAGTATCCTTCATAATAAAAATGTAAATAAAGGCCTGACTTAAAACTATAAATGATTATTCTTCACAACTATAGGTATTATCAAGCATAATATTATAAATATACTAATAAACATCTGTATATGGTTTACATGTCCAAGAGGAACGGGAGATGAGATTTATCCCCAATACAGTGCAGGGGGCAAGCTAAGGAGAGAGTGGCTTTTCACAATGGGTTGTGAATCAAGGATGAGTAAATGAATGGTATCTAACCTCCAAGAAAAAGAAAACTTCCTTCTCTGTGTGATAGACATAAAGAGTTGCAATAATTTCACAGAAATTTTTATCAGGAACATACTACCAAGAATTTTTGCTTCAAGGTTTGCAAGAATTTTTCTAGTTCTCTGAACCATAAGGCTGTGTGTATTGACCTTCTATTTCAAAAAGCTGTGTTACTTTCTGCAATCATCTCTTAAAAGAAGGCCCCGTGGGGCTCTGGCTCTCCCTTTTGGCACCACCACTAATTCCAATAAAAACGTCGTATTATAGATTAGGTTCAAAATTATCTAAAGATTGTTCTGGAGAAAGATTTTTTTTTCTTTCTTTTTCTTTTCTTTTCTTTTTTTTTTTTTTTTTTTTAGACGAAGTCTCACTCTGTCCCCAGGCTGAAGTGCAGTGGCGCCATCTCAGCTGACTGCTATCTCTACCTCCCAGGTGCAAGCCATTCTCCTGCCTCAGCCTCCTGAGTAGCTGGGATTACAGGTGCGCACCACCACACCCAGCTAATTTTTGTATTTTTGGTAGAGACAGGGTTTCATCATGTTGGCCAGGATGGTCTCAATCTCCTGACCTCGTGATCCACCCACCTCAGCCTCCCAAAGTGCTGGTATTACAGGCATGAGTGAGCCACTGTGCCCAGCCGAGAAAGATCTTTAAACTCTCCTACAGCACCACACGCTCATCCACTAGCATGAGAAGGTGAGAACACATAGAACTTACTTATAATTCTTTGCTCTGATTCCTAAAGCCTACTTACTCTACTGGGATGGCAGTGCCAACCTAAAAACTGAATTGCAAAGCCGTATGATTTCACAGCTTTAACAAACTGACAACAAAGTGACAAGAGAAAACTTCTTCCTTTGCACAAGAAGTCCCGGTACATTATTTTGACTTTATAAAGATATTTTAAATGAATTTTTAAAAATCACAATATTATGAAACTTGATAATCATTACTTCAAAACGACAGACTCTATTGTTCATGGAAAAATTTTCAGTTGGTTTTATCATACCCGTGGTTCAATTGAAAGATTCACCAACTGCTCCCTGGAGAAAAGAGAAGATCTGCATTTAAATGGATATATAGTATTTCCAAAAGCACAGTACCTAGAAGGCAGATACCATCAAGGTTTCTTAGTGAAAATAACTCAAATTGTATTAGGTACATTTCAATGCTGTAGCTATCCCCATTTCATAGGGCTCAAATTATATCCATAACATTCTTTTTCCTCTGTGCATTCTTCATAATATTGTCTCGAAAAGTTTAAATTAAAGCTTGCTCCATCACAAAGTCCTCGCACTAACAACAAACAACTACTACTGTACGCATCATTTCTGATGTGTACAGAAAAAGACCACAGAAGATAGCTTGGCCAGAAATGTTAAATAATTGAAAAGTATAATGACTTAATAGAGTAGTAAGCTTAGTTTACAATGCAGCCAATTTAAAGCCATAAAAATACTGTGTAAAAATTTTATCTTGTGGTTGACCATTACATAACCTATCTATTATTCAAAAGTATCTCAACAATGTTTTTCTTCATTAATGTGGCTTTTGGCATTTCCCTCAAAATCTTTCTATTCCCACATTTTTCCAACAATTTTGAAACAAATACAGAATTTCTATATTATGTCACAAATCTCCTTTACTAGGATAATGACACCTTCAGTGTCAAATTGAAACCAATTTCATAGGTCAATCTGTAAGGCATACTTTAACCTCCTTGGATATGATTTGTTTTGCATCTAACAGAATCAAATACACAAGACATTTTTTTTAAAAGACTAAAGCTACTTGTATTGACACATCTGTAAACAAAAGGAGAACTTCATAAATAACCCCCTTTCCAATGACACACTCATCCAAGGATTTGTCTGCATTAGAAAATGTCATAGGGCATCAGAAAAGTTTTGTCTTGAGTATTCAGCTAAGGTGCATAGCATGTCTGTGCAGAAGAAAAAAGAGACGCTTAGGATCCATTTCAAACATAAGTCCATTACCTCTGGCGGGCTTTTGCTAAAATTCTAGCTGCAACTGAAATGTCCCTGTAAACAAGGTTACTGAGAACAGCCCCAGATATTCCTCTCAGCAACACTTTCCTAGGAGCCCTTCAGCTGTCTGCCGGGTTAGTTATACCTTATCTTGCTGCACTGCCATTCTCATGCTGATTCACATTCAGAACTCAAAATGAAAGCTGAAATATCTTGAAGATCACTTAATATTGAAATACTGTTGCGGTAATAAGTGGTGCTCAGTCAGAGATGGGAACATGGTACTCTCTTGGTAACCTTTTAATTTCTGGAAAAATTGTACAGAATAAATTGAGCAGCACACACGGAAACCTAATCGATTGATCTGCTCTAGTTTGTTAAAGCAACACCCATCACAGACTCCCCTGGCTCCCCAGGCAATTCCCGGTAAAGAAGACCAGCAGGTTTCAGTATATACCATGCACGAGGACTTTGATGCTATTTTGATTTATTAAAGAAAGAGAACAATCTTCTATCTACATTCATCACCCCAGTCAATGGACAGTTTTATGTGCTATGTGATACCATTCTCGATATACACACGTTTAATTCTACTTAATGCGAGTTTAAAGAGTTATGAGAATTGCTTTAGTAAGAATAACAAAGCCATGCGTAACAGACAAATGTACGCTTAAATGATCATCCAGGCCTGCTTCCTTATATACTTGATTCTTTTTCTATTTGAAGGAGATGAAACCCCATCAATGTCACTTCGTCTCCATCAGTGTTTTCATGTCTCTTCTTCCTGTCAGGCATTCCTCAGCTCGGGATTTGAGAAATGTTCAAATTTCCCTCTCTTTCCCACAATGACAGAACTGTTTCTCAGGTTGGTTAACTCATTTTGACAACATCAAATCTGCTGGACAGGAAAAAAAAAGAGAGAGAGAGAATCCTGAAACCACTCCTCAATCCCATTTTTCTGTCTTTTTCTCTAAGACATTTCCGACTCTTTTTCTCTCGCCTGCTGCTTCTGAATTTGGGCATTTTCCAAACACACTCCCCTATTTGGTCTTTGGGCAGTGTGAGAAACAAATGAGAGTTTCTCTTCAAAACTAGACCAAGTCATTCAGCTGCTCTGAAACATACTTCACAACATCCGCAGGTCTCTTGATCTTGACTTAAAGTATTAAGCAGGAGTGTTTTGAAAGTAGTAGGAGGTCATATGGACCTAACAGCTTCTCTTAACCCACATGCTGAGAATTTCTTTTTTTCCTGTCTTTTTTTTTTTTTTTTTTTTTTTTGAGAGAGAGAGAGAGTGCTATTTTCAACATTGCCCTCTGGTTTATGTTAGTGAAATCATTTGCTTTCTGTGTGTGTCTGTGTCTTATTGCATGGCCACTGGTTCTGGTACTACAACACAAACATAGCAAACGTGCTTCCCTAACATAAGCAGACCCATGTGGCAATTCACAACATAACCGAGACAAGCACAATAAATAAACACATACATAATCATTCCACAGCACTGAGGCAGGCGGGGGTTTCTACAGGCCCTTCCGGACTCTTCCAGAATTGCTCATTAAGATTCTGAAAGGGGGAGAGGGTGCAGCTTGGAAAAGGTTGCCGGAAGGGAAAAGAAAGGGAGGAGGGGAGCTTTGCCCTCTGTGTCTTTCTGTCTCTGAGACTCTCCCATCACCAAACAAGGGGTGCAGGGGTCTATCCTGCAGAGGCTGTAACAGACTTGAGGGGTAGAAGGAGGTAGATGGTTTAAAATAGTTAAATGATGATCGGGTGACCTCCGTGCAACTTCAGCGACTCCCTCGGGAAGGTGAAAGGGTTGGGGAGAGAGAAGGGAGGGAAAGCAGCGTAGAGGACAGGAGGGAGACACCTAGGACTACAGCAGCAGCAATCACCAGAAGGATTTTCCAGCCCATGACAGCAGTCCTCAACTCCTGGCACCACCCTCTCCCCCAACGACCCCTGCTCCATATCCCCTCACCCTAACCCCTCCCCTCCCAGCGCCCTAACTCTGCCCTCACTCTTTGCCACTTTACCAAGCACTGAAGTCTCTATCCAGGAAGGGGGATGGGAGGGGTGTTTAAAGAACAAATCTAATTGCAATTAGAATTCATCTGTGTCTCCAGCACACACGCTCACAGTTTTGCAGTCATGGTAAGGCAAGTCTACAAGAGGTGGGCAGTACTTATGGTTGTGTTATTCAGGGAGGGGTTGCTTTTTTTTTTTTTCCAAGAGACTATAAGCAAGTGAAGGGGGAAGGGGGTAGCAATCTAGATTTCAACCAGGACTGCAAATAAAGAATGCCCCAGATGCAAATGTCTGTCTCCAGATGTTGATGATAAGGATTTGGACCAGTTACCTTGGCAGGGTCAGAACTGCAGCAGGTTAATCAGGTGAGTCGTCGGGGATTTTAAAGAAGCCGAAGCCGGTTTCTTTGGCTATGAAAGTCTACAAAACCCCCATGCAGGAACATTGCACATCTTACACACGCCTCCTTTAACTGGGCTCCCGCGACCTCGGCAGGCGAGGGGGTGCTGGCCGGCCCTCCGGTGGCAAGGGCACGGCCCCCCGCTCTGCCCCCGCGGGCGCGGGGCCGGCCTGGCACCCGGGGTCCGCGTCCCGAGCGGCTGTGCACTCACCGAGCCGGGCTGCGAGGGGCAGAGGGGCGCCCACGGCTAGCCGGAGCGCCAAGGCGCCTCCCTTTTCTCTTGGTAGCGTCGGTCCGCACTCCCTGTGACCCAGGACGTCATGATGCCTGTCTGTTTTCTCAATGATAACTTGGCAGAAGAAGAGAGAGGCTGCCAGGTTCTCCTCGGGTGGTTACGTGGTATGTGCACGATTCTGTTTGCATGCGTTTCTCTTTTTAAAAATAAATATCTATATTTTTCTAAAAAAAATTCCCGGCACTGTCATGATTTGATTGCATTATTGCGTTTGCATAATTGACGCCTCTGGGTGTGTATATATGTGTGCATATGCGTGTGATTTTTTTCCCCTTTAAATCCTGCTGCTCCTGCCGCCGCCGCAGCCGCTGCAAACGGAAAGCAAGCATGCGTTCATCTTTTGTCTTTCATTTTACCTTCAGGGTGACATTCAGTGCCAACTGCTCCCTTTTGACCGTCACCAATCCCCGCCTGGGCAAAATAAATTTGAAAAACGTGGGGGGAGGGGAAGGAAGAGCCCCCTCAGCCCGAATGCTGGGGTTTCCATTCCTACGGCTAGGGATCCCAAACCTACCCAACCCACCTCCCAACCCTGAAAAACCATTTTCCCTTCTACCCACCGGGCCCAGGCAGAGAATCGGCACCAAGACAGCGAGGAGCATCCACCCAGGGCCAGACACTCATGTTCGCGGCTCGCACTTGCTGACTTGCATCTCTCAGTTGCATTCCCGGTGTGTAGGCCTCTCACAACTGGAGCTATTTTTGTCTCCCAGAGATGTTCTTTAAAGCCTTTTAAAAATGGGGAGGGGTCAGGGAAGAAAGAGCGAGAGACAAATAGAGAGAAAGGGACCCAGAGAGAAGCCCAAACCCCTAGTTGAGAAACTCGACTGACACATCATAAAATTTGGGGGGCTCCGGCATCTGGCCCACCAGGGGAGTCTGGAAGGGCAAGAAGGATAACTAGATTTTATTTAACTCATTCTACAACAGCAGGAAAACTTTTTTTTAATACAAAGATGTTATTGCTAATTATGCACTGTATCTGTTATTTTTATAATTATGCTCAGAATCAGTAGGAGTGGTCTCAAGAATAATCCTTAATGTTTACTTCTGCAAATATGAGAATGCATTTTTAGATGGTGTGGCCACATGACAGGTAAAGCACAGATTACTTCTTTTTCTAATATTTGTGTTATTTGTACATTGTCTGGTACCTTTTATGTAGCTTCTCTTAATCATAATGTTGCGTATATTACCCAACATGTGGCATATTCCTGATAAATAAGTATCTAGCACCAGGTTTGGCAAATGCTTTGCTCTGCTTTATCAATAATTATCCATTTGGAGTAACAACATTTGTTTAGGAATTCTTATTTTCACCGAGCCTGTAGTTGACCTTTGTCACCATCATGTATTGGTGGAGTCACTGTTCCTACTAATTCCAAATTCCTAAAAGATGACAGCAGAGGCCGAGGTTGCAAAAAATTAAGCACAAGGAGAGTTTTGAATCTGAAAAGCACAGCCGATTGAGAGAAAAACATTTGAATTCATCTATAATAATCTGCAGCTGCTCGAAGGTTTAAAAATAGTTTACCTATTTGAGAGATCGGATAAGTTTAATGAAAACAGCAAGTAACTTACTAGATCTTTTCCCTTTAGAGTCACAGTCCAAGAATCATTTGCAAATTCCACAGGGAAGATATTGTAATTATGCAGAGACCAGATGATCTGAATTGGAGAAACTAGACTAAGAGGGTCTGAGGACTATTGACTGATGGCCAGATCCCAAAACTTGGCCTATGTCTGTCCACCTTGAAAATTGGACATAGCTTCTCTGGCTCACTTTGCTTATCTGTCCCTTTGGCATGCCAGAAGGATGAATTGGTGCAGTCTTGTCGGGTGCTTAGATGTTACCAGAGTCATAGATGTTTCCAAAGAGGGCAAAGGCCTATTGAGAACTCAAGGAGGGATTACTATAGGCGTTGTTGGTAACTTTCCAGTAACTATCCAAGAGGTACTCGTTAATATTCAATCTACCATCCTGGTTCTCCAGCTTTTTTACTTATTAACCTTGGAATTGGACCTTTAAAGACTCACCACAAAGCGAAAGAACCATAACAATTTGACTAACTTTAATCCTCTGAAATCCAATTTTGTTTTGTTCTTTTCAGACAAATGTCTTCCATGCTGTTTGTCACCACTCCACATGCCAGTTCAGGCAGCCGAGTGGTTTCTTTCCCCAGGAGTGAGATGTTTGAGCAACTAGCAAAGAGTAGAGGCAGCGTACCCAAGAACTCTGGAGTTTGAATAGATCCTTTCTAAGCCCAGATTCTCTAAATCCAACTCTGCCTAGGAACCGCTCTCTGTTGCTTATTCAAGTTCAAACTCTGCAGACTACTTTCAAGTCTTTATTTTCCGGCTTCACCCAAAATATAATAGTTAATATTGTTGGAGCATGTTCAGTTTCACTTCCCAACCAAACCAAAGGGCATAAAAATGCTTACTAAGGTAGATGGAAGACATAGAAGGCAATGCCCTAAACTTTACTCGTGCTTAGACCTTGTAAATCTAATTAAACCTCCTCAACAATATGGGAATGGAAGTATTATTATCCCCATTTCTGTGCCAAGGAAACTGAGGCACAGAGAAGTTGAGTAATTTGCTCAAAATTACACAGATGGGGTTCAAATTAAAGTGCCCTGAGTGTTCGCTATCAAGCTCTCTGCTTACCTACCTACCTACCTATTCAAACTTATTTCCAACTACTGGCATCACTGAGCCATGGTTCAGTCAGGCTGGTCACCCACTGTTCATCTCATACACTCTGTTGACTCACACTGCGATCCCAGTGTCGAAGCTTTCAACTCCCTCTTCACTTCCCAATTCCTTCCTGAACAAATATGCATTTTTCCGCTTTCTCTTCGGGTTTACCTAACATAGTGCTAAGTACAACACTGGCTCTCATTAAATACCTTCTGATGCATTAATTGACATAAAATTGCCTTATGGAGACCTAGAATGCCACTTTTCAATTTGACAGAAATTAAAAGTTTTATGTAGCAAAAGTGTTATCCTTTCAGCTGAAGAAATGACAAGCTAATTTCTCCATATTTTAGACAGTCCCTAGAAAACAATTTAGGGAAGCATTCTATGATAAGGTAGAACTTCATATGGGGAGTGGGGTGGGTGAGCAGGTATATAATTATAGTACTTGAAAAGCTACTGTAAACTTAATTATTATGACTTTATAGCTCTTATGAGTCTTTCTCTGCTATATTTTGAATTTTTGATGTCAAGATATTAAAATTTCCATTTAAAAAGAAAGGAAAACAAATAAGAACCCGTAGGCAGGAGATATGTGATCTCATCTTGGAGCTGCTGCTACTGCTCGCTGTGTGACCTCTGGCAAATTATTTAACCATTCTGGGCCTCAGTTCCCTAATTGCACAAGGAAGGGTTGAACCAGTCTCCAAGGTCCCTCCAGCTCCAAGCTTACAAGTATGACACAGGATGTGAGAGAGGAGAAAGAGCAAGAACACTCAGCCTGGAGTGAGACTCGTTTTTTTGAAGGATGCGAAAAAAATGCTGGAGAGCTCAGGTAAAGTTAGACAAGTTTATGTCTCTAATTCCTGTGTAGAGTTAAAGGTAGCTCAGGAAAAAAAAAATCCATGCAAAAATATGTTCAAACCTACGGTTTCCGGTGGCTCACACCTGTAATCCCAGCACTTCAGGAGGCCAAGGCGGGAGGATCGCTTCAACCCAGGATTTTGAGACCAGCCTAGGCAATGTAATGAGACCACTTCTCTACAAGAAATAGAAAAAATTAGCAGGGCATGGTGGCATGTGCCTGTTGTCCCAGCTACTCAGAAGGCTGAGGCAAGAGGATTGCTTGAGCCCCGAAGTCAAGGCTGCAGTAAGCGGTGATCGCGCCACTGCACTCCAGCTGAGGTGACAGAGTGAGACCCCTGTCTCAAAAAAAAAAAAAACACACACACATATAAAAACCCTACACTTTACAAAACTGCCCTTTTTTAATGAGATAAAATTATTTATTATTATATTTTTTATTAATAATAAAATATTATTATCTGAGACAGGATCTGGCTCTGTATTCCAGGCTGGAGTGCAGTGGCCTGACCATAGCTCACTGTAACCTCGAACTCCTGGGCTCAAGCAATCCTCCTGCCTCAGACT
The DNA here is from genome assembly GCF_029289425.2 of Pan paniscus. Taxonomy (NCBI): domain Eukaryota; kingdom Metazoa; phylum Chordata; class Mammalia; order Primates; family Hominidae; genus Pan; species Pan paniscus. The sequence goes on along the minus strand of NC_073249.2, from coordinate 32,300,279 downwards.
CTGGAGCAGCTAGGACTACAGGTACGTGCCACCATGCCCAGCTATTTTTTTAAACTTTTTTGTAGAGATGAGGCCTCGCTATGTTGTCCAGGCTGGTCTCAAACTCCTGGCCTCAGGCAATCCTCCTGTCTTCACCTCCAGAGTTGCTGGGATTACAGGCATGAGCCACTGCACCCAGACCCCAAGATGAAATTATCAACAACCATGTAGCCTACCATATCAGCCAAAATGTTATTAGTCATTATTCATGTGTGCCTAAAACTTTCTTTCTAACACTATCAAATCATACAGACCTAATTTGATATTAATGGATCCAACCTATTTTGCCTTGATGTCTTCAACTCACGTGTAGCTTGAATTAAATCATGAAGAACAGAGGTCTACAGATACTTGGGGGATAGAATCAGAATGAGACTTTTTGCATGTTTCCTGTTTAACTGAGTAAGCCTGTGTTCTTTTCCTTATTTGTCCTCATGTGTTGAATAATTACAACTCATTGACTTTCTCATCAGGTTTTTGTTGGGATAAAATGAAGTAGTGGAAATGAGACAGACTCTACCAATACAACAAAATATTATCATGTCAGATGTGCCTTATCTTACATCTGAGTTGTATTTCTAAAAAGTTTACCAAGTTAGCAGAGCATGTGGAGACAAGATGTCAGGTCCCCTGGCTGAGAATCTGAGCTGATTTCTGCACATCTTGCTAGTTATAGGATTTCACAAGGTCCTGTAGCTAGTGAAGAGCAGAATTGAGTTGGCTATACAAATAAACTGCCCTCTCCATAGACCATTCTCAAAAGACATGGTACAAACTCTGGGAAAGTAGGCAGTCAATCACATCTCACCAAAGACCAAATTCATTCAAACATTTATTTAAAATAGAAATGTATATCAAGCCTCTGACATGAAAACAGTTTTATATAAGGCAAATTCCTTAACCAGGTTTCATTATAGCTCTAGGGATCCATGGATGAATTAAGAAACTCTTGAAGTTGTAGGCAAAGTGTGTGTCTGTGAGTGTGTGTGTGTATGTGTGTGTATTGTTCTCAAGAAAAGATCCATAACTTTTGTCACATTCTCAGAAGGGTGCATGACTCCAGAAAGGTTAAGAACCACTGATGTAAGAATCATTTATTTAAAAATTGAACTTATAAAGAATAACACATTCATTTAAGCCAAATGTCATGATGGCCACAACACAGATAGTGTATAATAATCACCAGTATTCAGAATGATGGCCTTGAGACACAATAAAAGCCTCAGTCATCAAAGACATTTATTTTCAAGGTATTTTACTTAACTGACATGGGAAAATGAACGAGCCTTTTAGAAAGATTTGAATATTGATTTAAAATGAGGTTTCTGCTTTTGTTTAAGCCAGCTGGGCAAGTCTCTGTGTGCTAAGCAAGGTGGATTAGTGTAGAAAAATATGCATTGTTTCAGAAAGCGCAGTTAGGAGTCCACTGCACTTGTTGAGGTGGCAAAGAATGGGGGACTGAGGCCGGACCTTGGCATTGGGGAGGGAGGAGGAACTGGAGGGATATTTGGCAGGAAACTGAAATCAACAGACTTAAATGTCTGGCTTGGGCAACTGAATTAAAATGGTAGGATATTAAACAGGTACAAATAAAGGTTTTGGTAAGAAAATAATGAATTTGGTTTAAAATGTTAGATTTAAAGGCCTCTGGAACATCCAGATTCCACAGGTCTTGGGAAAGATTTAGAAGAGATTTATGAAGCATGGTGGCACATGCCTGTAGTCCCAGCTACTTGGGAGGAAGGTTGGGGCCCAGGAGTTTGAGGCTACAGTGCACCTTGATCACACCTGTAAATAGCCAGTGCATGCCAGCCTGGGCAACATTGCAAGACTCTGTGTCCACATTTTAAAACATATTTTTTTTAAAAAGACATTTATGGCTGAAGAAATTTATTTGGGAATCATCAGTAAATTAGTGATGGCTTAAGCTGGTAATAAAAGTGTGAAAAATTATAAATGTAAATGACTTAGGAGAGTCTTAAATAAAGCTGCATTTATTTGAATAAGTTCTTACTTTTAAAACATGAAATTATATAACACCCAAGGAAAAATAGTGTTGGTGACTTTAAATATTTATACAACTGTATTTGTACCATACATTTCTGAAAAAACCTATCCACCTCAGAATTTTATTTTACATTGTGGGTTTTCTGGAGTTCTTGCATTTCAAGACTCAATTTTCCATTTGAGATAGCGCATTCACTGCCTGGTTTTAGAAGGGAGAAAGAGTTTTCCTTGGCAACCAGGTTCAACTGGAAAAAATAATCAAGATGTCACCTGATGCCACAAGCTACCAACTACGTTCTCAGCTATGTGGACCTGCCAGTTGCTGAACCAGCAGAGGAAACTCAGCGTCATGGAAAGAACACTAAACTTAGAACAGTTGAGTGTGAGTCTCATTTCTGCCTCTTACTGCTTTTGCGACCCTGGGCAAGTCATTCAACTTCCCAGAACCTGGATTTCCTCTTAGTAACTGCCCTATCATCCTCCAACAATCCTCAGGTAACGATCCTTAGAGCACTGGTGTTTACGAGTCGCCAAAGGGGTGGATTGACTGAACCCAATCACATGTTTAAAAAGCCAATTCCTTGATTAACTTCCTCCAGGATGACTCCTCCCACTGTCCTCCCCATGACAGCTCACTGAGGTTAATCTCTCCTTCGTCTCTACTTCCATCCACAAACTGGTAGCATTGTATTTATGCTTTAATTATTATTAATATGACTGTCTTTGCTGCCTTTTGTGTAAAAGATGTTTTAGTTATTTTTTTATTCCTAGTGCCTAGCACACAGTAGATGCTCCATAAATACTAAATGAATAAACAACGATCAAGGAGAACATTTGCCTGCATCTGTTCCAATTCTCTGAAAATGCTTAAGATGAATTGGAAAATGGAAAAAAGCTGGGCTAGCCTTACTGCTAGGCTGTAGGCTACATACAGATGCTTTGCTTAGAAGGCACCTCTCCAGCCTGGGCAACATGGCAAAACCCCATCTCTACAAAAATTTTAAAAATTAGCTGGGTGTCGTGATGTGCACCTGTAGTCCCAGCTACTCAGGAGGCTGAGGTGGGAGGATCAGGATTGCGAATAGGGCTGAAGTTTTGGATTCCTATCCAGAACATGACAGTTCTTTACACTTTCACAGACCCATGAAGCTTATCTCTTCTCCTTCAACCCATGAGGATGAGGCTGCAGTGAGCTGTGATCTCACCACTGCACTCCACCCCCTCTAAAAATTAAAAAAAAGGCACCTCTCTATTATAAAACTCCTACATTTACTGTTTACTCTTATGTGTACAGTTCTTGTAGGGAATAAAGTCTGTCATTTCCCAATCAGACTTAAAACTCAAAGGCTGACTTTCCGGGCAAGAAAATAACACTGACTTCATTTGACACTGATATGTAAATGCTCAATAACAGGCTTTGCCAGAAAGCTAAGAAAAAGAAAATGACAGCAGGAGAAGCCACTGTAAATGTAAAGGAGGGCTGCACAACCGAATGTCCTGTTTTCAAATTCCTGAGGAATTTTCCTAAGCTCTCATTGATTGTGTATTTCACTTTCAAAATGGAAATTTTATAAGATTTAAGTATCGGGGTTATTGGGAAAGTTAAATGAGATAATGCATGTGATGGCATAATCCCTTGTCAAAGTAGGCAGCTGATAAAAGCAATTCTCCTCCCTCTCTTCCTTCCTTTCTTCCTAACTGCTTACCTTCCCATAAGAAAAGAATCAAGTTCATCGATTTGCAACCATGATCAACTTGTAAGTATTTCTTTTGGCCAGGCTGCTTAAAAAAAAAAAAAAAAAGATGATCTCAGGGATTAGTTTATGACCATGGTTCGTAAACTTTGCCACACATTGGAATCACTTGGAAAGCTTTTAAAAATCCTAATGCCCCAGTCACACCCCATAGCAATTAGTCAAACATCTGAGGGTGGGAACCAGGCAATAGTATTGCTTTACAATCCCCAAGTGATTCTAGTGTGCTTCAAAGTTTGAGAGTCACTGGCAAATGTAGGGAAATGGGCCTGTGGCCAGTTAATTTCATGGACTGGAGCCTGATGCAAATAAGGCTGAAGTGTTGGATTCTTGTCCAGAACATGACAGTTCTTTACACTTTCACAGACCCATAAAGCTTATCCCTTCTCCTTCAACCCTCCATCAGCAAGCTCTTTATAAATGAACCCTAGACAGAGTCATCACAGTGAATTGACTCTCTGAGTACCAAAAAGCAAGTGAAAAAGTACATCATAAAACACTCATATTTATGGTATTTTACCATTTAGAAAGTGCTTTAACACCTGATTTTATTTACTTTTTACAACAAGCCTGCATAGCTGGCATTATTATTATGCCCAATTTATAGATGATAAAGCCAAAAAGAAAGCTTAGCTTGCTCAGGGACAAAGTGGCACATTCCAGTCTCATACTGAGATCCGGGATTCCAGAATCGATGCTCTTTTCCTGGAGCCCCTCAGAAGCTCCACTGATGATGGGCAAGTAGGAGTGTATCCACATTTGAAGGTTGCTACAGAGCAACGGTCTAGCTGCTCTATCAGATTAGGAAGGAAAACAGGAGGAAAAGGAGGGTGGAAGGGAGGGAGGGAAATACTGCTCATTATGTTTTGAGTTAAACAGGTTCCTTTCCAGCAGGATTTTTCAAATTATTTAATGTGCCTACAATCATTCTAAGTTTCCAAAACTTATTATTTCCAAAGCGATTGAACGGTGAAACCACTTTTAACTCAGCATTTCTCAGGACTAATGTCCCATGGAATGTGATTTGATATATGTTGCCATGGTTTTCCTCAGCTCCCTCAAGACTTTGTTAAAGTAGCACCCTCTTAGGGAGGACTACCTATGTCACCTGATTTAAAACAGAAACATCACTTTGCCCGCAGCCCAGTCCTCACCTGCTTTCCTGCTTTATTCTTTTCCCCCATAGCCCTTAACACCTTCTAATACACTTCATAATTTACTCATTTATTTTGTTTAGTGTCTCGTCTTCTATATCTGTAAGCTCTATGAGGGCAGGGCATTCTTCAGCTATTTGTTTTTACATAGTGATATTTCCAGAACCGAGAAAAGTGCCTGGCACAGAGTAGGTGTCCAATAAACATGGAGTCCTAATGAATGACTGGATAACAAGAAATGTGCCAAGAAAGAAATGCAAATGAAGGCATCTTCTTCACAGTTAGGTGCCCTTTGAAAGTATCTTTTCCAATCCTACTTATCCCTCATGATGAGCTAATGAAGTGGATATTATTCCTACCTTATAGAAAAATAAAGTGAGAATAACAACAATTAGACCTGTGAGCAGAGCAAAAAAAAAAAATAGTTAAGTAAAAAGATGGTTAAATTAGAATTAATTCTTTTTAATTTTCTATGTAATTATTGTGGGATAAAGCACATGTGCTAGATATTTCCAACAGTATCTATGAAATCTAATATAATGTGGATAGCCATGAATTGTACCAAGGACCAATACATCAGCCCAGGATGCTATTTTCTAGCCACCAACACCAGACCAGGCTGAGATATAAAAATTCAGAAGATCTCTGGTGCAAAAATGGTCATCATTGTCTGGATTCAGATTCTCCATCAGTGAAACCATGATTCTGAGAAACATTCTCTAGAGTTCTAATGGCAGCCAGCCTGTAACACAGGTGTTAGTTGGATCCTCCCCACAATTGTACAAGGGCTCCACTACACAATAACAATGCTTTGCATCCAGGTGGAGCTTTTCTCTGTAAAGGTCGAAGTGCTGTGAGCAATTCAAACATAAGCAGGGGTGATGATGGCCCATCAAGCTCAGAAAATGACCCAGTTGACCAGTTCCTTTCCAAACACAGAGAATAACAATGAAGTGGAGAATCCATAGTAATAATGTTGGATGAATACTCTGTTCCTTTACATTTTCTTTTTATCCAGAAAAAAAAAATGCATTTGTGAAGTGAATTATTTTGGTAATGAAAGTGGTATTTATTAAACACACCAGAAACTGCAAATCCAAATAAGTATTTCCCTTCAAAATGGTCACTTGGGGAAGCTATGTAATTACTTTAGTGATCCTGAGATTGCTCTAGACATTCTGGGAATTCCTCTTTTAAAATCACCTTCATAGATGGTTTAGGACTCATACAGAAAACCAGTATCATTTCTCTAAGGCTGTACTTTATATGACAAAAATACATTTCATTCCCAAGCCAACTTGGGTGGTCAATATAGTCAAGATATCTTGTTAAAAGCACAGCATGCCAGGCTGACCCCAACACTCTCTAATAGGTCAGGGCTGGAAATGGGAGTTTGTCTTTGAATGATGGATCATCCCAGGCGATTCTGTTAGGTGCCCTTTGACAGTATCTTTTCCAATCCTACTTATCCCTCATCTAGTTTTCTTCACAAACTGTGGGTTAGAGTGCCTTGCTGGAGGACAGGGTTGGAGTCTAAACCTTATCCTGAGCCAGTTAGTTGTATTAGCCCATTCCTGCATTGCTGTAAATACCTGAAACTGGGTAATTTGTAAAGAAAAGAGGTTTAATTTTGGCTCACATTTCTGCAGACTATACATGAAGCATAGTGCTGGCTCCTGCTTCTGGTGAGGCCTCAGGAAGCTTACAATCATGGCAGAAGGTGAAGGGTGAGCCAGCACATCACATGGCGAGAGTGGGAGCAAGAGCGAGAAGTAAGAGGTGCCACTCTCTTTTAAACAACCAGATCTTGGATGAACGCAGAGTGAGAACTTACTTATTACCCCAAGGATGGCACAAAGCCACTCTCAAAGAATCGGCCCCCATGATCCAAACACCTCCCACCTTGGGGATTACATTTCAACAGGAGATTTGGAGGGAACAGACATCCAAACTATATCATTAGTCTTCCTCTACTTTACGGCCACAAAGCCTGAACCTCTAACATCTAATCATTCATTCACTGACATAGCATCTTTGGAACCCTTACCATTTGTTTTACAAAGAGTAACCTATTGGTAATGAGAAAGTCAAGCAAAAAGTGTTGACAGTTAGCCTAAAACATGCCTCTATGAGACACATCCTCTTTCTTGCCAGGTTCTTTTGGCCAACCTCATGACTTCAACTTTTTCTTTGGAGACAGAACAAAAAAGAATAAGGAGCACATGCTCCAGAATAAAACTGCCTGCAGTCAAACCCTTCCTGACCACCTAATCAGGTAACCTAAGGCAAGTTACTTAATCGGTCTGTGCCTCAGTTTTCCCCATCTGTGAAATGTAGCTAATACCTCCTAGGGATGCTGACAGGATTCAGTGAGATAATGTATATGCAATGTTTAGCACAGTGATCATAGCTTTCAACTAATATCAGTTATTATTTTTGAAACATGTGTTAATGATTCTTAAATCACTAATTCTAGATCAGAAATCTCAACCTCTTTCCTTACCATTAGTACATAGATGCCCATCAGCATTTCAAACTGATAAGATAGAAAATTGAATTAATTATTGGCCCAACTTCCTAAATGGTTCTAGCTCCTTGGCTCCTAGTCTTGGTTCAAAGTATCATCATCTGTAGGATCATTTAGTTTCCAAACCAAATCTATCTCAAATGCTTTCTCCTACCTCACTCCACCTCCCACATCAGCAAACACACACACCCACATGCATATTCATTTAGTTTATAAAGTCATGTTGATTCTACCTCAACAAGTTTTCTTTCCATTCTTGTGTGTGTATGTGTTTGTGGTTTAAAACAACATTTTATTTTATTTGTTTATTTATTGAGACAGAATTTCACTCTTGTTGCCCAGGCTGAAGGGCAATGATGCGCTCTTGGCTCACCGCAACCTCTGCCTCCCAGGTTCAAGTGATTCTCCTGCCTCAGCCTCCCGAGTAGCTGGGAGTACAGGCATGCGCCACCACGCCTGGCTAATTTTGTATTTTTAGTAGAGATGGGGTGTCTCCATGTTAGTCAGACTGGTCTCGAATTCCCGACCTCAGGTGATCCCCCCGCTTCGGCCTCCCAAAGTACTGGGACTACAGGTGTGAGCCACCGCACCCTGCCTAAACCAACATTTTAAAATAAATTACTACATTCCAGATTTAAACACTGCACATGCATCAATTCATAGAAATCTTTTAACAACCTTATGTAATGGGTGTTGTTACATCCATTTTTAAATCTGTAAAAACGGAGGCACAAATTGGTTAGGAAACTTGCTGGGGTTCAATCAGCAAGTAAGTGTGGGATCTGGGAGTCAATCCCAGCAGCATGGCCCAGAGCTATGCCTCTCACCACCATACAGCATTGCTGCTATTATTTTTAAAATAATAATAATTAATATGTGTTATCAATACAACATATTCTTATGATAATCTTATGATGTACATGCTGTTAAAACTCCTCTTTTACAGATGAGGGAGTTGAAACCTGTAGTGTATGAGTTGCCACTTCTCTAGTTTGGGTCTCCATTGTGTACTGCCTGGGCTAATGAAATTACCCTCCCACGTCTTCTCTGAACCTTTCTCTGCACACTTTTAAAAAGTTAAAATTTTTCAAATTACTTTACACTCAGACTTCTGAATAACCTTCCCCAAAGCATGGTTTTTGTCCTTCATTTATTCTTTAACACATATTTATTAAAAACTACATTCCAAGCAATGTTTTTCTAATCCATCATTCACAGGTAAATCTGGTATGTCCCTAGCCTACAACAAGCTCTTACTCTTTGGGAGACACTGGCACATAAACATCATTTCTAAACATTGTAAAATGTGTCCTGTAGAGGTACAGAGAAAAAGGCCTCTAAGGTGGCATGTAGGGGCGGGCGGGAAGAATGGGTCAAAGAAGGCTAAGCACAAGCTGAGAGGCTTATACAGTCAGCGAGGCAGCTGATGGGGGAGAGAGAAGGAGAATAAAGAAGAGAGGGCCTGCTTGGCAGAGGGGAAATATGAACAAATGCAGAGAGACTCCTGTGAGCAGGAGACTGCAAATCATACTGTCAAATAATTCTGTCATTCTGTGTCAAAGGGGTTTAGGTACCCAGTCTGGAAGGCTTGGATTGGAGATTTGTCTTGAAGCTTGGTTTATAGAAAGCACAGAGTTTTTACATGTTTATTCTGTTCATTTGAGCTTGCTTGCAGGGAGTGGAAGTTGATCGAGAGTAGAGGAATGGAAGCCTCCTCCCTCAGTCAACCTTGGTACTACCACTGGTACTGCTGGAAGATGAAGTGTGAGGCAGAGAGTGAGGAGAAAGAGGGTTTCCCAGACAGCTCAGGGAATCTAGACTTCCTGCTCAATGAGCAACAGTTAAAAGATTTTAGGCCAGGCACCATGGCTCACACCTGTAATCCCAGCACTTTGGGAGGCCAAGGTAGGAGGATCACTTGAGGTCAGGGGTTTGAGACCAGCCTGAGCAAGACAGTGATACCTCATCTCTACAAAAAAAAAAAAAAAAAAAAAATCAAAAAAAGGTCAGCCAAGCATGGTGGCATGTGCTTGTGGTCCCAGCTACTTGAGGAGGCTGAGGAGGGAGGATCACTTCAGCCCAGGCATTTGAGGCTGCAGTGAGCTAGGACTGTGCCACTGTATTCCAGCCTTGGTGACAGAGCAAGACTCTGCCTCCAAAAAATAATTAATTAATTAATTAATTAAAAGAATTTTTTAAAGGGAATGACATGATTGTATTTATGTTAATGAATAGAATATTCAGATGACGAATGCCCCTCCAAGCTTCACAATTCTAAAGTGCCTTCCTCATGCACAAAGAAGGAACCAAGCATTAAGGCCCTGAGGTGTCAGCATATTTTCTCTGTTTGAGAAACAACAAGCAGACTCGAGTGGCTGAAGTAGAATCCAAGGTGAGACAGGGTGGGGCACTGGAAATAGTAGGGGAAAATATCAGAGAGATGGGAGTCACTGGAAGGTCCTGATGGCAGGATCGACCTCACTTGGCTTATTATGAAAAGAAGCACTGTTTGCTCTGATCCTTGATATCACATAAAGATACGTAACTATTCCTAGAACAGAGCTTGGCACCCAAAACATCCTCTAATGTTGCTCTTCCCTCAGCACCTATTCCTTGTTAAGCTTCACAGATTCATACTTCTGTTCTTCCACCTTTGACTAAAGAAGAAAATGATCTAAGTCGAAGATGGGACTGTCTTTGTGTCTCTTGCAGCCCCTGTGAACAGCATGGGTGTGGACAGCACCTTGAGCTACTCAAGGACAGCGCTGGTACCTATTGAGTTCTTAATTGTGGAAGATGCTGGAAGCTACTGTTTAAAACATAGATGAAATGGGAAAGGAGCAAATAGTAAGCCACCATCAACTTGCAGTCAACATGGTAAAGTGGAAAAACCCATAAAGCCTGGCTTCTAGACATGGCTCTATCACTCACCAGCCGAGTGGCCTTGGGTAATTAATTCAACTATCTGAGCTTCATTTCTTCAACTGTTCAGTGAAGGTAATTCCTGCCTCAGTATTGAGGTGGGTGATACAAATGAAATCAAATGAGTGAAAGCAATTTTTAAAGGATGATGGGGTAAATGAGAGTGAGATATCCTCATCTTATCAGTTGACTGGTCCCCAAGCAAGGTCTTGAAGTCACAGAACTGGAATGTAGGTAGGAAAGGGTCTAGAGAATCAAGCATTTGGTGGCACAGGGCATTGGGCTTTAAGTAAAAAGCGGGGGAAAGAAACAGTGGCTTTATCATGTGATCAGCAGCCACAGTTTTTCCATTCATAATAGATTTTATATCCAATATTTTTTAATTGACAATAAAAAATTTGATAAACTCTATGGTTTCAGATGTATCATAACACTCTTCCTTAGGGATGCAGCTTCCATTGTGAGTAACAAATCTTGGGGAAAGTTCACATGACAGTTCATCTCTAGGAAAGAGCATTTGAATGATCATGGCTAATCATGTTCTGTGTGAATTCAGTTGGACAGTTAAGGGCAAGATTCCATCTATTACCTATACTCTGTGACCCTCTCTTTCCCAAAGAGGACTCCACCAAAACCACATGCAAATTTAGCTCAATTTGAGGCATGACGTCTATCTGGACCCCTAGTCAGGGACAATCCAAGAAGGCTAATATTATGTCATGATCACCCTTCCTTTGGCCTTGTGGTGACTGGTATCCTAACTTCAATAACTAAACTCCTTACTTCTGTATCAAATCCCCATTTAGCTCTAGGCATAATCCTAATAATCGATTTTAAAAAGCAGTTATATGTTACACTGTTAGTGTGATTCAGACATGTGCTAAGTCCTTCATTATTTTTAACATCACAATAACCCTACAAGGTAGTCACTGTCTTCTAATAGACTTTGTAGAGGTTGGAGTTCAGAGAGATGAAATACTCGCTCAGGGGCATGTGTTAGTAATTGGGGAAATCAGGATTTGGATCGAGCTGTTCATCTCCCCAGCCTTAGTCAGAATGGTCCGAGTGCTCAAACCTGGCTCCTGAATGCTGACCCTGTGCCTGGGTCCTCTCTAAAGTCTTCCTGTCTTTGTGGCCTCCCCTGGACTCCCTGGCTGGCTGGAATTGCCACCACTTACCACTTGCTGGATTTCCCCGATGCTGACTCCTGTAGGAGCGCCTGCCTGTCTCCATGGTAACAGATCCTGCATACTATTCTCCTAGTTAGATTTTCTTCCCCCATTCTGCACCTGGACAATCAGCCTAGCACCTGCCCCATTCTAGTAGCCATCTCTGTGTCTCAAGTCTCAGTTTTTTCCAGCCTGTGATTTCCAAGCATGCGAAGTTGGCTGTGTGACCTTGGAGTCTCCTAGGTGAAAACGTTGGAGGCCATGACATAGATGCCAACAAAAATACTCACCTTCACCCTATTTCACTTTCTAGGTAAACAGCATAAACCTTGAAACTGTGTAATTATCACTTTAAAAACTAAATGAGAGTGACCAAATTCAGACTGTGATGAATTCAGTTGTTTGTATAGAAGTTAAACATTAATGCAACATCCCAAAATTGGCAGCCACAATGATACACTTAATTGCCATAAATAAAGAAGTTCTTTCTTCCAAAAATGAAAAAGAATAAAGTGCTGAGATAAGGTTGATGTCTTTAAATGCAGTAGTCTCTAAGTGATAGATTTCAAATAGTGTTTAAGGAAGGGAAACATTGTTTTTGTAAGTAATGGTAGTTAAATTCTCAATATATAATCCAAAGAAAAGAGCAGCATCTCTGACTAAATGGCAACATGAATGAAGGTCAGACCTCTTCTAGGTTGTCCTTCTCTGTTCAGCCACCATTCGGGAAGCCCCTCGTTTATACCACACACATACATCTACTCACACACTCACATACACACACACACACACACACACACACAGACGACCTGGTCTCAGCCTTTTTATTTTTTAAGCGATTCTATGACTAATTCCTGAAAGTATTTAGTTCAGTGTGAATCGAGATGACAGGGTTGTAAAAGACATTGATGGTTTTACTTTAGGAACTGGATATTAAGGAAGAAGAAAAGCTCCGAGTTGTTTTGCATAAAGAACCTCATGGATCAGGAGGGATTTTTTGAAACAGAAATTCCCTTAGCAGTCTTCTTCCCTATCCTGTTACAAGCTGCTTGACCAACCTGAAGTTCTGCTGACACGGGGATCCTTAGCTTTGAATTTTGCCTCCTTCCCACTGTGACCAACCCTCAACCCTATCTCCAGCCTGTCTGCCTGTAACCTTGACAACCTCCTTTGCCTGACTTTGAATTGTGACAGACTCACTCCTGTCACTCTAAAGTGAGCATCGCCGTAAAAATTCTTCATGGCAAACAATAGATTCTGCCTCATTTTATACTTTCACCAAGCTCTGCGTGTCCATGATGATTTAAAAGTCAGTCTCCTGTCTCTCCCTTTCAGTTCGTCACCTACCTGGAGCAAAACAACCTTTAAACCAGAACAACTAAGACAGTTTTCATAGATCTGGATGTATGGATTAGATTGATCATTGTTCATATATGCATCTGTTTTGCAAGCTCAGCAGAGATATTACAGCAGAACTAAAACTGATTAATCTGAATATCCTCTGACTGATATTAATAGTCTGGCTTAATCTTAAAATTTGAAAGAAAAAAAGTGAAATTTGCCAATCTGATATGTTACATCAGAAAAATTAAAGATAAGCAAATAAGAGTACGTCAAATCTCCTGTTCCTTCGGACGCTTGGATAAGATTCCCTTTCTAATGTTCACTAGATTCTGCATGATTCCAACTTTTCTGCTTTGGATTAACAGTGTAGCTCACATTAATTTTTATTACTGATGACTTTACCCAGCATTCAGGTAACAACAATAATTTATTCATGGGTGAATCAAATGTCAGTGCTTCCCTGATAGAGTCCTGTGTGATTTCTAGTTATGTCTTTTTACTTGGAAGCTAAAACTTATATATTGCACTTTTTCCCCCCTGGGGTTAGTTTGTGAAGTTTGTTTTATTAGGCAACAGACATAGGAAAAGGTATCAGTTCTTCTTAATAGTTGCATTTAAATGCATATATGAACATTTCATTGTGGGTAGTTGGGACTGAAAGTTCACAAGGAAGTTACCTATTAGATATATGGTCTGTTTCAGTGCCCAAACTTAATGCTGAAATGTATGAAAAACTCTTCTAAAATTCAGTCTGAGCTACTTATGCACAAGGGCCATAGGATTGGCCTCCATACAATTATTTAAGATGTTATAAAGAGAGTATTTTCCATCTTTCTTATGCTTGGAAATAGTTAGGTTTTATGACTGCTGAGTCAGAGCCAAAAAATATAATTTTATGCCATAAAATACAACCTTTTCCTTTGGCTGTGAAAATTTATATGTACATATTTATGTGCATATATAGATAAAAATCTTCATAAACAGACTAGCCCATTTGAGATGAACTCTATTTAAAGCATGTCATTCCTGACTCTGATGCTATTACTGCTATGTTTAAAAAAAAACAGTGCCTCCCCATAACCTACCAAATTAAAAACAAATACTCTAAACTGGTATTAAAGTCTCTACCCAGTTTTCCAAAAATTTTTCCTGCTTTTTCTCCTAATTCTTGACAACACAAACTCTTAACTTGCCAAAAGAGACCAAATACAGTTGCCACTTGCCGAAACATTTGATTCTGTCTCAAACTTCACCATTATTTCCATTTGTCAAAATGTTAGTCATCCTTCAAATCTCTTCCTAAATGCTACCTCCTTTAGTTATTCCCCATCTCCTCCTAAAAATTTTTCTCTACAACTTGGACTCCCATCATTCTTTGCAGCTCTCCGATGGTATTTGCCACAATTCTGCTTTGCTGCATACTTGTGGGTATCATTTTCTTGTTATTCTTCCCTTGCCCCCATTAGTCCATACAATCTTCAAGGATAGGAATGTGATATAGTTTGGATGCTTGTCCCCACCCAAATGTCATGTTGAATCGTAATCTCCAGTGTTGGAGGTGAAGCCTGGTGTGAGGTGATTGGATCATGGAGGCAGAATTCTCATGAATGGTTTAGCACTATCCCCTTGGTGCTGTCTTGGTGATAGTTCTCACAAGACCGGGTCGTTTAAAAGTGTGTGGCGCCTTCCCTCCCTCCCTCTCCCTCTCTCTTGCTTCTGCTTCACCATGTGATGTGCCTACTCCCTCTTCTCCTTCTGCCATGATTGTAAGTTTCCTGAGACCTCCCCAGAAGCCAAGCAGATAGCCAGCACCAGGCTTCCTGCAAAGCCTGCAGAACCATGAGCCAATTAAACCATTTTTCTTTATAAATTACCCAGTATCGGGCATTTCTTTACAGCAATGCAAGAACAGCCTAACACAGGATATGTCCTGCTCATCTTTGCAGAATTCAGCATCTAACCCAACCTCACATGAAACAGCTGCACCAGAGAGAAATAAAACAAAACTGTTACATTAAATGGATCTTTAAAAAATCATTACAACAACATCTTTACAACAGATTGCATGGGCACATGTGTTGAAACTGTGGTATCTGATAGCCCATCCACAAAAATGTAATGGGACAGCCTAAAGGCTAAGGGCTTTACCCATCTGAGGGATTTTGAACAACACCAAATATATGAGAGCAAAGTATCAGCTGGTTTTCCCACCAAGATGCTCAGGTATAAACCAATGAAGAAAATATTTAAATCTGTATAAACCAGTGAAGAGAATATTCTAAGGGAACTTCATAGAATGGAATGGGAATAGAAGCTTCCTTCCATTTAAACACTATGCAAGCCCACTTTACATGGACATTGAGCAAAAACACAAAAGAGATGGACTACAAACTCTTTTCTATATACTTTTTCACAACACCCACAGACCCAGATCCAGAAAGCATCTTTAGCCCAAGCAAGCAGTAAAAGGCAAAGTCCCTTTTCTAATGACCAAATGCATTCCCATGTGTTTGCCTGCTTATGTTCTGGGCTGAACTAAATGAAGCACCCAGTAGTTCCGCAGATACCATTAAAGGAGCCCAGGAGATAGCAAACATTCTCCACTTTTAAAGGTAGTGGAGGGGACTATTCTCACCTAAGTACTTTCTTAAACCATACATTTCCCCCTACCATAAAATGCACTCCTGCCATGGGGGCTAGTGGGAGGTTGCCTTCACCTGCCCCACCTGCTCTCCTCACCAAGGGAGCCAAGTACTCCAGATGGAAGGAAATCTCAAGGCATCCAATAGTCAAGAAAAAATCTGGGGAATGACATAGGTGAATGTGGCAAAGTTACAAAACATGAATGGAAAAGAAAGCAAAAAACCCTAAGAGGCTAGGGGCAAAATGGCCACAGTTCATATTTAGCTCTGGTGTTAGTGAATTCTAAAAGGTTTTAATATCTGGCTTCCAGAGCACACCATATCCTTAAAGCGTCTTTAAGTTGGAGTAGGTGAGCCCTAGCCTCCTTAAGGGGTAAATCATCCCTGTTTATTTAGCTTCTAATTCTAAGCCCATCTGGCTTGATTTGTTACTAAGGAGAATGCTTTCCTAAAGTCCATGTGTCAGCCTTCTTTTCATCATCTGGAACACAGTCACCAAACACATGGCACCCAGGCTGCCAGCCCCACCCAGGTTTGGCACCCATGGAAAACATTGCTCATCAATCACAACATCCTTTCATGCACACGCCAAACATGGCCTCAAAATTGTTCTCAGTGCAGCACACTGAAAAGCAACTACTAGTTAATCAGAGTGATATGAAACCATTATACCATTCCTGTGCTATGGCAATCCCTTTAAATCACCGAAAGTTGCTTTTTGGGCTTCCAAAATTGGACTACTTCTCATCACTTTATCTTCCCGAAACCCAGACCTTCAGCTTGCTCACAACCATAGCAAACCATTGCCTGTTTGCCTCTTTCTTGATGTGTAAGGCCATTCTTGCATTCCTATAAGGAAATACCTGAGACTGGATAGTTTATAAAGAAAAGACGTTTACTTGGCTCACAGTTCTGAAAGCTTTCCTGGAAGCATGTTGGCATCTTCTTGGCTTCTAGGGAAGCCTTAAGAAGCTTACAATCATGGTGGAAGGCAAAGGGGGAGCAGGCACATCATATGGTGAAAACAGGAACAGGCAAGAGAGAATGGAGGATGAGGCGCCACACACTTGAAACAACCAGATCTCACGAGAACTCACTCACTATCATAGGATAGCACCAAGGCATGAAGGATCTGCCCCCAGGATCCAAACACCTCCCACCTCCAGCACTGGGGATTACATTTCAACATGAGATTTGGGCAGGGACAAATATTGAAACTATATTGCTCGATATCATCCTCCCAACCTGGCTTATTATATTGCTGACCATAGGGAATCACTGACTCTAATTTTTGCTGTGTCTTTTCGGTTTCCAAGCCATTGCATGTATCTGACCTTGAATTTTTACCTACCTCGACTCTTGACTTCAATTTCCTACTGGTCAGCCTGCTTCTACCAAAGTTTTATCATGAATGCAACTCAGTGTTAGTGAGTGTTCCAGAAGAGTCTTCATGTTTTTAATTGTTTGCTCCAAGGGTGCAGCCATACAAGAAAATGTCCTAGGGCAAGGCCCTCAGTTAAGAAATAGAATACAGGTCAGACACTGGGGACCAGGAGCCCAGGATACCATCAGAGGTTCACTGAAATTCTCCCAGGGCCCCCCTTATCACTTCTTCCAACACATAACTTTGGAGCCAGTAAGTCCCCAGGGCAGGTATAAGCTTAGGAGCTCACCACACCTCTCTCACACATGGGATGTGACTGCACTATTTCATCACCCCAATCCTCTCAGCACCCAGCTCACCCAAACAAAAGGTCAGCATTTTGATGCACCATTGTTAAAAGGTCACTGAGTCCTGCAGGAGACTATAAAATAGGGTGGACTATCCAGCTGTAAGTTAACAAATGGGCCATTCTGACAGGGGTTCACATGATTTCAAAATTTATGTACAGATTAGTCCATGGCATTCAAAACTATGGGAACAATATGAGTGAACCAAAGAAGAAAGTCATCTTCACAAAGTTGGCAAGACTTCATAAACTTCAGAAACTTTTCAAGGCAGAAGTTTTTTTGCAAGATTTCTCTGGATTAAAATTTCTTATGTCTCCCCTACCCCACTGTGAAACCACAGAGGCTCCTGAACCATCTCCCAAATTTTCAGCTGCTGGCTGTCAGTAAGCATTCATGCCACCAATATCTCCCTGGGAGAGTGGTAGTTGGGAGGGCTCTGATAGTCACTGTGAAAAATTAAAGATGGCCACAAACTGTGTGCTCTTCCTCTCATTGAGAAGACTACAGACTCACTCATTGAACATGAGCTACGAGAATTCAGCAGAATGACATCTGGGACTTCCAAGGCTCACTCTTAAGAAACATTGCCACTTGCATCCAGATCTCTTGAAACGTTCTCTCTCAGGACATTCCCTCTTGTAATGCAGCCAATGCCACAGAGAGAAGCCATATGGAGGTACTCAGGTTGATAGCCCCACCTGAGCTCCAAGATAATGGCCAGCCCTGTGAGTGATCCATTTGCACATACAACCCATTCAAGTCTTCAGATAAGTATAGCCCTGCACCTGCCTGGAACTGCAGAAGAGAACCCAGGCAAGAACTATCCAGCCAAACACTTCCCAAATTTCTGATCCACAAAACCACACAAGCAAAATAAAATGTTTGAGCCACAAAGTTTTGGGGTGAGTTTTCACATAGCCATGTATAACTACAGCAGAATTTGTTATCAGAAAGGGATTCTGTCATAAAAATCTACAACAATGGCTTTGGGACCAAGTAGCAAGCACTAGATCTTAGGACCTTGAGGAGATAGATATGAAAGCTGCAAGGCCTTCACGGAGATAAGAACTTGAAAGAGAGAGGGAACTATATTTGGGTCCTGGAGAAAGGGCACCTGAATTAAATACTGGCCAACAGTTAGCAATACTGTTGCCTACAGTAACGTGGAAAATAGAAGAGACAGTGTACCTAAAGGTCTTCAGGATCTGACTAAGATTTCCAGGCAGAATGTTGAAAGTGCTTTTTGTAGTTGCCTATAATAAATTCAGGAAGAGAGGGATGGATTAAAGAAAAGACTTCAAAACAATTTAACAGAATTTAAAGGAATTACAAAGGATCTAGGATTTGCTAGGTTTCAAAATAAATTGCTTCTCATCTCCAGTCTCTCTCTAAAAGGGTTTTCAATGTAAGAAATGGTTAATTACTTCAGGATAAAGATCAAATCCAGTCTTTCTTAAGACCTCAAGAAGGTTTAAAGGGATGCCCCACATAAACTTTCAGCCACATGAAGGGCTTTCTAAGGATCTAAGAGAAAGCTTTGTAGACCCTCTCTGTGAATCAAGAGAATGTGTAAGTATCTGAACTGTGTTAATCTATAGGAGCCTCATATAGGACTCAAGACAGATAAGGATGTATCTTAAAGATATGTAGGTGAGGCTTTTTATTAATAGAATAAGTGCCAATAAGTCATGGGAAACCCATAGACTTTTTTAAGAGAATCGTATTGATAGAAGAGCTGCCCACTTAGACTAAAAGAGACAGAGAAAATACAAAATGAAAAGAGGCCAGACTGTTTCCTGGCCTTTCTACCAGCAGGAAACAGTCTGAGAAAGTAGCTCAGTTGCAGACATGGGCTTTTTTCTGTTTCTTAGGAAGGCTGATTAAAGGTGGAACTAATATATGAGACAGTAGAGACAAGAGCCTCAGAGAGTAGTTCCAAGACAGTTAAGACTGGACCCTAATCAAGGAACTGGCAACATGTGACTGGCTTGATTTCAGAATTGCTGTGGATCAGTAACTGCTGTGTGTCTCCCATCCCACCTCCCCTGTTTCTGAATAGGAGTGTTCATAGGAGTTATCTTATCTGTGTACCACCAACATATATTGAGTAGGAGTGGGGCAGGTAACTTATCTTCAGATTAAGAGAAATCGTTTTCAAGGAACTACTCCTCTCCCCAGGAGCCCATCCACATATGGACATGACTTAGATGACAAAATCCTGAACCTTAAACCAATGCTACAATAGAAAGAGACTTTTGGGGGCTTGGGAGGGACCATTTTTCACTTGGGAAGAATCGAAACAGTTTGTTCTCAGAAGGAAAACCTTACTTGATTAAAGATGTCTACAAACATTTTGTTACTCCTCCCTTTAAGAATCTGGGCCAGGCACAGTGGCTTACACCTGTAATCCCAGCACTTTGGGAGGCTGAGACAGGAGGATCACTAGAGGCCAGGAGTTCAAGACCAGCTTGGGCAACATAGTGAGACTTCATCTCTACAAAAAATTTAAAAATAATTAGCTGGGTGTAGCGGTGCATGCCTGTAGTCCCAGCTACTCCAGAGGCTGAGGCAGGAGGATTGCCTAAGCTCAGGAGTTAGTGGCTTCAGTGAGCTATGAACACACACCACTGCAAACACTCTAGCCTGGGAAACAGAGTTAGACCATGTTTCTAAAAGAAAAAAAAAAGGAAATTGGACTGGGAGAGAGTAGGACACCTAATACTGTTTATAGATAAAACTCATCAAAGAGATTTGGGATCTTTCCTTATACTGTACCACAAAAAGTAAAAACTATTAAGATTTAAAGATTACTGTTAGTTTGATATATGAAACTTTAAATAAGTATTAGGTAGAAGAAAATAACCAACACAAAAAAAATTCTGGTGAGTGATAAATAAACCTTGTTGTGGGCCTTAGAAGTTTCAGGAAGCCTCATGCACTTTCTGAGTTATGTTATCCCCTCACACCTGTGGTCTCTGTACAGAGGGCAGTACCAGCAACACCTTACATTCCTTACACTACCTCTCAGCCAGCAAGATCTTGCATTCTTGCTGCACAGCAATTTGGACAAGGCTGAAAAAAATTAGTTTTCCCAGATCAAGGTGTCTAATTGCAGCTGTGGTCTAACTTCAGGATAAAACAGAATGGGAGCATTTAGGCTTACCAAATCAATTTGAGGTGCTTCTTCATTCCAATTGTACATTTATTGGTGTTACTAATGTCTCAGAGTTGACTCTGAAAATAATTAACTGAACCTAAATTCAGTTTATCTGCAGAACATTTTTACTGTCCTGAATGGGGTACACCTGTCATTTGTGCATGGAGGTCCAAAAGGTTTCTTTTTTTTTTTTTTTTTGAGACGGAGTCTTGCTCTGTCATCAGGCTGGAGTGCTGGCTCACTGCAATCTCTGCCCCCTGGGTTCAAGCAATTCTCCTGCCTCAGCCTCCCGAGTAGCTGGGATTACAGGCGCCTGCCACCACACGCAGCTAATTTTTGTATTTTTAGTAGAGATGATTTTTAGGGGTTTCACCATGTCGACCAGGATGGTCTCGATCTCCTGACCTCGTGATCCACCCTCCTCAGCCTCCCAAAGTGCTGGGATTACAGCTGTGAACCACCACGCCCGGGCAAGGTTTTTCTAGTTAACAGTGTCTTCTCTCTGGAGGGATCTGCTTTGTGTAGGGAAGAGGGCGGCACTCCGTGCTGCTGAGGGAAAGAGGTTTCCATGTGTCACTGTGTGCCTTCACAATGCTACTCCTCCCTTTAAAAATTCCTTCTCTCATCTTTTAGGGAAAATATGACTAGGCATTTATTCTTACCTGTATTAAAATTCTTCACCTGGGGAAAAGTAAGTTTAGAATGCGGCATTTTAAGTCTCCTCTCCCAGACAGAATAACTTGGGGAAAATATATTTATCTTTCTTCTTTGGATCTTCAGAGCACAACAGAGTACATGCCATGTGGCTCCTATGCGATAAATCCATGCATGATCCAGAACAGCCCCTTCCTGTCTGCCCCAACCAGCCTGGCTTTAGCATGATAGGAGGTCAAATTTTGCAAGCTGCACCCTACAGGGCCCTATATGATCCGTAAACATTTCCCCCACCCACCCAACAACCTCTCTACTGCATATCCTATGCTCATCCCCTTATTCACACTTCTCCAGCTTCACTCTCCTGCTTGCTCGAACATACCAGGCATGCTCCTCCATTAGTAACCCTGTACTTGCTGTCCTCTCTATCTGAAATGCTCCTCCCTGAAACTTCTGTAAGGTTAGCTTCCTCCTTTCCTTCAGGTCTGCACTCAAAAGTCACTGTCTCGTGCATGCCTTCTTTGTCTGCCTGATCCAGATTTCACCCTCCCATGTTGTCTTCCCTTCCTGTTTCTTTTCTTCATAGCAGGTTTCATTATCTGAGGATATATGAAACAGTTTCTTCTTGTCGATCTACCTACTCATATTGCTCACTAAGTATCTCTTCACTAGAACATAAGCCACAAGAGCCCCGGGGCTTTTGTCTGTTTCATGACTACTCAGCCCCCAGAACAGTGCCTGATACGTAATAGCTGCTCAATATAAAGTTGATAAGTAAAAGAATACATTCATGAGTAAGTTTACAGCAGGCTAACTTCCAATCCATAGACTAGCAGTTTTGAGGATATTTCACAAGGGTAATTTTTATCATAAGTGGATGAAGAAAGGAGGGAAAACAATAAAAGATTTATTAGTGTGTGTTTTTTCCCAAGATCCTGATCTCATGCTCAGCCTGTTAACATGTCTGGATTCTACAGAGGCATTATAGATAAAATAGATTAAGATAGGCACTTTTCCATTTTATGGATATAAATATCTTAATTATCTTGAGAGGAATGTATAAAGCCATCACCAGGAATAACAGTGATTGCTGACAGGTCCTAACTCTGGTTGTCATCTCACTGGCAAGTTCCCAAACAGAGTAAAAAGGTTTGCTGCTAATTCAAACCAAACTATTAACAATCCCTGAGTTTCCTGATGTGTTTTAAGAAGAGAGCTCCTGTAGCATCTATTAGATTTATGGGCGACGTTTGACCAAAAAGCTGAGTGTTTTGACTGTAAAGATGCCTACTTGAAATACAACATGATAATAGAACAAATATTATGTCTTACAATCTTATAGGGAAAGCAGTTTCCCATAATCCTTCAGTATTTCAAGACCCATACTGTCAGAATATTCTTACTTAAGTCTAACTTTGATATTTCCTGTTATAATTTTGACATTACTGATGGGACAGAAAATGAAAAGAGTCAGTCATCCTGTTACTGAGACTGTAGCAACCAAGATGCTTCCTACTTACAAAGACAGTGTGGGCAAAGTTTGGGCTCTGCTTTTCTCCCACATTTGGCTGCTTTCCCTCCTCTTTGAATACCTTCCCCATTGATGACTCTGCTGACTCTCTCTCTCCCTACATCAGCCCATTGGGATGGTGGTAGGCATGGAGTTGGCAAGAATCTCTACTACTAGAGGATTGAGGATAAATTTAAACATTTAGAACCTTAAGAATGGGCATGCAGTAACTGAAGACTCCTGGACAAATCAGTCAGCCTCATTAAGCCTTAATTTCCTTATCTGTAAAATTGGGATGTAAAAAATGCTTACCTTATAGGACTGTTAAAAGTGTTTCATAAACCCCAAAATGCCACATTGATGATAGTTATAAATAATAACAGCATATAGAGAAAAATATAGTATAGAGGTTAAAAAGACTAACTTTGCAGTTGGTCATAATTGGGTTCAAATCCTGAATTGCATACTAAAAAACTATGGAACCTTGAAAAGCCACATCCCTTCTCTAAGCCCCAGCTTAGTTATATGTAAGATGAAGATAACAATACTTTATGGAGTTTTGTATGGATTAAGTAAAATGATTAAATAATTAAATGAAATTTTAAAATGAAATAAAGTTGGCCAGCCATGGTGGTTCATACCTATAAACCCAGTGATTTGGGAGGCTGAGGCAGCCTCACTTGAGGCTAGGAGTTTGTGACCAGCCTGGCCAACACAGTAAGACCCCATCTCTACAAAAACCAAAAAAACCTAGCTAAGGGTAGTGGTGCATGCCTGTAGTCCCAGGTACTCTGGAGGCTGAGATGGATTGATCACTTGAGCCTAGGAGTTCCAAGCTGTAGTGAGCCATGATCACACCACTGCATTCCAGCATGGATGACAGAGCGAGACCCTGTCTCCAAAAATAAATAAATAAATAAACAATGAAAATTAATTTAAAAATTAGATGAAATCAAATAAAGTTATTAAGGAATAACAAGCACTCAACAAGTACTTGATATTATTATATATGTTATTAAACCCATTTCCAAGTTCAACCTGGTAATTTTCTTTGGCTTTCTCTTTACCAAACGGAGGTCCTTAATCTTCACTAAATGACATCATATCTTCAGCTTCTCTGGAATATTTTTCAATACTGTCATTACTTTTAGAGCATATTTATAGAAAGCACTCTAAAATAATTCAGTTTAAAGAGGTCAAGCAGATGATGTGTATTTAATGCTTCATCAAAAAGTTCAAAATTCTTTACATTTCACCAAAAGTTGCACTGACCTTGCTTTCAAAAGTTCATCTTTGTCACCATAAAATCCATATCTGAATCATCTTCCTAATCTAATAATAATAGCTAGAAATTATTTAGTACTTACTATGAGCCAGAGCCTGTTCTAAGCATTTTACTGATAATAACACTAAAAATTCTCTCAACAACCCTATGCAATAAGTATACTACTCACCCCTTCATCCATGTGGGGAAACTCAGAAACCATGAGTAACATAATTTGCCCAGGGCTATACCACTAGTAAATAGCTAAGGAAAGAAATTAACCCAAACAGTCTGATTCTGAATCCTGGGCTCCTAACCACTCTACTAAACATCTTAATGCAAACACTAGCAGATCCAAGACCTACATTCAGCTTGGCTGTCTTTGTGGCCTGCAGTTACTGAATAACTGTCACATCTATACTTTGCACTGTGTAGGTCTGGCCTCAAAGTCTGTAGCTCTATCTAGTCCTGCTTGCCACAGCCAGTCATTAAAATCAATATGATTGGGCCATCAGTCACATGATGCTCAATTCTGATTCTCATCAAGATCGACAAGAAGAAACTGTGGGTTCATTCAAGTAAGCCACTGTTCCCTCTGCTCACATTAGAAAGGGATTATACAATCTTACAAAGGAAGAAAATGAATCACACATGCAAAAAGAATGCATACAAAGGGGAAAAATACATTTTTGGCCTCAGTTATCTGCACAGTTAATGTGGGGTTAAGATAGGTATGGAGCCTTTAAAATGTAGATTTCAGGCTGGATGTGGTAGCTCTCGCCTGTAATCTCAGCACTGTGGGAGGCCAAGGCCGGAGGATCACTTGAGGCCAGGAGTTTAAGACCAGCCTGGGCAACATAATGAGACCCCATCTCTAGAAAAAAAAATAGAAAAGTAGCCAAGCATGGTGGCTTATTCCTGTAGCCCCAGCTACTCCAGAGGCTGAGGCTAGAGGATCACTTGAGCCCAGCATTAGAGACTGAAGTGAGCCATGATCATGCCACTGCACTCCAGCCTGGGTGACAGAGTGAGACCCTATCTCTAGAAACTAGATGGATAGATAGATAGATAGATAGATAGATAGATAGATAGATGATAGATAGATAGATAGACAGACAGATAGATAGATAGAGACACAGATACAGATACAGATAGATATATTTCAAGAAAACAATAAAGAATGATGTATCCAATTTCAGGAGTAGAATAAAAAGAATTCTTATGCCAATTTGGGTTAATGCAATTAAAATAGCACCATTCATTACTGTGCACAAAGAAGGTCTTGCACAAGTCAATTTTAAGGTGTCCACATCCCTAACACTTCACAGACCATTTATTGAATTAGCTTTGTTTCACCACAGATAGAGGCTGTTTGTGTCGTTATGACTAAATCCAATAGATTTAAAATATTGTTCTGCCATTCTGACTCCAAGAAACAGTGGTAGCTCTTCAACATTAATCACTTCAGATACATGATGTGAAAATAATCCAACAATGGACCATGTAAATCTGAATCCCTCTCTACGTCTGCCCTAACGACTGAATCCTAACATCCTATACAAATGAAAAGAAAAAGAGCTAAAAAATAAATAGTCCTGATTACATTTCTTTTGTATCCACAATCCCTTTTCCTGTGAATTCATTCTAATTTCATTTTGTCCTGCAGCATAAGGGCATAGTTTGTTTTTCTAGCATGATCTCTGTATTTTTCTTGTAGCTCAGTTGGCTTTGATTTACTTAGGAGAGAATATCCTTTGAGTAAACATTATATGATTTTAAAAATAACAGAGGCATTATTTGAAACAAAGGTTGGATTGGAAAGTAAATGTAAACTTAAGGTTTAATTACATTTTGTGTCATAATGTAACTTCTTAGCCAGGGATTTAAAACACTCTACAATTGAGCCCCAACTTGCCTTTCCAGTTTGTTTTCCTTCCTATTACTGGTGTGGCAGAAATTGGGTGGGCCTTGGGGCCAGTTAGATAATTTATTCACAAACATTGCTGGGCAAATATTGTGTACAAGTTAGTGTAATAAGTACTTGGGATACAAAAATGGAAAAGATTAACAGTAATAATACGTAGATGTTGCTCCATTCCTTTGAGGAGCTCACAGTCTAATAAAGAGAAACATACACAAAAGTGATCACAAAGTATATGAAGTAATAGAAATATGATTAATGTACAGTGAGATGCCTCCTCTTAGATTTCTCCAAGGCACCCCACATTTAAACTCTCTCCAAACTAATTTTCTTCCAGGTTCCATGCCTCCATGACCACCTTTGCCATACATCTAGGAATACTGGAACCATTCTTGACACCTCCCTCTCCCTCATCCTAGAAATATTTTATTTTATTTCATTTCATACCTAATCCTAGAAATATTTTATTTCATACATAATCCTAGAAATACTTTATTTAATCTCCACTATCACAACATTAATTCAATATATCGGAATCTCTTCCCTGAACTAACAAGTCTAGTATCATCCAATCAGCTAATACTCAAATTCATTCTTCACACAGTAGCCAAAATGAACTCTTCCAAAAAAAAAAAAAATCTGATCATGTCTTCTCTATCTCATTTAAAATGGCATCTCATTCCCCTTAGAATAAAGAGAAATCTCCTTAACATGACTTATGACGTTCTTCAGCATCTAGCCCCTACCTCTCCTGCCTTATCCTGTACCTCACTCTGCCATCCACAGCCCCATTGAACTAGGTTTTTATTCAACCCTTTCATACATCCCAAATTCCCTCTTAATATATGATTTTTGAACCACTGTTCCCTCTGCCTACAATTCATCTTTCTCATGTGGTTAATTCATCTTTTACATTTTAGCTCAAACGTACCAACTTGGTGAAGTCTCCCTTAGTAGGCCTCCTATAATGGACTTAAAATTGTACCATTTTTTTCATCTTCATAGTATTTATCACAGTTGCAATTTCACATTTGTCTGTGGGAATCTTTGACTGATGTCTGTCTCTGCCATTAGACTATAAGCTCCACATGGGCAAGGACCATATCTATTTCTGTTCATTGTGTCCAAGGCATGGCACAGTGCCTAGAGACACACAACCAATCCATTACATTTGTGGAATAAATGAAACAGAGCAAGGAAAGAGTGATGGACTTTGCCTGGGGGAAGGGAGGGATAATGTTACAGCAGAGGTGTCAGCTGTGTCGGGTCTTGAAGAATATACACACACACACACACACACACACTCATTTATCAGGCAGAAGGAACACATGAGCAGATACAAAAAGAAATGCAACATTCTGAAATCGCTCAGTATAACCAAAGCTGTAGGTGTGATCCATTTTGGGGAGGGGAATAGTAAAGTGTCAGAAATGAGGCTGGAGAGATTCCGGGACTAAACCACAGAGGAACTTTTGTGCTCTGCAAAGCAATTTGGACTTTTGCCATGGGAAATCACTGAAGGGTTGTAAAAAGGGAGTAAAATGATGATCAGATTTGCATTTTAGAAAAATCACTTTCCTGGTAGTGTGAAGGATGTCCTTGATAGGTTGATACTGGAGACAGGGTGACCAGTTAGGAGGCCATCCTACAAGTCTACGTGAGAGATGATGAGGCATGAACTGAGATAAAAACAGAGGATTAAGTGAAGTGGGCAGTTTCAATAGACATTTAGGAGATGAAAATGACTGGAGATAGAAAGGAAGGAAAAAGAAAAAGTCAAAGCACACCACCCTGTTCTCTGGACATCTGGGAGGGTGGTGTGACCATTAACCAAGTCAGGAATGCAAGTTGAGAAGTTAACCTGGGAAGATGGCTGAGTATGGTTTTAAATCCATTGGGATTTAACATCGGAGAGCCAGATTCTTGTGCCAGAAAGAAAACTATCTTCTGAAATGATTTTTCCTCCTATTTCATCTAATAATGTTTCAGCCAAGAACATAACCACCTACTAGTGACCATATTATAAAGCCTCCCTTGCAGCTAGATGTGGCCATATGACTAAGTTCTTGATGGTGTAATAGGAGCAGAAGAAGGCAACCTCTGTGCCATTTGCTTAAAAGGAAATTGCTTGTCCTGAATTTCTGTTCAGATAACCACGAGTCAGGTTAACTATGCAAATGACACAACACCTTAGAGGAAGGCAGGGAAGCAATATGGAGATAAAGCAGATGGGCCACATCAATCATTCCTCTTTTTGGACCACTTATTCTGTGAGAAAGAAACTGCTTATTTAATCCATTATATATTGGAGTTCCATTTTTAAGGGATCTTCTTTTATATGCTAAATAATATAGACTTTCAAGTAGAGATATCCAAGAGACAACTGCCAACACTGGTCTGGTTCTCCAGAGGCCTAGGCTGACAAGGGAGCACTAATATAAATTAGCATGTAGACAGTAGTAGTTTAAACCATGGGAATAGACCAGAAAAAGAAAAGCAATCTGAAGACATACCTCGATTTGCATCCTGGCCCCACCTCCTATTAGTTATGTGATTTTGACTAAGTTACCTCTAAAAGCCTATATTCTATAGGCCTGTAATGATACCTGTATTAAGGTATCTAACTGCTACAAAATATCAATCATCACATCTCAGTAGCTTAATACATTGAAGATTTCTTACTCAGATGAAGCCCAGGTGTATATACAGGAGGACCCAGGCTTCTTCATCCGGTGGTTCTTCCTCCCCTAGGATCTTAAATTCCTTCATTTACAACGACTTTCCTTCCCTAGTCCATGGCGGGAAAGGCACACACACTTTTTTTTTTTTTTTTTTTTTGAGACAGAGTTTCGCTTTTGTTGCCCAGGCTGGAGTGCAATGGCTCGATCTCAGCTCACTGCAACCTCTGCCTCCTGAGTTCAAGCGATTCTCCCGCCTCAGCCTCCCGAGTAGCTGGGATTACAAGCATGGGCTGCCATGACCAGCTAATTTTCTTTTTTCTTTTTTTTTTATTTTTAGTACAGACGGGGTTTCTCCATGTTGGTCAGGCTGGTCTCGAACTCCCGACCTCAGACCTCAGGTTATCCGCCTGCCTCGGCCTCGCAAAGTGCTGAGATTATAGGCGTGAGCCACTGTGCCCAGCCAGCACACACACTTCTTAACCACTTTAGCCCAGAAGTGACATATATATTTCGTTGTTGAGAGCAACTATTTGATCCCAACTTGATGCAAAACAGCCTAGGAAATGTTATCCGCCTAGCAGTCACTTCCCAGCAGAAAAGCTAACCAATGGAAATGGTGCATGAATCTTTAGTGAAGCAGTGGCTTCAATAATATTCTGCTCTGTTTCTCGTGGAAATGAAAAGGAATAGATGATATACCTAACAGTATATCATGCCTAAGGGGCCCTACATAATGTTAGCACTCATCTGCTGCCTTGTCATTCTCCTCCCTCCTCCATCCTTTACACACTTGTATTATGTCCCAAATAGGCCTTCAATTTTCCCATTTCAGTGTATTAATTACATTCTTGCCTTTGTATACAAAATTTTAAGCACGATTCTTCCTTTTTCTGCTCCACCAGTTCCACCTCTTTACATGCACATGTATGTTCATTGCAGCACTATTCACAATAACAAAGACATGGAACCAACCCAAATGCTGATCAATGATAGACTGGTTAAAGAAAATATGGTACATATACACCATGGAATGCTATACAACCATAAAAAAGAATGAGATCATGTCCTTTGCAGGGACATGGATGAAGCTGGAAGCCATTATCCTCAGCAAACTAATGCAGGAAAAGAAAAACAAACACCACATGTTCTCACTTATAAGTGGGAGCTGAACAATGATAACACATGGACACAGGGAGGGGAACAACACATACTGGAGCCTGTTAGGGGAGAGTAGGGGGGCAGCAAGAGCATTAGGGAAAAGAGCTAATGCATGCTGGGCTTAATATCTGGATGATGGGTTGATAGGTGCAACTAACCACTATGGCACACGCTCACCTATGTAACAAACCTGCACATCTCGCACATGTACCCCAGAGCTTAAAAAAGTAAAGTAATAATTTTTAAAAATACCCATTTTAAAAGACTAGTCTCAAAGCAATCTCCTGGAATAAGCTTTCTCTAATTCTTCATGGGCAGATGAAACACCTTTGAGCCACTATCACACCACATATAACCTTTACATTTAGCACTTTCCAGATGTTGGTTTGATATAACAATATGTGCACTCACCTTCCCTGACTACCTCTGAGCCTAAGATGTAAGCTCCCTGAAGGCAGCAATTGCATTTAACTCCTCTTTGTTCAAAGTGATTAAAAGAGTAAACTGAATCTAGACTTTGAACGGAAGACACCAACACTTAGAGATTTGAGGTCTCCTAGCAATGAATGAAGAAATAAACATTTATTCCACAACTCTGGAAAGGAGGAAAAAAGCAATTTGTCTCAAGTATTTACTCAGGTGATGACTACCTAAATTACTGGGATAGTACTATATTTCTTGATTTTACCTTGTAAATCCATGAGGAAGCATGTGTGGCAAGACCTGCTCATGAATAAAGCATGTACTTAACGAACAATAAAGCAACATATCTTTAAATATTATGATCCCTAAGAAAAACAAACAGTTCTGAAGAGGCTTCCTTAAGAACTCTCCACGTGCATGAATCAAGGTGGTGATGTGGCAGTTTTCTGGGTAATTTGATAAATGTCAACAACCAAACTATTTAAATCCATCCATCAGATGAATACACCACTCTTGAGTTATCTGAACACTTGCCAGGTCACTTTGTTCTACTTAGATATAGCCACTGCCTGAGGAAAAGAAAAAGAAAGAAAAAAACCAAGGTAATCGGGCTTAGGTAGCTCACTGAAAATGCCTGTATTTTCCTTTATCCACCAATGGTCCTCATAAAAGTAGGCAATACATAGAAAGGAGGTATGTTTCAGCAAAGAAACTCATTCTATGCCCCTAGCCAAAGGTTGAGTATCCCTCAAATAATACACAGCTTCTGTGTAAAGAGATGGTATATGATCCCCTCTCATGCTGCCCTTCTCACACCAAATGGTCTAAAATGGCCTCAGAATTCCTGAAGGATGCTAAAACAACCCTTCTGTCTTAACCATCACCCAGCTGAAGAGACCAGAGACATATCCAGGGATCCACTCCATTTCTAAATTCTCACTCCAGGTCCTCTGAAGACAGCTCAGGGCTGATCTGTATCAAGTCTGCCCATTCCCTATCCTAGATCCCAGTGCTTGCTAGGTTATCAGAACAATACTACACTGGGGAGGCAGGGCAGTGGGACTCCATTTTTATAATATACTCTATATCCATACCAGTACCACAAGTGTACTGGTCCTTCCAGGGGTCACAGGATTTCACTGGAGTATCCTGTATAGCACTAGACCTAGCAATTGTTGTCTGTATGAAGGATGCTGTGATAAATCTGGAAAACATTACATACCATAGTCCTCTCTCAGATATTTGCAGTACATAATAGTACATACTAGACTCTGAAACATCCTATAGTGAAGAAATCTGTTGAATCCATTGTTTCACAAATGTATTTGTCTACAAGAAAAATCTTCAGACAAAACACTTGTTGACATCTTCCCTCCATAGATTGTGAGTTGGTTCCATGAGGTCAGGAACCATGCCATTTTGGTCATTTCTTTTCCTCAAGTGCTTAACATAGTATTTGATACTTTAATAAATATTTGACAAATTAATGAATATTGTATGGAAGTAGGGTCTCAAAGAACCAGCTTTGTAAAACTATATGATAAAAACCTGGCATATCTATGGAACACCTCAAGTAAGAACAACCTCACTGAACTGGAAGATCACTTTGAATCTATTTAAATCCCAACATGTAAGGCAACATTAAAAATATATTGGTATTTATTATTATCATATGTGGTCAGACAACTTCTTCTTTCCTCTCAAACTATCTTTTCTTAGTATCAAATTAATCTAACTAAATATTTCAAGATGTTTGGTGTCTAGATCCCTGATGCTTGAATTTGCTGTGTATGAGAACCTCTTGAGGGTATTATTGAAATTTCTGAGGCCCAGGGATTCGGTATTTCTAGAGCAGGGCCCAGGGCTCTACATTTTACACAAATAACCCAGGTCACTCTGTCATAGGGTTTTGGATGGAATGCACTCTCAGAAAAGCTGATCAAGAGATATTGTGGTAGAGGAGGCCTGAACTTGTTATCAGAGGCCTAGGTTTGAGTCTCAGCTCTGCATCCAGACTAGTTGTGCGGTCATGGGCAGCAATCTCTAAGCCTCACTTTCCTCTCTGTGGGATTCAAAATATGTTTCTTTACCTACCTACCTAGCTACCTACCTAGCTACCTACCCACCCACCCCATAGCACCATGTAGGAAAAAAGTATCTATAAAACCCTGCCTTGAAGCCTAGCAGATACTTAACACATGTTGTTCAATAAATCAATAAATTTGCAGTTATTTCAACATTCTATAATATTAAACGAATTATATCACACCAAGTGGTACAGCGCAGAAAGGTTTTCTGCTGGTTATTTAGACATAGATAAAATGCCTGAACCAACTGTGCTGTATACACCCATGCCATCAGCCTGGCAAATCCCATAGTACACTTGGCCCATGTTTATGGAAATATTGTTGGCCAAATCATGGTGAGGGTCAAGCTATATGACATTGGTCACAACACATAGAATATTAAAATATTTCTTCTGCTTGGTACCAGATCTTCAAAAAGCAGACTCTTTAATCTTAAGTAGGCAAACAGCAGGAATTAACTTGGCTTGGTATAGACACACCTACAAAGGGAAGGTTCCTGCTAATCGAGTATCCTCATCAATAATAATTAACAATTGTTAAAAAATTAGAGTGCATTGGAATACATGTAATGATAATATGGTACTCTGCATATCCAATTATCTCTCCATTCAAGAGACCTTTCTGGAGCCCACAGCACTCAGGCTAATTGCTATGAACACTGCCCAACTGCATTGCATGAATACTTTGAAAGCATTAGACATTGGACTGATTGTTTCCCAAATTTGTGGCATATTCTGAAGCCTGCCTTTTGAAATAGATGTGATATTACTTATTATTTACCTTTTGTGCATAAAATAAGGAAATAAATTCTATAACTGAAAAATCTCTGCCTAAAAGATTAATTATTAGAGATTTCCAATTACGGGGTGTCAACTATACTCACGGTATATTGATTTATATCCATTTGCTTTTTGTGTTGGTGTTTCTTACTCTTCTGATTTTAAACACTTAATTGTAAATGCTTGTTCAAAGTCTCATTGCTCTGTGATTAATGCTAACAGCAAGAGAACTTTGCAAAGCTAAACTTGTGCCACAATGTTCATTTTCTATGTTTATTATTGCCTTTTGCTTATATGTTTTGGTTATAAGCTATTTTTCGTGCCTGTGTCTTACGTTAGCAGTAACAAACGTGATTAATGACAGGACTTATGCAGGTAAACAGGTGAATAAATCATGCCAAGTTTGGTGACCCCATCAAAAGATGGCCTTGAAAACTCACCTCCAGCTGATGGTTGCCATAAGAGAATGCAGGAGAGCAGCCACGGCATTGCTAGAACTTCCAGTGTTTCAAGAGAAGTCTAATGCATAAAAGGTACTCAATAAGTATTTGTTGATTCAATACAGAGATTCAGATTTTCATCTGAAATCTCTGGATTATTTTATTCTAAGCAACATAATGTGGTAAGTAACTGAGAACATGGACTCTTGAATCAGACTGCCTGACTTAAAAACCCAGCTCTGCCACTCATCAGCTATATGACCTCGGGCAAGTTATAGAAAAACTCCCTGCCTCAGTTTTCTAACTTGTAAAATGGGGGAAAATAATAGTACCTACTTTGTGGAACTGTTTCAGTTAATTTTAAAATATTTTTAAAATCTTGGGAGAATATCTGGTAGAATGTAAGAGCTACGTTAAAAAGGAAACACACTAAAGCTTCCATTTTTTTAAATAAATATGTCTCATATGTAGAAAACATTTTCACATATGTTATTCCTTTTTGTCCCCACAATAATTATCAGATAAAGGTGTTATTCTGCAGATAAGGAAACAGAATTTCCCTTGGGATCCCTCAGGATGTGTTCAGGTGACAGCCACACATGTGCTCGCTGGCCACGCAAGAGCACTGTGCACAGGTACTTAGGCAGTATCCGGGGGTTTGCCCATTAGCACACTCCATAAAATGACAAATGCAGAAATTTGATCCAAGACCTCTAGTGGACAAAATCGGAGGTCTCCAAACCAGTGTCCACCATAAGTCTTCTTACTCAATAACTAATTAAAATAAAATGAAGATCTCATCCAAACCACTGCATTCGTTTTTTTCAATCAATAAATTAATTACCTAAAAGCAACCAATTTAAAATAATAAGCAAAGCCTTTACATTTAATAATGTCCATTGATATCCTTACTCTTTTATTAAGTTTTGTCTTAAAAATGTTTTGCAATGATTTAGTTTCTCTGCTCTCTGACTCCAAGAACTTTCTCTCAGTAACTTTACAAGCATGTCATCTGACTACTGTGGCCTGTGTGTTAGAAACTGCTAAATTAGAAACACCCTGTCAACCTTTTGATTTTCCTGGTTATTGTTGGTTTAAGGCAGCTCCTTAATGTTATTTAAACAGAGGAGACTATGTGAAATTTCTTGGTAGATGAATTTGATAATGATAATTAAAAAAAAAATAACTACTGTCATCCTGAGATAAAAGATCTCATTCATAGGCTAGACACCTTATCTGAATAGCTCAGGACTTCTTCGAAGAAAAAGGTCAATGTAGCCCCACCTGTTTCCTTTTCTTGAACAGCAATAACTTTACATACTCCCTGATAATCTGCATTTGGTAAAGTTGATTGGGCATTAAAGAAGTGTCTTCTCTTTACTTGGGTTTTAAATTTTTGTTTTGTGTTGTGTTTAATCTGAGTCTTTTCATGGATGTGTAATGTCTTTATTGTTAAAAATAACTACTGCTATCTCCTCAGGCGGAGGTAGGAGGATCACTTAAGCCCAGAAGTTGGAGACCAGCCTGGGCAACATAATGAGACCCCAGTCTCAAAAAAATACTACTGGGAATTCATCAAAATTAAAAACTTCTATGAATAACAGAGCACTATCAACAAAGTATTAAAAAACCCCACAGAATAAGAGAAAATACAAATATTTGCAAATCCTATATCTTAGGATTTAATATTCGGAATATATAAAGAACTCTTACAACTCAACAACAAAGAGACAAAAGTCGCAATTTAAAAATCGTCAAGACTCTGAATAGACATTTCTCCAAAGAGAATATACAAATGGTCAATAAGCACATGAAAATATACTTGGCATCATTAGTTACTAGGAAAATACAAATCGAAACAACAGTGAATTACCACTTACACCCACTAGTATGGCTATCAGAAATAAAAGGAAAATAAATGTTGATGAGGAATGGAGAAATTAAATCCCACATACATTTTTAATGGGAATGTAAAATTATGCAGCTGCTGTGGAAAGAAGTATGGTTGGTTCCTAAACAAAGTTGGACCCAAGAGAGCAGAAAACATATGTTTAAACAAAACTTTGTACACAGGTGTTCACAGCAGCATTATTCATAATAACCACAAAGTGGAAGCAACCCAAATGCCTATCAGCTGATGAATGTGTAAACAAAAGGTGATATATCCATAATATTGAATATTATTCAGCGATAAAGAGGGATGAAGAACTGTCTCATGTTACAATATGGATGAACCTTCATAACAAATGAAGTTATATGAAGATAATAAGCGAAAGAAGCCAGATACAAAAGGCCAAATGTTAAATGATTCCAACTATAAAATGTCCAGAATAGGCAAACCCATAGAGACAGAAAGCAGATTAAGGCTTGACAGTGGCTGAAGGGGAGGGAAGAATGAGGAGTGACTGTTTACAGGATGAGGCTTCCCTTTGGAGTGATAAAAATGTTCTGGATTCAGATGGCGATGAAGGTGGCACATCATGGTGAATGTTGTAAAAAAAAAAGCCACTGAATTATATTGCTTAAAATAGTTATAATGATAAATGTGATGTTACGTGAAGTTTACCTCATTATAAAGTAAATATTAACTTGAACCCCCACAGAAGAAGCAAAAAGCTTCTTCCTATACAAAATAATTTCACACAATATATCACCCAAATGATTTTAAGGAGTGGAATACTACATCTAGAAGATAGCAGCTGACAAGTTGTCCTTATTCCCTTTATTTCATTGTGCCACTTATCATTTGCCCTTTGATCTTGAATATCATTTTTGGTTTGTCACATTGATAGCAGAAACTGCAACTTTAGTTATTTACCTATTTATAGAGAGAGGGGGTCTCACTATGTTGTGCAGACTGGAGTGCAGCAGTGGGATCCCAGCTCACTGTAGCCTTGAACTCTGGAGCTCAAACTATCTTCCTGCCTCAGCCTCCTGAGTAGCTCGGACTACAGGCATGCACCACCATGCCTGGCTAATTTTTCTTTTTCTTTTTTTAGACAAGGGATCTTGCTATGTTGCTCAGGCTGGTCTTGAACTCCTAGCTTCAAGCAGTTCTCTCTCCTGGGCCTCCCAAAGAGCTGGGACTGCAGGTGTGAGCCACTGCACTGGTCCTGAAATGTCACCCTTCCTGATGTTACATCTCCACTTCCAAATGTTCACTGTCAATAGTTTAGCTAATTTGGTAATCATCAATTAATGAATATGTGTAGGAGTTTTCTCTCTTCTAAATTACATTAAAATGTTTGATTAAAAATAATTGAATATTAATTATTCTGGTAAGAGGGGGATATAATTTTTCAGAAATCAGTAACTTGAATCTTCTTTTAACTTATATGGGATCAATGAATCAGAAGCAATGATGTATCTGACAGAAAAAATAAAGAACATAGGAGACAAACTAAGTATTCATCAAGCCTTCCTGAAAAAGAACACATACATTTTCTCCCACGAAGAAATGCCTTTTATTGTCTTTTTTTTTAACTATTAAGACGTTAGCAATAAAATATAGCTTAAATAAATGGATCAGTAGAATATACTATATTGCCACGAATTTAATTTTTCTGAATTGTAAACTCCCGTCAAACAGGTTGTACAGGTGGATGTGTTGAAAACAATCTCATTTAAACACATACTTGTTAAAGCAATTAAAGGCAGATTCAGTTGGATTAGAGAATATAATTCTGAAGAAGTATGCTAAAGTTAAATGAAAAGTTCTGAAAATAAGTTCAGTTGTCCTTTAATTGCAAAGGTCCAATTTCCTGAAGCTATGTTAAATACTCAAGCTATGATTTTTAAACACCTCAAAGAAAATTTCTACATAAAAAGGCATGTTTATCTTTTATGACATGTCTATTTAAAGGTTAATATGACCATATTTATTAATGACTAGGTTTATTCCAAATAGCAAAGAAAAAAAAAACAGTGAGCAAGTATTTGAATAATTCAAGTTAAAAAAATATCTTCACTTTGATCTCAAGCATGTGTCTAACTCAGGTGAAAGCAAAGGCAGTTTTAGCTAGAACTACCTGGAGAATTGAAGAGGGAGTAATCCTGTCCCACAGAATCCAAACATATCTGGTTCATGTGTTGTTATTGTAAGGAAATTTGAGAAATACGGCAACTGAAACCAACCTGTTGAAGGTGACCAAGAACTGGATGAAAGTAAATGCTTTTATTTTATGTCAAAATGAAGTGAGATATTGGGGGGCGCAGAAGACTTTGGAGGTTGTATACGTATTCAGTGGTCAACTTCTAAAAATGCTCAGCCAGAATACAGCCCTGAACATATGGCTAATACATAATCGGAGAATTCTATTTCTTCACTTAAGGGGAAAAATTTGAGTTCAAATTGGTGAGACCTAATAGAAAAGTATCAAGTTAATTGAAATTCCTTGTCAAAGAGTCACTTAGTTCTCTCGGTTCTCCCTAATTCCTTCCCTCCTGCCATCTGGATTTCAGGCCTCAGCTCTTTGCCTTGAAATGTGTAAATTTGATGATCAAATAAAATCCTGGAAGGAGACTATACTCAGTTCCTCTAGACACTGACCTCTTAGAAAAAGAAATCCCAATAAGGGAGGGCACAAGATTAGGAAGACCCCATTGCTGGAGCTCTGGAGTTGCTGACCCAAGAAAGATGATGTTGGGGATCAGAGTGGAAAAGGAGGGAGGAAAGGAATTGTTCCAACTTTTAGGAAAAGTTTAGCCGTTGCCTTCATCTGTCCACACTCAGTAATTTTATTTTTTTAATTTTGTAGAGAGGGAGGTCTCACTGTGTTGCTCAGGCTGGTCTCAAACTCCCAGAGTCCAGTGATCCTCCTGCCTTGGCCTCCCAAAGTGCTGGGATTACAGGTGTGTGACACCTTGAGCTAGGCCAATTAATTCTGTATTCTAGTCAAAGGTCTAGCTGGGAAAAGGGAGAGGAACAACTGGGATTGGTTCTCAGGCCATTTTAGCACCCAGATGACACAGCCATGCTGGTAGAGAAGGAAGGACGGTGGCTGAGGAATTGCAAGTGGGATTGAGAAAGGTGGGGAATTTCAAGGCTCATAAAGTTATCTTGGTCTGGGATGGTTCAAGCTGATTATCGCATCCCTGGCAACTTAGCAGCCAGTGGCACCACGAAAAACACAATTTAGGAACTGTCAAGAGATTATGCTCTGATTATTGGTAAAATGGTGGCTGCCACTTATAACCATGATCTAAGGTCGGTCGTCTAAGAAAAGCAGGGCCTGTATGCAGATGGGCACAGGTACCCACTTCTGTCCAATTCCACTTGCATGGACACTCTCTTGTTGCCTCTTCTTGGGGGTTACAGGTGCATGGTTACCCCCTCCTTGCCTCGTTTTGGGGGTTACAGGTCACAGATCTGAAGTATTTCTAAGAGGACAATTCCTCTTTCTGCCATTTTCCAGAGTTGCTTGAAAACGAGCTAATTTGGAGGAAATGAAATTTCTTCTTTCTTCACTAACTGATTTGGAAACAAATGGGCCTCTCCGTTCTCTGTCACCACCTCCCTTCCATACCCCGAAAGTTTCTTGTCTAGTTTTGTCTACATGGTGGAAATGTCATCTTTACTCACAAGGAGAAAGAGAACTTGGGGTCCTTCCTATCTAGAGCCCCAGACTGTGAGGAAAGACCCAGGGCTCTAGAGGTCAGGCCACAGAGGCCTAGCGCGGGAAGGACAGGCCAGAAAGGAGCCTGCTGTTGGGAGAGCGAACTAGAAAGCTATGGCCAGCATTGCCGCATAGAGAGCTGAGCGAGTGAGTCTCACAGCCAGAGCAAGTCACTTTCCTAAGCGACGGAAGCTCCCCGTCAAAGGCGGGAAAAGCCCTAATGCTTCACAAAATTCTTGAAAGCGGAATGAATGATTTGGACTACAAACACTATGCTCCCACCGCTACCCAGGAGCCTGGCGCCTAGCGCCCCATCTTCAGGACCCAGAGTTTATGCTAAAGTAAAATTGCCGGAGGTACTGGGAGCCCACGCTCGGGCCTTCTCCAACTTTGGCCAATACTTGAGCGACGCGTGTCATAGAAACATTTTGGGGATGGGGTATCTAAATGTGTCTGAGGGTCCTTGGCTAACTAACTCCTTCACTCTCGAAAGTCCTGGGCTTTTCAAACTGAACAAGGTGGAAAGAAAGACAGCTAGCAATGGTGTTTTCCTTTCTTTCTTTCTTTCTTTTTCTTTCTTTCTTTCTTTCTTTCTTTCTTTCTTTCTTTCTAACTGTGCTTTTACTTTGAGTCTTTTCCTTCTCTCTTTTCCTCAGTACTTCTGCCTTTCTTACTTTGACCTGTTCTCTCCTTCTTTCCTTCCCTTCCCATTAGGGCTTAGGGCAAAGATCAACAGCTAAGATAAACCCTCAACCAAAGAGCTGAGCGCATTTACTGTTGGGGAATGGGGCTGAGAGATACTGAGACATCGCACCTCCAGCACCTGAATTCCAACATTTAGAGGTCAGAGCCACCGGTTTCTGCCTATGAAGATGTACTAAGTTTCGCATCTACCCATATCCCCGAATGTGGCCCAGAGTTAGTGGCAGAAACTTGTTTCTGCTTTTAACTTGGCAGTTGAGTTTTGGAAAGCGGTTTTGGGAGGGCCAGGTTGAGAATCTGGGCAGCTCCGGGCCAGATGTGGGCGCCCCGGATCCTGTCTGAACCAGACTGCTGCTGCAATGTGAGCTCGGGAGGGAACTGGGGATGCGAGCTGGGAACAGACCGCGCTCCAGCCCCCATGGTTTGTGACGGGGAACTTCGGGCGCACACACCCTGGGGAGTAGGTCTCCTCCAAATGGCACCGACACAGACTGGCGCTGGATATTCTCTCCCTGCTAATCTATCCGCAAAGACCGCCTGGGCACTTTTGGGGGAATGTGGCCAAAAGGGGACTCTAACTGCGACATCTACAGAGGAAGGAGAAACTGGGGGTGCCTAAGAAGTTGATCTCGATGCGCGCAGTGAGGGCACAGGGCCCTGCGCGCCAGAGAAGTGAAGCCAGCGGTCTCCCCTTACTTGTTCTTAATTCCTCCCTACCCCCGCTCTGGCCTCTCATTTTCGGCCTCATGGATCCAAGCCCCGAGGTTATTTTCAGTCACAACTTTCTCCACACCCCGTACCCCCAAAAGTGTACCTCAGCTCAGGCGGGAAAGGGCACTTTGACCCGCCGTGCGCGAGTTTCCAGCCAGCCGCTGCGCGCCTGAGAGAAAGAGCGCCTGGCTGCGGCTCCGAGCGCACAGCTCTTCCCCGCGCGTTTGGCGCGGCTACGCTTCTCTCGCTCCGGGCTGAGGCTCGAGGAACCTCGCCAGCCTGCTGTGGTCCCGTCCCCTTGACGTTTGATTTCTAAAACCGCATAGTCTGCGGCTCTGGCATTTAGAAAAAGAGGACAAGGTCAAGGCCTGTGGACCGACCGCCGCGATCCGCTTGCACTTTTGCTCTCACAGCAAGCGAGTCCTGGCCGCAGCCGCTGGAAAAAGGTGCCGCAGCGCCCAGTTTACCTGGAATTCAGGGACCTGACCCTGACTCTATTTCCGGCTAGTCCCAGCCTCTCCTTCCTCTCCTTTCCCCGCTTTCCGCCCAGGGCGGTTCTGAGATTTTGATTAAGAGAGATCTGTCCCCGCACCGCAGAGGGATGGTGCCAAATGGCCAGGCTTCCTGGGCACTGCGTCCTCATTCCCAGGTCAGAGCTACTGCGAAAGGAAAGGTCTCCATCTGGAAGCACCTCGTCCCCTCCCCCAGCGCGCGGGGCAGCCCTCTAGGGCCAGCTCGGGCACGCGCTTTTCCCCCTCCTCACCCCCTACTCCGCCCAGCCCCGTACAGTTTTATTCTTTATGAAACACACACGCCCACCCCGCCTCCCACGTAAAGGCCAGTCTTGACTCATTTTGCGCCCAGATGCAAACTCAGCTGGAAGTTGAGGGTAGGGCCAAAGAGGTGAGGGGAGGGTAAGAGATACAGCGAAATAGAGAATGAGAAGGGAGAAATCAAAGGGGGAGGAGGGACAAGAGAAAGCGTGTGGAGCTGGAGGTTGAAGGGGTAGAGGCGGAGGCCAAGGACTGAGCAAGGGGCGCGCGCGCGGCGGCGGCGGCGGCGGTGTTGGCGGCGGCGGCGGCAGGGCGGCTGCACCTCCTCCCAGCCTTTTCGCCCGCGCGCGCGAAGCGGGGTCAGGCGCGGACTCACATTCACCGACTGCAGAACTGTTTTCTTTGCCACTACCAGAGGGTGTTTCGGGGCTCCCCACGGTCTTCTCCCTGGCTGCTTGCCGCGTGAGAGCAGAAATAACAAATCACGGGACACGACGGAGTCGGGCCGCTGGGCGCCTCCGGGATCGCTCTCACTTTGCACTCGGAAGCGGGCGCGGGGATTCGGGCTGCCGCGTGTAGCCTATAAATAGCAAACTTTTTGACCGAAGCAACTAACAAATAAGAGGAGCAGGTGTGCATTTTGCTCAAGATCCCCCTTTTCTGGGGACGACCTTACTCCCACCCCGCCCCCTTTGCAGTAGTTGTGAGGGGGTAGATTGGGAGAGAGAGATGAAATTTAATTTTATTAGAATTTACAGTAGTGGTGTTATTTTTTGCGGAAGAGGGTAAGAATCTCGCCATTTATCTGACCTTCTCTACCCACCTACCTTTGCTACCCTTCTCCCCCACCCAACAACTGGCACTGGATGGGAAGGGTAAAGAGCGGAGCTCCCAGGGAGGGTGGCTGTTGAAGACAG
Organism: Pan paniscus; assembly: GCF_029289425.2. Lineage (NCBI taxonomy): Eukaryota > Metazoa > Chordata > Mammalia > Primates > Hominidae > Pan > Pan paniscus. The sequence goes on along the minus strand of NC_073249.2, from coordinate 32,258,198 downwards.
GGGGCAGAGGGCGATCCGGAGCCGGGTTTCTCTCTGGGAGTACCGGAGTGAGTGGGAGGGAAAGGGAAAGCAACGCCAGGAGTTGGCGTTTTCTTGAGGTACTGGGACAGGAATTTAGGTAACCCAGAATTTTAGATGGAAGTGCGAAAGGTGAGTGCGGAAGGCACAAAGGAGTTCCTGCAGTGCAGATTTCCTTTCCCAGAAGCGACAATAACCCACTCAGCAACTTTACTTCAACCCTAGGCTCTGGCCTACCGGGAGGGCAAACGCGGGCACCCGGGTCACGTCATCGCTTGCTTGGGGGCGCCAGCTCTAGCGTAAGCCTGAGCTGCGAGATAGCTCCGTGGGGTTTTGCCATGGGGTCTTGCTTACTAATCACCTCGCACGCCCTCACCCCTGTCCCTGGACGCCCTTTTGCTGCACCCGCTCACATCTGCAGACCAACGGATGGGATCTACTTGACTGAGATTCCTGAACACAACTTACTGCCCGCCCTTCCCCTTTCCTTTTGGCCAGGCCGGCTTGTGGGTGGTGATTGGCTCAGTAGGATTTTCATTTTCATTCTAGGTGCTTCCTTAAAAATAAAGCCCCCCGAATATAACAGACACTCGCTCCATACACCAAACTCCCCAGTTCCTGAGGTTGCTACGCTAAATTTATCCTGAATGTCGCACAGAAACCAGGGTCAATAGGACGATCAACACGAATGGGTGTGGGGATTGAGGAAATTGGAGATATTGCAGCTGACGCCAGGTACCGGGAGAGGAGAGTCCGCAGATGCAGGGACGTTGCTCTGCTCCTCTTTGGACGTTCTCTGCCTCGGTGTCAGGCCTGCGAAGTGGGAGTCAAGCCCGTCCCGTGGGCCTAAAGCGGCTAGTAGCTGGGGGGGAGGGGCGGGGAGGGGATGGGAGGGAGCCGGAGGACAGTGGTGCTTTTTCTTTCCAGTGCCCCACCTCTGCCCAATGCCAGCAGCCCGTACACTCACAAGAGGTCAAACGCCTAACCTCTACTGGTACCCCAAAGGGCAAAAACCAAACAGGGTCCCCCATGCAGTTTATGTAGTGGCGTTGCTGACCCAATCGCGCCTTTCCTAACACCGCTGCCCACCAGTTACCTCCTCCTAAGACGGCTTCCCACTAGTTACCTCCTCTTAAACGCAAAAGTTACTCTGTCCCAGAATCCAGTTTGGAAAGAGTGGAAAAATGCAGAAATACTAAGGGGGCTCAGGCAGTAGCTCCCCCTGCGGGGTGTGCCCACCGCCCATGGCTCCACGCAGGCGTTTGCGCGCGTCTCCCTTTCCAGCCCCCGCGAAGACCGCGCCTGGGGCTCGAGAGCTGACGGACTGCCCTTTCCAGGCTGCCCCAAGGGCCTGGGAGGCTGCGGTACCGCCTGTCGGTCCCGGTCCCCAGCGCGCTTGCCTAAGAGTTCTCAAAGACGGGGTTGGAAGCAGTACAGACGTCCCCGGTTATCGCTGCCGGGCTTGTGCGCCCCACGCCACCTACCTGTCCGGCCTTCCCGCTCCAATTGCTGACCCGTTTAGGGAGCCCGGCCTGGAGCCCGCCGCCTCCAGAGGAGCCCGCCCTCGCCCTCCCCCGCGCGCCTCCGCTCTCCGGGACGCCTGGCCAAATGCGGGGCGGTCTCTCGCGGGCCATTGGCTTGGGCCACCGTTCCGAGTCAGCTCCTAGGATTTCCCCAGGCTTTGCGGCCCCTTTGTGGGTCTAGGCCAGCGCCTCACCTTCCACCCTATTCCATCTCCAGTCCCCTTAGGTGCCCCCGCATCCCTCCTCCAGAGTCCAGGCTTTGAAACTGCAGCAACTCCGCAAAGAAAGCCTTTGGGAAAACCTCCTAGAGGGCCGAATGTGGAGGTCGGGTGGATAGGTGGGTGGGTACTCGCGGCATTTCTCAAGGTTCTGGGTGTTCGTAACTAGGGGAACAGGCCCTAGGGGGGCAGAAATGACAGACGCACGAACAGCGTCTCTGTGGCTGTCTGCAGCGCGAGGTTCACGTCTATTGTTTTATGCCTCCGGGAGAGCTACCCCGCCTGAGAGATCTTTTCAGATCCATCACTGGAAGAAAAACCCTGGTGATAACGATTATCTCCCGCTCGTGCTATCTCGCCATCGCCCCAATTCATCTCCCTCTGGCTCTAGCCCCTTGGGGAGACGAGGAGGGCGAGGCGCTGGCAGAAGGACCGGCCAAGCCGCTGTCCTCGGATGGAGAGGAGAGGGAGAGGCACGAGGCCACCTCATTCGTCCCTTTCCGCTTCGGGCTGGGGAGACAGGACACGGAGGGTTTCTTTCTCTCTCTGCCAAGCCTCACGCTTCTTTCAAATGATTTTAGTCTGGTGCTACGGTCTATCCATATACATTTCCAATCTCATGGCTCATAAACTATTAGCAAAATGGTTTCATTATTCACCTTCTGTATCCTACAAAAGGGAGAAAAGAAAGGAGCGGGAGGAAGGCACAGTGGGGGCGGGGGACAGTCGTCGGACACTAGTTAACAATGATGCCTCCGGTGTTTAAATCATAGCTCAGACTGCTTTCTTCAAGCCGACACTCAACAAATCTGGTCTGTTTCCAAGGATCTGTAGCCGACCCCTTCTCCCCCTCCCCCTCTCCTCTCTGTCTCTCTCTCTATCCATCACTATCCATCTCTCCTTAATACTTGGTATTCTGGAAGGACTAGATGAATAGCGAGATACTGCAAATCCATTATTTGCTTCATTAGGTGTCATCAATAAGGCACGCCCTTTAGATACGACACACATAATTAATTGGTTAGATTTGCTATCCCTGGCCTCCTTTTGGGTGGTGTTGGTGATGGGATCATGTGGCATCCCTGAAACCAAAACATGTTAAGACAAAAGTCTAGGTTGATAACCAAGAAGTTGACTTAGAGGTCGGTGTGGCCTTAAGGTGCCCAACTCGGCACCAAGTCCTCATCTGGCTTCTGCAAGTGGGGAAGTTGCAATGAACGATGTGTGGGAGTGTGGGTGAATGTGGGCGTGCATAGGAGCGCCTGCCCCTGTGAATGTGTATAGGCAGGAGAATGAGGCGGGTTGGGCCGGGGGTGCTAACAGATTTCAGAGAGAGGGAAGATGCAGTCAACAGCTCTTACTCAAGGTCTTTGGTGGATTCTGAGAAGTGTAACACACACACATACATACACACAGTCAACCCAAATGAAAACACAAATAGAAGCAAAGTGACACATGGAGGCCTGAGAACCTAGGGCAAAGGGCTAAATAAGGCAGAAAACTGCGGGCAGGCGGGAGCTGGCAGATGCAGCCTTGGGCCAGTGGAACCTGGACCTGCTCCTCCGATGAGGTCGATGATGATATTAGGTGTTTCCGCGAATACTGTTACTTTTCATATAAATATTTTTAAATCTAGAATGACTATCACTCCCCCTCCAATACATACGTACTCTTCCCCTGAACTTTTTGAAAATATAAAGGACGCTAGGCAAGTGAGCTTGCGGTAATTATCCCTGGATAGAGAAACCAATCTGGCTGGGAGAGGCCCCTCTGCAATTGCCGGCGGCGGCGGCGGCGCGCGGGCCCGCGCAGAGGCCGGGGACTTCGGGCGCTTGCTAGGTCACCGCGCCGCGCGACCGCCGCTCGCCGGCTATTTAATATACATGGGGTGGGAACGGAGGGAAGCGGATCTCCGAGCCTGCCTGTCCTGCAGAAAAAAAAAAAAATCAATTTGCTATTTATTTTTGAAATATATAGATTTAGGGAATTTTTTTTTTCCAGCCCGACCCCCTTCAAGAATGGCGGCCCACATTTAATTACGTCTTTTAATGACTTTTCCCTTATTTGCCATCGCTATTCCACGTTAAGGGCGGGGGCGGGGTGGAGTTTCTTTGGGGGGTTTTCAATTCTGGTATCTTCAAAAAGATTTGCCTTATGTGTTAATTGCATGCTGTTAAGCACATCTGGGACTGTGTGCTGACCAACTCAGACCAACTTTTAATTAACACATTGACCCGGAGAAGAAGCAGCCGCCCAGCCTCCCCCTCTAAATATGTATATTAGCCACGCGGAGGCGGCTCGGCCCGCGCCGCCAGATGCAAGCGAGGAATTGCCTGCGTCGAGGGGCGGGAGGGGGTGCAAATTGCAACCGTTCTCTCTCTTTCTGTGAGCGTTTTTTCTCGCCTCACCTCTAGGAAAACAACAAAGAAAAAGAGTAAATGACCGGCTCCTGAATCAGGCTTCTTACATCCTTTAGGCGTGACTTGACCTCAGGCAGGGGGCTTGGAGGAATGGGAGGGAAGGCCTGCTAGAGCTATTTTCTAACCAACCTGCCTTGGGCCTGAGAGACGACTCCAGCCTGGGCTCTTGGAGTGGACCGAATTCTACTAATGAATATGGGAATGCCCTAGGATCCTGGTGGAAGGAGAGAACGAGCCACTGATTGCCTTTTGCGGTTCTGCTCTTCCTCCTTCCAACCTCCTCGCCTTTGCCGGAGGCTCTCCGAGGCTAAGCCACAAACTCTAGGGCTCCGGGTCCCAGAAAAAGGAATACTTGTGTTCCCCCCTCCCCCACCGCTTCGCCGTATCCCTGCTTGGAGCACGCTGTAGTCAAGATAGGGTAACGGAAATGAGTGGCTATTTTTAGGACTGCAGGCCCTTTCCCAGAGGTCTAGGCTATTCAGGGGTGATATTTAGCAAAGGCTAGTCAAACTCAGGTTGGAGGGATAAATAAACCTGGAGCACAGCAGAGATGATGCCGCCTGCAGATATGCAATTTCACCCTAAGTAATTTCATTCAGGATTGATGGCGTTTCACTGGAGTGATGCCTTCAAAGTGAGTGCCTAGCTTGCTTCCCTGTAGAGCACAAATGCGGGTTAATCCCCAAATACGTACTCATTTTCTCTTTTCGCATCTAATCTCAACTGCCTCGCTCTTCTAAGTGCTTAGCTTCTGCACACAAGCCTATAAAAAAATGTCAGAGTGGTATTCCTTCTCCCAGCCATAAAGAAGTTGGAGTGAATCACTCCCAAGTCACCATTTAACGTCCCCTCCAGGTAACAGTTGAAGTTTCCTGTTTGACATTTTTCATTCCCCAATACAGAACTTTTCAATAAATAAGCAGTGCTAGCGTGAGGAGAAGCCTATGTCACAATAAATTCACAGCTATGTGCTCTAACTATGTCGATGCTTTGGAAAATTTAATGTGACAAGATTGCTCCCCAAATTCCTTCCACCTCTTTTTTTCCTTATTCTTATTCTCCTTTTTTTGTCCTTCTCTTGAGTCTACTTTTCCTACCCACTTATCAGAGAATCTGCAAAATTTGAGACTAAAAGAATAGAAAAGATAAAGACAAGAAAACAAAGTTCTATTACTCAGTATTCCTCTCAGCTCCTCCACATCTTTTTATATTCAGATAAAGGTGTAATCAACCTATATCTTTAGACAGGGAAAAACCAATCAGCTGGTAAATTACAATGTCCCTTTGCAAAGATAAGGCCTTTGGAAAGTTAGCACAAGTATCACCCAAACCCAGCTTTATTTTGAGTTTTAGTGGGCCACAGCTACTTATTTCAGCTCACAAATTGATCTGCAAAATTGGAGCCCACACCTGATATCCAGGGGAAAACAAGAGTTGGTAACTCCAGTTGATTCTTCTTTTGATTTACTCTGCCTGGTAAGATGTATGCTGGAGTGTTCTGATAAGAAAAAGGAAAAAAAAAAAGGAGTCAGCAGTTTGTTTCAGAAACTCTTTTATTGCTGAATATGGTTGCAGGTTTAAACTGAAGAATGTGTTTCTGCTGGGGACATTTGCATGACACATCCATATGCATTAGCAGCTGCACGGTGTTATATCATCAGTTCCTGTGAGCATTTATCTTTTTTTCTCCCTTCTGTCTTTCTCAAAGGAAGTAGGTAAGTGGCTTATAGGAAAACCATATAGACTTTAAAGATGTGTAAATCTTCCTGTTTCCTTCAGGCCCTCAGCACCTAAGTGGCCTGTAACAACCTATTTCTTTGGAAGATTTTGGAATATTTGAAGTAACTAGCCTCCCTGGTTACTTTTTAAAATTAAAATAATGAATTAACAGTGTATGAAATATAATAAAATAATTATCTAGAGAAAGAGGCCTTGATGATTCAACTCTGTAGTCAAAAAAAGACACTGTCATCAATGTCCTTCTGATTTGTTTAGAGACATTCCAGAGGAACTTTTCATTAGATAATTCTTTATGCCATCAGTCTTCACTTTTTGATACTTGATGGAGGTAATACATTTGAAGGAAGGTAGCTAAGACCTTGGCATGTCGGCATGTAGTGATGATGTCAGAGAGCACAACAGCAGTTCTGGAAGATGTTTGCTTTCCCAGACATTGTATGATGGTACAGGGGCCATTGTCTAACATCCACAGCAATTGTCTGCCCTGAATCCTACCAATACTGTATTTCATGTGTCTGATTCTCTGAGAATTCCAGTGGTCTGTAAGCCACAGGAACTACAATGTCAAATTGGAATCAGAAAAAAAATTCAATTATTATTTTGTCTGACTCAGTTCAGTCACTCAGGGCATTTTTTTTTTTTTAAAAAGAAAACTGTGCATTTTAACATTGGGGTAACTAGGAAGTATTTGGACTCAAAACCAAGAGATATAGCATAAGTACATTTTTTGAAATCACTTCTCATTTGTGGTCAAAGTCAATGTTTCATGGAATTATTTGCAAATAATCTGAATCATCCTCAGATGTTTCTAGTAAGTCAAATTCAAAGTGTGGGTATATTGCAAAGTGAAACAAAAACCTTACACACGCACACACACAAGCAAACAAAAAGATAACCCTTACCAGGAATTATGATGACTAACAAGATATGCTAGTAAAGATATGGGTTTTCATCCATGTTGTAGTGTTTTGGGCACAAAAAAAGGTATTTAGAAAAAAATGAAATGACAATAATTAGTAAAATAGTGCCATCCATTTTTTTCTAACATACTTGGAACTAATAGGCACTATTGCACAAATGTGCATGTGCAATGACACATAAATATGCGTGAGTCTAAATAATAATCTATTTTAATGTCTTGTTTCCAGATGTTTGCAAATACTACCAGTATATTGAATTGACCTAACCAAAAAGTAGCTAAGATCTCTGCCATTTAATTAAATCCTAGGTGTTTTACATATCACATGGAACAACTTTCTCTTGCCCTCCATTACACAAAAGGTTTTTGGCAAAAAACAACAAACAAACAAACAAAAAAACCTCTTTAACTTTAAAACAGTAATTCAGTATAATATGGGTGAAAGTAAAAACTGTTATTTGATATTATATAATGGAAAATATTACCAACTTCAGTATTTTACTCAACTATTTCAGTGATAATTAGAACATCCAATTGTTGGGGCTAGCTAGCTTAGCTGTTCAGATTAGAACATGGTCCAGAATTGATCCTGTGGTTAATTGTGCCTGTACTTGAGAGTCACATACTGCATCCCTTAATCCAATCAGCCCTGGACACTTGTGTGCCAGAGGTGATTGGAGGGCCAACCAAGAATGTAGATGAATCTGCACATGTCAAAGAAAAACCTTATTTTAAAAAGAACATATGTTACTTGCAGCATTAAATACAGAAGAGAGGGAGTATATGTTTGCAATTCAAATGAAATCTTTTGGGCAAAATTTATGAGAGAGCAGAAAAAGGGAGCAAAGAATACCTAATTGAGGCTACAAAGAGAGCTTAGGCATGATGAAGAAAACTACTATACCTACTTTGATATTGGTATATAATTTAAAACTTTTATAGATAGGGTGCTACTACTTCAAAGTATATCCATTTTATCTTTTTAAGGTAAAGAGAAGATTTGTTTGTTTGCATGCTTTGAGTTTGGATATTGATATTACACATTTCTGGAAGTACTAATGGTATCAGTAAACTTAGGATATGGGAGATCTGAAGGAGTTACATATTTGCTTATTCATTTATCTCTTGGTTATGCTTGCAGAATAATTCTATTTCTCTCTCAAAGACTTTCTTTGTTATGGGTCATAATATCATAGCCTCTTTGAAATATGATGGCTAACAAAGATAAAACATAGACCATTACAACTCATCATCCTTGGTTCAGCAGATACAAATCAAAAACAGAGAGAAGCTTTGTTAAGTCAGTACTTAATTCTATGGCCATTTATTCATACTCATTTCCAAGAGAGAAGCTTTGTTAAGTCAGTACTTAATTCTATGGCCATTTATTCATACTCATTTCCAAGAACTATGAGCTAGGTAATGTCTGTGCAAATGCCAATGATTGCAGTCTGGAAAGTAAGTAGCTTAGAAGTCACCACTCTATCCTAACAACAAGTTTAAAAAAAAAAACAAAAACTGATCGGACTGAAAAATCTACAAAACTTCTTAGATCTGCCAGAGAAATGAAGTCATAGGGCAAACAACTGTCCCCAAAATTGGAGAGACATACAGGCAGTTAAGAGAATCATAACTTACTGGAGCAGGTATTTAGGAGTAGAAACCTCTGTAGGAACCAGTGCCAGGGTAGAAAAACCTAAACTGTAATTGACAAATTGCTGGAGGCTCAATGTGGACAAATCTGAGAGTTAAAGACTCCAAAAATCTCATTCGTAGGTTGGCCCCTACATTTTTTTCTGTTCCTCCTCCTGGAACTCTACCAGGTTCTCACAGTGAATATCTGAGAAAAATCCCCTTGTATGTTCAGCAGGGAGAAAGGAAAAGGAACCATTTTGAAATACTTCAGAGCATTCTGTTTTTCTGAACAAGGCCTAACCTCAGGAGAAGCTATTTTTCCAGAGCCTTATTAGGGTTTTATCAGAGCCTAGTCTACTTGGAGGAAGGGCAACGCCCAACTCCAGTGATCACTAGCCATTGCGTCCAACATAGGGAGTGGTGACAGAGAGGCACTGGTGAAGCTCATAGCCCAGAGACACAGGTTGACCAAAAGACTAGGGCCTAATCATAGGACTATAGAACACTTCCCTTCCCCTACGCCTTGTCACCACATTACTAAAGGCCTATTTATTTTAGTTGCCTTTACCCGGTACATCATGTTCACCTTTTAACGAAAAAATTACAAGGTATACTAAAAGGCAAAAAAGTTTGAAGAGACCGAACGGGCATGAGAAGGAGTCAGATATGACAGGAAGATTGGGATTTTCAGACCAGGATTTTTTTTTTTAATAAGATGAATATGCTAAAGGCTTTAATAGAAAAAGTAGAAAATATGCAAGAACAGATGGACAATGCAAGCAGAAGTATGGAAATTTTAAGAAAGAAAAAAAAAATGCTAGAGATCAAAAACACTGTAGAAGAAATGAAGAATACCTTTGATGGGCGCATTAGTAAACTGGACACAGCTGAGAAAAAAAACCGTGAGCCTGAGGCTATGTCAATAGAAACTTCCAAAACTGAAAAGCAAAGAGTAAAAGTCTGAAATAAAAAACAGCATTTCTAAGAAATGTGGGAAAACTGCAGAAGATGTAACATACACACACTGGGAATACCTGAAGCACAAGAAAGGAACAGAAGCAACATTTGAAGCAATAATGACAGAATTTTTCCAAATTAGTATCAGACACCAAATCACAGATACAGGAAGCTTGGAGAACTCCAAACAGGATAAACGCCAAAAATCCCCCAAACTATGTGTAGCCATATCATATTAAAACTCTAGAAAATCAAAGATAAAGAAGAAATCTTTAAATATGGCAGAGAAGAAAAAGATGTTACCTATAGAGGAGCAAATATCTGAATTGCATCCAATTTCTCCTCAGAAATCACACAATCAAGAAAAGAATGGAGTAAAATTTTTAAAGTATTGAGAGAAAAAACTCTAAGACATGTAATTTTATACCCTGTGAAATTATTCTTCAGAAGTGAAGGAGAAATAGACAACTTCTCAAAAAAAAAAATTAAGTGACTTTGTTACCAGTAGACGTGCCTTGCAATAAATCTTTTTAAAAGTTCATCAGAAAAAAATATGATATAGGTAAAAAATGTGGATCTACATAAAGAAAGACAGACCATCAGAGAAAAAATAAGGTAACACAAAAGCTTTTATTTTGTTACTTTTTAATTGATTAAAGAAATAACAGTTTGTGCAAAATAATAATAGCAACAATGTATTTTATCATTTATACATATATATATATCGGCTTATGTATGTGTACGTATTTGGGAAATAAATGGCAGCAATAATACTAGACATGAGAAGGAGGAATAGAAATATTTTATTATAAAGTACTGATATTACCTGTGAAGTAGAAAACATTATTTAGAAGTAGGCTTGGATTACTTATAAATGTATATTGCAAATTCTAAGTCAACCACTAAAAAAAAAAAATGATAAAAAAGTAGTTTAGCTGATATGCTAAGAGAGAAGAGAAATTATAATAATGTAAAATGCTCATTTAAAAATCTCAAAAGGCAAAATAGAGTGGAAGACAAAATTGGAACAAAGAACAAGTGTAACAAATAGAAAACAGTAACAAATGTAGTAGATATTTTAGTCCAAGTATATCAATAATCACTTTGAACATCGATAGTCTAAATGCACCAATTTAATGACAGACATTGTCAGAAGTAATCAAAACAGAAGACCTGACTATATGTTGTCTATGAGATACTTACTTTAAATATAAAGAAACATATAGATCAAAAGTAAAGAGATCAAGAAAGATATATCCTGTTAACCCTAATCCAAAGAAGGTGAAGGGAGCTATATTAATTTCAGACAGAGCTGACTTCAGAGTAAGGAAATTTATCAGAGTTAAAGAGGGGCATTACATAATGATGTAATACTCCAAGAAGACATAGCATATTTGATGCATGCACCCAGCAACAGAGCATCAAATATGTAAAGCACAAACTGATAGAACTCCAAGGATAAATATATCAATCTATTATTAGATTGAGTTGGAGACTTAAAACATCCCTAGCAGAAATGGACAGATCCAGCAGGCACAAAATCAGTTAAGGACATAGCTGGACTCAACAGCATCACCAATCAACTGAACATAATTGACATCTATACATGACATTGTCCGAGAACAGCAGTTTACACATTCTTCTCAAGCTCACATGGAACATTCACCAAGATAGAACGCATTCTAAGCCATAAAACACACCTTAATAAATTTAAAAGAATAGAAATCATACAATGTCTGCTCTCAGATCACAGTGGAATTAAACTACCAATGATTAACAGCTGGAAAGTCCCCAGATACTTGCAGATTAAAAGCACACTTTTAAGTGTGGGTTGAAAAAAAGAGAAGTCTCAAAAGAACTTAAAAAATATTTTGAATTAAATGAAAATGAAAATACAAAATATCAAAATGGAAACATTGAAATATTAATGTTTGTGAGATGCAGGGAAAATAGTGCTTAAAGGAAAATTTATAGCATCCTTAGAGAAAAATTTATAGCATTGAATGCATATACTAGAAAAAAAGAAAGATCTAAAGTAAACAATCTAAGCTTCTAACTTTGGAAAGTAGAATATGAAGAGTAAATTAAATTCAGTGTAAAGAGAAAAAAAGAAATAACTGAAATTAGAGCATAAAACAATGAAATTAAAAACAGGAAATCATAGAGAAAATCAACAAAACCATTAGCTATTTTTTAAAAGATCAATATAATTGATAAGACTTTAGTCAAGCTATCTATGAAAAAACATGGAAGACACAAGTTACTAATATCAGTAATGAAAGAGGGAGCATCACTATATATCTTATGAACATTAAAAGGATAATAGTGAAATATTATGAACAATTGTATTTCTGTAAATTTGATAACTTAGGTGAAATGGACCAATTCCTTGAAGGACACAAGCTGCCAAAACTCACATGAAAAGAAATAGACAACTTGAATAGGTCTATATTTATTAAAGAAATTTAATCAGTAATTAATCTTCTCAACAGAATGAAATGTATTTGGTGGATTCTACCAAACATTTAAGGAAGAAATTATACCAATTTTCTACAATGTCTTCCAAAAAATAGTAACAAAGAGATTATTTTCTGATTCATTTTATTAGACCAGCATTACTCTAATATCAAAAGTGGATAAAGACATAACAAGAAATGACAACTACAGACCACGTATCTCTCATGAACATATATGCAGAAATCCTAAACAAAATATTAGCAAATATAATTCAAAAATATATAAAAATAATTATCAACCACAACTGAGGGGATTTATCCCAGGTATACAAGGCTGGTTCAATATTCAAAAAAAACAATTAATGTAACTTATTATATCAACAGACTAAAAAAGAAAAATCACATCATCATATAAATAGATGCATTTGACAAACCCAACATTCACGTATGCTAAAATTCTCAGCAAACTGGGACTAGAGGGGAAATTTCTCCACTTGATAAAGAACATTTACAAAAAACCTACAGCTAAAATTATAATAATAATGAAAAACTTGAAGTTTTCCCAGTAAGTTTAAGAACAAGGGGAGGATGTCCCCTCTCACCACTGCCTTTCAACATTATCCTAGAAGTCCTAGCTAATGCAATAAGACAAGAAAAGGAAATAAGAAATAAACTGATTGGGGAGGAAAAAGTAAAAGCTTTGTTCTCAGACAGCACAATTGCTTATGTAGAAAATCTGAAAGAGTCAACAACAACAACGAAACCTCCTGGATCTAATAAGCAATTATAACAAGGTTGCTAGATCCAAGGTTAATATACAAAAGCCAAGCACATTCCTATATAGTAGCAATGAGCAAATGGAATTGGAAATTAAAAACGTATTACCATTTATATTAGATAGAAAAACTGAAATGTTTACATATAAATCTAACAAAACATATACAAAATCGAAATGAGAAAAACTACAAGACTAAAGAAAGGTATCAAATAAATATATAAATGAAGAGACATGGATACAAAGACACAATATTGTCAGTATGTCAGTTTTTCCCAACTTGATCTATAGATTTATTGTAATCCCAGTAAGTTTTCTCAATAAAATCCCAGTAAGTTATTCTGTAGATATTGACAAACTGATTCTGAAGTTTATATGGAAGGCAAAAGACCCAGAATGGCCAACTCAATATTGAAGAAGAAGAACAAAGTCAGAGGGCTGACATTAGTCAAATTTGAGACTTACTATAAAGCTACAGTAATCAAGACAATGTGGCATTAGTGAAAGAACAGACAAATAAATCAGTGGAACAGAATGGAGAGCCAAGAAATAGGCTTACACAAATGGAGTCAAGTCATCTTTGAAAAAGGAGCAAGGCAGTAGAATGAAGCAAAGATAGTATTTTCAACAAATGATGCTAGAACAACTAGATATTCACATGCAAAAAAAAAAAAAAAAGAATCTAGACACAGATTTCACACCCTTCACAGAAATTACCACAAAATAGATCATAGATCTAAATGAAAATCACAAAACTCTGAAACTCCTAAAAGATAACACAGGAGAAAACCTAGTTGACATTTCATATGGTGGTGACTTTTCAGATACAGCCCCAAAGGCAGGATCCATGAGAGAAACAATTAATAAGCTGGACCTCATTAAAATTAAAAACTTCTGCTCTGTGAAAACAATATAAAGTGAATGAGAAAAACAGCTACAGAATGGAAGAAAATATTTTCAAAAGACACATATGATGAAAGACTGTTATCAAAAATATACAAGATATTATCAAAAATATAAAACTCAAGAGTAAGAAAATGAGCAACCCAATTCAAAAGTGAGAAAAAGACCAGAACAGACACCTCATCAAAGAAGATGTACTGGTGATACGTAAGCATATGAAAAGATGGTCCACCTCATATGTCATTAGGGGACTGCATGTTAAAACAAAATTCAGATACCACTGCAGCCTTATTAGAATGGACAAAATCCAAAACACTGATGACACCGAATGCTGTCAAGGATATAGAGCAACAAGCACTCTCATTCATTGCTCATGGGAATGCAAAGTGGTACAGCCACTTTTGAAAACAATCTAGCAGTTTCTTACAAAAGTAAACATGCTGTCTCTTACCATGTGATCTGGCTGTCACACTCCTTGTTGTTACCCAAATGAATTGAAAATTTATGTCCACACGAAAACCTACACATAGATGTTTATAGGAGCTTTATTAATAATTGTCAAAAATTGAAAAAAAACAAAAGATATTTCAATAAGTGAATGGATAAATTGTAATACATCCATATTATTCAGTGTTAAAAAGAAATGAGTTATTAAACTATAAAAATACATAGAGGAAACTTAAATAGTTATTACTAAGTAAAAGAAGCCAATTTGAAAGACTCCATACTCTGATTCTAAGTACATGACATTCTGAAAAAGACAAAACTATGGAAACATTAAAAAGATAAATGGTTGCCAAGGGTTAAGGGAGAGGGGGGAATGAATAGGCAAAGCATGGAGGATTTTCAGGGAAGTGAAATATTTCTGTTTGATGAATGGTGGATATATGTCATTATAAATTTGTCATAATGCATAGAATGTACAACACAAGTTTACCCTAATGTAAACTATGGACATTGGTAATGATGTGTCAATTTGAGTTCCTCAGTTATAACAAACCTACCACTGTTGACAGTGGGAAGGATTATGGGTGTGTGGGAACAGGGAGCACATGGAAACTTTCTGCTCATTTTTTGCTGGGAACTTAAAACTACTGTATAAAATAAAATTTATTAATTAGTTATTTTTAAAAGCCAATGATTTGTCATGATATTAATAAATTGTTATTAGCATATTTCAGCTCCTAGGCACTAGGTCCTGCTGCTTTGTAAAATCTTTCCATAAATATTTTTATTTCTATTCATTAACAATGAGGGAGAGTGAATATAATACTGAATGTGAAAATATCCTTGTAAATAGCATGAATTAATGCAACAAAATCAACTCCAAGAAATATTTCCAAGACAGAAAACAGGCATGTTTTGGAGGATTTTTAGTATTACATTAAGTGGAACAATACAATACAATACAACTGGGAAGCATAATTTACATTATATAACATTACATTTTCCAAATAATTCTTTTTGTAAAACCCTTTAAAGCAAGTTTTAATACCCATTTTGCAAGTGAGGAGGAAAAATAACTTGGGTAGGTAATAGAGCCAAGTATATGGCAGAGCCAGGATTCAAACTCTAGTTTGTTTTACCCTCACCCACACTCTGAAGCACTCTCCTAGTTTTATACATCAGTCTTTCATGAGCTCTGGTAACATGAGTCTAGTCCTCGGAAGTGGACAGCCTTGACATAGTGTCAAAATCAAGTTTCTGAAGCACCATATTCTGGACCTGGTAAATTCTCCAGGACTGTAAGATACTACCATGGAAAGTCTTGTGGCAGGCAGCAAACTGACCTTTTTCCTGATGCCTCTATCTTCCCGTGTGCTTTTATTAAAAGTGAAGTAGCCACTTCATAATGGCTACAAAAGAATTATTTGAGAATGTCTGAATCTGTACCATGGATAAGGATGATATAATATTAGCAAAAAGATAAAAGCAATTACAAACGGCATACAGGAGGGATATTAACTTCTATAGTTTTTATTTACAAATTTATTAAAGAAATTTGAAACTCTCATGCATGGATGGCTTTACTAAATGCCTTTATATTTTTTATCATCCTTCATCCTTTTTTTCCCTGTGCATCCAATTGTCTTGTCAGGATGGATTGAAATCATTTCCTTGTCTAACGGCTTTCAAAATAATTGCAAAGAATACCAAGGCTCTCAAATCCTAGTGTTAGTTCTCCAAAGTTTACACTCCACCTCTTGTCTTTATCATATTGCTAACCATATTGCTAAGCTGTAGCTACTCTCCAGATCTGTTCAAAGCCAGCATTTAAGAGGACTGCTTTCCTTCAATGGGCTCTCTGAAGTGACTGCTACCAGCTATTTATTACTTGGAAATAGTTTTGGTGTTTGTAATACTGCAGTTCTGTCTCTCCATCTCTGTCTCTCCTACCTATGTTCTGTGTTTTGTGGGGGCCGAGATTGGGCATTAGGAAGGCACAGTTTATAATCTGCTGGAAAGAATGCTTAACATATTGAGATTGAAACAAAAACAAACAAAAAAAAACTTCTGTCCTGTGGAAACAGATTCCTTCTTATATCGAATATAAACAGCAACCATCCCCTTTGCCTACAGCCACCTGGAAGCTCTCTGGTTAGCCATTTCCAACTCACTGGAATGTAAATCATACATGCATGCATACAGCTGTCTATATTTGGAAAGAATAACCATATTTCCTACAAAAATTTAGTTGTTTGGGCAACTCAGTTGGTTAATGGGGCCAAAGGTGAAGTTGCAGCTCTTGTACAGTCAGTTCTTCTCACTGTACACAGTCGCTGGTCACAGAGTGAACTCCCAGTCTCCACAGTCTCTTGAAAATGTGTTTATTGGGGGAGAAGGCAGGCAGATCACAAGTTATCGCCACTCTCACTAAAACAGCTCAGAGCTCATGCTTACTGATGATGCGTCTTCAAATGAGGAGAGTAAAACATTGATACCCCTGGTCTCATATACTTTGTTTTCATTTGCAGATTTAGGTAGCATTCAGTCAGCTTGGCCCCTTTGTGGGCAGGATATTTTTCTGTATCATCAGAGCCTGGTGTGGAGGCAGAGTCAGGCTGGTTGCACAGTAAATGTTTCTTCAGTGAGTTAAAGTTACAAAAGTAAATCCAGCTATAAAATAAAAGCTAACAAGTCCCATTGCTGGACTTTAAATAAGAAAAAAAAAAGAGGAGATGAAAAGAAAAGGATGCGTCGTGACTTTTAAACAGACTATTGACTTTCACTGGAGTGTACAGCTCACATAGTGATTAGGAATCTGCACCATAATTGTTCTTGTCATCCACACACTTGGCTACAGTCGATATCTTTTTATCATATACATTTTTAATCATGTATTAATAAACAAGAAGTTTGTATTATATTGATGATTGGATTATAATATTGACTAACTCCACAATCTCACACATGGCTTCTGAAAATATAAACAAGGTCAAAATGTAAAGATCACAGAGAGTGCATCAAAGACATAAATTAGCCTCTTTTCCAACTCTCTGTATGACTTGTAGGAGAGCAGGAGAATTTTGAAGTTATTTGTTAATTAAATAAATGATTTGTTCTAGACCAAAGAGAATAACATAAATAAAGATTAAATTAAAATTATTTTATCCTACTGGAATACTGAGTGGTTTTACTTTTAATAAATTTTGGTTGTGACTAATTTGCTGAATAGAATTTGATTTGGGCTGCTTTTAGAATCTTCACTGAGGTTATACAAAAATAAGTCCTCTGGCAGTTGGCAAACAGAAAATGTTCTGTTCGGGAAAGTGGATTTTACTTCACCACCTGCCAAAAAAATTAGGGTTTTCTCCTTCAAAGGCTGGGTTCTTGGAAGAATTAGAATTTTTCCCTTCCGCTTCCTGATATATCTTCTTTCTCTGCAATGCCACCCTCCCCACGCATGGTGTCTACTCCTGGTGCAAGTTGCCCAGCATTCCAGAGATACTTCAGCTAGCTGGCTACACAGGGTGAAAGTACAAACTGTACAAAAGTAAGACAAATTATGCCTAGAAAAATCTCAGTATGATTCATTTCCAGTAGACAAACTCCTAAATACTGCAAACATTTTAACCATTCTTCTTTCCTCTTTCCTTGTCATTAAAACTTCTAGTGTAAACCTAAGGATGGTTCTCATATCATCCTTAGTCACTGGGAAACTGATGGAAACACTTCTCCGGACCCCATCTTGGCCACCTTCTTTACATATGTTGCCTGTGAACTCTGTCTTCTCTCTTGTAATAAACCATATTCCCATGCCTTCAACTTGATCAGGACACTCTGGAAACCACCACCTTGGGTTTTACATCTTTCTTTTTCTAAAGGTTTCCTTTGATTCCCGGTCACTCTTCAAACTGATGTCTTCAGCTCTCCTTCTGTAGTATGATTAATTGCGCCAATGTCAGTTTCTTGGTTTTGATAAGCTACCATAATTGTGTAAGATGTTACCATTGGTGGGAAGCTGGGTGATGGATACATGGGCTCTCCCTGCACTGTTTTGCAAATTCTTTTGTCTGCAATTATTTCTAAACAAAAAAATTAAAAATCAGACGTATTCATACTAAAAGCTAATTTCACCTACAGCTCATAATTACATGTGAGTAAAAACGTTGCTGCACTCTAAAAATAATCATGCAACTCAGAATTACTGTTGGGGTGAGGTATTGGGGAGGGGAGATTGTTTTACTTATTACAGGAGTTATCTTCTATTTTGAAGTTTTAACTGCTTTTGGAGAGGGGATTTTGGGAGCTGGATGGTAGAGCATGAGGGGACAGGAGGAGAAACAGATTTAAGCACAAGCATAAGAAAGAGATCGCTTTGTGATGTCTAAGAAGGAGGTAATCAAAAGCACAAATATTTTGCATGTTCACGTAAAGTTGTCTTTGTCACGATGAAATGTATTCAAATAGAATTAATACTTCTTTGGAGTTCTTCATTTGCATCTGTTAAATATGATAATAATACCTTATGTATACAGTAATTTACGATTTTCAAAATTCACATGTATTATCTCTTTGATCTTCATAAAAATTCTGTAACACAGGTAAAGCAGTGATTATTATTCCCATTTAAATATGAGAAAATTGTGGATCAGAGAAGATGAGTGTACTTTCTCAGGAGAAGCTAAGACTTGAACCTGTATTTTCTAATTCCTAGTCAGATGTTCTTCTTAATATACCATATATTATTAAAATATCCAAGTTTGGAATTTATTTTTATCTGGCTTAAGGAGCAAAAACCACAAAAATTGTTTACTTTGCTTTATCTTTGCTGGTGGGGGATAGGGGAGAGAATTACTTTAAATAGTAGCAATATCCTAAGAAATCACAGGCTGTGAAATACTTAATGAACTTTTTTCCTCCATATATCACTCTGTGACTGTGTCTCCTGTGAGAAACTCTCTGGGGCTGTCCCCCCAAGTCTCTCAGCTCTCTGTTTTTCTGGTAATACTTTGACCCTCTTCTCTTCCACCTTGGATATTCTTTTACTTTGCTTTAATTTAGAAACCAAGATTGTTTTTATATTTTGTCTTACTTATGTAATAGAATTTTGTAGTCAAGCTTCTTAATTTAAAGAGAGAATCTAAAGAATATTTTTCAGTTTCTCATTTTTTAAACTAGATTATTGATTTTTCCTAAGTGGCCCCTTTTAGTCTTACATGTGTGTTTGCTTTTGGTCCTAGATTCTACCGCCATTGACCTTCCCTAATCAATCAAGCCTATTTTTCACCAGAAAGTTCATTTTGAGCATTACAAGTGATATTCAATATATTAACATTACACATATAAAATGTCAGGGTTTTTTGTTTTTTTCTTGTTTGTTTTGAAACGGAGTCTCACTCTGTCACCCAGGCAGGAGTGCAGTGGTGTGATCTTGGTTCACTGCAACCTCCGTCTCCCGGGTTCAAGCAATTCTCCTGCCTCAGCCTCCCAAGTAACTGAGATTACAAGCATGTGCCACCATGCCTGGCTGATTTTTGTATTTTTAGTAGATATGGGGTTTCACAATGTTGGCCAGGCTGGTCTCAAACTCCTGGCCTCGAGCGATCCGCACGCCTCGACCTCCCAAAGTGCAGGGATTACAGGCGTGAGCCACCGCACTCGGCCAAATGTCAGTTTTTTCATGCCCTTTTAAGATCAGCTATACATATTATGTTATTTTTAAATCTGCAGATTTGATCAATAACTTCAAAGGAGGATTTCAAAAATGTTTATTCCCTTTTACAGACTTATTGAATACCTTTAAGCATTTGAAAAGATTTATAATTTTATTTATTCTAGATTTATTTTTAAATAATTCACTTATTTTTATCTGAATTAACAAATAAAACATTTGCAAGGAATAAATAACTTCTATACATCTAACAGATTAAACATATGCATATATGTATGGTAAACCCAAAATTTTCTTAGATATTCCAAAAAAATACATACATGTAGTAAGCAATCACCTTATATTCACAAGTCTAAAGCAATTGCTCAATTTCACATCTTCAATAGGAGTTAGAAGGCTATCCCTCCATTAAAAGAGATTTTCTCATAAAGATACCTTAAATATCAAATATGCACATATTCCTTTTAGCATGAAATTTCAGCGCTATGGCTTTTTCACTTTTTATTTTTAAATGTATTAACATACAGTAAAAATGACCCTTTTTTGGTACAGTTCTATGAATTTTAACACATACATAGATTTGTGTAATCACCAATAAAATCAGGATACAAGACACCAAAGTTCCCCTTTAATTCCTTAAAAGTTTCCTTTAATTCTTTATATGACTGCACTCTGCCAATCTTCAAATGTGTGTCTTATAGCTTTCCTTCTGTAGGCTAACCTGCTGTGCCAATGTCAATTTCCTGGTTTTAATAATCTACTGTAGCTATGTCAGCTGTTACCAGGGGGAAAGCTGAGTGATGGACGCATGGGACTAGTCTGTACTATTTTTGCAACTAATTTTGGGTCTATAATTATTTTAAAATAAAAAGTAAATGTTTCTGTGTTCTCTGTCTGGATGGGTTCCTGTACTCACAATTCATTTTCAGGAGAGAGGTTTATCTATTTTCCTACAGAACAGTTCCATTACTCCCAAAAGCCCCCATATGTAATCATTTTGTAACCACACCCTCTCTCTACCTACCTGAATTGCCAAAGAGTCACTGATCTGGTCCTTGTCATTATAGCTTCATTTTTTCAAGAATGTCATAAAAATGAAATTATACAGTATATATGATTTTGTGAGATGGGCTTCTTTCACTCAGCATGATGCCTCTGAGATTCATCCAAGTTTTTGCATTATTGATACAGTTTGTTCCTTTTTCTTGCTGAGTAGTATTGCATTTATGGATGTACTACAGTTTTTTAATCCATTCACTTGTAGAAGGACATTTAGGTTGTCTCCTGTCTTTTGCAGTTATGACTAAAGTTGCTATAAATTTTCGTGTACGGGTCTTTGGGTGCACAAGGTTTCATTTCTCTAGGGTAAATATGCAGGAGTGGGATTGCTGGAATGAATAACATATGCCTAACTTTGTAAGAAACTGCCAAGCTTTTTTCCAGAGTGGCTATACCTTTTCAATATCAATGTATAAGAATTCTAGTTACTCCACATCCTCACCAGCACAATGTATTAATAATTTTTATTTTAGGAATTTCAGTAGATATGTAAGGGTATCTCATGGTGGTTTCTGCACTTCCCTAATGGCTAATGATGTTAACCATGCTTTCATATGTTTATTCTCCTTCTATATTCTTTTTGGTGAAGTATCCAAGTCTTTGCCTCCACACACCTCCTTTTTGTTTTTGAGACAGGATCTCACTCTCAACACCCAGATGAAGGTTCACTGCGGCTTCGACTTCCCAGGTAGGAACATGCCACACACCCAGCTTTTTTTTTTTTTTTTTAGTTGAGACAAGGTTTTGCCATGTTGCTGAAGCTGGTCTCAAACCTCTGGATTCAAGTGATCCTTCTACTTCTGACTCCCAAAGTGCTGGGATTACAGGCATAAGCCACCATGCCCTGCCAATTTTTAATAGGGAGTTTGTGTGTGTGTGTGTGTATTATTCAGTTTTGGCTATTCTTTATGTATTCTGGAAACAAGTCTTTTGTTGGATATGTGATTTGCAAATATTTTCTCCCAGTCTAGCTTGTCTTTTTTCTTAATATTGTTTTTTTGCAAGGCAAAAGTTTTAAATTTTGCTTAAGTTCAATTTCTCTGTCTTTTATTTTTTGACTTGTGTTTTTGATACCATCAATAAGAACTCTTTGCTGAATCCTAAGTTACCAAGACTTTTTCATATGTTTTCTTTTAGAAGTTTTTTTTAGTTTTACATCTTACATTAAGATCTATGGTCCTTTTTGAGTTAATTTCTGTATAAAGTATGAGATTTAGGTTTAGGCTTATTTTTTGCCCATAAATGTTCACTTGTTCTAATGCCATTTTTTGAAAATATTCTTTCTCCATAAAATTGGCTTAGCATCTTTGTCAACTGGCCCTATTTGTATGGGTCTATTTCTGGATTTTTAAATTTTCTTACATTGATCAACATATCTACCCCTTTGTCAATACTCCACTGTCTTGATTACTGGAGCTATATAGTAAGTCTAAAAATTGAGAGGTGCAATTCTTCCAACTTTATTCTTTTTTGAAATTCTTTTGGCTATTCTACTTCCTTTCCTTTACATATAATTTAGAGCCATGTTGTCTATATCAAAAAAGAATTATCCTTGTATTTTTGACAGGAATTATGTTGAACTTATAGATCATTGGGGGGAATTAATATCTTTACTATATTGACTCTTCCAACCCATGAACATAGTATATATCTCCATTTATTTATTTAGGTTTTCTTTTATTTATTTTATCAACTTTTTATAGTTTTCAGCTTATTGATCTCTTATATGTTTCCTTAGATTTATATGTGAATACTTCATTTTTCAGTAGTATTGTAAATGTTACTATTTTCAATTTCAGTTTCCAGTTGTTCATTGCTACTATATAGAAATAAGATTAATATTTGCATGTTAACTTTGTATGCTGCAACATTGCTAGGCTCACTTATAAGTTCTAGATTTTTTAAAATAGATTTCTTGGTATTTTCAACATAGACAGTCATGTTGTCTGCAAGTAGTTTTATGTCTTCTTTTCCAATCTGTATGTCTTTTATTTCCTCTTCGTACTTTATCGCACAGGCGAGGACTTTTGGTAGCCCCAGTCAAGTTTCGGTGTTCATATTTTTGGTCTAACATAGTGTATACTTTCTAATCTCATACGTTTTAAAGCTGTTTCTTTTTCTTTTTCTTTTTCTTTTTTTTTTTCAGATAGAGTTTCGCTCTTGCTGCCCAGGCTGGAAAGCAATGGCACGATCTTGGCTCACTGCAACCTCCACCTCCAGGGTTCAAGTGATTCTCCTGCCTCAGCCTCCCAAGTAGCTGGGATTAGAGTCAGGTGCCATGCCCGGCTAATTTTGTATTTTTAGTAGAGATGAGGTTTCTGCCTGTTGGTCAGCCTGGTCTTGAATTCCCGACCTCAGGTGATCTGCCCACCTTGGCCTCCCAAGGTGCTGAGATTACAGGAATGAGCCACCATGCCCAGCCTAAATCTGTTTCTTATAAGTATCATCATATGAGGTTTTATCTTTGCTCCTTACATAGTAGTGTTCACTTTTTTGTTTTCCACCAAAGGAGTCACCAAGGGAAACCAGATGAAACTGTGTTCATTCTTTATTAACTTGAAACACTTTAAATGCCCCTACTTCCCATACATACTGAAGCATACTAAAATTCTTTAAATAAAGATAAACGATCCTAATAAATCAGCAAAGATTGTCAAATTCCCATTAATTTGGCAACTTTCTAATGAAGAGTTTCGCTTTTAAGAACACTAGGATATTATAGCTTTTCAAAAAATTATGAATGAGATACCTGTTATGTCACAGAATACAGCTGGACATGGTTAAATTAATTGAATCACCTTTCAAGTAAAGAATATGGGGAAGCCACGTTCAGATAACTGGTGCCCCAAGCATGCAGATGTCAGGAGCCTAGTTCAAATTAAGGCAACTAGAGTGAACTTCAGATATCAGATTTTAGTCTCTAATTTGCTGAAAAGCCCAAAGAAGCCAGTTCTTGAGACTGAAATAAAGGTGGGTTCCTGACACAGAGAATCAGGTACAGTGGCATAGTTGGAAGGTCAGTCTTGAGGAGTGCCAGCAGTAAGAGTGCCTCCAGTGATAATACTGGACTCCAACGTGTGGGGCTGAAATTCTTACTTAAGCTCAACAGTGACATTCCAACAGTAAATAGGAATTAGAGGTGGGTTAGGGAGTAACCTCCATGTGGGGAGAGGAGGGATGAGTAGGCAATAAACCACACAGATTTTGATAGTGTGAAATATACGTGGCAGGTTTCATTCATCTTTACCTTCTCCCTTTCACCCACCCCCAACAATGCAGACGGGTCTTTATTCTTATTTCCAAAATCAATTTTTAAATTAGAGATGTTTATATTTGAAATGTTTAATTCATTTCAACTATGTAGATTTATGGAATTCATTATATTGATCAAATTGAGTAAATACTTAAAAGTTCTGAAACTTCTACTTTGTTTCTAAATAGAAAATCTCTTTCATTTTAGCATGTCTATAAATACACTTTTTTTTTTTTTTTGAGACAGGGTCTCACTCTGTTGCCCAGGCTGGAGCACAGTGGCACAATCATAGCTGACTGCAACCTCCAACTCCTGGGATTAAGCAATCCTCTTGCCTCAGCCTCCTCAGTAGCTGGGACCACAGGCGAGGGCCACCACACTGGGCTAATATTTGTTTCTTTAATTTTTTATAGAGGCAAGATCTTGCCATGTTGTCCAGGTTGGCTTCAAACTCCTGGGCTCAAACAGTCATTCTGCCTCAGTCTGCCAAAGTACTGGGGTTACAGGTGTGAACCACTGTGCCTGGCCCCACCTTTTCTTGAAAAAGAAAATCATTTGACCACCTAGCAGGTATCTTAGAAACTTATAGGTGGTAAAGTTCAGGTATTTCATTTACCTAATTTCATTATTAGCAGCAGCCGAAGCATTGTTTTGGACAGATTCTTTGACAGAATCTCCGAAAAGAGCTCTCAGATCATGAAAAAACAATTTATTTCTGTCATATATCACTTCATATTAGGTCATGATTCACCCTCAATTATGTTCTCACTTGAGGTATAGGTCTAGACCTGCCAGGATAGAAAGCATTATGATAAAATGGGTTGAACAGATAATCCCCACAAAGTCTGATCCATTCTAATGGTTCTATAATTCTGCTCAGGTTTCCTTTTACCTTATCACTCATCTAGTGTTATAGTATTGGAATATATGATCATTTACCTCAGCATAGCTCTCTATATGCTTCCAAAATGCCTACTGGGTCATTAAACACTTTTTTTTCCTCAAGAAAAAGATATTTGTAGAAATGCTAAAAATAGATCAAAATCTCTTTCTGAATTCAAGTCACTCATACAACTGCTTTGGCTCTCACAGCCTCCTAAAGGTCACCTGTGTGGTTATTTGCATTCCTTGTGCCATCAACAAATATAAATTAAGCCACCTGCAAGAAGAGGAACTTTAAATTTAGGCAATGGGCATAGACTGGGCCCAAAGGATCCATTTCCACTAAATGAGGCTATAAAAACTAAACATGACCTAAGCATTCTTCTGCCCTCCAAAACAAGGCTCAAGATGACAGTAAAGCCAAGAAAACATACTACCTAGACGAAAGCAAAGGATGTGACAAACGCTCATCCCACCCTTTCTTGGTACAACAAAGCACAGATAAAATACAGCATTGGAAGAACCAATGGTCTGATGCAGTAGCTTTTCTTCTGTTTCTCAAATGGTATTACTATTAGAGATTTACACATACGCAAACACACACCATTCTCACAGTAAAATATCATCTCTAAGATGTATTAGCAGGAGGCACCACCTCAAAAGACACAAAATAAGAGCTCTCAAAGGGTCATTACTTAAATATAGAACAGCATGTATTTCTCATCAGTACATAATCTTTGTGTGTAAATGTATACAGTGGAGCCTCTCCAGTATCTTACCCCAGTAAATTCATATGAAATAGCCTGCAGCGATCCTACTAGGTAAGTCTGTATAGCATGGGGCTGGAATCAGCTGGAAGGCAGCTTAATAACAGTGGGGAAAAAGTAAGGCTATACCAGACATTTGACATTGTACTATGTATTTTCTGTCTTTTGGGGTATAGTGTGGGCTTTTTGTCATAATTGCTTTCCTTAGGAATTTTTGAAAAGCTTTGAGGTTTCTTTTATATTAATTAACCATGAAAAGGAAAGTGTCTTCTGTATCTCCCTGTCATTGAAAAGTTGCATCAGTTTGCTTATTCCAAGACCAAACTAAAATGTTCTACACCAACATTTCCCAAAGGAATGATATGAGAAAACAATTTTAATGTCCACCTATATTTAGAAATATTGCCTTAAACATAGTTAAAAAGATTGCTTTTCTTTGGGGTTTTGCAGTGCCTGTAATAGGTTAAGGCACATTAAGAATCTCCTAAAGTAAGACATAGTAGTCAGGGTTTCCAAACTTGCTTGTCCACAGAATCCTTTCTTGTGGAGCATCTATTTGAAACATGTTTTTCATAAGACACTTGAATTAAACATTGCTTCAAACAGGTTTCAACAGAAATATCTTTAAAGCTAGAAGATCTTGTTCTTCCTTCTTGCTAGCTGGTCCCAGGTGATTGGTGGCAGGGGCCAATCCGAATGAAATTTTGACCTATTGTTTTCTTTTCATTGAAAGGATCTGCTTGGTTTGGTTTTACAGAAGATGATACAAACATCCTCAACAAAACTGCACACTCAGCAGCAGAACACAATTTTGGAGGTACAAAATAAGCAGCAAGCCTTTCCTTGGTTGATTATATATATAAAAAAGAAATAACAGTGACAATTGATCGCAATGTAAAATTTGAGTGTGGGAAAGTCCTGCAAATTTGAACTATGGTCTTCCTTTTCTGATTTGTGTGCTATCAGTATATTCATATACAAGGTTTTACTCTGCGTGTGTACATTTATGTGAATAAATCCTCTGTAGTAATGCCACTTAAGATATACTGATGATAAAACATATTCTGTACAGAAGAAATTCGAGTTCATTATACTAGACCAATATAAAATCTCATTATATACATATTTCCTCATATAGAAAGAGAAAATACAAATACCTATAAATATATATGTATACGTGCATATATAAATACACATGTATATATATATAATATATAAGTATAACATATAAATATATATTCGATACATGAAATGTATAGGACATATGTACACACAAACACACATACAATGCAAGTACTGTGACATAAAAACAATTCTTTCTGTGTTCCCCTCCACCCAAATAATCAGATGGTCATTCCTTATAGTAATTCAATAAGGTTACAAATTCAGATCATTCTGTAGATAATTTTATTAACCTAAAATTTTGCTTTAAGCCAGTTAGTTTTCCATGGAATAGATGTAACCTGTGTCAACATTCTTGGAGACAGCCTAATGAACATAGGTTGTCATAATGTGCTGTGTTGTAGGCAAATCCAAACAAGGTGGAAGAAGCAGAAGTCATTCTATCTTGTAGACAGGGGATTCAGCCAAGAGTCTGACTGATGTTTTTCCAACTCAGTTGATGAATTTTTTGGTATCTTCTAGCTTCAGTCTTAGTCCCTGTGTTTTGAGGAAGTACAAATAAGTATTTAAGAACACACAAATTGTACAAATCTAAGAAATGCCAATTAGTGGTGCCCACAAACTCCTGAATTGAAGGGAGACATTTCTAGAGGAAGGAGACATAGTAGAAAAACTGACCCTGCCTTCCTTATCTCCTTCCTTCTGTCCTTTCCTTACACAAAGTACCTTTTAATTAGACTTTAGGAGAAAAGTGAGGATGAAGATTAGTGGAAAGTTGGATGGAGGGCATGTTTAGTCTGCCGAGTGAAAAACAAATGAATGCAAATGACAAGAAAATAAGTTTGGCTAGAGCAGAGGGTAAGTCCAAGAAAACAACTATACTTTGGTAATTTGGGGATGGGACATTTTTGTCTTTCATTTGATGAATCATAGAAGCAACTTGAGGTTTCAGTATATAAGTACATACTATAGAGTTATCTATATTAGCTATCAATCTATATATATATACATTGTATATACATATAAAGATATGTTGCATCCCTATAAATATAGATGTGTTATGGATACATAGATAAGTTTAGATAGATATATATGTGTATTGCTCTATATATCTATATATCATATATAGATGTATTTTATATATAGGTATAAACAGACAGCTATAGATAGATGTACACAGTGCATATCTATGTCTATATATAAAATTTACTAACAGAAGGATTCTAGGAAATTGGCTAAATTACCATATAAGGGAGAAATAGAAACAAATTACATTTATAGAAATGAATCTTGTTACAGGAATTATTTTCCTATTTATATACAATGGTTTTGATTGAAATTTATAAATTAAAATTCTAATAATACCACTTATGGGCTGAATTGTGCTTCCACAGAATTCATATATTGAAACCCTAACGCCTAGTGTGACTGTATTTGGAGATAGACCTTTAGTGGGTTGATTAATACTGGTGCTCAATAAAAACTTTTTGAATTGAATCAATGACCTCTCAGGGTCCCTTTGTATCTTTCTATGAGATTGATCATCTTTGCGAAGTAAGTCAGCTTTTCCCTACTCTGCAAAATATCAATCCCACAACAGAGCACGACTTTAAGCTTCTCCCAGCCCATGACTGGACAACGTACAAGTTTAGCTCATTCACTAATTTAGAAATTGCTTGTCTTAAAAGAGTAAAGAAAAATGCTGCTGCATCAGCACTTTCTTGTTCTACCTCCTCCTTTTAAGTTCTAATCTACATCAGAACATCCATATCATCTCCTTTCTATCTTCTAGCTAGAGCCACTTGCAGGAAAGAAACAGTCCTAATAGTAGTATCTGGAATCTCTACTTTCTCTCCACCTGGATCATTTACGCTTCAAGTCTGCCACCAAATCCCATGCAATGGCAAATAAGGAGGGAAATCTGCTTATCAAAGGGGGGGCCATAAACTGGGTTCTCATAGGATATTTGCTTTACATGATGTTTTTAACAACATTTAGCAGTTTTGTAAATCATCTTCCCCCAGAAATCTACATTTCTGGTTCTTTGAAAATGTTGGAGCTAGGCACAGTGGCTCATGCCTGTAGTCCCAGCTACTCAAGAGGCTGTGGTGAGAGGATTGCTAGAAGCTAGGAGTTTGAGTCCAGCCTGGGCAACATAGCGAGATGCCATCTCTAAAAAAAACTGAAAAACATTGGCCTATTTACATCCACTGTCCCATATCCGCCCACCCAAACAGCAGCCCATAGGTGTTGAGGGGTGACTGTTCTCCTTAGACTGGTCCTGCACTCTACAGCTAAGCCCAGGCCTGACTCATTTTAGGAATGCAAATACAGATACCACCTGCTTCCCTTTCTCATGGACAAAATCCATCAGATCCCTGGAGGCACTGGGTCAATAATGGGCATTGGACTTGGGCGTTTTCTCACTGATAAATATGGGGGAGTAAATGCACAGAGGCAAGTTGGGAGTCATTCCTCCTGTGGTGTTGATTATGATGGACAGCTGTCCCATTCTCAGCACAGACATTAAGAAAAAAAAGACTCAGAAACTTCCCTCCTACTTCATCCCTGGAGCCAACGCTCAGGACCAGAAGGAAACCTCACTTTCTGAGGATACCTAGAAAGGAGAATACAAAAGCATAGACCTGCAAGAACTATGCTGGCCTGACACCAGGCCCATGCTACTGACCAGTCCCACCTCTGACCATGCCCAGGCCAGGGATGTGTTGGGTCATTTCGTGAGCATGAGGAAGAGGTAGACATCCTCCAGACTGAGAAACACCAACTCTAGATCCCCCTGGCCTAGGATTTCTTCTTTTTTTGTTTTCTTTGCTAGAGAAAGCATCTAGAGGGACCTAAGAAGCTATGAAAATCAGGCTGAATCTTAGAATGAGTTCCATTTACAAGCTTCAACAATAACTTCATGTGTAGGGAATACGGAATTCAGTTAACCTCTCTGTTCCTTGGTATTTTAATTTGTCTGAAAGTGATAATCATCATATTTAGTGACCTCCCAGGTGCCCTGAGCATTAATGAGACAATGTGAGAAAATTATTAAGTTCTATGGTAATGTTAGTTCTAATTCTACTTTTTTTAAGCTTCTCATTTCTCTTTTAGGAAAAATTTGTTAAATAAAAATGCCTAGTACCACAAAGAGTGTAGGAAAAAAACTAAAGTCATTAGTGAAACAACTTTAGCAAAGAAAATAGCAAATTTACTCAGCCATAGAGGGGGACCTTTTTATACCCAAATCTAAAGTACCATCTCCTCTTTATCATTTAATCCCGGCCCTTTTGGGGAGCATAATTGTAACTTAATTTTGGAACTCTATGTCTATTACAAATCCTTCTCTTCTAAATGATTAAAGTTAACAAAATATCTGAAATGTCTATGGATTTTTATATAGTAAGTGCTAAAAGATATGCTTGAATGAATGAATGAAGGAAGGAATGAAAGAATTTTCATTTGTTTTGGTTTTAGAATAATAATAGAATAGAGGTAGAGGTAGAAAGGTAAGAAACAATGGAAGAGGATTAAGAATGTTGCCCTTAAGTGCTATGACACTCAAAATCATTCCTCTCCTTTTGTCAACCAACAAGTCCTAATAAGTCCCCACCATGTTCAGCAATGGGAGAGTAAAAGACCTGTGAGACATTGCTTCTTGCTTGAAACAGTTTAAAACCTAGTTGGAGAATCACAGCAAAGAAATGTGCATAAACACATATGAAACAATGAGAAATGATGGAATATAAAACTCTGGATTGAGTATATGCTCAGCAGACATTCAGAAAAGGGAGAGGTCACTAGAGATTGATACAGTCAGAGAAGTCTTATGAAGGAGGTGGTACTGAAATTGATCTTTAAAATACTGTCTGGATATAGTTATAAAAGGAGATGAACTTGCTATATCCCCATCTATTTCTCACATTAACCCTGTGAGGTTAATCTCTTTCCATAAATGAGGAAACAGCTCAGGCAGATTAAGTCACTTACCAAGGTCACACAATTGAGGACTATCTAACACAGGAGAGCTGTGTAGGTCTCTCCTCTACACAGCACGTCTGTTCTGTAATGTCTGGATTGCTGCGTATCAGAATAATAGCCAAAGCTGGCCTTATCTGGTCTGGTCCCTGCACCATATTAGCCTCATCTCCCACCATCTCTCCATATGGCCTCAGCTTCAGCCACACCTTGTGTTTTAGGAAGGTTCCTAGCGGGAAACACATGGCACACTTAAAAAGGTTTAACTGAAAATAATGAGGAATTATTCTTAGAAAAGTGGATATCTAGGGAAACCAACAAAGGCTGGCCAAGGCACCTAGGGACTAGCAAGAACAAGAAGTCATTACTACCCCAGGACTGAAGAGGCAAGAGGAATAAATACTGATAACAAAGTCTGGAGTGCACTGACACAATGGAGTGGGGCCAGGCAACAGGAGCAATAGCTTTACACAGATACTGTCAAAATCAGTGAGAATAAGTACCCCAGCCTCTCCCCTGCCTGCCTTTGCATCTCCTACTGGTGTCTTCCATTGATCAAGTCTTTGGAAGACAGAGGTCAAGGGGATCTGAGAGATGCAGGCCAAAGAGGTCAGGTTCCTGGACACAGAGAAGGAAGGGCAGAGAACTGATCTTAGGGGCAAAAAGAGATACAAGTTCTCTCTGCCTTTGCTAACATAGCTGTCACCCAGAAGGCCCTCCATTGCCTGGGTACCTCTTCTTCCTCCTTTTAACTTAGCTTAAGGATCACCAACCCTGGGAAGTCATTTGTTACCCACAGCTTAAGTCGGGAGCTGTCCTCTGTGCTTTTACAGCCTCTCGGCAGACCTTGATTATTGTGGTTATCATGCTGTTGGAATAGATCCCACGTGAGCCAGACGCATCAGGGGCTGAGGAAAATTGCTACCCTACTTCAACCTGATGAACACAAGGAAGCTGATCACATTGAGCACTCAATGCCAAGCACATATTTTCTAAATTTTAGATTTTGATTTAATTTTAAACTTAGAGAAAAGTTTTCCTTTTTCCTCAGATTCACCAATTAACATTTGGCCCCATTTGTATTATAATTCTCTATCTATATAAACATTTCTACACACACATACATGTATGTAAATTTTTCTTTTTATTATTTGAAAGTTGGAACCATTGTATAGTTCTTTGTCCGTAAATAATATTTCAGTGTGTACTTCCTAAAAACAATGACATTCTCTTACATACTTAGAATATGATACTCAAAATTATGAAAGCTAACATTGATACAGTAGTATTATCTAATCCATCGTCCATTTTTCAAATTTTGATATATGTGCCAATAATGTCTTTAATAGCTATTCCTTCTCCCCTTCCCTGGTCCAAAATCCAATACAGGATCATGCATTGCAATTAGTTGTCACGTATCTTTAGTCTCCTTTCATCTGGAACACTTCCTCTGCCTTTCTGCATCTTGACCTTGACATTTTTGAAGAGGACAGGATGCTCATTTTGTAGACTGTCCTGCAATATGGTTTTGTCTGATGTTTCCATATGATTAGATTTAGCTTCTTCATTTTTGGCAGGAATACCAGAAATGATATTCTGTCCTTCTCAATGTCTTACATCAGCAGTCACATGATGCTGTCTGTCCAGATAGTCATGATGTTAACTCTGATGATTGGTTAAGGTGTGTCTGCCAGCTTTCTCTATTATAAAGTTACGATTTTAAATTTCTAAATAATTTACGGAAGATATCTTGAGCCTATGTAAGTATGCTATTCCTCATCAAACTCCAGCCACTTTTTTAAAAGGAAAAGAGGACAATTCATTGGGAATAGTGAGCAACAAAAGGAAATGGCATGAACATCCAGTCACTCCTAACTCCCTGTCCCTGGTACCGAGGCAGGTTGCTATGATTGTCCAGGGTTGTCTCTTTAAAATTAGGACTTGTCTCTGCTGGGTCCATACAAAGCTTCTTTTAGGGGAAAACTGAAGGAGTTAATTTGAGTCTCAGTAAAAATAACAAACCAACCCCAACAGCACTTTCTTGGTGTCAGGACTCAGTCCACTTGGAATTCTCCTCTCTCCTCCTATCATCAGAAGCAGGGATCCCTTCCTGCCTATTCCAACTTCACTAAATGTACATCAAAACCAGGCAGGCTTTCTACTGGTTTATTTACTTCTGAGGTCTGAGTGGTAGAAAGATAGCCTAATTATTATTGACCCAAGTCATTTTTCTTGCTTAGGAAACTATTTAATATTATTAGGAGCCAAAGTCTGGTAAAATTGGAAACCAAAATAATCTTGTCCTCAGACCTTGAAGAGATATACAATGTTAATGTCTCTGCCTTTTTAAAAAATGTAAGTATTTATAGAATTTTAAGCCGGTACTTGTTTCTTATTCCATGTCTCCCATAACAAGATCATCACAATGAGAAATTGAAATCACCCGTAAAAGACTGCATTGTAGCTATGAGTTTTGTTGTGTGTCCCACACTAGACTGGGATCTCCCTGAGACCAGGACTGTGCACCATTTATTTACTTGTGCATCCCCCTTCTTCTGGCATATTGCACACCACATAACGAGTGATCAGGTTTAGTTTAATAAATAAATTGGGCCGAGGTGGGCGGATCACGACGTCAGGAGATCGAGACCATCTGGCTAACACAGTGAAACCCCATCTCTACTAAAAGTATAAAAAAAGTAGCTGGGTGTGGTGGCGGGTGCCTGTAGTCCCAGCTACTCGGGAGGCTGAGGCAGGAGAATGGCGTGAACCTGGGAGGCAGAGCTTGCAGTGAGCCGAGATTGCTCCACTGCACCCCAGCCTGGGCAACAAAGTGAGACTCCATCTCAAAAATAAATAAATAAATACATACATAAATTAAATGGCCTCCAGCAGTTTAAGTTATTCTTCCCTGCACTCTATTTCTTTTATTAAAATATTTCAATCTAGAAGCAAAAAGAATTCATTTCAAATCTATACTTTTTAAATTCTTTTGACTGTAGAGAATTATAAAAGTTTCTTAAAAATATAAAAAGACATCTAAATAAATGTACAGATACCACTTTTGCAGACAAACTGTCTTTATATTTTTAAATAGTTTTTATTTTGAAATAGTTTAAGATTCACAAAAAGTTGCCAGCATGGTACAGGGAGTTCCTGTGTACCCAGCACTTACATATAGAATACATTGTCCAAACCCAGAAATTGACTTTGCTGCAGTACAAACAATTATAAGAATACGGGCTGTACTTAAGTTTTTTGAGACGCTAATTTTTACAAATACTCTTTTTTTGTTTAGAATTCTAAAAACTTTTATCCCATCTATAGTTTTGTGCCACCATCGCCATAATCAGAATACAGAACTGTGTTCATCTCCTTCACGTTATCACTTTACAGTGACATTCCTCCGCCCACAAGACTAATTTCTGGCAACTTTTTTTTTTGAGATGGTGTCTGGCTCTGTTGCCCAGGCTGGAGTGCAGTGGCGCTACCTCAGCTCACTGCAATCTCTGCCTACTGGGTTCAAGCGATTCTTCTGCCTCAGCCACCTGAGTAGCTGGGACTACAGACACACGCCACCACGCCTGGCTAATTTTTGTATTTTTAGTAGCGACGAGGTTTCATCATATTGGTCAGACTGGTCCTGAATTGCTGACGTCAGGTGATCCACCCACCTCGGCCTCCCAAAGTGCTGGGATTACAGGAGTGAGCCACCGCGCCCGGCCAATTTCTGTCAACTTTCTATCTATTCTCTATAATTTTGTCATTTTGACAATGTGACATGAATGGTATTATACAGCACGTATGTTTCGTGATCGACTTTTTCTCACTCAGCGCAATGCGCTTGAGGTTCCTCCAGGGCTTTGCCCTGAGCCCCCTTCTCTTCTCCTTCTCTTTTTTCTTCTTAAGTATTCTAAGTAAGTTTTATTTTATTTTATTTTTGTATATATTTAAGATGTACGGCATGATGTTTTGACATACATATACATATGAAATGATTACTACGGTCAAGCAAATTAACATATCTATCATCTTACATAGTTACTGTTTTAGCATGTGTGGTGAAAATACCTAAAATCTACTCTCTTAGCAAATTTCCGGTATGCTATACAATATTATTAATTATAGTCTTAATATTGTACATTAGACCCCTAGAATTTATTCATTCTACATAACTGTAACTATGTACCATTTGACCTTCATCTCCCCATCTTCTACTTCCTGTTTCTATGTATTCCAGTTTTGTTTTTTTAGATTCTATGATGCAAAAAGATCATGCAATGTTTTTCTTTCTGAGTCTGGTTTATTCCCTCTTACATAATGTCCTCTAGGTTTATCCATGTTTTTAGACTGAATATTATTCCATTGTGTGTAGATAGCACAATTTCTTTACCTATTCATCTGCCAATGGACAGACACTAAGGTTTTTTCCATACTTTGGCTACTGTGAGTAATGCTGCAATGAACATGGGGCACAGATACCTTTTTTTTCTTTTCTTTTTTTTTTGAGACGGAGTCTTGCTCCGTCTCCCAGGCTGGAATGAAATGGCACAATCTCGGCTCACTGCAACCTCCACCTCCCGGGTTTGAGCAGTTCTCCTGCCTCAGCCTCCTGAGTAGCTGGGATTGCACGCTCCTGCCACCATGCCTGGCTAATTTTTGTATTTTTTAGTAGAGATGGGGTTTCACCATGTTGGCCAGGCTGGTCTCGAACTCCTGACTTCAGGTGATCCACCTGCCTGGGCCTCCCAAAGTGCTGGGATTATAGGCGTAAGCCACCATGCGTGGCCGGGCACAGATATCTTTAGAAGGCTGTGATTTCATTTCTTTTGGGTATATACCCAGAAGTGGAATTGCTGTGTTATATGGGAGCTCTATTTTTTGTTTCTTTAGGAGACACCGTATTGTTTTCCACAATAGCTGCACTACTTCACTTCTTTATCTCTATAATTCCTCTATTATAATTTCTTCTGGTCTTGTAGTTAAAAATATAAACTCTACGATAATGACTTCTAAATCTTTATTTCCAGGTTCCTAGAAATTCAGTCTTGGATATTCAGATATCTACTTTACGACTTTGTGAATGCTTAATACATTTCCCAAAATTAACCTGGCCGAAACAATTTCTTCTTAAAACTAAAAAGAATTGGAGAAAGCACCAATCTTTTTCATTTCAACACCCACTATTTGCCAAGATAGATATTGAGGCACTCTTCTTGATTTTTCTGTTTCTTTTACTTTTCTCATTAAATTCTTTAATAATTCTCTTGATTGCACCTACAATCACATCCTGAGTTTGAACGTATTTATTCTCTCTAGAGGAGCAGAGCATGCAGAGCAGAGGTTAAACACCTGGGATCTGGGTTCTTCTTTAAGTATTCTAAGGAACTTTTATTTTATTTTATTTTTGTATATATTAAAATGTACAACATGATGTTTTGATATACAGGTACATAGTAGAATGATTACTACTGCCAAGCAAATTAATATGTCTATCATCTTGCTTCTTGGTAGATGTGAAATCTTGGTTCAATTGCTTACATTTTCTATACTCCCACTTCTAAATGAGGACAAAATAACACCTACCTCATAGAGTTTTTTGTGATAATTAGTCCAGTAAAAATGTGCACACTTTTAACAATCCCTAGTGCACAGTAAATATTCAAAAAGTATTAGCTGTTATTAGTCATTTGTTTATAAATGCTATAGAATGGCGGCAATCTTGTGAAAGGCACTGTTGTAGGCACTGTGGATATCCAGTGATATAAAGGAGTAATGTACATTAAGTGATGATAGTGTTTGTGATTACTATGGAGGTTGAGCTATGAGGAGTGAAGCTGGCTGATGGCCTCTACCTATAACATCTTTGGACCTCCTACTGTGTTCACACAGGCCTGGATTTCCCCAGGCTAATCCTAGACAGTACTGACCAGAAGGTGCTACAGCCAGGTCATTTCTGCTCAACATGAGACTCTTCTAACAGGCCATCTTTGCTCCAGGGCTTCCCACCAGCCTGTCCAAGGCTTTCTCAGAGCTGCACTGTAATCCGAGATCCTCCTACCCATTCTTCCCTTCTGATCCTCCTCTTACCTGTCTTCTTTTGCAGAT
Source organism: Pan paniscus (assembly GCF_029289425.2). Lineage (NCBI taxonomy): Eukaryota > Metazoa > Chordata > Mammalia > Primates > Hominidae > Pan > Pan paniscus. Next base: position 32,221,347 of record NC_073249.2, on the reverse strand, counting down.
ATCAGACCTGTATTGCTGTCTGAAGGCTCTACCCACCCACTTCTCCTCCCTCTCCCCTTTATCCTTCTAAAGCATTTTCCCTTGTAAACCTCTTGCACATCTAAATCCATCTTGGCATCTGCTTTTTGGGAGACCCAAACTGACCCAGTGCTAAAAAGAAAAATAAAACAGGGTCAGGGAGCTAGAAAGTGACTCAGAGATACACAGGGTGTTTACTGAATGCCTATTTAATAAGATGAGAGAATTTTTTGATCTGTGGGTGGGTGAGGTATGCCAATATCCAGAAGGAGTGTATTTAAGACAAAAGCATTGGCAAGTGCAGAAACCCTGAGATGGGAACATTCTGGGTGTGTTTAAGGACCAAGAAGAAGCCAAGATATCTGGCATGACTTGAGCAAGGGGGTGAATGAACTGTAGGGGATAAGGGCAGATGAGCAGTGGAGAGCCAGCTCTCTTAGGGCCTTATAGACCCAGATAAAGACTGCATTTTTTTCTATCACAGAGACGAAACACTGTTGGAATGTTCTGAGCTGAAGATTGACATGATCTCACTTTTTAAAACACAAAAGCAGGATTGTTCTACCTGCTCTTTGGAGAACCCAGCTAAAGTTGGTGAGTTCACAATGGAAAAACAAAGTGAGTGTGGTAGACAAGATTCTAGGTGGTCCCCAAGAACCCTGCCCCCTGTATAATTCCCTCGCCTTGAGGGTGGGTAGAACCTGTGATCCAGTTATTAATTAGTTACCTTGGCCTAATCAGATAGGCCCTTTAAAAGAAAAGCAGCTGCAGCAGGTGCACCCCTGCTGGCCTGGAAGAAAGCAAAGAGCCATGTTGTGACATGTCTATGAGGCCCACATGGGAAAGAGCTGCAGGCAGCCTCTAGGAGCTGAGAGTAGTCCCTGGCCACTGACAGCTACTAAAAAACAAGGACCTTAGTCCCACAACTGTAAAGAACTGAATGCTGCCAACAACCTGTGTGCTTGAAAGAGTACTATGAGCCTCAGATGAGATTGCAGCTATACTGACACCTTGAAATCAGCCTGATGAAATACTGAGAAGACCAGCTAACTTGTACTCAGACTCCTGACCCATAGAAACTGTAAGAAAATAATTTGTTGTTTTAATAATAAATTATAAACAAATAAATATAATAAATAATAAATTTATGTTCTTTGAAGCCACTGTGTATGTAACAATTTTTTACAGAGCAATAGAAAATGGCAATGGTGGAAAACAAGCAGAGAGGCTATGTAGTTAAGAGGCTATACAGTTCTCCAGATGGGAGATGATGGTGGCTTGGGTCAGGGTAGTAATGCCATATCTTTTGGTGGTCAAGCCAATGAGATTTGTTGATGGATTGAATGCAGAGTGTGAGAGAAAGACATCAAGGATGACTGCAAGATGTTTGGCTTGAGCAACTGAACGTTTGGAATGTTCAGTGACTGAGAATGGAAAGACTATGGGAAGAACAGGCTTGATATCTTTTTGACAGACTGAATCAGTAAGAATCACAAATTCTGTTAAATTGGGAATTCCAAGTATACATCAAAGTGAAGATGTCCAGAAGGAACACTTGAGTGTATGAATTAGGAATAATGGGTGAGGTCCAAGTTGGACATACGTTAATACATTTTGGAGTCATTGGCAAATGCATGATATTTAAAACCTTAAAACTGGATGAGATCACAGCAATTATTACTAATATTTCCAAACCTGTCCAAGCCCCCTCCATCTCCCACCTGGACTTCTTCATTAACTTTCCAGTGGTCTCCCTGATTCCACTGCCCTTTTACTATCCATTCTCCATGCTGCTGCTGGAGGGATTTTTTTTTAAACCCACATGCAAATCAGATAAGGTCACCACTCTGTTTAATATCTTCCAAAGGATTCCATCACACCAAATTAGTTAGCTTTTGTTGTATTACAAGCCACCTCAAAATTTAGTAGCTTGAAGTAACATTCATTTATTTTCATTCCTGATTCTGTGGGTCTATTGAATATTTATTCTGCTCTCCAGTGCTAAGCTGGGGCTGGATGATCCAGGATGGCCTCATTCCTATGTCTTGTGGTTGCTTAGTTGGCCAAGTCGTAGAGGGTTTAGCTGAGATATCTCTTCCCTTCTCCATGTGATCCCTCATTCTCCAGCAAGCTGTACCAGGTTTTTTCCAACAGCAGACTCAGAGTTCCAAAGAGCAGCCAGAGAGCAAACCCCAATGCACAAGAAGCTTCCTAGGCCTTTGTTTACGTCATGTTTGCTAATGTCCCACGGGCCAAAGTAAGTCACTGGGCCTACCCAGACTCTAGGAGGTGGAGAAATAGGCTGTATCTTTTGATGAGAGCCACTGCACTACAAAGGCCCACTGCAAAGAGGAATATGCAAAGAATAGCCAGGAAGAATTAAAACTGCACCTAGAAGACAATTCTGAATCCTTACTCTGGCTTTCAAAGTTTGGCATGATTTGACCCCTGCTCTCTTTTTAATATCATCTCATTCTATTCTCTGTCTTTCTTTTTAAGTAGGCTTATTTTTATTTATTTATTTATTTATTTATTTATTTATGTATTTATTTATTTTTTAGACGGAGTCTTACTCTGTCACCCAGGCTGGAGTGCAGTGGCGCGATCTCGGCTCACTGCAAGCTCCGCCTCCCAGGTTCACGCCATTCTCCTGTCTCAGCCTCCCGAGTAGCTGGGACTACAGGTGGCCACCACCACACCCGGCTAATTTTTTGTTTTTTAGTAGAGACGGGGTTTTACTGTGTTAGCCAGGATGGTCTCGATCTCCTGACCTCGTGATCCACTCACCTCGGCCTCCCAAAGTGCTAGGATTACAGGCATGAGCCACCGTGCCCAGCCTAAGCAGGCTTATTTTTTTCTGCAGCAGTTTTAAGTTCACATCAAAACTGAGCAGAAGGTACAGAGATTTCCCATAAAACCCTGCTCCTATTCATGCATAGCCTCCCCCATTACCAACATCCCCCACCATCTGCTCTTTTATACCCTAGGTCTTGAGCCAAAATGCTTGTCTTTCCATAAGTTAACAAACTTTTTCTTGGTTCAAAGAACCTGAAATGTTTCTTCTGTCTGGAATGTTTGTTTCCCCAGCTTTATTGAGGTATAACTGATAAATAAAATTGTACACATTTTAGATATACAATGTAATGATTTCGTGTATACATATACTGTGGAATGGTTACCACAATGAAGTTATCCATCACCCTACCTAGTTATCTTTTTGTGTGTGTAGGGTAAGAACATTTGAGATCTACTCTCAGGAAATTTTGAATATCCAATACAGTATTATTAACTGTAGTCACTGTGCTGTACTGGAGCTCCCAGGAACTTATTCTGGAATGCACTTCCCCCAAATCTTGGTATGACAGGCTCCTCCTTTGCATTGAGGCCTCAGATTAAATGTATTCTTCTGAGACAGGCCTTCTCCTATATCCTGATCACTCTCTATCTCATATCTCATCCTCTGAGTAAATTCTGTTTATAATATTTATGATCACTTGATTTCTTCTAGTTTGTTTATTGCTTCATGTGCATGACCACCACCCCCTTCCAAAAAAAAAAAAAACAAAGTAAGCTCTGTGACTGTAGGGATTTCATTTTGTTTATTCCAAGAATGACACCTTGCATGTAGTGGATATTTAAGCAACTGTTAAATAGCATTCTCAAATGCCAAATGAAGAGTATTTTTCTCTTATGGGAAACTGAGAGCTGACTATAATTGAACAACCTCAGTTCAGCTAAAATTTATATGAAATCTGTATAACTAAAATGATAAAAGAATAGAAAACTATTTTAAAGTAGGAAACAAATATGTCTTTTAGACACTCAGGTAATATTCACTGTCTTTTAAAGGAATTTACAATGTTAAATTTCTTTTTAAAGGAGTTCCCTTTTGGTGATGTGACTCAGATGTAACAGTGCCCAGGTCCCTGGATTAGTATCTTGCCAGCCACTCATTTTCAACTGTTCTCTTCTGATTCATAACAAGTCGTCAAATATCCTTTAATGAATAGGAAAGTCCTTGATACTTACTTCCTGTCCTTTCTGACATGTTTGCCAAAAAGCCACTCATTAACAAATTTTATTTCTCAACTGACCGGCTATTACGGGTTGAATATTTGTGTCCTTCCAAAATTTATATGTTGAAGCCCTAACCTCCAATATGATGGAATTAGGGGATGGGATTTGGGAGGCAATTATATTTAGATGAGGTCATGAAGGTGGAGCCATTGGGATGGGATTAATATCCTTACAAGAAGAAGAAACACCAGACCTTCTTCTCCCCTCCATGTGGGGACACAGCAAGGAAGCAGTCATCTGAAAGCCAGGAAGAGGGCCCTCACCAGGACAGGACCATGCTGATGCCCTGGTCTCAGACTTCTGGAACTGTGAGGAGTAAATTCTGTTGCTTAAGTCACCCAGTCTATGGTATTATGTTATGGCAGCCTGAGCTAAGATACCTCCTTACCCTCCTTTCCCCCATTTTCTTTCTCTTTCTCATTAAGCCCATTTTTTCTGGTTCAACCAGTTTTAGTGATTCTGTTTTCCAGGGGACATCTGTAGCTTGTTTCATTTGTATTTTCTGATTAGTTCTTGCATCAGATTCATTTGTCTGCTCCAGCGCCATTCGCTTTTCTCAAATGAAACAATTCTTGTCTCCTCTAGTCTACTCCAGCATTCATCAACTTCCTCTCATATACCCCAGGGAAATTTCCATTCTCCTGGCAATAGGCAGAGAACGTCCCAGGCACTGCACTGGATATCTTAAATCTGGTTCCTAAAAGTCAATGTGCAAATAGAGATGAGTGCAAATTGAATGTGGTGGGAGTAAGGTGGCAGAAGAGTAATATTCCTGGGATTCTAGAATACTGAAAGTGGCTATTGACCAAAGTCACTGCGAAAAGAATATACTATGTGTTTACTTGCTGTTTTGTTTTCCTTCTGGTCATAAGAAGCCCTCATTTCCCAGCCTCCTTTGCATCTAAGTGGGGCTATATGTCTAGCTCTGTTCAATGATATGTTTGTGGAAGTAATCCACCCCACCTTCAGGTTTGGCACCAAGGCTGGTGCAGCAAAGTGGGGAGGAGCTTGACACAATTAAAGAATGGAATTCTCTGAGGATTATCCATCAATATGAAGGTAATGGGAAAAGATGACTGTCTAAAAGGCAACTTAGCAGACTTTTCTTCCCATGGGGTAAGATTAAGAGATTAGAACTTGGGAAACATTCATATGATGCTCAGTAACTCCTGGTGACATCCACACAGAAGTTCATTTGAGATTCACAAGCACAGAGGAAGTTTCTTACTAAAAACTAACAGAACCACATAAAATAAGAAAGTGAAAACGTATAGAGAAAAAGTCTAGCTACTCAGAGACCTGCGCAAGAAAAGAGAAAATGAATAGCCAGGGAGCAGGAGCAATTACTATCAATAATAGTTACTTTCAGCAGTAGTCTACATTGGGCTCCTTAGGAAAGAAAGCTTCCGTTCTTCTGGCAAGGGAAGGAGAAACTGCCTGATTCCTGGAGCTGGGGCAGGCATGGTGGGGTTAATGAATGCTCCTTGTACAGGTTTCCAAGCCATTCTTCTGTTATCAACTCCACATCACACTCCAGCCTTCAAAGGTAGTGGGGCTTGTGATAGCAGCTATCTTTGTTCTTACTGGCATTCTCCCCTGCAGACAGTTGGAATCCTGGTTTCTCTATTCCCTGCCTGTAGCAACCACTTGTAAGGCATTGTGTGCCACAAACTGTCTGCCCAGCTGATTTCAGTGCAGCGGTAGACAGTCCCATGTGCATGATCTGTTTCCCACATCCAGCATGGACTTCAGCCTGTCTCTGCTTTGCCATCCCAAAGTTTTGTCTGAAGTCATTGCCTGAAAGCAACCCAGAGGTATAAAGATTTTAATCCTCCTGAAGGCAGCCCTTTACAGGTAGGGGAGGGAGTCATGAACACATGCTCTATCCTGCTCCAAGTTGCTTCAACACGGCTCCTCTGAAAGCCCCCAAGGGATCTGAGACCCAGTTGTGCAATATAGGAGTCAGCTAGCTCATGAGCCCCCTTCCAGTTTCACATTCCCCACCTTCTCACTTCTGCAGTCCTGGTTCATTTTCCATATAAGGTTTTGTTTCATCTTCAGCTTTTAGGCAAACCCAATGTTCCAATTAGACTTTCCAGCTGCCAGTGTCTTGTCAATACATCTGCTGCAGTTTCTTCTCTAACTCTTTTTGCCCCTTATGGGTTTATAGTTGTACATTTCTATCGTCATGTCTGTGGGATTAGGAAAGAAGTGGAGGTAGCGTGTGTCTTCAAGCTGCTCTTCTCCCCCTGCTGAGTCATACCCAATCCTGAGCTTGAATGGAACTTCCTGGATCTTCCCATCAAAAGGTCTCCTCTTTTGCTTTCTTGTAACATCATATATTAGTCTTCATAACCTGAACACAATTTGTAATTTTATCTTTATTTGTTGTTTTACCACTCAACCACTAGAATCTCGGCTCCATGAATCAGAGTCTACATCTTTTTTGTAGATCTCTATGTGTTTTTGTTCAATAAAAAAAGGATTTTCTACTGTCCTGTAGGTTCTAAACAGTTCCAATCCCTCTAGCCCTCCCTGTGGTAGTTAGGTGACTGCTCAGGTCACCCACACAGAGGCTCTTCTCTACATCTCTCCTTGAAAAGGCTCAGCTTTGAGGCGATTCACAAATATGTCATCAAGAACTAGATGTCAGCTAGAGGAGGACAAAGTTCTGCAAGCGTGGACACGAGTGGGCAGCTGATTTGGGAGATGGAGGGGAAAAAAAAGAAAAAGCAGAAGGGCACAGAGCTAGGCTTGGTTTACTTTACCCCTTGCTCTGGCTAATTCACTGCCTGACTCCCAGTACCTTATAACTGGTATTATTCCTTACTGCAGAATTGCCCATAGCTCCTGGTTCCTGGGGTCCTGATACTCCCTTGCTTATGAACAAGGATTCCTCTACCATGCTGAGGCACCCTATACCTGCCTGAAGCAGCCTTTGATACCATCGCCAAAGATAATACGCAGATACTCTGAGACCACCTTCACAAGACCTTCAGCCACATGGCAAAATATAGCATGAAGATAGTGCCTGTAAAGCAATTTAATTGATGATTCTTGTTTGAAAGACAAAAATAAATGATGTCTCAAATAATAGTATCTGAGATATTTTACAGATAGACCAAAGATTGTTTGATTTAAAGAACTATTAAAACACCACAAAAGGATTGAGAAGGTTCACCCTCCCCCTTTCTAGATTTTAAAACTAGCACATGTATGACACATAATACAACATTTATAAATTAAGGAAGCCCACCTCTTTTAAGTAATATTCTTTAAATCTCCATTTCTGACAGTCCTACTATTTGCACAGTAACTGTAATAGGCATATTTTTTGGAAAATAGTGAATAAAAACTGACAAGCTATCTGGGGAATCTGAATGTATAATTGATAGGGGCATGAATTAATATGATTAGGCCTTTATTGGGTGCAGTGGCTGCCAAACCTACAAAAGGGGCCTGGAATGAATCACGGCTGTGGTCTCGAAGCTGATAGACATCAATATGTAATGTGGATTATCTCAAGCTTTCTCATGTGGTCCGCTTATGACAGCACTGAGCCTAATTGAAATTTTTATCTTTTTGTTGCATACAGACAGTTTTGGCTGGTCACTTCCTTTGGAAAGAGGAGCGAACCAGGGGATAAAAAAAAATCAAGGTTTTCAGTGAAGGTCTTAATAAAATCGTTTTATAAAGGTTTTAGAAATTAGTGCTCTGTAAAGCCACTTTGGAGAACCTGACTTCTGGAAATTCCTTTGCACTGTGATTTTCTGAATATTAAGCAGGCATGTCCAAACCAAAGTAACAAAGACACAGAAGATTCTGTCACTTCTGTGGAAATTGACACGTTCTTCATAAAATTGTGGTTAGTAGTTTAGCCTTTTTTTGACGTTGTGTAAAACCATTTCTTAATTACAATGATAAAATACATCTTTGTAGAGTAACATCTATATTTCCATAAGTAACAAAATTAAAATAATTTTTCCTTTGATTCTAAACAACAAGCATGTGCTTCAGTTAAATAATCATCCCTGCTTATCCATATTCTTGCTGATACATGGCTTCCCACTGTATGTTTTAGGTTGTAATTCTATAATCAAAAACAGGAGGTCAAAGCTGTTATATTTACAGAAGGACATGGTAAGTTTCAGAGATCAAAGCACTTAACATGTGTAATTTTCCAGAACTTCATCCTTTTATAGCATATAAAATATTAGCTGCATTTTACATCTGCCCTTGGCAGTAATAAGTTTCAGATGTGAAACAAGTTCAATATGATTTTGGGGAATATTTGTGTATGGCAACCAGAAAGGTCAGTATGTTTTATGTACTTTGTGATAAAAGTAAGAGTTGATATCTTGGGACTGGACAATGAAAACTAATGGGGCATTGGAACTTTCTTGGTGACCTCATGAAGCAATTTATGATCCTTTTATCACCCCTAATATGATGTTGTCATAAAAATGATCTTTTAATTAAATGTAACAGGAAAACTCTGCACCCTCATTGGGGTGTTTCTGGTCCTGGTGAGTTAACATTTTTAATAGCATACCTTCAGCAGTCAGCAATGTTTAATTTATAAAATATGGTTCCTCTCAAACACTTTGAAAGCTATAATCTCCATAGCTGTATCAACCTAAGAGACTGAAGAGCAAAAAGAAAGCAACTGGAAGAGTTACTCTTGCAGAAAGGCAATGGAGTATAATGGAAAGACAATTGGCTTAGAACAGAAATGGCCTATCACATACTAAGCTCCTACAACATGCCAGGCATTCTGCCAAAAACTTTACCATAACTTTTATTTCATGTAGTTTAACCCTTGTTCTCTGGAGAACTGAGTTCTGTATCTGACCCTGCTACTATTTGCTTGTATGATTTTGGGCACAACATCCTACTTTCCATTTTCTCTTCTGTAAATGGAGTGAGAGAGAAAAGAATTGGACCAGATGGTCTCTAATTCCAGCATTAAACTTCTGTAGAAGCAAATGAATAAGGATAGAAAAGTGAGGAAGAATCAGAGCAAGGGACATTATTGAAGGTTAGCATGAACCTCCCACAGTCCGGGGTTTTAGAGACACAGACGATCAAGATATGGTTCCTGACACTGAAGAACTTGTAGTCTTGTGGGGGAAATGCCATGTTAATATAAAAGGTAAGTGTACTGGAAAAGGCAAGCCCAGAAGGCTATGAAAACAGAGGAGAAAGCGTAAGTCAAATGAAATGTTTAGGGACGGCCTCTGGAGGAGATGATGACTAGCTAAGCCTTAAGTAACGAGAAATGTTAAGTTGGGTGAAAAAACGTAGGATTGTCCCAGGCAGAGGGACACAGAGGAATAAAATGCCCTGGTAAATGCAAGGAACTGCAAGTGGTTTGCTATTACTAGGGCATGCCATACAAAATGGATAGTAGAGGGAGCAAAAATGGAAGAGAGAAGGGGGACACAGTCTAAGAACATTCTTGCAAGCTGGGCTAAGGAGCATGGATTTTGCCCACAGGAAATGGGAAGCCACAGATGGTCAGGCTGAGTTTTAGGAAAATGACTCTGCCTGCAAGATGAGGGAAATTTTAAAACAGAATAAAAATGGAGACAGGGAGATTAAAAGGCTACTGTAGCGTTTGTTGAAAAGATAATGAGCTCTGAACTAGAGAAATGGAATGGGTGTTGAGAGGAGTAGACAGATATGAGAAACATTTAGAAAGTAAAATCAGCAGGGCTTGGGCTTAATTGGATATAGGATTAGTCTAGGAAGAAGGGACAGTTCAAATCAAAATGTCTGGCCAACTCCTTCAATTTAAAATAACTGAAAGTCATTTAATCTAGTGGAAAAACTCAATTGACTCTTTGTTATGGCAGTCAAAAAAAAAAAGGTTAGTTAACTGGAATCTTCACATTTTACCAAGTAGTTGGCATGAGTCTAGCTATCACTTATCTACCTCAGAAGCCAGTGGTAAAGAAAGCCATTTTTACCACCACTTTGTAGTTGATAAACAGAAATCCTTTATATCAAGTGACGCACCCCAGTGATGGCCGGTGAAGGGAACCAAGCCAGCTCTCCCAGCTTCCAGTTCACACCCTTACTCTTTGCGTAGTACGCCTCTTCTGTGACAGAAGGACTTAAAGCAATTATTTTAGATTCATATTGTTATTAGCATTCATAATTCTAAAAATATTTTTTCTCTGCTAACTTAAAGATTTTCCTTAGTAAAATTCCTTAGTAAAACAGTTTTCCTTAGTAAAAATTGTCTTCAGTATTTAAAATTCAAGTGCCCAAATACTTGCCTAAAGAGTGCCGTGTTGTAGCTACAATACTACAGAAAAGTGGACACATTTAAAATATCAGCACCCTTCTATTTGAAAAGGTAGCCCCAAATAATTCCCTATTATAAAATATTATTTTACATGAGACGTGTGCCATTCACAAGAGGATTCTTGACAATGTGACTGAGTCTTGATTTTCCATGGCCATTGGGTAAAGTGTAAGCATGGATAACTGGAAAAACAACAATAATCCCAAGTCTCACTCTAACTAATCTTTTCAATCTCCTCATGTACCAATTCTTTTACCAGAGCTTCCAGCATGCAATAAAATTGACCTACTTGAATTTTGTCTTTTTCTCCCTTCAAGAACTGTGGATGATTTCATCCTGGAACACTAGGGAAATATGAATCACAAAGACCTCACACATTAGCTGCAATAGTTAATTTTTTGTGTTAGCTTGACTGGATGTCCAGATAGCTGGTAAAGCATTATTTTGGAGTATGTCTATGAGATTGTTTCTGGAAGAGATTAGCATTTGAATCAGTAGGCTGAATAAAACAGATGACCCTCTCTAATTTAGGTGGGCTTCATTTAATTCAATGAATTCCAGAATGGAATAGAAAGGCAGAGAGGATGAATTCTTCTCTCTCTCTGCTTGAGCTGGAACATCCACCTTCTCCTGTCCTTGGATTGGCACTTCTGGCACTTGGGACTTGGAACTCAGACCAAGACTTAACACAATTGGCTCTCTTGGTTCTCAAGCTCTTGAGCTTGGGCTGAAACTGTATCACTCGCTTTCCTGGACCTCCAGCTTGCTGACAGCAGATTTTGGGACTTCTTAGCCTTCATAATTGTGCAAGCCAATTCCTATTATATATATCACATTGATTCTGTTTCTCTGGAGAATCTTGGCTAATACATTAGTAAACAAGGTGATATTTAGCAAAGGCCATACATTGTATTTAGAAAGTTGCTGAAAAATCCATTAACTCTGCACTGTCTCTTTCAATCTTCTTCTGAGCTATGAAATCCTAACAACTCAAATCAACATTCTCTCAGCCCTGTGTTAACACAGGAATTTCTCAGGGACTGAGGTCAATGGTCCAGGAATTAAAATCGAGTAGGAAATAGCAACATATGGCTGTGGCCACTGGGTTGGAATGTGAATGTTAATAACACAGTACATTTGGTGCCTCGATAGGTAAGTTTTGTTCAGCATGATTCTGTTACTTTTGTCTCAGAAGGATGGCAACAAATGGATTCGAGAGAACAGTTTTCATACTGACTATCTCTCTCTACTCTTACTGGTTCAAGCTCATTTTATGTATTGATTAGACTCTTTGAAACATCTTCCTAAATGATCTCTCTGCTTTCTTAATACCTTTAGAATAATTTGTACTCTATGCTACAAGAATTACGATATTTGACTTGACTTGTTCCCAGAGACATTTCAGTATCTTTGTATAGTTTATATGATAAAACCTAAATTCCTTTCCTGGCTTATGACCCATTTATGGCTCAGCCAATGCCTCCGCATTCAGCCTCATGTCCTGCCACTTTTCATTCCTGAGTTTCAGCCAAGTTAAACCACCAGTAGGTCTTCAAAGATACTACCTTCTTTTATGCCTCCCCACACTAGCATAGTGCCAGCTTACCAATTCATCAAGAGCCAGCTGGCCAGCAATATTGTACAAATCTTGGAAAAAGTCAGGGCATGAAGTCCAGACAGTCACGAGCTGGAATCCAGGCTCCACTACTGACTGGCTTCGTGACCTGGAAGGAATTACTTAAGTCACTAACCAGCAGAATCCTCACCAGAAAGAATAACAATGGTATCTACATTATAAGAATTATGGAAGAATCAAAGAGTGAATGTATGTAAAACTCACAGTACAGCGCCTGGCACTTAGTAAGGACTCAAAGTATTAGATGTGACCATATTATTAGTAATTTTTAATCATTCTTTTATGCCTCTCCTAGGTCCAGATAAGTAGTCTATCAGCCATATTCCCAGACACTTGCTGTAATTGTTTGAAAGTCTGTCTCCTCGTACAGGCTCTGCAGGATGTGTGCGTCTCACATGGAAGCCTCAGGACCTGTCTTTGAATGAATTAGTGAGGAAATGGAAAACTTCTCTCTACTGCTCCTGTAAATGCAGAATAAGCTACATTTTTTTTCACACCCATTGCAACTCAGTGAGAATTCCTTATGACAGTTTATAGCGCATTATCAACCTCCTCTTTATTGGAAAATGGGCTTTAAATTTTTTTCAAGAATATGTGAAGGACAGCTAATGAGCCCATGTTTCACTGATTTGAATCACATACACTGCTTTCTATAAAATAATTATTTTTTACAGCGCATTTTAGCAAACTACATTGTATCTTTGTCGTGGAAATGATGGTGTTCTTTTGTTTTTATTTAGTCATTTTCTCAAATCTTCCTTCCTGTTACTTATTACTACATTCTATTTAACTCTACTGTTTGCTTTAGCTGTTGTTATATCTTTCTATCATGTGTTTCAATCAAGTGGGGTGAGGTTTGTAGAAAAATAAGGTTAAAGTGAGCCTTAGAAGACAAGCACAGTAGTCATTGTTTGAGAATGGCTAATCCACCATCTTGAGACAAAAGTTGACTTTCTTTTTAATTTAATTCCATTAATATATAATAATACATGTAATAAAAATGTAATTTTTATTGTAAAAAGGAAACCACAGAGACACTGAAGCTCCCTAGAACTCTCAGATCATTTTCTGTGCTATGTTTGTACATGTATGCATATATGTATATGCATATTTATTTTTAATCATTTTTGACACTGAATTCATAATATGTTTTCTGAGTTTTTAATATGCAACACTATCATTTGGAAATCTTTCCATGTTAGTAAGTATATAACTCTTAGTTTTTTAACTTTTGTATAGTATTCCATAATATGGCTACACTGTGATTTATTGGCCATCTATTCTTGGTAGACATTTATGTTAGTTCCATTTTTTACACTGTTGCAAACAGGGCTGCAATAATAACATTTCTAATTTTGTCTCCTTTTATAAGGGATCTACATTTCTCTTGGAGTTCATGCTCAGAATTGGAGTTTCTATGTCTCATTGTTTGGATTTAAGAAAATGTAAATATATTCAATTATTTTTTAATAGGAATACAATCATGTAGTACAAAACTCAGAAGTTATAAAAGGGTATTAAGAAATCTGCATTTTCTGCTTTCTCAAGCTTGGAACACTTACCCCTGTGGAGCTGAGACAACAAGGAGTCCAGCCCATAGGGAGAAGATATGTGGAGAACCAAGGTGTTCTAGTCAACAGTCCCAGATGAACTGCCAGGTGACAGTCAGAACCAGCCACCAGTCATATGAGTGGGCCATCATGAGTGCTCCAGCCTACTCAGATCCCCAGATGACTGTAGCCCAGCTCCCACCTCCAGATGAACCACCCTGCTGAGCCCCATCAACTCTCAGAATCATGAGAAATAATAAACCATTGTTATTTCAAGCTGCTAGGTTCTAGAGTGATTTTTTCCCCTGCAACCTAAGAGTATAGAGACTCAAGATGCCCTAAATATATGCTGCAAGAGTGATTTTTAATTGAATAATAAAAATGTTTAAAATATTATCTTAGCATAATTTTAATTCCCATTTTTATTATGAATGGAGTTGAGCATATTTTCATATTTCAGTGTTTTTAATGAAGTTGTATTAAAGTTGAGCCACCACTGGCTTAATTGTGACAAATATCTCTCCTCCTCACTCCCCGTGAAATATACCTCAGTTATTTTTTTTTTTTTGAGTCCCCAGAAGATTACCTCCCACAAAAGCCTTCACCCCGCAGTCATCAAGCAGTATCTTCCCCAGGCTGGAGTGCAGTGACATGATCTTGGCTCACTGCAACCTCCACCTCCCAGCCTCAAGTGATTCTCCAGCCTCAGCCTCCTGAGTAGCTGGGACCACAGGCATGTACCACCACACTCAGCTGCTCTTTTCTGTTTTATGCCTTCCCTCTAACATGGCTTGTGAAATCCCAGGAAGAAGTCTAAGTATTGCTACTGCCATGCACTTTTTTTATCCTACCCAGGCCCAAAACTTTTCTACTGCTTATAAAATAAAATCTATGCTTATCAATAGTTGATAACATTACTGGGAAGGCTTGGAGGAGGGTTATTAGCACTAACAGCTTTAGGGCTCTAGCTCTGCCAGCCTTGGAGTCCCTGTGAATTTAGAGAGCTCAAAGTGGATTAATTCAATGCTCTCATTTTAGATATAAGACAACTGCTCCTAGCCAGATTGAGATATTGATTCACTGTTACAAAATAAGTCAGTGGTAATTTTAGGATTAGGGTGAGGCTCTTGACTTCAATATTCTATACATTGGCTACCTATAATTGTGAGTAAACTAGGCCAGGCATGGTGGTTCATGCCTGTAATCCCAGCACTTTGGGAGGCTGAGGCGGGTGGATTGGTTTGAGCTCCAGAGTTCAAGACCAGCCTGCAGAGGTGGGTGGATTGGTTCAAGCTCCAGAGTTCAAGACCAACCTGGCCAAAATGGCAAATCCCATCTCTATAAAAAATACAAAAATTAGCCAGGTGTGATAGTGCACACTTGTGGTCCCAGCTACTCGGGAGGCTAAGGCTGGAGAATCACTTGAACCTGGGAGGTGGAGGTTGCAGTGAGCCAAGATCACGTCACTGCACTCAAGCCTGGGTGACAGAATGAGACACTGTCTCAAAAAAAAGAAAGAGAAAGAAAGAAAGAAAGAAAGAGAATCTAAAAACAAATTAACTATAAAAACATTTTTGAGTAAACCTTTTTATATTTTACTTTTCGTTCTGTCATAGAAAGTCTCCAATAGCCTTTGTTCAGTATTATTTGGCACTCTTGGTTACACGTGACAGAAACTTAACTCAGACTAGCTTAAACATAAGAGAAATACGTTGGCTCCAGTAACTGAAAAGTCCCTGCACGGTGAGATTCCAATGCCCAAAATGTATTGTCAGGGCTCTGTTTGTTTTCATCTCTCAGTTTTGCTTTTAGCTCTTGGCTACATTCCCAGGCCGGCTCTTTCTATGAGACATAAAGAAAGCTACCAAGAGCTTCAGTTTTATACGGTCTTTTTACCTCACAATCTCCTGATGGCCTTCTTGGGTCACATGACCTTCCATGAATCAAATATCATAGCTAAGGAGATGAAATACTCTGCCTGGGCCTGGGTTATAAGCCCACCCTTGGGACCTGGAGCAAGGGCAGAGCAATATCACACCTAATTTATGCTGAGTGAACTGGGTAATTGCAACATAGGGGAGACATGGTATCCATGTAAAAGGGTATGAAGCAGACAAACAAGGAGTTGTGTACTACCTGTATTAATATTTATCCAGTCCCCTTTCTACTAGATATGACATTAATAAAACCTGGTACTTCGTTGAAGTTTCTGAACTTTTGTGGATAAGATTTCTTAACTAAAACCTTATAAGGCAATTTAATTACCAGTTCAGGTTTTGGATGGTCTCTGCCCCTTGTTCTGGGTGAGGCAAGAGTAGGAAAATGATTCATGCCGGTGGACAGCTGGTACTACTCGGATTCTTGAGTGAGCGTCTGCATTTAACTGAACAGTTACGTAAACACACAATTTACATAACCATATGCAGCAGTCCTGATCGTCACTTTCCAGTATCCTGAGGGTTAAATAGTCTTAAAACCAAAATTGTCATTTTTACAGCATTTTTAAAAAATTAGCTTTATTGAAATATAATTTTGTAAAATACAATTTACTCACTTTAGACAGTATCAGTCTCATGAGATTTAACATGTAGCAACCCCCATCCTCAAGATATAGAACATTTCCATCAGCCTGAAAGTTTCCCTCGTGCTCAGTCAGTCAACCGTTTTTCCCCATGTTGGCTTTTAGCTATCTCTCACTTGTTTTCTGTCACTATAGTTTTACCTATTAGAGAATTTTATATATGACAAAACATGTGGTCTTTCATAAAGGATTTCCTTCACTTAGTATGATACTTTTAAAATGCAAATATATTGTTGTGTGTACTTGTAGTCTGCACTGTATTATATGGATATACCATAATTTGGGTATTCACCAGTTGATAGTCATTTGGATTCTTTCCAGCTTTTGGCTATTATGAATAAAGCTGCTATGAACATTCACTTACAACTTTGTATGTGAGACATATGTTTTTATTCCTCTCAGGTAAGTATGTAGCAGTGGAATTGTTCGATTGTAAGGTAAATATATAATTAACTTTATAAGAAACTTCCAAACTCTTTTCCAAAGTGTCTGTGCCATTTTGCATCCAACCAGTAGCATATGAGATTTCCACATGCTGCACATGTCTATCAACACTGGGTGTTATCAGATTTTTAATCGCAGCTGCTCTAGGGAATGTATTGATATTTCATGGTGGTTTCAGTTTTCATTTCCTTAGTTAGACTAAGGACATTAGTCCTCATAACTATTGATGTGAGCATATTTCAGTGGCTTATTGGCCACTCACATATCTTCTTTGGTGAAATGTCTTCAAATCTTTTCCCTTTTTAAAATTAGATTGTTTGCTTTATTATTGAGTTGAAAATTTGCTTTATTAAAGACTTCTGTATTTAGCCTCACATATGTCTTCACTTGATGGGAGACATATTTAAGCCAGCTAGACCTAAGATAAAGAAACAGAACAATGACTATTTATCCCCAATTCTCTGTAGGGGGAGAAACATATTTTCCCTTGCCTTCATGGTGCCCTACATAGAGGCAGCTCACCTAGAGTTGCCTTTCTGCCTCTTTGCCTGTCCCTTCACCAAGAGGGTGAGTTTAAAGAGCTAGCTGATTGGTGAATTTGGGAAAGTTTGTGAGTGAGTTCAGTGAAGCTCTTGGCTCTGGGATTTGTTGTGTGCAGGGACTGTGTCATTTCTCCTCCTTTCCACTTTAATCATGTCTTAGCCTGTGGTTTTCCAGCCACTGCATGTGCCTGGGAGGTTTCATTCAATTCAGAAGATCCTAAGAAGCCCATTTGGTCTTTACACTAAGCTTTACCAAAAATCAGCTTTTCCAGCAAATTCATTATGGGAGTGATTATTCCATTATCTTTGTCAAATAATGTTACGCAATCAAGGGAATGATTATCGTATCATATTCATACATCTCAACCATACTGATGGGAAGGGGATCACACAGGGCAGGTAGACCAGGAAATGGGGATATTGGAAGGCCTACCCAGTACCTTATACCACAAGAATAACAAACTATCTGTACTCAGGACAGAAAGATACATGTAAGAATCTGCTTTTTAAGGGGTTTTAGGTGCACACAAGCAAATTACAGATGGTGCATATCTTTAAGAACTCAAAGTGTGTTAGGCTGTTCTCTCATTGCTATAAAGAAAAACCCAAGGCTGGGTAATTTATAAAGAAAAGAGGTTAAACTGACTCACGGTTCTGCAGGCTGTACAGGAAGTATGATGCTGGCATCTGCTCAGCTTCTGGGGAGGCCTCAGGAAACCTACAATCATGGTGGAAGGTGAAGGGGGAGCAGGCATGTCGCATGGTGAAAGAAGGAGCAAAAAAGTGCAAGGGGGGATGTGTCACACAGTTTAAAATGACCAGATCTCACAAGAACTCACTCACTATTGCAGGGACAGTGCCAAGGGAGATGGTACCAAACCATTCATGAGAAATTCACCCTCATCATCCAGTCACCTCCCATCAGGCCCCACCTCCAACATTGGAAATTACGTTTCAATATAAGATTTGGGCAGGGACACACATCCAAACTATATCTCCAAGGTAACATAGATCCCACTTCAACTCCTGGTTTTGGAAATGACCAAAAACTGAGATATTAAAACAGTGACAGAAGACTTCTTTTAGGGCCTAATTTTCCTATTTAATAAATATTCCATATTTATATTCATGTAATCATTAGCTAACTGCACATTTTTGCCCTCTTTGCCAGTATTTCTAACATCCATTATCCCCCTTGCTTCACCATTCCTGTAGGTTTATACTTCTATTCTTTATTTCTTTTTCATAGAAATCTTGTAATATCTGCCCTGGGACTTCTGAAATCTATTTTTATACCAAACGATTCAAGATGGATAATTTCTAAGGATCCATGTGTTCAACCTAGAGTTTGGCAGATCTCTAGGGAACAGATTACAACACACCACCAAAGTCCAAACTGAAAACTCAATTTCTCCCAGACTGATGACTCACAATCTGGCTACGTGTGGGGCACCTGCTGACCAGTTTCTCTGTTGCAGGTTCCCAGGCAGGTTACCTTCAGGTGTCTGTCAGTTCTGTTAAAATGAGCCCCAGTCACTTCTTTGAGGGTGACCAGACATCCTGGTTTTCTCAGGACCATCTCAATTTATGACTATTGTTCTGGTATAATTATTCCCTATGCACTTTTCACTCTCAAAAGTGTCGCAGTTTGGACAATATATGGTCACTCTATGATGCGTTGAACTATACATTCCAAATTAGAACAGTACTTCATGCACACACATGCACACGCAGACACACACACACACACTAAAATAGTAAATGTAAGTATTTATTAAATTCAAACTCAGCTTATGTGCAAAATTCAAATTGTTTGACAAATGTGACTCTATGCTTTCTGAATTCCATTATGCATTTTGTGGGCTTAGTTCTATAGTTAATAATAAAGTTTTTTAATTAAAAAATTTACAAGCCTACAAGTAAGTATTTCTATCTACCCAAACTAAGATAATCAAGTAATGTATTCTGAAACTATGAATATATCAATAATATATATTAATGGAGCCCCACTTTTCAATTCTATTATGTTGTAGAAGACCAGAAATGCTCTGCCATGATCTGTGATTCTAAAGACAATTATAGATCATAATAAGGTTGAGAAGGGAAAAGAGAACGAGAGGAGACACTGAAGAGGTAAGTTAAAATGGAAGACATAGGCATATCTAGGTCATAGAAAACTGTGGATGCAAATCCTGGCAGCAAATAATTAAGAGGTAATACCCTTCAAGTACCTACATGGATAAGTTCACCCAAGCAGCTGAGGTCAAACATCAGGTAAAGAATCCAGGACGAAGAACATAGAAATGCCACAGAAATCAAGTAAAATCCAATGATGATTCATTCATCTTTCCAAACTTAACTGATTATTTTCCTTCCCACTCTGGTAGAATAAAATTCCTGATTGTTATAGGACGAAATACTTGCTAAGGAAGGTAACTGAAGGCAGATGACCTGGTTTGAAGTGTAGGTCAGGGAGCAGGCACTATTTTTACCGGAGACAGTGTCTGGAGTGGCTTTATTTACAGAATATACTTTTAACAAATATTAGAATAATGTTATGCTTCAGGTTTTGTGCTATGTGGTGGATGCAAAATTGAGAGGAAAAGAAGAAAACTACCATAATGATAATAAACAATAAGATCACTTCTCTTAAGGAGTTCATTGTCTAGTCCTTTAACTATAGATTTCATTCTGTTGTTAAATATACATTTCAAATTGTACTATATTGATTGAATAAGCATGATACTTTTTTATTACTTTTATGTCTAGTTAATTATTTAGAAAATCTTTAGAATTTTTGGGGGGCAACAGATCTGTTTTGGTCATTGTCCTTCGTGTTAGGACTAATGCCTGAGAATCTCTCATTGTGAGCTAAAGCTCTAAAATGATATTTAAGCACATTCTAAATATAAGCACAATGCTGTATTATTGGGTGAAAATGTTCATTTTCAAGAGTCTTTTTTTTCCTAAAAGCACCAGACAATTACACATTCATTGCTTTCCTTAAGTGCTATCAGTTACATAGCCGCCACATAGTATTTCAACATGAGGTTAATTGCAGCTAAAGAAAAGTTTATGATTAGTCCAGACAGGTATTTTTCATCATTGTCTAATACCATAAATCCATTAAATTCCTATCCATCTTGTCATCCTCTCCTTGAAGACTTGGTTATATGACCTGCAATACTAGTTCAGTTTCGTGATTATAATTGTGATTGGCAGAGAGCTTTCAGAGTTGCAATAAATTTTGCTACAGGCAGAGAGGGATTTGGTACCACCCCGATTCCACTGTGAAATCTGAATTTTTAACTATCTTATTACTGGTGAACAGTCTCATTTGCAGGAAAGAAACAAAGCAATGAATATGAATTGTTTGGAACATTTTGGGGAAAAAAAGAGCTCATAAAAATAAACATTTTCACCAAATAATACAACATTGTGTTTATCTTTATAATGTGCTTAAAATACTATTTTAGAGCTTTAACTTACAATGCCAGATTCTCAAGCATTAGTCCCAGCACCAAGGACAGTGACCAAAACATATTCATTACCCCTCAAATTTTTGCTAAATAATTAACTGGGCATATAAATCATAAGAAAGGTATCATGCTTATCCAATTCTTCCGGCTTTAATAATTCCAGAAATTTGCCTTGGAGGACAAGGTTTGAAGTAGCTTGTAGATATGTGGCTTGTCTTCTTATTATTTGTCACTGAAGCATACCACTGTCCTTAACCCTGTATTCTGGAATTATCCTGTGTCCTTGGATTGTTTTTCAGATTATTTTCACAGCCCACAGATAATCCTGGGATATAGGGGAGGCAGTAGGATGCTTGTCAGTAGAAGTAGTCAACACAGTTTCCTCTGCTCTATTTTTTTCTTTCATAAAGCATATTTCAGGGACTTTCTGGGGTATGTGCATTAATGTGTGTGCATATGTGTGTTTATAAACAAGTAGCCCACATGCCCATGATAGATGTATTCAAAAAGCATATTTCAAAAAGCATATCTCAGGGACTTTCTGGTGTATGTGCATCCATGTGTGTGCATGTGTGTGTTTATAAACAAGCATGCTCATGATACATGTATTCCTCCTTGAAATTTCAGTTCTTGACATGCTGGAAAAATTGGGTACGTAAATTATTTCTGCCCCCAGGCACTTTAACTTGGATGGCCAGCACTTACTCTGCTGGTCACCATAGGTCTCCCTGTCCTTGGCAGCATTACAGGGGTAATATTTTTTAACATGGATGAACAGCTCTTGAAAATTTCTCCAATGTATTAAGCATGAACAAGCCTTTCTTCAACATCAGACTTGCATGTCTTCCCTTCACATTTATTTCTCTACAACAAACATATTTATTGGGGCCATTATGAGAAAAATCTCCCTCTCCATAAATGTTTGTCTTCCCCTTTGTCCCTTTTATAGGATCGTGAAGAAAGGATGGAGGGTCTTGTTGGGTGGTTGTGTGTGTACCTGTATGCTTTTTTTTTTTTTTTCCTCTGGGGAACTCCCTTTTATTGCACGATTGGCATAAAGTCTTTTTTTTTAAGCCAGACACTAGGTTTTGGTCGTTTGCTTTGGAGTGAGAAACGGGCTAAGTGACAAATAGGAGATAAGCAGGACTTAAGAGGTAAATGAAAAATGGAGTATTCCCTGTAACAGCATTTGCCAAACATTTCTCCATTTACTGCACCCATTAGTGTCACTAAAGTGTACCTAGGTGATACTGTTGTCACTGATCATGCTCTAGCCAAGGAGCTGCCTAGGAGCAGTTTCAATTGTGGAAGCGAGCTAAATGAATACTGAGATATTAATTAATTTTTCAAAATTTTTATGGTTCTACATAAAGTCAATAGAAAAGTAATCAAATTTTCTGACAATCACCAAAAGCAGTTATCTCTGTGGTACAGGACAATACTGCTCAGATGGCCTGATGTGTGTTTCACAGTGTCTGGGTTCATAATAAAAATAAAATTTAGGGCACATTTGAATCTTGTTTGTGTGAATAATGATCGTTTAAGATTCTGTGGAATCTAGGATGCAGCTGGACAATATAAGGATGAGTTTGACACTGTGGCCTTAGGGAATAAAGAAAGCTATTACTATAATTACAGGCATACCTTGGAGATATTGTGGATTTGGTTCTAGACCACCACTAATATGGTTTGGCTGTGTCCCCACCCAAATCTCATCTTGAATATTAACTCCCATAATCCTCATGTGTCATGGGAAGGACCTGGTGGGAGGTAACTGAATTATGGGGGTGAGTTTTTCCCATGCTGTTCTCATGATAATGAATAAGTCTCAGGAGATCTGATGGTTTTATATAGACCAGTTCCCAGCAGGGCACGGTGGCTCACGCCTGTAATCCCAGCACTTTGGGAGGCCGAGGTGGGCAGGTCACCTGAGGTCAGAAGTTCGAGACCAGCCTGGCCACATGGTAAAACCTTGTCTGTACTAAAAATACAAAAATTAGCTGGACGTGGTGGCATCTGCCTGTAATCCCAGCTACTCGGGAGGCTGATGCAGCAGAACCCTAGAGGTGGAGGTTGCAGTGAACCAAGATCACACCACTGCACTCCAGCCTGGGCGACAAGGGTGAAACTCTGTCTCAGAAAAAAAAAAAAAAAAAAAAAAGGCAGCTCCCCTGCACACACATCCTTGCCTGCTGCCATGTAAGATGTGCTTTTGCTTGTCCTTCACCTTCCACCATGATTGTGAGGCCTCCCCAACCATGTGGAACTGTGAATCTATTAAACCTCTTTTTCATCATAAATTACCCATGCTCAGGTATTTCTTCATAGCAGTATAAGAACAGATTAATACAACCACAATGAAGCAAATATCACAATAAAGCAGGTTATGTAAACTTTTTTGTTTCCCAGTGCATATAAAGTTATATTTACACTATACTGTGGTCTATTAAGTATGCAATATCATCATGTCTAAAAAACGATGTACATACCTTAATTAAAAATACTTTATTGTTAAAAAAGGCAGACAGTCAATTGTTCCTTCGGCAAGTTGTGATCTTTCTGCTGATGGAAAGTCTTGCCTTGATGCTGATGACTTCTAACTGATCAGGGTGGTAGTTTGTGGAAAGTTGGGGTGCCTGTGGCAATTTCTCAAAATAAGGCAAGAGTGAAGTTTACCTCATTGACTGACCCTTCTTTTAATGAAAGATTTCTCTGTTATATGCAATGATATTTGATAGCATTTTACCAACAGCAGAACTTTGTTCAAAATTAGAGTCAATTTTCTCAAGCTCTGCTGCTGCATTATCAACTAAGTTTATGTAATATTCCAAATTCTTTCTCGTCATTTTAACAACGTTCGCAGCATCTTCACCAGGAATACATTTCCATCTCAAGAAAACATCTTTGCTCATCAATAAGAAGCAACACCTCGTCTATTCAAGTTTCATCATGAGACTGCAGCAATTCAGTCACATCTTCAGGCTCCATTTTTTTCTTCTTCTCTTGCTAGTTCCACCGCATCTGCATTTATTTTCTCTACTGAACTCTTGAGCCTTTCAAAGGCACCCACGAGAGTTGGAATCAGCTTCTTCCAAACTTTTGTTGATGTTGATATTTTGACAAGTTCCCATGAATCGCAAATGTTCTTAATGGCATCTAAAATAGTTAATCCTTTCCAGATGTTTTTCCATTTACTTTGACCACATCCATCAGAGGAATCACTGTCTATGGCAGCTAAAGCCTTATGAAATATATTTCTTAAGTAATATGACTTGAAAGTTAAAATTACTCCTTGATCCATGGGCTGCAGGATGGATGTTGTGTTAATAGGCATAGAACAACATTAATCTCTTTGTACACATCTGTCAGAGCTGTTGGGTGACTAGGTGCATTGTCAATAACCAGTAATATTTAGAAAAAAATCTTTTCTTCTAAGCAAGAGATCTCAACTATGGACTTAAAAAATTCAGTAAACAATGTTGTAAGAAGATGTACTGTCGTCCAGGCTTTGTTGTTCCATTAATAAAGCACAGGCAGAGTAGATTTAGCATCATTCTTAAGAGCCCTAGGATTTTCAGAATGGTAAATGAACATTGATTTCACCTTAAAGTCACCAGCTGCATTCGCCCCTAGCAAGAGAGTCAGCCTGTCCTTTGAAGCCAGGCATCTACTTCTCCTCTCTAGCTATGAAAGTCCAGATGGCATCTTCTTCCAATAGAAGGCTGTTTCATTTATATTGAAAATCTGTTGTTTCATGTAGCCACCTTCATTAATGACCTTAGCTAGATCTTCTGGATAAGTTGGATAACTTTCTGCAGCCTCTACATCAGCACTTGCTGCGTCACCTTGCACTTTTATGTTATGGTGACGGCTTCTTTCCTTAAACCTCATGAACCAACCTGTGCTAGCTTCCAACTATTCTTCTGCAGCCTGTCAATCTCTCTTAGGCTTAATGGAGTTGAAGAGAGTTAGGGTGTTGGTCTCGATTAGGCTATAGCTTAAGGGAATGTTGGAGCTGGTTTGATGTTCTCTCTAGGCTACTCAAACTTTCTGTACATCAGCAATAAAGCTGTTTTACTTTCTTGTCGTTTGTGTGTTCACTGGAGTAGCACTTTCAATTTCTTCAAGAACTTTTCCTTTGCATTCACCATTTGGCTATCTGTTTGGTGCAAGAAGTCTAACTGTTGGTTTATCTTGGCTTTCAACATGCCTTCCTCACTAAGCTTAATCTTTTCTAGCTTTTGATTTAAATAAACTTGCAACTCTTTCTTTCACTTGAACATTTAGAGGCAACTGTAGGATTATTAATTGGCCTAATTTTATGATTTTTGTGTCTCAGGAAATAAGAAAGGCCCAAGGAGAGAAAGAGAGATGGGGGAATAGCCTGACAGTGCAGCAGTCAGAACACACACATTATTAATTATGTTTGCTGCTTTATATGAGCACAGCTAGTGGCACCCCAAAACAATTACAATTGCAACACCAAAAATCACTGATCACAGATCATCACAACAGATATAATAATAACAAACAAGTTTTAAATATTGTGAGAATTACCAAAATGAGACACAGAAACATGAAGTGAGTACATGCTGTTGGAAACAATGGCACCTATATACTTGTTCAATGCAGAGTTGCCACAAACCTTCAATTTGTGGAAAAAAATGCAGTATTGCAATGTCTCTGACGTATGCCTATAATTATAATAATAGCTTTCTTTATTCCTTAAGGCCACAGTATAAAACTCATGCTTATACTGTTCAGCTGTCATCCTAGATTCTACAGAATCTTAAATGATCATCATTCACACCAACAGGATCCAAATGTACCCTAAATTTTATTTTAATTATGAACCAAGACACTGTGAAACAGGCATATCAGGCCATCTCAGTAATATTGTCCTGTCCCACAGAGAGATAACTGCTCTTGGTGATTGAGAAGCACAATAACGTGAAGTGCAATGAAACGAGGTGTGCCTGTATAAGAACCAGTCCATGCTCCCATCTGTCCATCTTCTAGAGGGCTCATTTACTACTTAAGGGTAGCCAGAGAAGTAAGGCAGAGAATAGGCTTCCTTGTACCAAGTTCTGTATCAAGACTTCACATAATTCCCTTTTAGTCTGTTGGAGAGCTGGGCAACTGGGGTCAGAGCAGGAAAATACATCATTATGGTAATTATTAACCAGGTGAATTTGGGGCACACATCCCCTCCAATATTTATGTTTGCAACTGCATTCCATCAGATTCACTTAGAAAACAGTCAATCTGAGTGTGCTTCTTGGAAGATGTTTCTCAGAAAGCCAATGACCTGACTAACCCTCTTATTAGAAGCCTCTGTGAAAACCACAGAGACCAAATGACCCACTTATGTCTGCAAAGCAAAGCTGAGCAAAGACAGCAACAGAGATCAACCTTGGACTCTGGTTCTGTTGTCATTGCTGCTGCTTCTGCTGCTACTCCTTCATCAGCTAATCTGTTTCTGGGGAAATTTAGAAAGTTCTGTTTTTAATCTTCTTACCTTTAATGTATAACTATACTGTTGTACTTGAAGACATGAGATCAAATTCTGAGCCCTAAAGACAATTTTTAATGTTATATCTTAAAACATCTTGAACCTGGGCACATATCCTAAAGTATTCTCTTTTTTTTAGGACTACCAGCTACCACAAGAGTTATTTGTGTGGAAGATTTGTCTATGAATGTTGTTCATTTATCTTTTTACAAATTTAATTTTTTTGTAATGGAGGTGAAAATTTGTTGTGTGAAATGCACCAATCTTAAGTGTATAATTCAATGATTTATAACAAATATATGCACTTGTATAGCCAACAGCTTAATCAGGACATAGAGCATTTCCATCAACCCAGAAAGTCTCCATTTGCCTCCTTCCAATCTCTTCTCTGCTATCAACTGGAAATTTTATTTTTCTAGAGATAGAGTCTTGCTATGTTGTCCAGTCTGGCTTCAAACTCCTGGGATCAGGCAATTCTTCCACTTCAGCCTCCAGAGAGTACAGTTATGAGCCACTGTACTCAAAAGAATCACTATTTTAATTTCTATCATCATAGATAACTTTTGCCTATTTGTGAACTTCATGTAAATGTAATCATACAATATATATTCTTGTGTCTGGCTTTTTTAATTCAACACAGTGTTGTGGAGATTCCTATGGCTAAGCAGTATTCCGTTATGTAACTATAATACAATTTACTTTTTAGTTCTTCTATTGATGGATATTTGGATTCTTTACTGTGTTTTTCTATTATAAAGAAAGTGACTAAGTATGTTCCTCTAGAAGCCTGTTTGTGAATACATATTTTGATTTATGCTTGGCATATATTTAGGAGTAGAAATTCTGGGGTCAGCAAACCTCTAAATCTATAAGAAAGTAACGAACAGTTTTCTGAAGTAGTTGTACCATTGGTTCTCATTTTCCACATCTTTGCCAACATTTGGTGTTTTCAATCTTTTTAATTCTACCTGTTCTTGTGGGTCTGAAGTGATAGGCCATTGTGATTTTTATTTTGGATTTCCCTAATAACTTATGACTTTGATCAACTTTTAATGTATTTTTTGACCATTCATGTAACTTTTTTTGCAAAGTGTCTGTTCCATATTTTGGCATATATTTTTATTGGATACTTGTCTTTTGTCTTCTAGCTTTAAATCTTTTGTCACATGTGTGTAATGCAAGTATTCTTCCAATCTAAGGCTTGCTTTTTCATTTACCTAATATGTCTGCTGATTAGCAGACTTTTTAATTTTGATGAAGAACACTGACTTTTAAAATAATTAGTACATTTTTGTTCTCATTGAGAAATATTTGCCTATTCCAAGGTCACAACTTTATTCTATTTTCTTCTAGAAGTTTTATAATTACAGATTTTAATTTTAGGTGTACAGTCCATCTCAAAGTAATGTCTGTGTATATTTTAAGGGTTGATGTTGGGGTTCATTTATTTTTCTCACATTTTTCTGGTTGCTTTAGCACAATTGTCCTGTCCATATTGAATAGCCTTAACACATTTGTGGAAAATCAGTTGATAAGATATGTCTGGGTATATTTTTGGGCTCTATTATGTTCCAATTACCTATTTGTCTTTAGTTACATTAATACCACACTATCCTGATTACTGTTGCATTGTAGTAAGTTTTGAAATCAGGTAGAGTGAACCTTCCAAATTTGTTCTTTCTCAAGACTTTTTTAGCCATTCCAAGTCCTTTGAATTTTTATATAACTTTTAGAATCAACTTGTCAATTCTACCAAAAAAATCCATGAGATTTTGATTGGTATTGTGTTTATTCCATAGATCAATTTGGAATGAAATGATAATGACACTCTTCCAAATGGTAGATGTTTTATGTCTCTTTGTTTATTCAGGCCTTTTTAAATTTCTCTCAGTTATGTTTTGAAGACTCAAGTGGAGAGGTACTACACGTCTTTTAAAAATGTTTATTTCTAAATACTGTATATAGTTTTAAAGTTTTTTAATTTTATGGGTACATAGTAGGTGTATATATTTTCAGGGCACATGAAATATTTTGATACAGGTATACAATGTGTAATAATCACATCAGGGTAAAAGAGGTATCCATCCTCTCAAGCATTTTTTCTTTCTTTATGTTTACAAACATGCTAATTGTACTCTTAGTTATTTATAAATGTATCATAAATTATTGTTAAATGTAGTCATCCTGTTGTGCTATCAAATACCAGAATTTATTCATTCTAATATTTTTTGTACCCATTTATCATAACCCTTTACCCCCTCTACTACACTTTCCAGCTTCTGGTAACTGTCATTTTACTCTCCATTTCCCTATGGAATAAATTGTTTTAATTTTTAGCTCCCACAAATAAATGAGTGTCTTTCTGTGTCTAGCTTATTTCACTTAATATAATATTCTCCAGTTCCATCAATGTTGTTGCATCTGACAGGATCTCCTTCTATTTTATGGTTGAATAGTACTCCACTGTGTGTATGTACATGTTTTCTTTATCCATTCCTCTATTGATGGACACTTACGTTGACTCCAAAATTGGCTATTGTCAATAATGCTGCAATAAACATGGGAGTGCTGAGATCTCTTCGATACGCTGATTTGCTTTCTTTTGGGTATACAACTAGCAATGATATTGCTGGATCATATGGTAGTTTTGTTTTTAGTTTTTTTGAGAAACCCCCATACCATTCTCCATAGTGTTTGTACTAATGTACATTCCCACCCACAGTGTATGAGAGGTTCCCCTTTCACTACATCCTCACCAGCATTCATTATTGCCTGTCTTTTGGATAAAAGCCATTTGAACTGTGGTGAGATGATATCTCATTGCAGTTTCGATTTGCAACTCCCTGATGATCAATAATGTTGAGCACATTTTCACATACCTGACTGTCATTCATATTTGAGAAATAGCTATTCGGATCTTTTCACTATTTTTAATGGGATTATTAGATTGTTTTCCTATTGAGTTGCTTGAGCACCTTATGTATTCTGGTTATTAATTCCTTCTCAGATAGAAAACTTGAAAATATTTTCTCCTATTATGTGAGTTGTCCTATGTTTTTGATACTGTTATAAAAATCTTTTAATTTTATTGTCCAATTGTATAGAAATATAGATTTTTGTAGATTGACCTTATATACTAATACTTTGCTAAATTATTAGTTTAATAAAGTGTTTTAAAAATTTTTTGCAGATTCTTAGTACTTTCTACTTCTATGATCATATTTTCTGTAAATAAAGAGTACTTTATTTCTTCTTCTATCTGTCCTTTTAACCTTGCTTTATTGGATGGGCTAAAATCTTCAATGCAATGGTGAAAAGTAGTGGTGATATACTTTCCTCATTTTTGTTTTTAAGGGGACAGTGTTTAATGTTTCACCATGGCAGGTTGCTGGCCAAAGGTTTTTCATAGATGCCTTTTATCATACTGATAAAATTTACTTTTATTCTTAGATTTCTCAGGATTTTGTTTTTTAAAAATTATGAATATGTGCTTAATTTTGTCAAATGCTTTTTCTGCACCTATTGAGGTGATCATATAGATCATATATTATCCTTCCTTTTTCTGTTAATCAGTTAAATTACATTGGTTGATTTACAATTATTAAACCATCTTTGCATCCCTGGAATAAATCCTAGCTGCTTATGATGTATAAACTTTTTATGTAATTCTAGATTTAATTTATTAACAACTTGCTAAATATTTTTATTTCTATGTTCATGAGGGATAGAGGCCTAGAATTCTGTTTTCTTGTAATGCCTTTGCCAAATTT
The DNA here is from genome assembly GCF_029289425.2 of Pan paniscus. Taxonomy (NCBI): domain Eukaryota; kingdom Metazoa; phylum Chordata; class Mammalia; order Primates; family Hominidae; genus Pan; species Pan paniscus. The sequence continues at coordinate 32,191,428 of NC_073249.2, read as the reverse complement.
GGTTATGGTTATGCTTACCTATAAAATGTACTGTTTCATATTTTCCCCAAACATTTATGCATGAATACATTACTTCTTTCTTAAATGTTTCATAGAACTCATGTGAGTTTGGGTTTGGAGTTTTGTTTGTGTAAGGACCCCTATCATTTATTTGATTTCTTCAATAGTGCTGGTCTATTCAGAATTTGGTAAGTTGTATTTTCCCAAGGAATATGCCCATTTCATCTAGTTGTTGAATTTATTGACATTATTTATAATATTCCCTCATTATAATATCTGTAGGACCTATAGATATATTATTAATTTTGTTTCTGATAGTGAAATTAGTGTTTTTTTTCATGATCAGTCTTGCTAGGGGTTAATTTAATTATTTTTCTAATAAACCAGTTTTTCATTTTCTTTTTTTTAATTATTATTTTTTCATCTCTTTCCACTTTTATGGTTGTTATTTACTTATTTACTTCATTCTACTTACTTTGACTTTAATTTTCTCTTCTTTTTCTGTTTTTGTAATGTGAAAGCTTAGGTCATTAATTATAAACTTTTCTTCTTGTGTATTAGAAGCATTTAAAGCGTACATTTTCTTCTAATCACCTTTTTAGCTGCATGCTATATGTTGTTTATTTCAATTTTTAAAAATTCTGGTAAAATACACATAACAAAAACTGACCATCTTAATCATTTTATAATGTACAGTTTGATAATGTTGAGTACATTCACATTCTTGTACAACCAATCTCCAGAATTCTTCATCTCACAAAACTGAAACTCTATACTCATTAAATAACAACTGCCCATCACCCCTACCCCCAGCCCTTGGAAAGCATCATTCTACTTCCTGTCTCTGATTTTGACTACTTTAGCTACCTCATATAAGTAGAATCATATAATATTTGTCTTTTTGTGACAGGCTTATTTCAGTTAGCATAATGTCCTCAATGTTAATTCATGTTGTAGCATATATCAGAATTTCCTGCCTTTTTAAGACTGAGTAATATTCCATTATAGGTGTATACCCCATTTTGTTTATCTTTTCATTTGTTGATGAGCAGATATTAGGGTGTTTTCACTCATTGCAAATAATGCTAATATGAACACGAGTATATAACTATTTCTTTGAGACTCTGCTTTCAATTCTTTTGAGTGTATACCCAGAAGTGGAATAGCTGGGTTATATAGTAATTGTATTTTTAGTTTTTTGAGGAACCACTATACTGTTTTCCACAGCTGCTCTACTATTTTCCATTCCTGTCAAGAGTACACAAGGTTTCCAATTTCTCCATATCCTTGTCAACCCTTTTTTTTTGACAGAAGCCATAATAATGGATGTGTGGTGATATGTCATTGTGCATTCAATTCGCATTTACCATATGATTAGTAATGCTGAGCACCTTTTTATGTGTTTATTGGACATTGATCTATCTTCTTTGAGAAATAGCTATTCTTTTGTCCATTTTTAAATTTTGACTGTTCATTTTTTATTGTTGAATTACAGTTCCTTTATATATTCTGTATATTAACCCCTTATTGGATATGACTTGCAAATATTTTCTTGCATTCCATGAGTTGCCTTTTACACTGTTAATTGTGTCTTCTGATGCATAGACATTTTAAATTTTGACATAGTCAAATTTATCTACATTACTGTTATTTCTTGTGCTTTTAGTGTCATATCCAAAAAATCACTGCTGAATCTAATAAAATGAAGCTTTTTCCTTATGCTTTCTTAGAGGAATTTTATAGTTTTAGCTCATATGTTTAGGTCTTGGATCCATTTTGAGTTAATTTTTGTATGTGACGTAAAGCAAAAGTCCAGCTTCATTCTTTTGTATGTGGATATCCAGTTTTCCCAGCACTATTAAAAAGACTGTCCTTTGCCTGTTGAATGATATATTTTATATGTTTTAATGTGTCATATTTTTATTATTAGTTTCTTCTGGATATTTTCTAATTTCTTTCATGATGTTGTTTTTTAGGCAAAAGATATATTAATATATCACTATATTGTAAAGATATAATAAAGGTTAATAAAGATATAATGAAATCGCATTTTTTATACTTATTGTTTGCATGGTATAACTTTTCTCATTCTTTTATTCTTAATATATTTGTGTCTTTATATGAAAAGTGAGCTTCTTGTGCATAACCTGTAGCTGATTCTTACTGTTTTATCCAGCCTTGCAGCCTCTGCCTTTTAATTAGAGTGCATAGTCTATTTATATTTAATATGATAATTGATATGATTGTGTTAAGTTTATCATCTTACTATTTGCTTTTAAGTTATCTCAGTTGATTTTTCATCCTCTGTTTAGCTTTTCCTATCTTCTTTTGTGTTAATTGAATCATTCTTCATTTTCCATTTTAATTTCTTAACTGACTCTTTTTCTACATGCCATTGATATGGTTTGGCTATGTTCCCACCCAAATCTCATCTTGAATTGTAACTCCCACAATTCCCACATGTCATCGGAGGAACTCATTGGGAGGTGATTGAATTATGGGGGAGGGGGGAGTCTTTCCTGTGCTGTTTTCATAATAGTGAATAAGTCTCATGAGATCTGATGGTTTTAAAAAAGAGAAGTTCCCTGCACAATCTCTCTTTTTGCCTGCCACCATCCACATAAAATGTGACTTGCTCTTCCTTGCCTTTCACCATGATTGTGATGCTTCCCCAGCCACGTGGAACTGTAAGTCCAATTAAACTTCTTTCTTTTGTAAGTTGCCCAGTCTTGGGTATTTCTTTATCAGCAGCGTGAAAATGACTAATACTAAATTGGTACCAGGAGTTGGGTGCTGCTGAAAAGATAATCGAAAATGTGGAAGCAACTTTGGAACTGGGTAACAGGCAGAGGAGGGAACAGTTTGGAGGGCTCAGAAGAAGTCAGAAAAATGTGGGAACATTTGGAACATCCTGGAGACTTGCAGAATGGCTTTGACCAAAAGCCTGACAGTGGTATGGACAATAAGGTCCAGGCTGAGGTGGTCTCAGATAGAGATGAGGAACTTGTTGGGAACTGGAGCAAAGGTGACCCTTATTATGTTTTATCAAAGAGACTGGTGGCATTTTGCCCCCACCCTAGAGATTTGTGGAACTTTGAACTTGAGAGAGATGATTTATGGTTTCTGGTGGAAGAAATTTCTAAGCAGCAAAGCATTCAAGAAGTGACTTGGGTACTGTTAAAGGCATTCAGTTTTATAAGGGAAGCAGAGCATGAAAGTTTGGAAAGTTTGCAGCCTGACAAAGTGATAGAAAAGGAAATCCCATTTTTCTGAGGAGAAACTCAAGCTGACTGCAGAAATTTGCATAAGTAACAAGGAGCTGAATGTTAATCCCCAAGACAATGTCTCCAGGCCATGCCAGAGACATTGACGGCAGCCCCTCTCATCACAGGCCCAGAGGCTTAGGAGAAAAGATAGTTTCATGGGCCGGGTTCAGGGTCCCTCTGCTGTGTGCAGTCTAGGGATTTTGTGCACTGCACCCCAGCCACTCCTGCCATGGACAAAAGGGGCCAACACAAGACTCGAGCTGTGGCTTCAGAGGGTGCAAACCCCAAGCCTTGGCAGCTTCCACGTGGTGTTGAGCCTGCGAGTGCACAGAAGTGAAGAAGTGGGGTTTGGGAACTTCTGTCTAGATTTCATAGGATGTATGGAAATGCCTGGATGCCCAGGCAGAAGTTTGCTGCAGGGGTGGTGCCCTCATAGAGAACCTCTGCTAGGGAAGTGCAGGAGGAAAATGTGGGGTTGGAGCCCCCACACAGAGTCCCTACTGGGGCACCACTTAATGGAGCTGTGAGAAGAGGGCCATTGTCCTCCAGACCCCAGAATGGTAGATCCACCAACGGCTTGCACCATGTGTCTGGAAAAGCCGCAGACACTGATGCCAGCCTGTGAAAGCAACTGGGAGGAAGCCTGTACCCCACAAAGCAAGAGGGGCAGAGCTTCCCAAGACAGTGTAAATCCACCTCTTGCATCACCATAACCTGGATGTGAGACATGGAGTCAAAGGAGATCATTCTGGAGCTTTAATATTTGACTGCCTCACTGAATTTCTAACTTGCATGGGGCCCCTAGCCCCTTAGTTTTAGCCAATTTCTCGCATTTGAAATGGGTGCATTTACCCAATGCCTGTACCTCCATTGTATCTAGGAAGTAACTAACTTGCTTCTTGATTTTACAGGCTCATACGTGGAAAGGACTTGCCTTGTGTCGAATGAGACTTTGGACTATGGACTTTTGAGTTGATGAAATGAGTTAAGATTTTGGGGGACTGTTGAGAAGGCATGATTGGTTTTGAGTTGTGAGGACATGAGATTTGGGAGGGGCCAGGGGTGGCATGATATAGTTTGGCTGTGTCCCCACCCAAACCTCATCTTGAATTGTAACTCCCACAATTCCCATGTGTCATGGGAGGAACCTGGTGGGAGGTGATTGAATTATGGGGGCAGGTCTTTTCTACACTGTTCTCATGATAGTGAATTAGTCTCATGAGATCTGATGGTTTTAAGAAAGAGGAGTTCCCCTGCACAATCTCTCTCTCTTTGCCTGCCACCATCCACATAAGATGTGACTTGCTCCTCCTTGCCTTCCATGGCCACATGGAACTGTAAGTCCAATTAAACCTCTTTCTTTTGTAAAATGCTCAGTCTCAGGTAGGTCTCTATCAGCAGCTTGAAAATGGTCTAATACAGCCGTTATATTTGCGTTTTAGTGGTTACGCTAGGGATTATAATATGCATTCTTAATAAAAGAATAATACATTAGCTCATGTAAAATGTAAAAAGCTAACAACAGTAAAATTGCATTTCCTCTTATCCTTTCTAATACTGTTTTAATATATTTAACTCTATAATACAATGTTATTTTCTTTGCTTTAAACCATCAACTGCCTTTCAAAGACATTAAGAGAAGAAAAGGCCGGGTGTGGTGGCTAACACCTGTAATCTCAGCACTTTGGGAGGCCCAGGAGGGTGGATCATCTGAGGTCAGGAGTTCAAGACTATCCTGGCCAACGTGGCAAAACCCTGTCCCTACTAAGTAACAGAAAAATTAGCCAGGTGTGGTGGCGGGTGCCTGTGATCCCAGCTACTCGAGAGACTTGAGGCAGGGAGAATTGCTTGAACCCAGGAGGCAGAGGTTGTAGTGAGCTGAGATTGTGCCACTGCACTCCAGCTTGTGCAACAGAATGAGACTCCATCAAAAAAAAAAAAAAAAAGAAGAGAAGAAAACAGTCTTTTATATTTACCCACATACTTATCATTTCTAGTGTCCTTCATTTCTTCTGGTGTATCGAAGTTCTCATCTAGTGTTATTTCCATTCCTCTAAACAATTTTACCTGTGTATTTCTGTTAATGTACATCTGCTGGGGCTGAAGGTCCTCAACTTTTATTTCTTTGAAAATGTCTTTAGTTGACCTTTACTTTTTTTTTGAGACAGAGTCTTACTTGCTTTGTCCCCCAGGCTGGAGTGCAGTGACACAATCTTGGCTCACTGCAACCTCTGCTTCCCCGGTTCAAGTGATTCTCATGCCTCAGCCTCCCAAGTAAATGGGATTAGAGGTGCACGCCTCCATGCCAAGCTAATTTTTGTATTTTTAGTAGAGACAGGGTTTCACCATGTTGGCCAGGCTGGTCTCGAACTCTTGGCCTCAAGTGATCCACCTGCCTCAGCTTCCTAAAATGCTAGGATTACAGGCATGAGCCAATGCACCCAGCCAACCCTTACTTTTAATGTGTAGTTTTCACTGGATATAAAATTTTGTGTTGACAGCTTTTTTTATTTAAGCATTTTAAAGGTGTCATTCAATTGTTTCTGATAAATAGCAGCCCTCAGTAATATTATTGCCTATTCTATAAGAAATGTCTTTTATTGTCTGTCTTTTTTTAAGATTTTATCTTTTTCTTTGACTACCAGCATTCTGACTATGATGTATAAGTCAAGTGTGGTTCTCATTGTATTTACCCTGCTTAAGGTTTGCTGAGCAATGGGGTATGTGATTTAAAAAAAAAAGTTATTGTATATTTTTAAGGTATACAACATAAGGTTGTGAGATACATAAATACAGTATAAAATGGTTACTACAGTGAGGCAAATTGACATATCTATCATCTTATCTTACATAGTCACCTTTTAGTTTTGTGGTAAGAGCAGCTAAAATCTATTCATTTAGTAAGAATCGTGAATACAATATAATATCAGTAACTATAGTCCTCATGTTGCACGTTAAATATCTAGGCTTGTCCATCCTACATATCTACTACTTTGTATCCTTTGACCTACATCTCCCCATTCTCTCTCTCCTCCCACCTCTGCCATTGGTGATCACTCTTTTTTCTTTTGAGACAGAGTCTCGCACTGTCACCCAGGCTGGAGTTAAATGGCGCGATTTCGGCTCACTGCAAGCTCCGCCTCCCGGGTTCACTCCATTCTCCTGCCTCAGCCTCCAGAGTAGCGGGGACTACAGGCGCCCGCCACCACGCCCAGCTAATTTTTTGTATTTTTTGTAGAGACGGAGTTTCACCGTGTCAGCCAGGATGGTCTCGACCTCCTGACCTCGTGATCCGCCCGCCTCGGCCTCCCAAAGTGCTGGGATTACAGGCAGCAGCCACCATGCCCAGCCTGACATAGATATCTTTATGAAGTGGTAATTTCACTCTCTTTGGGTATATACCCAGAAGAGGCATTGTTGGGTCATATGGCAGTCCTATTTTAAGTTTCTTTAGCAACTTCCACACTTTTTTGTAACAGCTGCACGAATCTACACAATTGAATTCCTACCAACAGTGTACAAGAATCCCTTTTTTAAATAAATAAATAAATAAAATTGAGTCTGGCTCTGTCACCCAGGCTAGAGTGCAGAGGTATGATCTCGGCTCAGTGCAACCTCCACCTCCCAGGCTCAAGCCATCCTCCCACTTCAGCCTCCCAAGTAGCTGGTACTACAGGCATCCACCACCAAACCAGGCTAATTCTTGTATTTTTTGTAGAGACAGGTTTTGCCATGTTGCCCAGGCTGGTCTTGAACTCCTGAACTCAAGTGATCCTCCCACCTTGGCCTCCCAAAGTGCTAGGATTACAGGCATGGGCCTCTGTGCCTGGCCAAGAATTCCCTTTTCTCTATACCTTTGTCAACATTTGTTATCTCTTATCTTTTTGATAATAGCTGTCCTAACAGGTGTGAAGTGATATCTCATATTGCTTTTTTTGTTGTTGTTTTCTTGAGACAGAATCTTGCTCTGTCACCCAGGCTGGAGTGCAGTGGCACTATCTCGGTTTATTGTAGCCTGTGCCTCCCGGATTCCAGAGATTGTCCTGCCTCAGCCTCCTGGGTAGCTGGGATTACAGGCCCACACCACCATGCCCGGCTAATCTTTGTATTTGTAGTAGAGGTGGGGTTTCACCATGTTGGCCAGGCTGGTCTCGGTCTCCAGACCTCAGGTGATCTGCCTGCCTCAGCCTCCCAAAGTGCTAGTATTACAGGCATGAGCCACAACACCCAGCCTCATATTGGCTTTTATTTGCGTTTCCCTGATGATTGGTGATTTTGAGCACTTTTTCATATAATGTTGGCCATTTTTATGTCTTTTTTTGGAGAAATGTCTATTCAGGTCCTTTGCAGTTTTTTTTTAAATTGAATTATTTGTTTTTTTGGTATTGAGTCGTGTGTGTTTTTTAAATATAAATTTTGGATATTAACCCCTCATCAGACATGTAGTTTGCAAATATTTTCTTCCAATCTGTAGGTTGCCTTTTCATTTTAGTTGTTTCCTTTTCTGTGCAGAAGACTTTTAGTTTAATGTAGTCCCATTTATTTATTTTTGCTTTTGTAGCTTGAGTTTGGGTATGATAGCCAAAAAATTGTTGTCAAGGCTTATCTCAATGAGATTTTATTGAAGCATATAATTTAATATTTTTATTGAATTGGTATGATTTCAGCCATTATTTCTTCACATTTCTTGTCCTATCCCATTCACTCTCTAGTCACTCTCTACTCTTTCACTAAGACTCCAAGTACTCAAAATGCCGGCCTGATTGATACAACCTCATGGGTACTGGGGGGTTTGTTCATTTATTTTTAATGTATTTTTCTTGTCTTCTTTAGATTACATCATTTTGTTGTTTTATCTTCAAGCTTATTACTCCTTCATTTTGTAATTTTCTATTTGTTCTTCAGACCATACAGAGAAATGTTTTCTTTTAAGTTATTGTTTCTTTCAATTCTAGAATTTCCATTTGGTTCTTCACGGATTCCATTTCTTCTAGATTCCTCATCTGTTATTCATTATGACCACTTTTTCTTTGTTAGAATATGTCTTTGGTCATATTCTAACATTTTCTGTATATATCTTGTCTGCTAATTATAATATCTGGTTCATCTCAATATGAGAAGGTTTTTTTATTCCCTCTCAAACATGGCTTCATGTTTTTCTGCTTCTTTCCATATCTGGTAATTTTTATGGTATGCTGGACAGTGTAAATGATATGACTTATAGTCTAGATTATTTATTTTTCTTTAAAGAGATTGCATACTGTTCTGTGAGATCCTTTGTTCCTGTCAGGCTTTGTTACTTTTTGCGTGGGCAGGCCTCGTTCTGATGTGAACAAGTGCTATTCATGAGGCTCTCATTTCAGGCATGATCTTTACTACTAAACTGTGGTTTTTGGGGATTTCAGTGGAAAGCCCAGTGTGCTCAGTGAGGTCTTTTCACTCAGGCTTGATGAGATGCTTAATGTTTTTCACACAGCATGATCTCTGGTATTACTCTTCAGCTCTCAGACCCATAGGAAAAAGTCCCTATTAGGTTTCACAAAGCCTCTCTCTGGATGTATGTTTCTCAAAACTCACTCAGGAAGCTGCAGAGAATCCCTACCTAGACTTCTGGGATTCTCTCTGTGTGTAACTCTATTCTCTCTGGTACTTTGTCCTGAAAAATTCCAGCTTCTTTAAAAGCTTAGAATTCTAATGTCTGCCTCTTCTGCTCAGCTAGACCTCTGCTACTCTTGGGCTCTAACTCCCTTCACCATGACAGGTAAATGGTTCAGGCAGGAAGGCAAGAAAATCATGGGACTCATCTGGTGTGTTTTCATTCTCTTAAGGATCACAGTTCTGTTCTACTTATTGCTCAATGCCTGAAAATACATGTTTCATACATTTTGTCCAGTTTTATAGTTGTTTTTCAGTGGGAGGACAAGTCTAGTGTCAGTTACCATCCCATGGTGAAAAACAGAAGCCTCATTCTATTTTCCAAATAGATATCACACCATGATCTGGTTTTTATAGTTATTATGTAAAACCAATATGTATATTTGTAGGGAAAAACATCTTTTTCTTAATCAGTATTAATCAGTCTTCCCCAGACTCTGAAAAGTTTAGTCTGTTTGTGAGAGAACAGTGCCCAAAGAGTACAGTATTAGATTTTACAACTTCATCCAAAAGAAATAGTACTTATTTAATTAGACATAAATCTAAGGTCTTATGTGGTAGGATGATATCACAACATAAATTGTTAATAAATTTCCTTGGATAAGGAGTTAGATAGAAAACAATGAATTGAGGGCAGAGGAGACAGGAAAAATGTCAGATTATTATGTTTTAGCTAGCTGTAATAAATGTGTCCTTTTATTCCCCTAATATAAGGACAAAGCCCCAAATAAGTGAAGCTCTAAATAAAATGACAGCTTTTCAGACGTCTCTGCATTCCACTAGTGAAGTGAGGAAATCCAGAAGTGAATCCTGTTGTTTTCCAAAGTGTAGCTGACATTCCTTTAATATTAAAAAGTAAAATAAAAACAAAAACCCATTGTCAGGTGTGCCATCCAGGATGAACTGGTGACTTATTTGGAATGCTAGTTAAATTATTTGAAATGCCACAATTTCTGTGGCTTTCTTTTAGGTTTACATTCTTTATAGTTACAATTTCATGGCTCAATTACCAGACCAATTATAGTTTTCTCTTTTTATTTGTTCTGTTTTATTGTCACTCAGGACAGGAAAAAAGAATATTGGTGACAGTCATCTTATTTATGGAAGGCTTTCAACATTACTAATTAGAATGCTCTTCAGAAAGTTGACTTGCCAATGACACACTGTAAAAACTTTTTAGATTAGAATCTTCATAGCAATGGAAATATTTCCTACAAATGGAAATATACAAATGTGAGCTGACTTGCTGACAAGAGATCGCCTTTAGGAATAGGTCTTAGATCCATTGTTTCTTTTTTAAGATTTTCATCATTGACATGGAGAATGGAGCATACTTCTGGGTGTTACGAAAAAAGCAATTTAGGCCAGGCACGGTGGCTCACATCTGTAATCCCAGCACTTTGGGAGGCTGAGGCGGGTGGATCACGAGGTCAGGAGATCATGACCATCCTGGCTAACACGGTGAAACCCCGTCTGTACTAAAAAAATACACAAAAAATTAGCTGGGCATGGTGGCAGGCGCCTGTATTCCCAGCTACTCGGGAGGATGAGGCAGGAGAATGGTGTGAACCCAGGAGGTGGAGCTTGCAGTGAGCCGAGATTGGGCCACTGCACTCCAGCCTGGGTGACAGAGCAAGACTCTGTCTCAAAAAAAAAAAAAAAGCAATTTAAAAATCAAATTACATGGGTTCTTAACGCATAAAGTATGCCAATTCAAACACCAGGGTTTTAAAAATACTGTTTCAGGCTGAGCACGGTGGCTCACACTTGTAATCCCAGCACTTTGAAAGGCTGAGATGGGTGGATTACTTGAGGTCAGGAGTTCGAGACCAGCCAGGCCAACATGGTCAAACCCCATCTCTACTAAAAATACAGCAATTAGCTGGACATGGTGGCAAGGGCCTGTAATCCCAGCTACTCGGGAGGCTGAGGCAGGAGAATCACTTGAACCTGAGAGACGGGGGTTGCAGTGAGCAGAGATCACACTATTGCACTCCAGCCTGAATGAGAGAGAACGGCTCCATCTCAAATAATAATAATAATAGTAAAAATAAAAAATAAAAATACTGTTTCAATGTTTGAATTAGATTTCACTATGGTTAATCATCTTGAATTTGTTCTGAAAAAGATATAAAATGTAAAAGCATATATCATAGTCCATCCAGTGATCATGGGCAGGTATAGCATGAGAGAATTAAGAGCCAGGTGCCATAACATTGAGAACACGTGCAATAGTAGCGTAAAAAGAGGAAGGTATCCACACAGGGCTGGAAAGAGAATAATCATTCTCAATACCAAGCTAATTTTGAAACTATGACTTTTTATGAGTTGAGAAAAACAGGGAATAAATTCACATTTGAAAGTCTGTTCAGAATGTTGTCTTTATGTTTTTAGAGATACTGGGCATTGTCTGAGAAGTCATTTATATTTAAAAGTGTGTCTAGTAGTTGTTATCCTATTCATATTTTTTCCTAAAGCATGGACTACTTGAATTTTTCACCTGTAAATTTAGTCCTGCCTGTAGCTCTTAGGACAATATACCAATGTCTGAATGTCCCATCCCTTAAAAGGGAGAAAAGTCAGATAAAGTTCCAGATTGAGGATTGCCTCATGATGGACTGGCCATGGCAAGAATATCAAGGTGATAAAGAAGTAAGGAGAGCCAAGGGGTAAGTACTAGCCTGGGAAAGGAGGTTGAAATGTGGAGGGAGAGGAAGAAGATCATAAAAAAAGTTGATGTAAGAGATAGGCCCTGGGGAGATTAAATGCCAAGAAGATCTGAGGAGGTCTTTGACTATTGCCTCATCACGTTTATGGTTACACGGCAATCCGATGGGTATGTTGGGCTGGCTTAAAATCAAGAAGGATAGTGTCTGAGATTCACCATCATCAGTCTTGCTGCTAAGTCTAGCTCTGATCTCTGATTCTCCTGGTCAAATAATTGGGCAACTGTCTTCTTTCTGACTTCAGCACTGCCTCTCAGTTTTAGTTTGAATCTGGGAACTTACTACCACAGACTTTTCTCCTACCACTTACCATTCTTTTTTTAAAATATTTTATTTTATTTTAAGGTCTGGGATACACGTCCAGGATGTGCAGGTTAGAGAGGTAAAAGTGTGCCATGGTGGTTTGCTGCACATATCAACCCTAGGTATTAAGCCCCACATGTATTAGCTATTTATCTTGATGCTCTGTCTCCCCATGACCCCCCAAAAGGCCCTAATGCATGTTGTTCTCCCCCTCCTGCCCCGTGTCCATGTGTTCTCATTGTTCAGCTCCCACTTATGAGTGAGAACATGTGGTGTTTGGTTTTCTGTTCCTGTGTTAGTTTGCTGTGGATAATGGCTTCCAGCTTCATCCATGGCCCTATAAAGGGCATAATCTCATTCCTTTTTATGGCTGCATAGTATTCCGTGGTGTATATATACCACATTTTCTTTATTCAGTCTATCATTGATGGGCATTTGGGTTGATTCCATGTCTTTGCTATTGTCAATAGTGCTGCAATAAACATACACGTACATGTATCTTTATAATAGAATGATTTCTATTCCTTTGGGTATATACTCAGTAATGAGATTGCTGGATCAAATGGTATTTCTGGTTCTAGATCCTTGAGAAAAGGCCACACTGTCTTCCACAACAGCTGTGTAGTACAGTTTGAAGTCAGGTAGCATGATGTATCCAGCTTTGTTCTTTTTGCTTAGGATTGTCTTGGCTATATGGGCTCTTTTTTGGTTCTACAAGAATTTTAAAGTAGTTTTTTTTCTAATTCTGTGAAGAATGTCAATGGTACTTTAATGGGAATACCATTGAATCTATAAATTACTTTGGGCAGTGTGGCCATTTTCACAATATTGATTCTTCCTATCCATGGGCATGGAATTTTTTTCCATTTGTTTGTGTCCTCTCTTATTTCCTTGAACAGTGGTTTATAGTTCTCCTTGAAGAGGTCCTTCACATTCCTTGTTAGCTCTATTCCTAGGTATTTTATTCTCCTCGTAGCAATTGTGAATGGGAGTTCATTCATGATTTGGCTCTCTGTCTATTGTTGGTGTATAGGAATGCTTGTGATTTTCACACATTCATTTTGTATCCTGAGACTTTGCTGAAGTTGCTTATCAGCTTAAGGAGCTTTTGGGCTGAGATGATGGGGTTTTCTAAATATAGGATCATGTCATTTACAAACAGAGACAATTTGACTTCCTTTCTTCTTATTTGAATGCCATTTATTCCTTTCTCTTGCCTGATTGCCCTGGCCAGAACGTCCAATACTAGGTCAAATAGTAGTGGTGAGAGAGGGCATCCTTATCTTGTGCTGGTTTTCACAGGGAATGCTACCAGCTTTTGCTCATTCTGTATCATATTGGCTGTGGGTTTGTCATAAATGGCTGTTATTATTTTGAGGTATGTTCCATCAATACCCAGTTTACTGAGTTTACATGTTAAAATACCTATTTTTTTTTAACATGAAGGGATGTTGAATTTTATTTAAGGCCTTTTTTGTTGTTGTTTGTATCTATTGAGATAATCACATGGTTTTTGTGTATATTTCTACTCTCTTTAGTCCTGCCTAGTCTTCCCATTGCTATCTTTTATTTGTCTGATCTTCCTAGGTTAGATAGTTTCCTGAGCCTGGGTTTGTCATCCATATTCACACCCTTCAGACATAGTAGCCTTCCTGCCTAAAAAGGACACTTTTGGATGGTCTCTCTGAGGAATACAAATTAGAGCAGAGTAGGTGCCCACCTACTGATGTGGATTCTGGGTAGCAGGAAGGTGCTATTGCCTTCCTGAAATCTTTTTTACATAATCAGTAATTGAATGCCTAGAAACTCAGGAGCCAGGCACTTATCCATTAAATTATAAATTCCTGTGAGAACATTAATTATTATAAGGCCTTTGTTACCTTGGTTGGAATGGGGCACCTGAGAAAGAAATTTTCATAGAGGAGAGGAGGAAAGGAAATAACTATACTGGCTACCTAATGTCAATATTCTGAAGGAAATTATGAAAGCCCAGAAGACAATATTATTATTTTGCCTATGCCTGGACTTGAGTGTTCTAGTTGATTTGTCTAAAGCAATTGACTACAGGCAATCAAGCAATAGACAAAAAATTGAGCCTTATATTCTATAGGCATAATCTCATACAATGCTGTGAATAATAACATAAATCCCTTATTCTCCATTAGCTAATTGTTCTGAAATCATTATTGAAGATATTTCCTGGCCCACCACCCTCCACCATCGTCGCCCTACTCCACCCCACCTCTGTGTTCATTTATTACACACCTATTGGGACTGTTGGCTGCTGTTGTGGTGCAGCAATGCAAGCTGTGCTTCAGTGTTTAATTTTAATTTCCACTTCTGCTTTCATCACAGCCCTTGAAGACTAGAAGGCAAAGAGACTAGGGAAGAATCAATTTTAAGATAATAGACTGAAAAATCAAAACAAATGATCATAGTGGAAGTCAGAGAGTTTTAGTCCATTTGCCAGATAAATATTTTGGGAAGCCTTTCATGGAAAAAATTGGAGGTAAATTTTGTTGATGGTGGGTATTTTAAATCAATAGAATAGCCTACTTCTAGGTTTTACATAACTATCTACTTCTAGCCATTACAATCCTGTGAGAATGAAATACTTCTGGTACTTCAAAAGCATCATATACTCTCTCATCTCATCACCGTTATTTTGCATGCTTTATTTTCTGTAGCTCCCCTGCTTGTAACACTTTAGCCTCTCTCTACTTCTTCCCATTTTACCCATCAATTATCTTAATACTTCATATCAAATCATAGTTGTCAGTGTCAATAAAGAGTTTTCCTTGTACTCTTAAGGCTGAATTAGGATTCCTTCATATGTCCCCATAACACCCTATTCTTGCACCTAAGATAGCATGTGCACAGTGAAATGTTGCCACCTTTTCATTTGCTCAATTCTCCAACGAGACTATGAACATTTTTTATGGCTGTTTCTGTATCTGGTTTACCATAAGAGCCCTTCTGCCAAACACCATGCTTGCAACATAGTAGGGGTCCAAAAATATTTGAACCACCTCTGCCATGTTGGATGTCTATAACCAAATCTCTTTTCTAGCCCTTGTGACAATCTTAGAAATGAAAGAACAGCATTTACAAAATTTTGCTGTAATTTCCAAATAAATGCTTGTTATAACTTTCATTTTCCCCCAGGATATTAAGAAACTATAGCAAGTCAACAGAAAGAGAACATTATTATGGGAATAGTGGACTTGGGGCTGGGGAGTGTTATTGTTTTCACCTCCAAAGGAGTGTAGCAAATTCAGTTCTTTCAGAGGGTCGTTATCCAAAGGATCAAATCTGGTGCAAGGGTTGGCATCAGGAGTCTGTAATGAGTATGATTCCAAAATCATTGTTGTAGGGAATTCTATTAGATTCTTAGAAAGTAGCAAGGTCTACTTTCTAAGAGAGAATAATAAAGTGGAAACTAGTTAGAGGACCAGGTCTTTAGGCAAGTGTGCTGAGGTTCAGGGCAGGAATATTAAGAAACTTGAACACAACCCAAAAACTGATATAAATAAAAGTGGCATACGTCCACACAATGACTGTTAGGGGTGGAAGCTGCAGCTTTGTCAGCATGTGGACATTCAGGGTCTCACCTTGGCACATTGGACACCATTCAAAAGGCAGTGGCCAAATGTGGATCTCCATGGGTACACTCAGGAAAGGATGAACAGAACCTTATTTTGTAAGAACTACTATAGCAAGGCCTTTAGCAAAAATTTTTTTCTCATAAGTTCTAAGATTGCACCCAATTTGAATTCTAATTTTAATTACTTTGCAACAAGTAAGCTTTTACCAGTGTATACACCAAGGGAGGTTTGGGACACTTTCAGAACAACACGGGGTATTAAATTGGAATGAAATAATTTTCTTAGCCATCTAAAAATCAGGCCAGTTTTAAACCATCAACTCTTGGGTTGTTCATTATCCAATGTGCTCCATAGATATAAAATGACACACTAAAATTGACGTAAAATCCTTGGCCAAGATGATTGGGCCAAGTTCACAAAATTGTTGAGCCATTTTGCTTTACAGAGTTCTTTTTAAAATCAGAGTTGGACAGCTAAATGCTTTCTATACTATCAACGGTAATAGAAGGCCTAGTGTGAGAGGGTTATAAATGCACATCCCTACCACTGGATCTTTATATTGTTTTATAATGATCTATTTCTGTGTCTGACTTCCTAGTGGATTGTGAGTTCCTCAAGAAACCAACTTTGCATTTTCAGATCACACATGGTGGCCCACACTCATTGTGGTATAGACTAATAGCTGTCCTCCAAAATCTGTCTTCCTTTGATCACGTAACTAGATTTTGGCTATCTGTGAGCAATTTGGTAGCATTCTTAGTCATGAGTGGATATGCCCTAACTTTGTGCTGTGGTCTCAAGACAGAAAATCCAAATTATATCCATTGTATTGTAAGCAAATGACTGCAACAAAATCTGGCAAATTCTCGTTGACTTGGATAAATATGGTGTCACTATAAACCCAGTTGAGCTATAATCATGTATGAATGTATTTAAAGATGTTTTTCTCCAGTAGCTTACAAGAATAAATGTTGAAATACAGATTTTTAACACGTATTTTTCTGAGCTTATTTTCCTAATAGGAAACAATGTCTCCAGAAGGGTTATGATGTAAAAATATGTGGCCTTTAACAACAGACTTTTATGTGTAAAAAGTCTGCCTTTCTCTTATGAAAGATCATAGTAGAGTGTGTTATCTCCAGGTAAATATGTTTTGTAGTCCTTTTCCCCATCTTGCTCTGCCCCTTTTCCTTATGTATGGTATGTCTCCTTCCAGAAATAAATTGCTGGTTCAGATTCTTTCTCTTAAAAATTCAACTCAATATTCATTTCTTGTAGTAAGGTTAGTCTCGTCTAGGAAGAGCATATTCATCAGTATAAATCACGTTTGATCTTTCCAATCTTTCCATTTATTCTGAGAGTCTTCTAGACCTTGAGTGAATATAATGGTCCTTGTGACAAAATGAGTTTGTTTGAAAAGTGGACAAATATTGTGCAAACCAGCAGGAAGCATTCCCTGTGTGAAAAATATCTGATTCAAGGATTGAAACAAATGATGACATTAATGTAAAAGTCTATTTTTCTTCAGGCAAAACAATTAACTTCAGTAACAAACATTTATTGAGTTGACATGGGTTCAAAAATAATGACAATAATAAAAAAGTTTTTATTTAGTCTCAAATCAATGATATTAATTTAATTGTTTCTAAACCCATTATTGCTGAATTCAATACTTTTTAAAAATTAACTTCATCATTTTAAAGTCATAAATAAATTTTCTGTGTTTTAAGTAATAAATAAAGCTTCTGTACTTTGGTGGGTCATGCCTCTTAATTTGCAAATGATCAATTTTCTGCTTTTTGATTATAGCTTATATCCAGGGTTAAATTACATTGCAACAAATTACATTGCAATGAAAGCTTTCTTTAGAGGCAGAGACTTTTAACTCTCATTGCCCCTACTTCAAATAATATTTGATGTTACAAAACCCTAATATAAGGAAAGTTTGATCCTTTGAGAGTTTTGTAAAAGTGGTTTACCTGAATTTATTTACAGTTTTTCTGAAAGCTATGATAAGAAGAGTTTTTGAGCTAAAACATGGTGCATATATGCAAAGGAATAAATTAAAGCCAAAGTCTGAAAATTATGAAACAGTTAGACTTGTGGTTTACATAGATTAAATATAGATAAAAGATCAAACATATTTAATCTCTTTATTTTCATCTGGATTTTTGTTTTGTGAATAAATAGGCATAAAGGGAATGTTTAGATATGTTACTGTTTGTGAGATCTACAATTATCTTCAACTACCATCCAATGTTTCTAGTGCCCCAGCCCTGATGAAAATTGCTTCTTATATTTAGTAACAAGAGTACTGAATGATTAAATATCTCCATGCCTCTTCTCTTATAGTTTTCCATAATGGGTTATGTGATCAGACATCCATGTGTACAGGCTGTATGAATAATTTGTTGATAATAGTAGTGAAAGATAACTTTTTGTTATTACAAGATAATTTAATAAAACAAAGAGTTATTAGCAGTAATGAAAAATAATTTTTTCAATAGACCTATTTATATTACTTGTGCTTGTTAGAAAGCACAAAATTATAATCCTAATGTTAATCAGTAATCAAGTTGATGAAAATGCTGGTATTTAGCATGGATTCCATTTCCTATTTATTTATTTATTTATTTGAGATGGAGTTTCACTCTTGTTGCCCGGCTGGAGTGCAATGGCGCAATCTCAGCTCACTCCAACCTCCACCTCCCGGGTTCAAACGATTCTCCTGTCTCAGCCTCCCAGGTATCTGGGATTACAGGGGCCTGCCACCATGCCCGGCTAATTTTTTTTTTTTTTTCCAGTAGAGACGGGGTTTCACTATGTTGGTTGGGATGACCTCAAGCTCCTGAACTCAGGTGATCCACCTGCCTCAGCCTCCCACAGTGCTGGGATTACAGGCATGAGCCAACATACCCGGCCAAAATTCACCATTTCTAATGTAGACCATACAGCCACTAGCAAATCATGGTGAGGGAGGTTGACAAAGTAAATACTTGATAGTCCATTTTTTCCAAAGAAATAGGAAGCAGAGGAATTAGTTGGAGATGTGTTATAAGGCTTGAGGAGACTGAGAGCATTGTGGAGTAATCTCTGAAGAAAATAGGAGAAAAGCCTGGTCAAGGGCAAGAAACAAATTCAATTATGTTTTGAGCCCACCTAATGTTGGAAGAGCATATATTTAAATGGAACCTTGAAATGCCATAAATATTTAAATACCTAATATGTGCTTCATTGTTCTAGGCACAAGGGATACAGCCAATATTTTATGTAGTTCATCTTCTGGAGGGATAGCAATCATGGCATTTTCTCTGGTGTAAGAAATAAAGAAGGCCGGTTGTTTAATTGCTCCAGATTGAAAAAAAATGAGAAGCAAATATGGAAGAAAGGCAAAAGTTTCATTCATTTCATAACAAGAAATATTTACTGAGCACCATAAGATCCCAAATATTTTGACAGGAGTCAAGAATTGAACAAATAAAGTCTCTCTTCTAGGAGAGCTTGTAGTTTACTGGGAAAGACAGAAATGATAGCAGATCTCATCACAAGCATGCGGTCAGTACCATGATGGTTATAACAGCAGAGTGTGAGGGGCAGAGGCCCTTATCTGAGAATGGGAAAGTGCCAGTGGATGATGCCTAAGTATGGGGATGTCAATGCCAAATCTTCAGACAGTATGGCAACCTTCTATAAGTTCCCAGGACATAAAACAGCTGAGTGGAATGCTTGCAGAGAACTCTACGAGAGTTGATCCTCTTTCTGCACAGAGGATGAGGCAGGACAGGCCTGGTGATGAGTCTGGGGGTTACTGAGGAGATCAAATAAGGCCTTGGAGGTGAGCACAGGTAAAAAGTTAGACAAGGTGATCAATTACACGATCCAAGCTGGGAAGCAAAGGCCTTGAAGCTAGAAGAGCTCTGATAGACTGGAAAACATTTAGAGGATCAAAGACCTGGTCTCTCCACAGGGTAGAGAGAAAGAGCAGTGAGAGCTTCCCGGAGAGTATGGGATAGCCTGAGAGCGAAATGCCTGAATTTAAAGAGCCTAACAAGGACTTACACTATGGGAGAAGTTCCAGAATGTCTCCAGGTTCAAGGGGCTTCAAGGGGCTGGAAGTGAGAATCATTGAAGCCAAGGAAGTCTAAGAACTTACGTATTGGCTGTATCATTAGCATGCATTTTGTAATTTCTTGGAATGTGTCAGGAAGTGGACTCAATAGGAAAATTGTAAGTTGGAGAATGGACTAGCCAATGACTATGAGGCAATTACCTGAAGCCAATTTATTATACTTTTATGAGGGAAGGATGGTTGGCTTAGCTAGATGCCACGGACTTTAAAAGCAAAGGATTTTTCTGTGACAGTTTCTGTGTGGCACACAGGACCCCAAAGCACCTCCAGGCCCTTGGGATTCTGCTGAGTACCTCCTGGTCCCCAGAGAAAGGTACACACCTGAAGCCCTAACAGATAACTCGGTTAAGGCCTTCATCCTCTTCAGTCTTATCTGGGTGTTTGGTGTGTCTTCATAAACATGAGAAGGACAAGTCAATGACTTAAGTGTGCACACTAAACCAGTGCTTGATCTAGGACCAGAATGAAAAGATTTTTGCCTGAACTTTGTTACACTAGACTTCACTGTTTTTTTTTTTTTAATAGATGTCTTGTTCAGACACTGTTTTTCAATAACAAATTGATTTCAATACAAAAGTACTGGTGAAAATTACTTTCTTAGGAATGTAATTATGCATCTTAATGAAGCCTTGCTGATAAGTGAAAGCATCCTCTTAGCCCTGGGATTTTCTCTAGGCTTCTCACACTTATGTCATGATGCTGAGATAGTTTATAACGCTGAACATTACTACGGATTCCTAAATTTGATAAAGTTTATTTCAATACACAGAGATGGAATTTTGCTCACCGAAGAATTAAGCCATGTGTCCAGGACAAATTCTTCAGGGCCAAACATGTGGATCAAACCCAATAAAAATGTGCAACCTGATGCAGGTTTCTAGATATTGACTGCTTGTCTTTGTATAGATAAAGCATCTGGTTGATTGATTATTCATTTTAATTTGAATATTTTGATATCCTACAATTACAAGTTCTTTCTCAACCTCCCCAAATTTAATCTAGTCCTGCAATGTTGAGTTTCTGAGAACCATCTTGACTTATATCTTTCAGATAGCTTTCCCAGAACTTCTTATGCTTACTGGTGTGAATGGAAGGGATGCAATCATTTACTTGGAGGTTTTTTCTGTTATAATGTTGTTTTCATGGAAAGCATTTTTTGGCTTTAATATTAGCTCTGAACAGTTGCTCTTCTAGCAGTGTGATTTTTGCCTGACATGCATCATGTAACATCACTCATGCTATTAAACTTTATAGTTTTACATGCTTTTATTCTTGCAAAAATATTACAGCCGACATTACCATATTTTATCCTCAATACACCCTTTTGAGGCAGAACAAATGCTTTTATTCTCAGTTACTGATGAGGAAGCTGTTACACATAGAGATGAAGTAATTTTCTTCAGGTCTACAGAAGACATTGGCAGAACAGAGGCCAAAACCTGAGTCTTCAAGGAATAGAATAGGCAAGGAAATTGCTCTCCTATTTTATACAACAAAGGTAAAGATTTAGTTTACATAATCTTCTAATTCAAAAATTGGTTTATTTAATTAATTAATTTATTTATTTATTTTATTTTTTGAGACAGGGTCTTGCTGTCACCCAGGCTGGAGCGCAGTGGCACAATCACTGCTCACTGCAGCCTGGACCTGCGGGGCTCAAGTGATCCTCCCACCTCAGCCTCTCAAGCGGCTGAAACTATAGGCATGTGCCACCACACATGGCTAATATGCATACATACTTTTATGTATTAGCTAATATATAATATATTCATTATTAAGTATCAATAATAAATTAGTATTTAATATTAATACATCATTATATTAATATATTATTAATACTGTTGCTATAATATTAATAATCAAGATATAACATGTTAATTATTAAATAATAACAAATTAGAATTAATATTATATATCATATATTATATATAATACATATTATAAAATACAATATGCTTTATAATATAATTATAGATATTTTTTATATAATTATATATTTTATAATATACAAATATATATTTTATAATATCTTTTATTTTATAACATATTATATTTATCATATATTTATTACAAATATTATATTTTATATTATAAATCTTGAATTCAAGAGAGAAGATACATCTTCCTAAGCTATCTTTGTACTTAGAAGGGTAAAATTCTGTCCAAATGTATTTCTAAAATGAAGACAATAAAAGAAGACTTTACAGCCTGATACAGACTGAGACTGCCTCCAGTTCCCGTGGTGACTGTGCTGTATCAGTGTGTGGGGAGGATTTTTTGGTAGTGGACATCTATCAAAGGACCATAAAAAGTCAGCAACCTCCATATTTATTTTTAAATGCCAATTTTTAGATTTTGCTTCAAGAAACATAAAATATTCACATTTATACTCATTTTCCAGAAACTAGTATCTCCCTCTTTCGGTGATGCCTGAGAGAGTATTCACATAGATAGCTGTGATCACTGACAAATGGAACATTCATATTTTTTCTTCATGACCTATTTAATACATTCTCTCAATGATTATGCAGTGGAGTTACCACATATGTAGTTCGATCATCAAAGGTAAAGAAGAAGTAGTTTTTTGTTTGTTTGTTTTGTTATTGTTATTTTTTGAGACGGAGTCTCATTCTGTCCCCCAGGCTGGAATGTGTGGCCCAATCTCGGCTCACTGTAACCTCCGCCTCCAGGGTTCAAGCAATTATCCTGACTCGGCCTCCCGAGAAGCTGGGATTACAGGCATGCACCACCACGCTGCCTAATTTTTGTATTTTTAGTAGAGACGGGGTGTTACTATGTTGGCCAGGCTGTTCTCAAACTCCTGACCTCAGGTGATCCGCCTGCCTCGGCCTCCCAAAGTGCTGGGATTATAGGCGTGAGCCACCATGCCTGGCCAGGAAGAAGTAGTTTTTTAATAGCACCCTCTCTTAACCCCTAGCCCATGGGCAAAAGGAGACCATCCAAATGCAACAAAATTCCATTATTTTATTTTCATTTTTTTCCCCAAGCTTTCCCCTAAATTGCCATTCCTTGCCAGCTGTGGCACCTTTGATATTCCTCATTAAGAATCAACTTTATTGAACTGGAAATATCATCCTCTTATTATTTATTAATATAGTTTTAGAGGAATCCTCCCATTTTGGTTGGTAGCTGTTCAGTTGGGTTTAAATGTGATGCACTTGTTGGCTGTTGAGCCCCATGGGGACTGTGCTCAGACAGACTTACTCAGGCTTCCTTTGAACACAGAAATGAAAATCAATAAACAATTTGAACTTCTTCGAGGAGAATTTTTCTCCTCTAATGAATATACAAGCTTGGTTACAGCTTAATTCAAAGATTGAATTTAGTGAGTGTTTTTGCCTGCACCATACGCATGACAAACAGAAGTCTCAAATGACATGACCCACAGGGAGACTTACATTTAAAAAAATTCATCATACTCTCCCACCTTAAGCCCACATAAAAACAAGACAAGTCAACTGTAATAATATTTACTCGAATCAGAGACTTGAAAAATGGCCCAGCAAGTGTCCAGTGATAAAATGTGTGCTGTCTATACACAAAACGTTTTGAAAGCAAGACATATACAGACAAACAAAAAGAGTTCAACAAGCTCAAACAAGTGCATATTTTATCAGTTATGATTTTTTTGTTTTCAAGTAACAGAAAACTCAAATCTAGCTTTGGTTGAGTCTCCATCCAGAGGCTCGTGTGATGTTACATACGCTCCCTCCTTTTCTTCCTTCCGTTCATTCCTTGTTGGTGTCAACTTCATCCTTATTCTCCAGGTGAAAGCAAGGCATTTCACGTGACAGCGAAATGGCTTCCAAGGAACAGAGTGGAGATTTTCCCGTAATAGCTGAAAAAAACAAAGCCCAGTTCCTGCCTCTTGAAGAGGGTCCTGAATAGAGTCACACGCTCATTCCTATCTCTGTGGCAGGAGGGGTAGGATGTACTGATTCAATTAAGGCCACATCCTGACATCACATCCTGACGTTAAGAGTGGGATTCATAGCAGGGCACGGTGGCTCATGCCTGTAATCCCAGCACTTTGAGAGGCCGAGGGGGGTGGATCACAAGGTCAGGAGTTCGAGACCAGCCTGGCCAATATGGTAAAACCCCATCTGTACTAAATATACAAAAATTAGCCAGACGTGGTGGTAGGCACCTGTAGTCCCAGCTACTCAGGAGGCTGAGGCAGGAGAAAAGCTTGAGCCCAGGTGGCAGAGGTTGCAGTGAGCCGAGATTGCACCACTGTACTCCAGCCTGGGTGATAGAGCAAGACTCTGTCTCAAAAAAAAAAAAAAAAAAAAAAAAGAATGGGATTCATACCATCTCAAGGCAAGTATTGAGGTGTCCATCAGAAGTGATTTTTCAGAAGGAATTCAAGGTACTATTTTACCAGAAGACTGATGAGAAGATACTGTATGACCAAAACCACTGGTAGAGACAGGTAAAACAGGTTTGAGGAATGTTTATTGAATTAGTTCATGCTACTGCTAGAATCATCTTTTAAAAGTATGGTGATAAGTTGGCCTGTACCCATAATTTATCACCAGAAACTTATAATGTTAAGCACACAGGTTCATATCATTTTTAAAAACGTAAGAATAAAAATGCAACTGTATTAACACCAAGCCAATACTACAAATGAAATTAATGACTTTACTTACAAACAAGATCTATTACTAAATACCTATGAAAAACAAGATTTCATATGTCTTCTTATAAAGGATTCCAGAGCCATAGTTTCCTTTTTGTTTATAGTATCTTAACATGAAGTTTCTGATTTTTCTTCATGGTTTAGCAGTATACTCACTGGAGCCACGAAAGGGACAAGATGTTATGTTTTGTACTCCACCTCCTTCCCCATATTTTCCCCTGGTAAAAGAGAAGGGGTATGTAGAGAGAGGAGCCTGTTGAACTGACCTCTCTTTGTCCTGTGTAAATCAAGACAAAACATCCTTCTGCTGTTTTACAGCAAGGCCAGTTGAAAAAACCCACAAACAAGATAATTCAGTTGATTAATGATGGATGATGGTTTTGGGGTTTTACAGGTGGAAACAAACCCCATGTCTTCTTGACACTGGAGAAAATAGCAGTTCTTTATTCTAGTCCTGGATTCCTGCTTTGACTCTCATCTACCATCTGTAGCAATTTTAAAATATGTCCACAAATTCTTCAACACCCCTCCCTCTAAATGTTGGAACCTAATTCCCATCCCCTTGCATATGGGTTGGCCTTACTGACTCATCTTTAATAAGTAGACTATGACAAAAGTGATGGTCTGTCTGTCTTAGATCATACAAAGGATTGCACCTTCCTTCTTACTCTCTGTCCTTTGGGTCCTTCACTCGGAAGGAAGCCACCCACGGTATCATGAGGAGACTTAAGCAGCCACAAGAAAAGGTTCTTTTGTTAAAGAACAAAGCCCTTCTGCCTACAGCCAGCAAGAGACTGCGGCTTCCACCCTCCAGCCCTGTCAGTGCGCCATTTTGGAAGTGGATATTCAGCCCCAGGCAATCTTTCATTTGACTACAATCTCAGCCTATATCTGACTTCAACATTGTAAGAAACTCGTAACCAGAACCACTCAGCTAAGCTGCTGCCAGATTCATGGCTCTCGGAAAATGGGTGAGAAAATCAATGTTGTTTTAAGCCACTAAGTTTGGAGGTAATTTGTTACGTAGCAACAGACAACTAATTTAGTATTCAACCTCATTTCCCATTGCTCTTCAAGATGCAAACTCTCCTGACATGTATAAACCAATACATTAGTCAATCAGCCAACTAAGTATGTGTTTACTACTCACTCTTGCTATGCCCAGCATAGTCTCACATTTTAACATCAGATCCTTCCCTATCTTATCTTCCCAGACTAATCCTATCTGAACTCATGTCTTCCTTCTTAAAATTCCTGATTTTCTAGTCAGTAACATACAGTTTAGCCCAAAATATTGCTTTAATTGGCTTTTATATGTTATATTTGGCCATCTTCCCAAAGGACAGGGGTATTCAGATTTTAAAATATTCCTAAATGCATTTTTGGACTCTGTAAGTCTTGATTAACTGAAGGAGAAAATTGGATCCTTGAAATTTCTAAATGTCTGTGTTTATTTTGGAGCAAGTGCTGTGTTGCAGCTCCAGGCAGGGAACAGTCTGTTTTGCCCACATTTACCTTCCTACTTTATCCTAGCCTAGAGCAGGGGTCAACAAACTTTTCCTGTAAAGAGCCAGAGAGTAAATATTTCAGCTTCGCCGTTCGTATGCAACTACTCGACTTTGCTATTATAGCACAAAAGAGGTGACAGACAATGAGTGAATGAATGGATGTGGCTGCGTTCCAATAAAACTGTATATACAAATACAAGTGTCAGGCCAATTTTGGCCCACCTTCTATGATGGTATATCTCAACATTCCTGCATCAAAAGAATAATCTGCAAAGATTTTAAAATAAACACACTCACCAGCAAATGTGTTTTAAAAAACACCTCTGAAAATCCTTATAATCTGACAAACTGGGAAAACAATGAACCCTACTGTGTCCTCGCACTAGGGGTACTTCACAGAGATGTGAGGCAGGAATCAAAAATCACATTTCTTGATAGCTAGGATTTCTGTGATTTCATAGGGCCACATGCCTCATCTAAGGACTGACTATTAGGTTTCTCAGAATACACAGCTATGTTTTTCTTATGTCAGGGAAGACCAACAATGGATAAAGTCATCACTTCTCCATTTCATTAAGGAAAAATTAATGAAGAGCCAAGAAAAGCCCAAGAAAAGTTTTGGATTTTCCACTTGGATCTCTCACTTTAAAGAATGCAGTCACACTAATTACTGTTCTTCATGATGTATAATTTTCTGAAAAAGATAATCTCTTTGAAAAATTAAGATTTTGAAAATTTAGAATCCAACTACATGACATGAAACCATGTGTAGAGCAGAAACACTTAAATCTGACCAGAGACAGCTGTTATCTGCAGTGATAGGCTAGGATTTCAAATGTGAGATTTATCTATTAAAAATAAAATTACAACTGTAATTTTTGAAGGGGTTTTCTATATGCATTCTAGGCCTGTCCTAGTCCAATTTAGCTAGTTATATAGTATTTTAGGTAAGACTGCCTCTCCTTTTCTTTTTGCATGAGTGATTTTGTTTAATAATTTCAGTAAACTCAATCAAAGAAGAAAACATATCCTATTAATTGGCCATAATTCTCCCACATAAATCTTTGGGTATAACTATCATAGATGTAGATGTGTATAGAGCCTGGTTTAATTTCTTAACCTCAATGATATTAACATTTTCGACTAGAACGTTTTTTATTGTAGAGGGGGCTGTCCTGTGCATGGCAGGGTGCTTGGCAGCATCCCCTAGCCTCCACCTGCTAGATTCTTGTAGCACCCTCAAGTTGTGACAATCAGAAACACCTCCAGATACTGCCAAATATCTCTGGGGTGAAAGGTGGGTGGGGGAGGCATAATCACCCCAGTTAAAAAATCACTGATGTAGACAGTGTGTGTATATATATATATATATATATATATATATATATATATATATACCCTAAGAAAAGCCGAGAATAGAGACCGTTTTCCAGTCATCTTATGTTAAGCTACTGCCCTCAAATATTTTCCTGAAATAGATAAGCAAAAGAAGAGCTCGTTCAAGCTATAATTATTCAGGCAATTGACTCAATTCTCCTCTTTACTTTACATGTGAGAGCACCAACAGTGATACTTAGCTCTCCTGGGCAAACTGTGCAGGGTGTCAATGCTTCAGGAATACCTGAGAACCATCATTTGTGGGATCCCTCAGTAATGATTTTATAACACCTAGATGCTAGAAGAAACATTTGCACACGCTGACCCAGGCTCACTGCATTTTAACAAGTCTGCACCCAGAGAATTCAAGAGGGTATGAGCAAGAACTAGGCAGCATGCACCATCTGGTGTTTCAAAAAATGTATACCATAAGCCCAATTAAGAACTTATATTTAGACTATTTATGAATTGGCTTATTTTGAATGAAATAGGAGAAGCCTAACCTAAAAATAAATGAGCTGGCTCAGAATTTTCTCTTAAATTGAATTCCCTAATATATTATTTCATGATAATGGGATTTTATAGAATTCAACCTAAGACATGTTATGGGCTGAATTGCATTTTCCCCAAATTTGTATGTTGAAGTCCTAAAGCTCAGTACCTCAGAATGTAATCATATTTGAAGATGATGTCTTTATTTATTTTTCTTTTCTTGTTTTTTTGTTTGTTTGTTTGTTTGTTTTTGAGACAGAGTCTCATTCTGTTGCCCAGGCTGGAGTGCAATGGTGTGATCTCAGCTCACTGCAACCTCCATCTCCCAGATTCAAACAATTCTCCTGCCTCAGCCTCCGAAGTAGCTGGGATTACAGGAGCCCACCACCATGCCCAGCTAATTTTTGTATTATTAGTAGAAACAGAGTTTCACCATGTTGGCCAGACTGGTCTCAAACTCCTGACCTCAGGTGATCCACCCGCCTTGGCTTCCCAAAGTGCTGGGATTATAGGCATGAGCTACCACACCTGGCCTGAAAATGATATCTTTTTTTTTTTTTTTTTTTTTTTTGAGACAGAATCTTGCTCTGTCACCCAGGCTGGAGTGCAGTGGTGCAATCCCAGCTCACTGCAACCTCCATCTACCAGGTTCAAGCAATTCTCCTGCCTCAGCCTACTAAGTAGCTGGGATTACAGGCACCAACCACCACGCCCGGCTAATTTTTTTGTATTATTAGTAGAGACAGGGTTTCGCCATGTTGCAGGCGGGTCTCAAACTTCTGACCTCAGGTGATCTGCCCACCTCAGCCTCCCAAAGTGTTGGGATTACAGGCATGAGCCACCATGCCCAGCTGAAGATGATGTCTTTAAAGTCATAATTAACTTAAATGAAGTCTTTAATCCAGTGATACTGGTATCCTTGTAAGAAGAAGAGATTTGGGCACAGACATACACAAACTCAGAGAAGAGACCATGTGAGAACACAATGAGAAAATGGTCATCTGCAACTAAAGAGAGAGACCTCAGAAGAAACCAAACCTGCTGACATCTTGATCTTAGACTTCTAGCCTCCAGAAGTGTGAGAAACAAACTTTTGTTGTTTAAACTCCCAAGTCTGTAGGATTTTGTTATGGCAGCCCTAGAAGACTAATACAGACAACATGCATAGCGTTTATCATGTAATAAGATCATAATAAATGTTCATAGTTACTGATTTTTTATTATTTCATCAATATTATTTTCAATTAATTTCTAAAATCATTTACTGAGTGTCTACTCCCAGATTCTTCGCTATATGCTTGGGGATACCAATGTATGTAAGACAGTGTCTACCCTGCAGTAGGAGAGAAAGGGAAGCCAGTTTAGAATACAAGATATAAAATAGCTTACTTAAAAGACAAAATGAGGTATGTGCCATTGGAGAAATCTATCTTTACAACCTTTTAGTTGCAGTGTCAATGTCTAAAAATGGAAGAGTTTTTTTTTTTTTCATAATTTCTTTGATAGCAAAACCTGACCTAAACTGAACTCATTCAATGGCAAGATTTGGCCTTAAGCTATTGTCTTACTTGATCCCATTTAGTGTGAATATTTTTGTTTCTGTTTGATTGGCTGTTTCTTTGCTGCCCCCATGAAGTGGTGGCTCTATAGTAATCCATCACTCTGTCTGGCTTCCCCCACTTCCCTGTCTCACTTCCTTCACTCTCAATGCACTGAAATTTCACCTCCACAGTAAAGCATCAAAGGTTAATTCCTGTCCCAGTCTCTGTTTTCTAAAGGACCAGGTCAAAGATAATTGCTACAGTGTTTTAAAAAGTACACCTACAGGATGGGATTTTGAAGTGGAGCTCCCAGTGTGTGTGAAAGCAAGAGGCAGGCCAGTGTAGTTGGCCAGTAGGATGGAGTAATTCATGGCAATCAACAGCATCACAATGAATACAATCATGGTTAACTGAGATGAGGTGGAAGCAAGGAGAGGACTTTGGGAAATCAATTAGCTGAGGCACTTAAGGTAATGGGAGCAACTATAATTATGAGATTGGTGAGTGCAACATTTTGATGGAATTGGAAACTTGCAAAAAAAATAAAATAACAGGCTGAAAGTAGTTAGCTGTTAACATAAGACACACTCTAAAAGCCACAGAGTCTCTGTGGAAAATTCGAAAGAGACTCTTATCTCATGCAGCTGTGGGACAGATGATCAGAAAATCAGATCCATGGTTGAGTTGTAAAGTGGTAGAATTGCAGAAGACTAAATGCAAAGAGCCTGGAGGTGTCCTATGACAGGGCATTGCCTCTGACAGGGGAAAAGTGGGACTTGGAAACCTAGTATGAAAACATTTAGGACAAGCCTGGGACTCTTGAACCCGCAGATTCCTCTAACTGTCCTGACCAGCAGAAGCAGACTCTGTTTTACTGCTAAATAGCCTCCCCTTTCCTAAAGATCATGCGGCGACCACATAGGAAGTAGTTCCCTTGCAAGATGATGCCTGTTATCCTTAAGTTCCATCTGCCACACCCAATATTGCCTGTAGGTTGATAAATAGAGTCACCTCTCAGCATCCCAAGCAAGAAATTACGAGCTCTTCTCTTGGAAAAAACACTCTATGTGCCAAAGGAATTAGAGGAACACTTGTGAGAAGTGGATAAATATATCTTGAAGGTGTTAGATAAGAGAGGGGAGGGAAGAATGGAGGCTGGAGAGGAAAGAATTCATTGATATGGGAGCCTTCAACCATGGTTCAGTTCAATGTCTTGACAGGGACAACTAGCACTGGACCTAATGGTTTATCAAGATACTTCTTTGAAGACTTAACTCAAAGATGGCTTTCAGTAAATGAAATGGAGATGCCAAAACTTTCTTTGTTAACATGGAAGTAAGGCTGGCGTATCAGGGAAGTGAGAATGCTGGATAACTAGGTATGGCCTGAGAGCTTACCATCTCTGTTCTCTGAGAGGTTGTAAAGAACGCACCAGTTGTGGGGGATGGAAAGCACCAGCATTTTGGAAAAGCTCAGTGGTGACTTTCCCCAGAAGGCCAAGTTTGACAGTGAGAAATACTACCATAAAACTGAGCCCACTAATATCAGTGGTGTTAAATCATATCCTAGAATGGCAGAGACCAAGTGGCAACTGTTAATCATCAGAGACTACACACAGTTATGTACCATAAAGTTATCCAGGTCGGAGTGGCAATCAATGTGCCTGATCTGCAGGAACTATGGTAGTCCTAGGGGGAAAATGGGAAGGCAACCCACAAGGCTGTTGCTCAGTTATGTGACAACAAAATTGAGAGCTAAGAAAGCTGATGTCAGTCACCACAAAGGAAAATCCTGGTCTCTCACCAGTTTTCAAATCTAAGTCAGCTTCTTGATAGGGCTCATTGACTGAAGAGGAAGTCAGGTCTTCCAGGTGAAGGACCTCTTAGATGCCAGCACAAGTATATCCAGTAAATATTCTTTCAATCCTTTTTCCCCGTGGGATCTGCAGCCTCCTACGGTATACTCTGGATAAAGGGGAATTTCAGTATTTTTGAGGACTATTAGAAACGGTACTGAGCTGTTCTTAACCCCAGAGTAACTTCAGTGCCATTGCAGTTCTTTGGTTAGAGTGAGGACTCAATGGAAGCCAAGTGATAAATACAGATGTGGTCTGAGTTCCTTTCACAATTGGCACTTATAATCTCCCATTTCCATTTTGTGCTTTCCAAATGTTTAGTTGGGTTAATTATAATTAATAGGTATCAGAATTTTCATATTTATTCCCTGACATGGGAATAAGGGATATTATTATAGGAAAATGACCAAGTAGAAGTCCCTAAAAATGTCCTTCCCAACTCCCCACCCAAGTTAAGGTAGTAAATCAAAAGCAAAATAACATTCATAAAGCAATGAAAAACATCAGTAATGTCATTAAGAATAGAAAGCATGGTGGTTTCTCATCTATCCATTTAATTCACCTGTTTAGACTTTGCAAAATCTAGCGGATCTTAACATATGACAGTGAACATTTTTTTTTTTCTGAGACAGGATCTCACTTTGTTGCCCATGCTGGAGTACTGTGGTGCTATCAAAGCTTACTGCAGCCTTGAACTCCTGGGCTCAAGTGATCCTCTTGCCTCAGCCTCCCAATGTGCTGGGATTACAGGCATGAGCTACTATGCCCAGCTGATAGTGAACTTTTATAAGTGTAACTAGTTGGCTTGTAGACTCAGTTGCAACTGTTGTGGTGGATATAGTATTTTCTCTTAAGAAGATGAACACAACCTCTTGCACTTGGTATGTAGGTATTGATTGGACAAATCCTTTGTTCTCAAAACTCAGTAATACAGAAGATTAAAAAGCAATTTTCATTTACATGGCAAAGACAGGAATATACCTACATTATCTTATTCATGAGTCCTGTTAGTTCTCCTGCCCTTTGACATAATATAATCTACTGGGACCTCAATCATCTTGATTGATCGATCACCTGATATTGCATAAAATATCACACCAGCCTACTGTAATGATGATATCACACTAACTGGCCTCGAGAAGCAGGAAATGGTAAGTATGCTATAGCCCCAGTAAAATAAATAGCTGCATGCCAGACTATGGGAGAAAATCATCAAGATTCATAGACCTTCATTTGTGAAGATTTTTAGTTTAGTTGGACATGCTGGGATATCTTCTCTGGGATAAAGAACAAATTGTTGTACTTTGTTTCTTAAGAAAGAAGCTCTATATTTGTTAGACCCCTTTGGGTTTTGGAAGCAATATTATAT
Organism: Pan paniscus; assembly: GCF_029289425.2. NCBI lineage: Eukaryota > Metazoa > Chordata > Mammalia > Primates > Hominidae > Pan > Pan paniscus. Next base: position 32,158,939 of record NC_073249.2, on the reverse strand, counting down.
TGCATTTGGGAACACTAATGACCCATTTATGAAGTGACCCAGAAACTTTTTAGTTTTGAGTGAACTTCAGAACAAGAGGGATCTCTGTAGTGGGTCCCATGCTGTGGTGCAAGCTTTTCTGATTCTTGGGCCATATCAGCAAATCCTATGATGCTAGAACTTTCTATGATGGATAAGATTGCAGTATATCATCTCTAGCAAGCCCCTATAAAGCTCAGAACCTTAGGGTGCTAGCATAAGACTATGCTGTAATTGGCAAAGGATCACTCTACATTTGTAAAATAGCTTCTGCTTTACTATTTGGCCATAGTAGACACTAAGCATCTCACTACAGAGCCCAAATGACTCTACAACCTGAGTTAGCCATCATGAACTCATTATTACTAGATTCACCTAGTTATAAATTTGGGCAGAAAGAGCAGTTATTGATTATAGAATGGGAGTGATGTATTCAGGACAAAGCTCAAGCAGATCCAGAAAGCCACAAGTAAATTTTAAGAAGAGGAGCCCATACTACCTCATCACCTTCCTGGGCTGTTACCCAATGGCACTTCCCTCAATTCACATCATGACCTCATTGCAGGTAAGTGTGTGTGTATGTGAGGTGGGAGGTGGTGATATTCCTAAGCTAAGCAAGAGAAGAGAATGAGCATAGGCCTCATTTATAGATGGGTTGGCACAATGTTGGCAATCGCTAGAAATGGACCATTGCTGAATTACAGCCCCACCTAAGGATAGAAGTGAAAGGAAATCCTCCCCATAGGCAGAACTTTGAGAAATACATTTGGTCCTATACTTTGTATGGAGGGAGATGACATGAAGTTTGAAATACAGATATGCATTTATTCCTAGGCAGAAGCAAATAGTTTGCCCAATTGATCAGAGCCCTGGAAAGCATAATACTGTAAGATTAGGGGATAAGGAGTGTGGGGAAGAAGTACATAATTTAACATATGAAACTGGGCTCCAAACATGAAGATCCTTGTGTCTCAGGTGCATGGCTGCCAAAGAACATTCACTGCAGTAGAGATTCTCATTAACCTGCCGGAAGGAAAAAATAACATTCCCTAGGGATGTCAGATAGCCTTTCTCCACAGTCACCTTAGTGCAAGGGTCCTATGATCAGAATGGCTTGGTGGCAAGGATAGAGGCTATTCTGGGATCTGCATGGGCTTTCTTTCACCAAGATTGTTCTAGCTGCTGACACTGCTGAGTGCTGCTAGTGGCATACGGCACAATGGAGCCCCTTTTATGGTACCATTGGCTAACCAGCCACCGGTAGTGGGCCAATCAAGTAGATCTTTCTACCTCGAAAAGGCAGAGATTCATTGTTACTCAAATTGATACACAATATAATTATTGATTTTCCTTTCCTGCTGTTAGTTTTCTGCTATCAAAACACTTGTAGAATCTGAGGGCTTACAAAATGCCTTAGCCATCAACATGATAACCCATATACCATAACCTCAGACTAGAGGGCTGTTTTTATAACAAAAAGATGATAGTGGGCTTATAACCATGAGAGCCACTGGTTTTACCAGGTACCCCCTTGTCCAAAAGCAGTCAGCTTCTGACAGCTTAGCTAAGATGCAAGATGGGGGACATTGTGCAGGGTTGGGCTCTGTTTTCCATCATGCAGAATATTCATTAAGCCAAAGGATGATATATGGAATTATTTCTCTAATATTAGAATACATGGATTTGGGAAACAAAGTTGGAACAGCCGCTCTCACACCCAATGACTCACTTTTGGAATTTGTATTTCATGCACCTGCAGCCTAAGCCTCTACCAGGATAAAGTCCTGATTGTCAGAAATGGAACACTTCCTCCAGAGGAAACAGCAAGAATTCATTTGAACTGGAAGCTTTGACTAACACTTGGCCACTCTGGGCGTCTCATGCCAGCACATCAGCAGGAGTTGCTGGAATAATTGTAGCTGATTATCATGAAGAGCAATTGACCCTGATTACCATAAGAAGTTGGGCCTGCTACTACACAATGCAATTAGACAGGGAGAAGTATGTCTGGATCCCAGGGGAATCTTTTTTTTTTTAATTTCCAGGCCTAGTAATACTGTTAATGGACAATTACAGCAATTGCAACCCAATAAAGAAGGGCAACCGATGTCTCAGACTCCTTGGGGACAAAGGTCCAGGTTATCCCATCAGGCCTTAGGTTTTTCAGGATTTTGAGAAGGATTATTGCCATGAGAGGACTAAGAAACTGTCTGGGTTTATGATTGTCCTCTCAGGAAGAAATAAGAACGTCTTATTCACACACACACACGCACACGCACACACACACACATACACACACACACACGCACAAAGGAGACCTTATATTGAAGTATGCAGACTAGACATAAATTAGGAGGATGTGTGATTCACAGCATAACTGTATTAAGCATTTCTTATTTGCTCAGATTTTCTCAGCCTCATCTGCCTTCTAGAACCTCTGCTACTCGTTCTGCCAAAACCAACACTTTGACCTAAATCTGTGGTTCTGCAGCCTGAGCCCCACCAACCTCGCATCCAAGTTTCTGACTTCTCCTTCTACTTACAGATCTGATGAAATACCACACCACAAAATGAGGAATCTAGCTTCTCAAGTAGTTGTCAAAGGGGCCCAATTATATGCCCAGAAGTGCAAGGTACTTATCTACTTATGCGGTGAAATTTGACCAATGGGGAAAGGACATGAAAAAAAGTCAAGTAGATAAATTTCTTCTCTCTCCAAGGAAATTCTTATATGCATGTTTTTTCAATAGCCTATGGGAATATACCTTGTGCAGTCATTTAGTGGTATAATGGAACTGACTTTTGTAGGTTTTTAAGAGCCAATTATATACACCCCTTTCCAATCCTGCATTCAGTGATGTCACATTGGTAGCTTAAAATCAGCCATGGTTGGACTATTTACACCACGGAAATTGGCAAACACTGCACTCCATGGAGGGATGGTTGTTAAATATTTACTATACACACTACTGAGTTTAAATGACACACTCGCTGACTGACTGCCTATGTCTCTTCATGGCCTGCCATGAAGCAGTGGCTCTAGCTGTAGCATGTCTCCTTGCATTGCTACTCAGCCTTTCCTGCCTCATTTCCCTCCTCATTTCCCTTTTATTTTACTCTCACTGCCACTGTGTATCACTTCCCAAACAAATGATCAACATTTAATCTATGTTCAGTCTCTGTTTACTAGGAACCTCAGACTAAGACAGGAGTTAAACGGAGTTGAGTAAAAGGATTTCAGATCTTTGTTGAGACCAGGGAACTCAGGATACTGTGGAACCCATTACATACTACAGAAATGCCTTCTGGCAACCACACGTGAACTTGGTGGTAAGAGTAAAGAAGATGATCGCTGGGACATATTCATGCTTGAATAAGTGAGAGGGGTCCAGTATGAAACAGGATTCTGGTATTTCTCTAGTTGAGAATGTTGGTCTGGATTCAAGAGTGCCTAACAGAGGTAAATACAGGAGAAGGTAAAAGACTGGAAGATCAGAATCAAAACACATTGGAGGTATCAATGAGAACAAAATGCGTATATAATGAATACAAAAGAGTGGGAAACTTCTTGGAAAATAATGTTTATTATTTATTTATATTTATTAATTTATATTTATTAATAACTATAAATAAATAATGTTTATTATTTATAGTTATTAATAAATATATATTTATATATTAATAAATATTATAATGTATAATATATAATATATTATATATTTATAATATATAAAAACAAGTATTTTATTTCATATATATTAATCCACCATTTGCCTTCACATGTATTTTCCTCTAGCAATTGGGGTCTTCTTGCTGTTCCTTAAATAAACCAACATCAAGTGCCCAGAAAACTCAATGCCCAGATACTCATATGGCTTTTTCCCTCAATTATATTAGGCTGCAGCTCAAATATTACCTCCTCAGAGAAGTTGTCTGGGAGTGCCCTATCTAGAATAGCCCAATTCTCTCTATTCTCTCACTCGGCTTTATTTTTCTTCATAACCCTCATCACAATCTGGCATTATTTTGTTATTTTATTATGTGTTTATTGCCTGTCTTCCTGAGTAGAATACAAACTCAATGAGGGCAGAGATATTATCCGTTTTAAATCCCTAGCACTTATAATAGTGCTGAGCACATAGTAGATCCTGTATAAATGTTTGTAGAGTAAATCAATAATTATTAACTGTTAATTAATCCAATTGTTTATATTTAAATACATATTTTAAAGATGAATAATAATGAATAAAGATCCTGTGTGTGTCTAGCTCTCTCCTAAGTAGGCAGATCATGAAGTTTAAGGCTTAATTCCAATCTTTGAGCAATTTGTAGTTTCACTGAGGTCATAAGGCATACACACACAAGCAACACATAAACAAACACACTGCAGAGTAGTGTGTGATATATATCAAGTCTATTAGGAGAATTATGTTTGACAATGTTATAAGATTTCAGAAGAGAGAATGCTGTGCATTGGAGCAATCAGAGAGATTTTTGGAAGAGGTAGGGTTTAATCACAACCATTAGAATTGGCTTTATATAGGGGGTAAAGGATAGAAACGAATATTGTTTTGGTACTCCTCTCAAACTTTACCAGTACTGAATATGTTCAGTACAAGCAACCTATTAAGATCCCAAAAAAGCAACTTATTAAGACACCAAAATGGTTATTGGCTATTTGTCCACTTATTTTGCCTACATCACACACACACACACACACACACACACACGCACATACGTAATCTAGGAGATTAGATGTGAGTTTAAGTTAATGATCAAGCAGCTGTGTGTTATGTTCTGAGCTCTATTGTAAATGAGATGAATAAATATTGATTGGTTTAAGTGAAATAAGGAACACTAATTCAGGTGCTGAACTATGTCTGTATACCACTTTGTGAAGGGAAAAATAAGATAGATTCTGTTTGTCACGGACTGACTGATGTCCAGCCCAATGTCCTCATTTGGTGTCAGCCTCTGATAAAAATGAAGCCAGTTGATTTATTTGAGTTTTTTTTCACTCTGACTATTTGACAAAAACCCATTTAAATTGCCCTCATCAATTCTACTCTTTTATCCTGGTTTCAACTCTTATTTGTGATGTCTTATCCTCTCCACACTTGTTTAAATTTTCCATGTTTTAACTTTAATTTTTTTGAGTCCAAGAAATTCATCCACTTTAAGATTATTTCTCTATCTTGGTTTTTAAAACTAATAACTTAAAAAAATCAAAACTTTGGTTACCAGCTCCTGAGGGTTTCAGTAAGAGTCAGTTCATAAATGAAATCTCTCTTAAAATACATTTTCCTTCTTGAGCTGATTTACAGATTTGTGTAAGGCCAGGAGCCTTTCTCCTTTCAGTTTCAGTGGTGGGATCATGTCTTTATCAGAAGCTCGTGAAGGAATGTTGCTTTTCTTAGTCATGTAGGAACAGAAAAAACTAGAAAGGTCTTTTATTTCTAAAGCTATTTATCTAGCCCATAAATATCTGACAGATTAGCAACACTACACTGGACATTAGAACAATATCAACTCATTAAGGGATTTGTGCTAGTTTTCTTCTCTTACAGAAAAGGAAGATGAATTCAATTCTTACTAATATTTACCAAAGCCACCCTAGAAATTATTCAAAGGTAAGATATTCTGAGAGGAAAATGCAAATTTCTCTTTTCAGTTTAGGAAAATATTTAAATGTATTCAATAAGCAGTTTCCAGGAGTTTGATGCTGAGAAGAGTAGTTCCAAGAGAAACAAAGAACCAAGTAAGACCAAACAGGCAAATCGTGGTAAACTTAAATATTCATGGAAGACAAGCCAATTAGGTTATTACTATTAAAGATTTTAAGAAACTTGCGCTCAGCCATAAAGGAAGAAGAATAAGTACTTGGAGGAATAGATATGCATTGAGTGTTGAAGGAGAAAATATCTGAATGAACCAGCAAATCTTACAGAATTTTGTTACTTATTGGTTAAAATACAAGCATCTGTAAAAACCTAGATTTCTAGCAGCAAAATCTGTAGATTTATATTCCTGAGTGATGTAATCCCATTGCTATATTTGCTGAAAAATATTCCTACTTGAGGCCAGAAGGATTAATATTGCTTTTCTGGTAATATACCAAGAAACACTCTGATGCCTTTTAAAACAAAGCAATACAACACTCTAAATGTACAAGCAACATTGCTCCGGGAAACACATTTGCCTGTCAAAGCCAAATAGTAATCCTAATTTAATGAACATCGTCAGTTTGCTGAGCCCTTTGGGGAATGAAAGAGTCTTTAGGGAAAGCCTGAAAATGAACCGTACCAATTTATTACACAGCTTTTTATTTAGGGTGAAATTGAAGTGCCTGAAATACTTGACCAAAAGATTCACGAGTTCCCTCAAAACTGAGTTTATTATCCAAGATTATGCCTTAGATGTTGAAGGAAGAGGAAATAGTTATCTATATATAAAGATACTTGCCCTGTTCCCAGATGAGTTACTTACATCTTTGTAACGTAAGGTCTCTGCAAAATATGCTTGTTTTAAGGAACAAAAACTCTTGTGCACAATCATAAAAGAAACCATATTGGATTCATTCATTTATTCATCATCCATCATTATTATCTGTCTTGCCATCTGGATCCTCCAGAGACAGGTGTGTGTGCAATTTGCACAGGGAGATGAGGGCTATATTAGTGTTATGAAAAAAGGACTATGGTAGCATAGATGAAAAAAGTGCTTAAACCTCCCTGAGATATTGGCCCTTTTACAGAGAATTGCATTCCACAAGGCAAAATCCAGAACATTTAAAAAAAGTATTTTCTGGAATATCTTGTTTTTCATGGTGATGGCAGCTGTGGGGTTCACTGAGAAAGCCTTAGTCCGGAGCTTGTGTCAAGCTGTGCGTGGGTCTTCACACAGGCCTTCTGACCTCTCAGATGTCAGCGGCCGTTTTCTCCTCCTGACATTCTTTCCCTGGCAGTCACTGTTGGTCTCAGGAAAGCAGGAGAGCAGACTCTTTCAAAACTGCGTTAAGCGGTACCAGCCCATCTCAGGAAGACAGGTTTTGCAGTCAGCATGCCTTGACTATTCCCCACCCCTGCTCTTCCTGGACAATACCTTTTACTATTCTCTACAATTTAACATCTCACTTTATGTAGCGCTATCTGGTGGTAGCTGGCATCCCCTTTTGTCTCAGAACTTTTAAAGTGCCCTTTCTTTTCCCCTTGGCCGTCATATGTGATTTCTGTATTTGTATTTTTGTCTTCTCTATTAATGAGGCTGGGCACTGCGGAGGACACATATACACCCCTGTGTCAAAATGTTGAAAGTGTCTGGGTCTACCCGGGGACTTCTCCAGTGTGTGCAAGCTGGTACATTTTTCACGTGATGCCAGGAGCTCATAAGCAGCAGCTGAGGCTACTGGGTGAGATCTCAAGTCATAATCTTCTCTGAATCAGAAGCTAAGATCGCGCCTGTGGGTTTATTTCTTCCAGATCGCCTGATAAATCATCTGTAGCCTATTGTGGGATGTGGATAGTTATGGTAATTACAGTGTGGGGTGAATTAGGAAAAATTAGATAACATGAACAAGGACAGAAGCCATATAAATCGTCATGAAAATTTCTTCCTGGAAACTAGACTTGTGATATTTTATTGCCTTCTCCCAAGATGCCAGTAGCATCCTGAGATGGATAAAATTTCCTAAGATTCAATGAGCCACACTGGTCTCTCTCTTTACTACATTACCCTGGATCCCAGGGAGGCTACGGTGCTGAGCGGAGGTCCTGGTAGCTCTAACTGCCACTTACTTAAAATAACAAGTGATCTGTGAACATCCTTATGCAGAGGCAAGAAGTGAGAAGCAGAATTAAGGAATAGGATTTACTTCTTTAATACCTACTGCATTAGGTTTCTGAGGCTGCTGTAACATATCATCATAAACTTCATGGCTAAAAGCAACAGAAATGTACTCTTTTGGTTCTGGAGTCCAGAAGCATGAAGAAAGCTCTAGGGGAGAGTCTGTTCTTTGGCTCTTTCAGCTTCTGGTGTTTGTTGGTATTTAATGTGGCTGCATCACTCTGATTTCTGCCTCTGTTCATGTTGCCTCCTCCTCTTTTGTCCACGTCTTCTCTCTTTCTGTCTCTTAGAAGAACACTTGTGGTTGGGTTTAGGGTCTGCCTGGATAGTCCAAAAGGCTCTCATCTCTAGATCCTTCACTTAATTATATCTGCAAAGACACTTTTTCCAAATAAGGTAACATTTACAAGTTCCAGGGATGTGGACATGGACCTGTCTTTGGGGTACAGGAATTATTAAATGTACATGTCAAGTTCTCTTCTAGACACTCTCTATATATTATGTTAACTTTGAATTTCAGAGATCTGTATTCTAGGCATAGCTCTGCCACCAGCTAACTGTGTTACCTCAGAGTTATTTTCACCTGTCTGGGTTGCAGTTTCCTCGACTGTGAAATGAAGGAGTCAGATTAGATGACATCTATAGTTTCTTCCAGGCGTTAACTTTTAGTAATTCTAGACAAACGGCAGGCCCCTGTCTAGAAGAGGGCTCAGATAAGACTCTATTCAATAATACACCATGTTAGTGGTGTCTCCTGGATGTGTGCAATGTGCTTCCCTCTTTGTGATCTCTGTTGACAAGACACTCTCATCCTCTCCCCAAGTCCAACATTGGTATACGTAAGATCTGAGTCCCCACTTCAAACATTCCCTCCACCACCTAAGTACGATCTAACCATTTATATTTTGATTCAAAGCTTTTATTCTCTTGTGTTTCTGTAACATAGCCCCAGGGCAATGTTACCAATCCTGAGATTTAGTCCTACAGGAGCAAAACTACATTTGTAAAATGTTCTTTCTAGGATGACTACCAACATCCAAGAAAATGGTATCATCATAATGGTAATCCTTGGTATATAATTTTCTATTAAAGGAGTGGAAATAATACAGTAGGAAATTAATTTTAGAAGACTTGGAACAATTTGGTTCAATTCTATGTATGCACTTATCACCCACAATTTTCCAGGTGCTGTATTACATGTTAGGAATACAGATGAAGATAAGACCCAGTCCTTTCTTTTATGCAATCACCTACTAAAAGAAGCAAAAGCATTATTTTCATACCCAAGCATTGGCACTCACATAGGTGAAGCCAAAGAAAGTTCTCATGAAAAAAAAAAAATTAACAAATTGAGTCAGGGCTAAAACTGTGGAAAGGGACCAAGATGCAGAGCCAAAAACTGTTGGCTCCATTGGGAAATCGTGAGAAAGCAGATGCCGGTTGCCCTGCCACTGAAACCCCAGAGGGTACAACTACTCGTGACCATCAAGGGATTAATGATGCATTTAAATTGTTCTCACCAGAGATTATATATGCATTGAGACACAGTGGAGGCCAGAGCTGCATGTGACCTAATGGCAAACTCCCAAATCCCCCTGCATTTTTCTGAAGGGAGGATTGATAACATCCAAAGATACCGTGGCAAATAGTCAGTTCAGGCACTTGAACTCCAAGAAGGCCTCGGGTCCCATAAGACCAACTGCCTGGGTTCTATAAATGTTGCACTGGGAAATCTGTCCTCTGGCCAGATGTAGGCTGTAAGCATGCACTTTGGTTCAGTGAACTCCACCCTGCAAGGAAGGAATTAATCATCATACTAACTAAGGCAAGGGGTGCTGGGATACTGTGTTAAGTGAACCAAATGTCTCCACTAAATGTCAGGTTGAGCCGTGAATTTGGCAAGCTTATACTCAGCTCCAGTTAGCATTTTCCTCAAATTCCCCAGCAGACAGTTTGGCCTGGTTGGCAGCTTGCTCATAAGAGACCCAGAAATATATAATCAGTTCAGCTAAGCAAGCCCCAGAAAAGAGATTCACAGTGGAAATAATCTCCAGGTTCAGTCTCAAGTAGATTGACAGCGACTTCTCATCTGGAAATGAAAAAAGTATTGTTACCCAGGAGCAGCTTGCATGGAAGAAAGCCAGCAAGGTTCAAGTCCATTTGCGTTGACCACAGTTTATCTGGCCATCATAAAAAACAGGCTAAGGCAAAGCTCAGCATGGAGACACATGCTCATGGCAGCTCAGGTGCATGGCAAATCAAAGAGCTATAGCATACAATAAGAGAAAACTACAGTCACACTGGGTGCCAACCTCAAAAAGTGCCAGAGAATGCCAGGAGTCCTAATTATTTGGAATAAAGGCTTTCATGTGATACACAGGAGTTGTTCAGGGACTGGAGCCATCTCATATTTTCGTAATTCTTTGCCCCTAATGCCAATTTTTTTTCTTTCCTTAAGTGCTAAGATCTGGGAAATAGAAATTTGAAATAGAAAGAATAATAACAATCAATAATATGATTCTTACCCCAATTAAACTTACAGTCTAGTGGAGTTACAGATATTAAATTGTCATACACAAATTTGTGAAATTGTAGTTGTGCTCATTTTTAAATGGAAGAAATGTATGAGGCTCTAAGAGCACATAATAACCAGTGTAAAGCCAAAGATTCCCTGTAAGAAGGTGAGAGAACTAAGCTGAAATTTGAGAACAAGTAGGTGCTAACTTGTGGTATCAGACAGAGAGGACAAGTAACTACCAAGGGAAGGAGAGAGATAGGTAAGTAGCCAGAGGGACCTCTGGGCTCTAGGTGTGTGTTGCGTGTGTGTTGTATTTTAAAGAAGAGACTGAAATCCAACAGAATGATAAAGTTGGAGTTCATATGATCATATGATGAGTGTATCTTTCATGAGCTCTCTAATTCTTCACATATGAAGTTGAAAAGTTTTTTTCCTCATTCATAAGGAAATTATGAAAATATTCTTTCTCTGTTTTTGTGAAGCCAGTCTTGTCACAGTCTTCATGTGTTGTACACCCAGGCCCATTCCTACCTGTGTGGCCTTTTCCAACATTTTTCTTTCCCACACCTTTTTCATTCCCCCTTTCCATATTGCTTGGCACACGTAGCTGACAACGGACTTCTCATTCATGTGGTAGAGCCCATGGTTTGGTCTCTACTTCTGAGTCCATCTGAATTACAGGTAGTTTAGGGCTTTTCTATTAAAAATGGTGTAGTGTTCACAGACAAATTACTAAACATTGAACAAATATTCCATTAGAAGATAAATTATCTCTTGGAAAAGGAACTTCTTGCAAATAACATCAATAAGTTGGTTATATATTTTTTGTATTTTGCTTTTTGAGAAACAGCCCAGAAGTAGTCATTGCTTAATATTTTTATGGCCAAAATATACAATATATTCTTTAAGACATACAGACTTTTAATAAAAAGCCTCATTAGGTTGAAGGGAGTCTTACCAATTGATCTTCTAAGAATATTGCCGTTTGATATGTTTTCATAGGCATTTAGCCTTATAAAGTGTTTTCTGAATGGATACCAACATGCTAGATACTGAGTGAGATAAATAAAATCAGTTGAAAAGTCATAAGGTGGAACCTGATTCATCTAAAGCTTATAGTCTAAGCAAAGAAAAAAATAAAGACTAATTTATTCATAAATACTATTGAACACTTATTATGTGCCAGTGATGCACTAGAAAAATATCATTCCTGCATTTGCAGATTTGAGTCTCCAGGCAAAGCTACACACTCAGAAAAAGAAAAAAACTCAGCCATAATTTTCAGCCAACTTAAACACTTTTTATTATCATAAAAATAAAAAAGTAGTATTCTAACTTTGACACTGTGAAAACCAATTACAAATTTAATCTATTTAAAATCTAATTCCCCACAATGTACTGATACCAAGCATTTAGATATAGTTTTATAACAAGAATATGATTTTCAGAATATCCAATACAAATGACTCAACAAGTGTATACCAATGCTTAGGAAATGCAAGTGCTCTACTACCAGGAATCTTGCTATTTATTCTGTCTCTTCTTTACAGCAATTATATATGAGGGACATGGGCTGACAGATGAACAAGATTTTTGTGAATTAAATTGTGTCCCCACCCCCCCACACACACCAAATTAATGTGTTGAAGCCTTAACTCTTAAATGCTCCTGTATTTGGAGACAGGGCCTTCAAGGTTATATAAGGTCATCAGGTTGGGGCCCTTATCTGATAGGAGTGATATCCTTATAAAAAGAAGAAAAGATACTAGGGCTTGCTGTCTTTCTGCATCTATATAGAGAAAAGTCTTTGTCATGACACAGCCAGAAGGAGGCTGTCCACAAACCAGGAAGAGCCCTCACCAGGAACTGAATTTGCCAGCACCTTGATCTTAGACTTCCATCCTTCAGAACTATGAAAAAACAAATTTCTGTTGTTTAAGCCACCCAATATGTGGTATTTTGTTATGGCATCCTGAAAATCTAATAGAAAAGTAAACTAATATTTATTATCTGCTATGTGCCAGTATCTGTGCATCATAAAAACAGCCAATATTTATTGGACACTTACAAAGGAAAATATTCCTAGGTTGTTATCTTCTTTTGTATAGTCCAAGATGATTTACCGCTATGTCTACCTTCCAACTACAAGAACATGAAAGAAGGATAGGAACATCCCTTCCCTTGGAGTCCCTACCTAGAAATTGCAAGTTATATTTGATTGCATCCTATTGGGTAGAACTTAATTGCATGGAGGCTCTTAACTGCAAGGGAAGCTGAGAAAAGTTATTCAGATCAGAAGTTCTACCACTATCAAAGAAGGAAATAATTCATATTGAGGGACAACTGTCAATCTTTTCTACACCCACATCCTCAAATGGATTTAGACATTCCTGAATCAAATATTTAATGTTTATAACCCTGCTGCTATGCTGCACCCTGGCTCCTCTGACTAAGCCATTGGATAATGTTGCCAGCTTTTTGGGGGCTCCTTCTGCAATGAAGCCAGTCTGTCCAATTGGGGATTAACCCCAGTTGTTTCTTGTCCTCAAAATAGAAAGAACACAAATTTTTCTTGTAGCCAGGAAAGTAAAATGATTTGTTTAAATCTTCAAAGATAGTAAATAGAATAACTGGGATATGAACTGAGGTTTTGGCATTTCAAGTACAATTTTGTTCCCCCTTAACTACCAGATGACTTAAAAGTACCCTCTAAATCCCTCTGAGATTCATGAATGAACTTATTTCCCCATATTAGAAGACATTTGTGAGGCAGGTTGGAAGGTGAAGACCAGCTGAAGAAAATGGGAATAATTTTTGTGTTTTGTCTACTTCTTGCTTCTTAATTGAATTTCAGTCTCTGACTAATATTCCATGATGTGAATGTATCACAGCTTACAAAATCTCCTATCACTGTATATTTAGACTGTTTTCATTCTATTTCAGTGCTATTATAAACCGCACTGCATTAAACCTAATTGTGCATAAATATTTATATGAGATGGATAGTGCAACTGTTATACACATTTTAAAGTCTGTTGATTGTCTTTGGCAATATTGTTAAACTGCTGTCCAAAAAGACTTACTAACATTTACTTCCATCAAAAATATATGAGACTAAAAGTTGACATCTTAGATTGAGTCTCTAGAAGCAAACCTTGTAAAAAAAATCTTGATGCAAGTGATATATTCAGGAAATACTTCCTGGGGAGATGAGTAAGGAAGTAAGGAACATAGCAGGGAAAGGAAGGAAGTCATGCAAAATTGTACTCTCAGGCAAGATGCTCCACAGAGGCAAGGGAGCTGGACCTCCATATTCTGACAGTCATTTGTCAGTTCCACCCTGGGGAAGAGATAAACCCCAAGCAAGCATGTGTAGCTCTCAGGTAAAGCAGTTCCAGTAACCTGAAGGCAGTTCTCCAAAGAAAAGCTTCAAGTTCCAGTCATTAAAAACACAGGGGGCCAGGCACAGCGGCTCACACCTATAATCCCAGCACTTTGGGAGGCCGAGGTGGGAGAATCACCTGAGATTGGGAGTTCGAGACCAGCCTGGCCAACATGGAGAAACCCCATCTCTGCTAAAAATACAAACTTAGCCGGGCATGGTGGCACATGCCTTTAATCCCAGCTACTCGGGAGGCTGAGGCAGGAGAATCACTTGAACCGAGGAGGTGGAGGATGCAGTGAGCCTAGATCATGCCATGGCATTCCAGCCTAGGCAACAAGAGCAAAACTCTGTCAAGAAAAAAAAAAAAAAAAAAAAACCCGAAAATTAGTATTGGGGGCAATGGAGGTTGTGCACAGAAGATATCATGAGAAACCTCAAAAGATCTGGGCAAGGCACAAACATTTTCTGCTACAGTCCACCCCTTACCTGCTCAAATTCTATTACATTTTAATTCTTCAAAGCAGTGATTGCTCAAAATTTCGCGGTGAAATTTGTAAGTGGAAGGTGAGTGGAACAAGCTACAGTCTCTACTGCCACAAACTGGTCCTGAAGTAAGAATGTTTCATCATCCCCTCTTTTACCATCCATTCTAGATTCTTCCCAGCTCCTATTGAATTTAACAATAATGCTATGCCCTACTCACCAGCACATTCTTCATTGCTCCAGTGAAGGAAGTTCCCTCTGCGCTTTCATGAAGAACATAATTATGCATACACCTCTAAATCCTTTTATCCCTTTCTCAATAGTCTGCCAGGTCATTATTTGTTTCAAGCCTCAATGAGCTATTCTGGTGGCATATGAGGAACAGTTCCAGGTGCTGCTGTGTTAAATACTGAGTCACAGGAGAGGGCCCTATATCAGTCAACTCTCTTTTATTCACCATCTTGAACTGGCATCCTCAAAATCTACTTCTAGTCATGCTCTGCTAGTATCTGAGAGTACATGTTACTCAAGTCCTACAGATTTTTTTTGGCAAATAATTCATTCCCTGCTTCATAAGGCCAAAATCTCCCCAGTTCAGTCATGCTGAAGCCTCACCTTAGGTGTCTGTCTAGTTAGGAGGGAAGGTGGGGGCAAATCAAGAGGAGGGCAAGTATTGCGTTTCAATGCATCTGCCTTAGTTGAGGCTTCTAAGTAATCCCCAAGCATCAAGGGGACTGCTATACGCTAGAAAAGGAGAGAGAGCGTGGCAATTTTGCAGGCTCAGAGGGTCCAGTAGAACCTAGGGATCCAACGTTCTATAGCACATCTACTCAGATAAACCTGTCTTGAGTCTCAGGGTCCCCTTTCTTTCTTGTTAGGGCCACAGTTTTGGTGTAGGGCATTTGGGTTGTTTGTTAAATTCAGTCTTCTCTGAAGTTTGGTTACTCTCACAATTGAGTCTTATGCCCGGTCTTAAGTATGTCCTTCCTCTGGCTGAAGGATGTGTTTAAAGTTTTGCTGGCTTTCATTTTATGCCTTAAGCTGACAACTGACTGACCTAAATCTGTATTTTTTTTCTCTCTGATGCACCAGTGACACTCAGTAACACCCAATCAATGTCATTGTTCTTATAATTAT
The DNA here is from genome assembly GCF_029289425.2 of Pan paniscus. Lineage (NCBI taxonomy): Eukaryota > Metazoa > Chordata > Mammalia > Primates > Hominidae > Pan > Pan paniscus. Next base: position 32,143,556 of record NC_073249.2, on the reverse strand, counting down.
GAATTTTCCATTTCTTTCAAATGCAAGCAACGTTGTATGAGTCAAAGAATCCTTCCCATCTTTACTCCAGCCCAACCTAACAGAGGTGGAAGTCTTACTAACTGTGCTACTGCCAGGGATAGTCACTCCCCGACTTAGTACTAATAAAGGGACCCTGTGTTTTCAGATGGCCATCAAATATCCAATTCCAGAATCTGGTCTGCATTTCCTACTTCCTAGGACCAGTTCTGGTATCAACTATCTCAGGGCCATTCTGCAGAAGCACTCTCTGAAGTGGGGATTCATATGCAAACAATTTCAGAAAATATTCAGAAAATTCTTGGGAGGAGACTAGTAAAAGAACAGGAAATGCAGGATAGGGACAGAGAGGAAGTCTAGCATGGGTGTAATCTCAGGCAAAGGTTACTCTAAAGGCAGACTTCGGCCTGATCTCAGAGGGGAACTCTGGAGTGTGAAATCTCAGAGCTGTCCCAGCCTGAAGTAAAGGAGCTGGACTTTCCTACCTTTATATCTGTCTGTCTTTGGACGACAGCCACCCAGCTGGATTGCAAATGACTAGATATTTCCAAACCTCTGTGTAGTGTGGGCACAATGGCTCCAATGACCCAAGGGGCATCTTCCAGAGAAAAGCTGCAGGTGCTGGTCCACAGAAGGGCAGGCATGGAGAAGTGGGTGTGGTGGGGTGAGAGTGCACAGAGAGGGAAAGAAGGGATCCTAGGCATCTGGGCAGACCACTAATATTGCCTGCTACAGTTCTATTTCTCTCTTTGTTCATGTGCTTCCTTTTTTTGTTTTATTTATAGGAATTCTACTTTTATCTTTTTCTTTTTAAGATTCAGGTTTAATTTACCTTTGGAATGGGTATAGTTTGCATAAAATAAAAAATGTCAAAAATCGTGTAGTGTAAAAAATCTCCCTCCTATATATCCTTTCAGAAATATCCCGTGAGACAGATTTTGCATGGTGCAAAAATCACCAAGTCTCTTGCTTCATGTACATGTAATCCCTTTTTACAATTCTGTCTTCTAATTTAAAGGAATCAATTCTTTTCTGCATGGGAACCCAGAACAAAGATGACATCCCATAAGCAAAAGTGAAACAAACTAAAAGTTGTTAAGTTATTGAGTACTACATGACACGCAGAAGAAAAGAGCAACAATGAGGTTGAATTTCCCATATATTAATTAGCAAATCACCATTGTACTAGGAAGCAATAGTGACAAAAATGTTTCTCTCAACATAAACCATCTACTGTGAATAAAGAAAAATCATGACAGTGGGCTGGTAAAACACTGGCTTATAGTGAAAGACAATGGATGGGTTTTAGGGCCATTCATCCGACTAGACCTTTAATGGACAATGAGGATTTTACTTATTTGGGAAAAAAATCAAAGTGTCAAAGTAAAGAGAACAATAAGTAGAAATAAAAAAACAGAGAAGAACAAAAGTAGTAATAAAAAACTAAGACCTTTGTACCAGCCTTAGTTTTGCCCGGAACTTGCTGTGTTATCTCTGTCAGTCCACTTAACTTTGTGCTTCCTTGGTCATCCGTAATCTACAGATATAAGGATGAAATGAAATAAGTATCCCCAAAGAAAATCATTTAGATAATTGGTATAATTAGTAATAATAATACTAGAGTGAGGGATAGGGCTAGTAGGCAAGTTTTTTAAAATTTGATTTACTTTTAGACTGTCACTATTGTTTAGCTATCTGATTGAACAAGATACCTACTGGTTTAGTTTGTTCTCTGAGGCCAAGTCCACTCATCTTAGAGATAGAAATGTGAGTTTCACTATTAAGAATGCTGTTGTGGAAATCCAGGATATCAAGTGAAGACAGAAGACACATTCAGCTCCTAGTTCTTACATTTTTTTGACTAACAGAGCTTACCCTCATGACCCAGTTCGTATGATCTCAAGTAGGTAAGGAGGGAGTGTTGAAAGTTATATTGTGAATTTAAAACTTACACAAACTAGAAAAACCAAGCCTACAGCTGATTTGGATATTTCAATTATCAAATGAATGGGTAAAATTACCAATTTCTGTTCATTTATTTTGTTTTCTAATAGCACAGAAATATTAATAACTGAAAGTATTAGATCTTCCAGTCATACTAACCTGGTGATTGCTGCAGGTGCCTATTAGATGTCTGCATTTCACAGACTGGGCTACACAGCTCTTGAGGATAGCCACTGTAGACTACCAGGTTCCAAAGTGGGTTGTGCTGTTGCCTGAATTAGCCCTGTATTTTTTATTGCTGCTGTAAGAAATTATCACAAACTTAAGTGGCTTAAAATAGCACAAATTTATTACCTCAAATTGAGTAAGTCAGAAGTTCAGGTACAGTGAGCTGATATTCTGCTTAGAATATCACAAGGTGGAAATGAAGGTGTTGGCAGGGCTACATTCCTTTCTGAAGTCTCTAGGCATCTACTTCCAGCCTCCTTTTGATTGTTGGCACAGTTTGGTTCATGCAGCTGTAGGACTGAGGTCCTGTTTTCTTGATGGCTGTCTGATGAGGACTGCCATTAGTTCCAGAGGTCTCTCTCCCATCCTTGCATGTTAGTTCCCTGCATCCAGAGCCAGCAACAGTGCATTGAACCCTTCTCCCTCCTCCCCTTATGCTGCATCTCTGCGACTGGCTGTTCTGCCTTCCTCTTTCAAAAGCTTGAATGATTAGATTGGGTCCACCAGATAATCCAGGATAATCTCCCTATTTAAAGCTCTGTTACTTAATCATATCTGCAAAGATCCTTTTGTCATGTAGCATAACATATTCATATGTTCTGGAGATTAAGGTATTATCCTGCCTACCACAATACCAAATGCCAAAAGATAGGTAATTATGGGGTAATGTGTCCTCATGTCATTACATTCCTTCTAGAATTATTTCTTGTGACTATTAGGTCCTGTTGTGTTTACCCGGGAAGTATTACAGAACTATTTGAAGCAGGTGAGATACTGGGATGGAGATTGGGGTGCACATGTTTCCTTTTCCTGATGTTTCTTTCGATATGGAGAAAGATTCTCTAGTAAAACACTCCTGGCCTCTCTTATACTCTCCCTTCATTCTTCCCCACCACTATGTGACTTTGGGAGGCGGAACAAGGACTGCATGGTTCAGCTCTTGTTGAGGGTCACATTTGGAATCTGTCTGCCAGCAGGGAGCATGAGCACTCGTCCACTCTTGGCCACAGCCTAAGCTCAGGGGGTAAATGCCCTGCCTCTATAGAGGAAGGCCTGTAATTTTTGTTTAGTGCTGCATATAACTGAGTCGATATATTCAAATGGATGAGACCACTCTTCCAGGCCAGCTCAACCATGAACAGGTCAAGCTTAGTATTTTAGATTGTTGTGTAATTACTACATGCAGAGTAATGTTCTTGGTACTGGGGAGTAGACAAAGATGGATTAGAACTTCTAAGACAGCAGAGTAAAGGAGCCTTTTCTTTTTCTTCTCTCTAATATCACTTCAATAGAAACAACATAATACAATAAATAATAGTGAAGTAGAAGAGGGATGAAAAAGAGGAAAGCCATATATGTAGGCTGATTTCCTCAACTTTTATAGTGGAGGAGAAAAGATGAGTGTCAAAAGACATCAACCAAACAAATAAAGTAGTATATGTTTAAACATATTTAAAGAAATATAGGAAAGCTCTATGAAACAATAATATAATTAGCTAAAATCAAGTGAGGAATAATGGGAGTTAGGAAGAAATACAAATATAGGAATTTTGCCATCGTTTGATGTAGGGAGATAGATGTTGCCTAAAGAAACAATGTTTATAATATTTTTAAAAATTTGTTCTAAATTTATAATTTCTAAGATTATATCACTAGACAGAATGGAAGCTTTCAGAAGGAACCTTTATTTAAAAAGCACAAAGAAAATCTGAATCATAGAATAAAAGATTGAATAAAAGCACAAAAATAAGAATAACATTAAAAGGTAACAGTTCCATAACTGAAAGGTATATTTTATATCAGTAAATATAAATGGGATATACTTTTCTATTAAAACATAAAGCCTCTCAAATTGGATCAAAATATAAAATCCAACCATATGATATATACAATAAACACATATTTAAAATACATTGATAAGGCCAGGCGCAGTGGCTCACGCCTATAATCCTAGCACTTTGAGAGGCCAAGGTGGGCAGATCACTTGAGCTCAGGAGTTCAAAACTAGCCTGGGCAACATGGCAAAACCCCATCTCTACTAAAAATATGAAAATTTGCCAGGTGTGGTGGCGCATACCTGTAGTCCCAGCTACTAGATGAGGCTGAGGTGGGAGGATCGCTGGAGCCCAGCAGGTCAAGGCTGCAGTGAGCCAAGATCACACCATTGCACTCCAGCCTGGGTGACAAAGTGAGACCCTGTCTATAAAAAAAAAAAAAAAAAAACCATCAAAACACATTGACAAAGAAAGGTTGAAAATAAAATGTACAAAAGTTTGTTATACAAAAAAAAGACAGTTAACTACAAAGGACATAAACTGCTTTTAAAACATATGAAAAAGAACTTTTCTTCATAAAGTAGTTAAAAGTAAAATTACCATAGAAGGGGCTTTTCACTTATCAAATTACTAAAGATCAAAAAGTTTGATAACACATTGGTTGTCTGGAGGTGTGAGTAAACAGGCACTCTCATATGTTGCTTGTGGGGCTGTAAATTAACCCATTTATGGAATGCAACTTGATAATACCTATAGAAATTACAAATACATCTGCTCTTTGATGCAACAATCCCAGTTTAAGAAATTTATTCTAGAGTAATATTCATATACATGTACAAAGATGTTCAATGGAGTATTGTCTATAAGAGCAAATGTTTGAAAGTAACTCAATATGTCCATCAGTCAGACTTTTAAAACTACTAAAAATAAAACTGTGTTAGTATGTAATGACCTCCAAGATTAAGAGGAGAAAAAGGTCACTATCAAGGACCATTGCTGCCCCACATGGTGTTTTTGTAAAAATTAGAAAAAGATGCCCTCTTCTTTTGCATAGACACAGTTGTTGTCTGGACCCATTGTTTGTGAATGAGGCAGGAAAAGATTTTAGCCTCACTCACCTCCTCAATCTCACACCCTTGTGGAGGGCAGAGCCATATGTGCTCACCTTGGCTCCAGATCAAACACTTACATTACTTTTAAAGATGGCATTTAAGAAACAAAAACATCTGTTCTTTTGGCACATAAGCATACTATCAACCAATTATCTCTCTTCTCTGAACAGAAATAATGGATTGATGATATCTTAATATAACCCACAAGGAAAATAATAGTTGGTGGACCTTTAAGCTTTAATCATCTAGTGGAAAGAGTTGTCTTTAATTTACCAGACCATTTCAATTTACTTTCTGAATTGAATTAATTGATTAGTTAATTTAGTGCTTAATACCACTTGTTACCTTTGAATAGCATCACTAAACTTCAAATTATTAAAGTTTGTAAACAACGAATTGGACCATGGACCACGGACCACATTATCTCAGATTTCCATCAAATAAATGTTGTCACCTACATTTATATGATGCCAACACATCCTTATATTTAATACATTTAAGCTATAAGTCAGTTATCTAAAATTTTGGTCCATATCATGCTTAGATATGGTTTGTATTAAAGCTGATAAAACAAATAAGTACTAACATTTTGGTAATATAACACAGATGTTCCTAGTTGGCTGGTGGCTTTCCTCTTGAATGATCAGGATTCACAGACTCCTTCCACCCTGTGCTTTGCTATGACCTTGAGTCTTGAACTTGGTTGCATATAACTGATAGAAAAGGAAAGAGTGGGAGCTAAGTACAGTGGCACATACCTATAATCCCAGAAACTCAAGAGGCTAAGGCAGAAGAATCTCTTGAGGACAGAAGTTTGAGACCAACCTGGGCAATATAGCAAGATTCTGTTTCCAAAAAAAAAATTAAAAATTAGGAAAAGAGGAAGTCAAATTGTCCCTGTTTGCAGATGACATGATTGTATATCTAGAAAACCCCATTGTCTCAGCCCAAAATCTCCTTAAGATGATAAGCAACTTCAGCAAAGTCTCAGGATACAAAATCAATGTGCAAAAATCACAAGCATTCTTATACACCAATAACAGACAAACAGACCCAAATCATGAGTGAACTCCCATTCACAATTGCTTCAAAGAGAATAAAATACCTCGGAATCCAACTTACAAGGGATGAGAAGGACCTATTCAAGGAGAACTACAAACCACTGCTCAATGAAATAAAAGAGAATACAAACAAATGGAAGAACATTCCATGCTCATGGGTAGGAAGAATCAATATCGTGAAAATGGCCATACTGTCCAAGGTAATTTATAGCTTCAATGCCATCCCTATCAAGCTACCAATGACTTTCTTCACAGAATTGGAAAAAACTACTTTAAAGTTCACATGGAACCAAAAAAGAGCCTGCATTGCCAAGTCAATCCTAAGCAAAAAGAACAAAGCTGGAGGCATCACGCTACCTGACTTCAAACTATACTACAAGGCTACAGTAACCAAAACAGCATGGTACTGGTACCAAAATAGAGATATAGACCAATGGAACAGAACAGAGCCCTCAGAAATAATGCCACATATCTACAACTATCTGATCTTTGACAAACCTGAGAAAAATAAGCAATGGGGAAAGGATTCCCTATTTAATAAATGGTGCTGGGAAAACTGGCTAGCCATATGTAGAAAGCTGAAACTGGATCCCTTCCTTACACCTTATACAAAAATTAATTCAAGATGGATTAAAGACTTACATGTTAGACCTAAAACCATAAAAACCCTAGAAGAAAACCTAGGCAATACCATTCAGGACATAGGCATGGGCAAGGACTTCATGTCTAAAACACCAAAAGCAATGGCAACAAAAGCCAAAATTGACAAATGAGATCTAATTAAACTAAAGAGCTTCTGCACAGCAAAAGAAACTACCATCAGAGTGAACAGGCAACCTACAGAATGGGAGAAAATTTTGCAACCTACTCATCTGACAAAGGGCTAATATCCAGAATCTACAATGAACTCAAACAAATTTACAAGAAAAAAACAAACAACCCCATCAAAAAGTGGGCAAAGGATATGAACAGACACTTCTCAAAAGAAGACATTTATGCAGCCAAAAAACACAGTAAAAAATGCTCATCATCACTGGCCATCAGAGAAATGCAAATCAAAACCACAATGAGATACCATCTCACACCAGTTAGAATGGTGATCATTAAAAAGGCAGGAAACAACAGGTGCTGGAGAGGATGTGGAGAAATAGGAACACTTTTACACTGTTGGTGGGAATGTAAACTAGTTCAACCATTATGGAATTTGGTGTGGTGATTCCTCAGGGATGTAGAACTAGAAATACCATTTGACCCAGCCATCCCATTACTGGGTATATACCCAAAGGATTATAAATCATGCTGCTATAAAGACACATGCACACGTATGCTTATTGTGGCACTATTCACAATAGCAAAGACTTGGAACCAACCCAAATGTCCAACAATGATAGACTGGATTAAGAAAATGTGGCACATATATACAATGGAATACTATGCAGCCATAAAAAATGATGAGTTCATGTCCTTTGTAGGGACATGGATGAAGCTAGAAACCATCATTCTCAGCAAACTATCATAAGGACAAAAAACCAAACACCGCATGTTCTAACTCATAGGTGGGAATTGAACAATGAGAACACATGGACACAGGAAGGGGAACATCATACACTGGGGACTGTTGTGGGGTGGGGGCAGGGGGGAGGGATAGCATTAGGAGATATACCTAATGCTAAATGACGAGTTAATGGGTGCAGCACACCAACATGGCACATGTATACATATGTAACAAACCTGCACATTGTGCACATGTACCCTAAAACTTAAAATATAATAATAAAAAAACAATTAGTCAGGTGTGGTGGTGCACACCTATGGTCCTAGCTACTCAGGAGGCCAAGGCAAGAGGATCACTGGAGCCCAGGAGTTTGAGGCTGAAGTGAGCTATGATCACTCCACTGCACTCCAGCCTGGACAACAGAGCAAAACCCCAACTCTAAAAAGAAAAGAAAAGGAAAGAGTGGAGAATCCTGCCTCTTAAAACCTTAGACAGAAAGTGCTAACTATTGCTTCTATTATATTCCATTGAGAATTAGTCACATAGCCACACTTAAATACAAAGGCTTCTGAAAATATCTATGGCTGCACAGTTATCAATCAGAAACAACTCTACACCATGAAAGAGGGAGCGTAAATTTTTGGTGACCATCTCTACCTTTGAGTTGAACACACCATGGTAGTATCTCATGGCATAGTTATCCTGAATTCAGATGCTTGAACTTTTGTGAACGCAGAATTGGCCTATACATGGGACAGAAGATCTGAAATGAATAAAAAACCTGATGATTCTTAAAAGAATTGCCTACATGTATAGTTATATTGATTCCTTAACCCATTTCTACCCAAAGTCTGCTCTCAAAATTTCACCTGACAATCTTGGTAAAAAATATATGGAGGTCTTCTACGGGCTCAACCTGTACTTTTCAGTCTTTATACTCATGAACCTTCACTGTATCTGACAATGTAACTGCTTCCTATTTCATAGTACTCTCTTCTCCTTTGTCCTTACTCACCTCTTCCTCCCAGGTTCCTTTCCTAATGCTCTTTAAATGTTAGTAATCCTGATTCTGACTCAGCACGCTTCCCTTCCCACACCTTCCTTGAATGATCTTATCCTTCGTATGATTAGAACTACCTGTATGCAGTCAGTACTCAAATTTATATCCTTAGACATTATCTTTAACCTGATCTTTGGACCTTACATTCATGCTGAACATTTTTCCTGGTTATCACACAAAAACTTTTACCTCATTAAGTTCAAACACACCTCTTCCTAAATCTTTTTCCCTTATTTGTTGCCTTAGCAATGGAACCACCATTTACCCAACTGAACAATTTAAAAACCTAGAATTCAAGATTAACCATATTTATTTCAACTCCATTAAATTAATCATAAGCATGACTGGCTTATGTTACCTCCTAAATAAATTTCAAATTCATTCCTTCCTATTCATTTCCCATTATTAATGCTTTAATTTGTAACATCAAATTTTCTCCTTTGAATCACTGAATTCATCTTCTTTTTGAATCACCTCTACTACAGTCTTCCTCTCTTGGAGTGCATGCATTTGCTAATATTGATCCCACCCCAGATCTAGTTACTCAGAACACCCGAGATGGGGCCAGCATACACAATTTGCATTTGCACAGAAGATCTTAAGTAATTTTTATTACCAGTCAAATTAGGAAATCACTACATATGGAAGGCCCAAATAACAGATTATATAGCAACCAACGCCTTTGTATTTTTTTCTATGTTTTTATGGATCCTCTCTTGGTTTCCTACACCCTGAAAACAACAAATGAGTAACACTGAGGCTCTGACAGGATATGTCTAATTACTTAAACACCTTCAAGTTCAATTCAATTAATCACTACAGAGTGATTGTGAACTGGAGAAAACCCTGGATCACACTGTGAATTTTATATGCTCTTGTATTTAGTACATTAGACAGGTCACCGAAATCTTTCTTGAGACCATATCAGGCAAATTTTAGGGGATAGATCAATGTATTGGCAATCTAAGATCTAACTATTATATAACTCCAATGACTGAGCTATGAATGCATCACTTAAAAGAAAGAGAACAGAGTAGGGAATAGATGAGTTTGTGTCAGCATTTCTTAGATTTTGGCTACTTTATGCTGCAAGGAATTTGTCGGAAGGATATTAGGGATTCACTAAATTGGCTGGAGGTAGGAAAAAAGGGCTGGTCAATGGGCAGAAATTAAGGAAGTTTGGTGGTCTAGGAAGCAAGAAATAGAGCAACCAACTCATTAGCAGGAACAGGCTGGTCAAGATGCTGCCACCATAGCTCTTGGATAGAAGACCAGCAAGAGCTCATTCTGGCCATGCCTACCTTGTTTATCATCCAAAGTTCTCAGGAAGAATATCTAATTGATCAAAGTTAGGTCATTGCCAGCTCCCTTGATTACACCAGTAGCAGGGAGACAGTAGATTCAACAGCCCAGATTTCCTAGTAGGAGGCAGGACTGATCACAATAAGGAAGAGCTCATTGCTCAAAAGGAAGTCAGGTCCTACTAAGAAGAGAGAGTAAATGCTAAGCAGCCAATAAAAAATAAATACCAGATGGGTGCAGTGGCTCATGCCTGTAATCCCAGCACTTTGAGAGGCCAGGAGTTCAAGACCAGCCTGGCTAACATAGTGAAACCCTGTCTCTACTAAAAATACAAAAATTGGCCCGGTGTGGTGGTGCACACCTGCAATCTCAGCCACTTGGGAGGCCAAGGCACAAGAATCGCTTCAACCCAGGAGGCAGAGGTTGCAGTAGCCAATATGGCACCACTGCATTCCAGCCTGGGTGACAGAGCAAGATCCGGTCTCAAAAAAAAACCAAACCAAACATATATTGCAGTGCACGTAAGGAATAATGAAGAGGAGAAGAAAAAGAAGGGAGAAAAAAAGATTGAGGAAATGAGGAAAATATTGGATTCAAACTTCACACAAACCACCACAGAGGAATTTTATTTTGCTTTGCTTTTTTGCTTTGCTTTTATTACTTTTTAAATTAATTGAAAGAAAATCTCTCATGAACTTGATAACAATACATCTGGTTCTAATAATCCTAGAAATCTCTATTTATAGACATTGAATATGTTGTTGAAATTAAATAAAATGCATGAACAAAATTTCAAGATACATTGAGGCTTTGCTTTCTCAATAAAGTATACTACAAAGGGAATAAAGAAATTCTTTACTCAAATTAATGGTGAATTCTTTTGTCATGAGAATAGGAGTTTATATTCATTTCATTGAAAGCACATAAATTGTTCTAGACAAGAAAAACAAAACTAGCCCAAGGCAGTATTTTCATTATAGAAAAAGGCACATGTCGATGAATATCTAGTTTAATATTAACAAAAGTCACTCAATTAGCTATGCATGTGCCATTGTTATAAATATTTATTCACATCTCAGCTAAGTAACACTTACATCTTATAGTCACTGGTTCGGAGATTCAGATGTTATAAACATTACCCTTCTTGCCCTGGTGTGACATAGCGGATTTGAGTCCAAAAAAGGCCTGACACTTCTCAACAATGGAAATGCAAATTTCTTTAAAACTTTCATCTTTATGTTAAGGAAATTGCCTTTGTTGTTTGCTGGTTTTATTTCCTCTCTAAAATCATTAAAGGAAAAAAAAACCCTGATGAGCTAATATTGCTTGTGTAATAATGACAGTTATTAAAGATGTTTAAAATGGTTTCCTCTTTTCTGTCTCTTGGAATAGCTCTAGGCGGCCAAAAAAAAAGGTAAAACATGTAAAATTCAGGTGAATGAGACTATTTAGAGCAAGGATGACAAAAGTTCTCATAGACAAGCAATTCTCTTGTCTATGATAGGCATTGCTAATCAGTGTGCTGTTTCCTACTAAGCCTAGACGTGGTTTCCGTAGCCTGTATTCAATGCTCTTAGGTATTGGTCTTCCATCTATAGGACCTGGCATGTAAGACGAGACATTGTTGCTATACATAATTTAAACCAATTCAATTCATTTATGAAATAAGATAAGTCTTTGCATGTGTCCCTTTTCAAAAGATGCATGGCAGCACCAATGACTCAATAGCCTCAATTTCTACTCTTTGAACAGCGTCAATCTGTCCAACCATTAGTTGTTAGAATGTCATATTTTTCCTTTTCCCCAGAAACTTGACTTTTCCTACCACCATGGCGAATAAATTTTCTAAACCCTTATATCCTTTCTCTTCTAGCTTTTTGTCTTTTCTTTTATCCTTCCCCCGATCACCAGTTGTTTCTTATTTTAGCAGCCTCTGTGCTAGAAATTGAACACACAAACACACACACACTTGCCACAGACATGCACACATGCACTTATTATTTTTATATACTCCAGAAAAATTCTGGTTCAAAGAAGGAAGCAAAGTGTTTTCTAAAATAAATATACATATTACCTGTAGATTTTAATTGTCTGAGCTTTACTCTCTGCCCCCTTAAATACATTCTACTTACTATTTACGGTTAAATTAATGTTTTATAAATATGTAAAATTTTATTTCACAAATACTCGAGAAATAACCTGTCAAAGATATTTTTCATGTTTCAGCAGATTTACCATTCTCCTTGATTTGTTAATAGTAAAACGTATTAAAATCTGTCTTTTAGAGGGCTGAAACTAACCCAGTTAGGCTCAAGCACTGCCCTCCTTCTTTATCTAGTCAATTTCTACTTATATTTATGCTTATTTCAGATATATTTTCTTTCTTTTTTTTGTTTGTTTTTTGTTTTTTGTTTTTTGTTTTTTTTTGAGACAGAATCTTGCTCTGTCACCCAGGCTGGAATGCAGTGGTGCGATCTCGGCTCACTGCAACCTCGGCTTCCTGGGTTCAAGCGATTCTCCTGCCTCAGCCTCTTGACTAGCTAGGACTACAGACGCGTGCCACCATGCCAGGCTAATTTTTGTATTTTTAGTAGAGACGGGGTTTCACCATGTTGGCCAAGCTGGTCTTGAACTCCTTAACTCAAGCGATCTGCCCACGTCAGTCTCCGAAAGTGCTGGCATTACAGGCATGAGCCGCCGAGCCCAGCCTTCAGATGTATTTCAATGGTCACTTCCTCAAAGAAGCTTTCCTTCCTTTTTTCTTGGTTTAGTTTTAAGTTCACTTGTTACCGGTTATTAGTGACTAACACATAAGCTGATGCTCTTTTATTTACCTCAGTTTATGATCAGCCATTTATTGCTGCAATTTTTTCTGTCGGTACCTGTTTCTACTACTAGACTGTGACCTCATGAGATCAGAAGCTGTATCTACATTTCCTTCGCGTTATATTCCCAGTGCCTCACACAGTATGTGACCCATCTTGTGGTTCAATAAATAATTGTTTAGTGGATTAGCAAGTATTTAAGTTCAAGGTATGGATAACTAATGATAGTTTAATATGTCCTATATACTAAGTGCATTTTCAGGCAAGGGGAGAAAATATCTTAAAGGAATCTCCAATAGAAAATTTCAAGCATCTTCAACATGACAAAGAGAAAACTCTCCGTGGGAAGGGGTAGTGCTCCTTCCTATCACTCTTCAATGGATGCCACATAAGTGGCCTTCTAGTCCCTGCAGTAAGATACAATAAGATATTGAGGATAGTTGCCTGCATTCTCAGAGTGTGTCACATTCCAGCTCCCTTTCTGTGACTGTGAACTCTCATCTTCCTCCAAACGGCCCTGCAGGGTTGATGGCTCTACATCAAGCAGCTAGGTTAGAGTTAGGAGATAACTTAAGCAATGGGATAGTAATGTTGTCCTTGCCCTGGGCTTAAAGTGACCTGGATAACACAGGATCCTTAGTACCATCAGGCTTTTTCCTCTTTTTTTGTACCTTTGCATCAACATTATAAAAGTGATTGAAATTGCTATCCTCGGTTGGTGTGGAATTAAGGGGAGTCTTTGGTCCTTATAACCATTAAAGTCTTAATTAAGTCAAAAATGGGAACTCATTACCTCCTGTTCTGCTCCTGTGATCTAGCTTTCAGATTACATCACTGCCATAGGTGTGGGCCTGCAGTCTCTGCTTCTAACCAAAAGGCACCTTTTGCTCCAGAATGGTCATCATACAATCTTGTCTCTTCACAAAGGTTGTAGTCAACTTCTCATTGAACAATGCTTCTTTTTTTATTATCTAGAATGGCAGAAGGGATATAACATTTGAGCTTCAGGACAATGTTGGAACTTAAAAAAATTCCAGTGCAATGTAAAAGGCAAGTTATACATTTCTTGAGGAAAAAAAAAGACTATCTTACCCATTTTTAATGGCTTTCTCAGTAACTAGCAATTGCTGGTACTAGGCAAAAATTGTTCATTGGTTAACTGATTGTTTTTTAGTTGGACTGAATTGACACCATTGGTCAGGGTACCCACACTGTGTTAAATAAGAGTTGAGATCAGTGGTTCTTGAAATGCTGGCCCTAGGGCTACAGCAGGGTCACTTTGACAGTGCTTAACAAGAGCAAACTACCATGCTGCACCATCCAAATAGTATGCTTCCTTGTGCATAGGATGATACCCTGAAAGCTGTATTTTGTTCTCTACATGATTTACCAGATTTCAACAAATCTAAAATGCAATCAGCTATAGATGGGAGCATTATTTTACCTAGTTCTAGGAAAGAAAAAATGTTGTCAATTACACTGTAACACAGTGTTCATGATGTCATTGATTATAAGTTGCTTCCCAATGTTAGAGTTGTTCAAATCTGAAAACCCTGATTTAGATCATTTGGAGTGAAACAGGGTGCAGTGATGTTGAGGATAATCATGAAGAAACAACATTGGGTCACAGGAGGAGGAGGAGGAGGAAGACGACAGCAAGTAGGTAAGTAAACACTATTAACTGGGAAAAACCTACAGTCTCTTTCTATTTATCAATGAATAAGGTTGCAAATTGCTTCATGTGAATCTCCTTCTTTATGTCACAAAACTCAGAACACTAGGTCAAACAAAGCTTTTGGTTCCGTTTATAAATTCATTTTTGTAAGAAGCATAAAAAAATGAAATATTTAACCACATGAGCTATTTATTTAGATGCCTTTTTTGAAGGAAAAAATACAAAAAATATGATCTTATAATTATAGCAAAGAGAAACAGGAAATGATATTTATGTCAATGGTCAAGTAGATCTGATGTGGCAATTTGGATCTGTCAACCTGTGTTAACCTGGATAAGTCACACTTTATCAAATCTGCCCAATAGAAATATAATAAGAACCACTAATGAAACTTTAAATTTTCTAGTAGCCATATTTCAAAAAGTTAAAAGAAACACATGAAATTAGTTTTATTAGTCTATTTTATTAAATATAACATAAATAAGTATTATCACTTAAATATCTTATCAATAAAATAATGATGAATGAGATATTTAACATATTTTTCACATTGAGTTTTCAACTCTAGTGTGTATTTTACACTTATATCACATATCAGTTTTGACTAGCTACATTTCAAGTGCTCAATTGCCAAGTGAATATTGGAAAGTGAAGCTTTATATTCTCTCTAGCAATTTATATATCTAAAAATTATAAGAGTATTTGTCTCTCTACAATTACTTCATGTTGATGTAGCAGGGAAACTTACTGGAATGGGTGTTAAACTCCCTTAGAGAAGACTTCTATCCCATTTTTTATTATCATAGTTATTTAAAAACATAAATACAAAATGAATATGGTAATATGTTCTTGAAAATGAAGCTTGTATATATAGCTTTATCTAACTCAAAAACAAATTATGTTACATTGACAGGCATAGCCTTATGTAACTCATATACATATTTTACATATACACATAGTAGATAAATTTGTATATATGTCAGCCTCAAAATCAGATTCAGATTTTGCTCCTAAAAGACTCTGAATAGATAGCTGAAATATATGGAATATAAAAAATGTAAGACAGTCCCTGCTCTCGAGGAATTTACACTCCAGTTGAGGAAAAATGTCTATACTCTGTCTAAATGCAGGAGCTCCAGTGTGCTCTAAGATACTGCTCAAATTACCTTCACACACTGGAATTCTGTAATGTTAAATATAACATGAAATACACAAGATATTAGATAGATGTTACATATCCTTTTGGCAGGCAGGAATTTTCATTGTAATGAATTCATGTAATAGATGACCAGTAATCTTACTGAGCATCAATTCTGATGCCATAGAAATTTGAATTCTCAGAGGATTTCAAAGTAACCCATAGTACACTTAAAACAGCTCTTGCTGGGCATGGTGGCTTGTACCTGCAATCCCTTTGGAATTACAGAACTTTGGGATGCCAAAGTGGGAGGATCACTTAAGCTCAGCCTTTCAAGAGCAGTCTAAGCAACATAGAGAGACCACATCTGTAGAAAGAATTAAAAAATTAGCCAGCTGTTCTGGCCAGTGCCTGTAGTCCTAGCTACTTGGAGGCTGAGGCAAGAGTATCCCTTGAGCCTAAGAGGTTAAGGCTGCAGTAAGCCATGATAGCACCACTGTACTCCAGCCTGGGTGACAGTGACAGGGTGATACCTTGTCTCAAAAGCATATATACATACATACATACAAGCAGTTCTTGTGGTATCATCTTAGTTTTTGTAATGGTTCTTAATAAACCATGTATGTTTGCCCTTGGAATGACATGACTACAAAAATAAATACTGATTATGATTGTAAAATATAAACAAAATCAAATTTACCACTAAGGACCACAGAAACCATTGAAGTCAAGCTGTATTCTACATAAACATGTCCTAAATTTAATTTTTCCTTGAGAATTTCCAAGTCAAAATAGGAGACTCCCATGCCGCATGAAACCACGTGCTCAGACACTGCCAATGGGCAGCCACATGGCTGTTAGTCAGCTCTTTCTTCCTTTGACACCCCTACCTGATAAATGCTAGATATGTTGATTCATGGTCTTTTGCAGATGCCTTAAAATCTCCTGAATAAGAAATGGGAAAGAAAATCCCCTGTTCACTTATTGTTTCAATTTAATACCAAGTTAAGAAATCCTACTTGTGAATGAAATCCTGTTTTCTGAGTTGAACATTCAAACAAATTGCAGTACAAGAAGCCAAATAGAGAAGTGCAGTGATAAAATATCAAAGATTAAAAGCCTATTTTATTTTAGTTCTTTTGAATCTTTCTCTCATTAGCCTTTTATTTTACATCCTTCTCCAAAATTGCCTGATGTCTGATGGTTCTGAAGAGAAAATGGAAAAGGATCTTGGCATCTTATCAGAAGCCGAATTATTGAGTAGATTTACATCCCTCCATAAGGTTGGCTTAGAGATATGTATGTCTCCCATCAAGCTCATATAACCTTCCCTCTGACTTAAACTACAGGTAATCAATTCCATGGCAATAGAAACAGACTTACCTATTTCTTGGAAAAGAATAGAACAAACAAATGGTTGGACAACTGCAGCTGTATTAATATACATGAGAAAGAAACACCTAGTGTTATTCTACAAAAATGAATGAATGAATAAATAAATAGACTCTAAGCACTTTATTCTTCTCACATAATTTCTTCCCAGTGACATTATTGAACAGGCTGTTGAAAACAAACATCGTTAAATGAGAAAAGAAGAACAGCAGCCTTTCTTATTCCCCGCTGCAACATTTTCCAATGACGAATGCTCCCTAAATGGATTTAGCTTTTTGAAAAGAAGTCAGAGAGAAATCTGATGTGGCCCCCTGACCCCTGGTAAGCACATGTATCTTCACCTGTCACATAACACACTGGCACTTGCTTACTTTTCAGCAAAGACTATTGATTTTGCTTATTGGCTGCAGGCGAGTCCATAAAGAACAAATTACAAAGTCAGAGGTCCACAGTTAGCAATTGCTTGCGTGATAACAGGGATTTCACTTCACCCCACACCATTCACCATTAACATTCTCACAACCCCAGCCAAAGGAGAAACCTGGGTAAGAAAACTAGGATGTGTTTTAAACTGTTGTAAAGTCAGTGTTGTATACAAAGGTTTCTGTAAAGGATAAAACCACAGGAAATGGGCTACAATTGTAGGGTATAGTACACGGGAGTGTGTGTGTGTACATTTGTCAGTAATGAAGGGAAAGCAGAACCCTTAGAGAAGAGAAGACACACCATTCTAGATATAGAAAAGAGAACAGGAATGGGCATCACATGTAGCTGTGAAATTATTTTTGAGGCTTAAAATATAATCACATAGACTGATTTAGGTATATTTTTGCCTAAAGGCAATTTATGGACTGGGTGATTTCTCAAGATAGCTTCTAGGCTGAAGAATGTATGATTTTCTTCTGAGAGATTTAAGGATGGCAGAACATGTTTGCTCTATAATTAAACAAAGTCTATAGGTCAAACTTCAACAAATAAACCAAAATAAGATGGAAAGCAATGTGACTCAGTTCAACTTGATGACACAAAGTTGACCACTCTTTCATTAATTCATTACTATCAGCATCTTAAATAGTTTAATCAACTAGATCAAGCATACAGTGAGCTGAATCTATTGTATAAACTCCTGAAAACCATTTTTCCATGTGACAATTTTCAATAGGGCTACAGTCCAAAATATGTTGATCACTATAGCCAATAGCCTGAAAATCTGGGGAAATTAGTGGATGTATTTATAATAATTATTATAGATTATCTGACACTTTTTGGACCTAAGATTATAGTCTAAATCTAAATATGACAACAGTCATAATTAAAGTGAAGAGACATAGGATTAAAAAAATACAGGTCATAAAATTCCTATATCATTCACATAAATTAATCTTCTAGCATTTCTAATTCTTCAGAGGGCAGATATTAGAGTCATGTATTGGAAGTATGAAATTACGGATGGACGTGGAGATGGAGAGTGGCTCCACTCTAAGGTTTCATGGAGCTTGATCAGGAAAATAGATACTTGAGAAATATATGCAAAAATTATCATCAGGTCATGTTGGCCACATAGAATAGATACCCAATAATCAAGATTATCACAGAGCCCTGAGGTTCAGGCATGTGCTTTAACCCTAGCATTTAAAAAAAACTGAAGATTTAGTCTGACTTCTGCACTTATTTGCTGAAAGTCACTTACTATATTTGAGGGGATGCCATGATAAAGAGACCAATCCACAGGCCTTAAATAGCTGCACGGAAAGAAAAACTTCTAAATATATCTTCCCACAAGGCATGGACCCTTATGAATATTAGTATGCATTAACATCATTTTGACAGAACTGCTGAGCTAGATTGCAGTTTTAAGTGAAAACTAGAATCCTGGTCACTTTATTTCAGATGACACCTCAGAGATTCCCAAGGTAAATTCACCCCAGAGAGAGTTTTCAAGAAATGTTTGGCTATGCAAATTACCTGCTAAAATGGATCTGGTTGCAATGGCTTGCAGGAGGATTATGTGAGCTTGGAATGAAAATGACAAGTCCAGCTTGGGGCTCAGGGTATGAAACACAGTTGAGAGTTATTGGCTGCCCCCTTAGGCCTTATAAAATACACAGAATGTCGAGCAAGGAAAAGTCTCAGACTAAAGCCAAACTTTTTGCATTCCCATGATGCTCCCCCTAACATCCCTCCTATCTCCCTTGGAGTCCCACAGCCCTCAAGCACGTGGACTTTTTGCATTGTCAGGTGGATGGAATAAGTTTGTCATCATCTTTGGCTAGTAGTAGCTGTGAACTGGTTTGGGGATTGAGAGAGGAGTTGGGACATTTATGATCTTCCACGATGATTGCTATTGCTAATTCTGCTGTGAAATATGTAGAGCATCTGGAGAGGGAATTCAATAAAGTGTGGCCAAAATAGCACTCACTTTATGCCCTAGCTTCTGGCAACCGTTTAAGACAGCACTGAGACAGATCATATGACTTCAGCCCTTGCAAGACCTCATCACTTTTCATGGGAGAACTGAAAAGTGCTGATCCTGGAGCGTTTATGCTGATGGAACACAGATAAAAATCTGCAGGTGTAACTTTTTTAAAATTTAGTACATGAAGCATAAAAAATATATCAGTCCCACTATACATCATTGAGACCCAACTGCACACCATCTTGTAGACAGAAAAATACCATCAGACTCTTTCAATGTGTAAGAAAGCATATACAGACCTATGTCATAACAAATAAAAAGTTTATAAATGCCCCCTCTGTAATGTGTAAATATATCAAGTAGGGTATTCACTTATTATAACCCTAAGGGTACCTATCTTTTCCATGTAAAGATATCAAATATTACTGACACATATTTTCATCACCTAATTTTTCATAGAATGAAAGCTTGTTCTGTGGAATGCTTGAAGAAATACTGAGAGGAAAAAAAAAAGATAAAGAAGATGGGTAGTTCCGTAAGAACCAGAGGTGGAAATAGCTAGGCTGTAGATGAAGGGAGAAAAGAAGAAAATAATGGAACCCTAGTAGAAGGATGACCTTCTGAAGGTACACTGAAGTTAGGTCCTAATTTCCTCATGAAAACATGAATTAAACTAGATTTGGAATCTAATTCAAAACTCAGTCCTAAGAACTCAATCAAGAAAATCAGCTTTGGTCATGCAAAGACAGTTTGTATGCTTTGAAGCTACACAAATCCACTTTTTCCTAACGTAGGGGAGCTTATAGTAAATCACAGAATATAATGAAGTTGTTTTGGAAAATGGTTTTAATTGCCTGGTTCCTGTGGCCTGAAGAAATTAAAAGTGCTTTACCAAATTTACCAAATCCTCACCTCCTTCCAAATGCTTCCTCAAACATAAGATGTCTGAAATTCACACCATCTTCAAACCCACTTCACCCTGCCATCTTCTTTTTCTGACCTCAGTTTCGTAGCTCCATGAATGACGCAACCAGTACTTGAGATGGAAATGTTGATGTCTTTTCTAAAAAAATAGAGACAGGGTCTTTCTCTGTTGCCTAGGCTGGAGTGCAGTGTCATGATCATAGCTCACTGTAATCTCAAGCTCCTGGGCTCAAGCGATCCTCCTGCCTCCCCCTCCTGAGTAGCTAGGACTGCAGGCATGCTCCACCCTGTCCAGGTAATTTTTAAAAAATGTTTATAGAGACAGGGGTCTCATGATGTTGCCAGGCTGGTTTTGAACTCCTGGCCTTAAGTGATTCTCCTGCCCTAGCCTCCCAAAGCACTGGGATTACTTACAGGCATGAGCCCCATGCCTGGCCCTGAAGCCTTTCTATGAACCTCTTTTTCCTTTTTTCCCCTACATCTTCAGTCACCAGGTTTCACATATTTTATGCCTAAATAATCTGACCTATAATTTTCTCCCTCCAATTCTTAATTGAGACCCTTTTAATGCTTTCTCTTAATTATTATACTTCCTAACTTTGTAATGATGTAACTCAGATGTCACTCACCTATCTTAATAAGTTCTCCTCACTGCTACCAGAGAAGTCCTGCTAAAGGAAAACCTGCTTATGTTACTCTCTGGCACTAAACCTTTCAATGGCTCCCTCTTGCCCTCTAGAATCAAATCTGAATACCTCAGGGTGGCATGAAGGACATTTCCTCTTCTGACCTCTGGCTTTCTATTCAGCCTCATCTTCCAAAACCCTACATTCACCCATATTCACAGTCCACTTCTAGCTAAAAGAAGCCATTCCTCTGCCCCCCTGCACCTGCTTCCCTCAGCCCATTCACTGAACTAGACTTCAACAATGAATAAAGAAGAAAATGTAAAGCCCATAGACCAAAGATTCCTAGACTGTGTTTTAAGATATATCCAAGCAAACCATATTTTTACATTTCCTCAAAATGTGTCTCTTTCATCAGCTTGGTTCCTACACACCAAAAGAACCCTTTGAGGTTTCAGACCATTATCTTTGTTATGAGCTCTGAAAAACTCATTTGGAAACTCTGAGCTGGGTAAAAGCCTGAATCTGCCTTCTCTTCAAAAATATGAATGCTATTATATGAGTGGAAAGTTATGTGTATGTAGGCAACCAGGAGACTCTAGGAGCAACTGGAAATTTTAAAAAGACACCAGGTGGTATTTTAAGAATATTTTTTCTACTATAAGACCTTATCAGCAAAATAACAGGCTGTAGTCTAGGACATCTGATCCCCTTGGAAACCACTGAATCATTTCAAAACAATGAAAAACAGTCGCCAAAAATCCCAGTAACTGAGTGTCTATGAAGAAACTTCTCTAGTAAGCACCAACTTGTACTCCACATAGATATAATGTTTATGAGGATTTTGAATTTATAAAATATAATGTTCTAGCCTAACATGGAATTTAATAGCACACATCCATTTGTATATTGACACTTAAAGAATTAAAAGAGCAGATCTATCCACATGGCACTTGGTAGAGACTGGTGTTTGAAGGTCCCTGAAGGGCAGCACTGCCAAGTGTACAGAGGAGAGAATCTTTCTTTTCTTTGCAAGAGCAGCGGTGAGAATACCTTCGCATCTCTGGCTCCAGAAGAAGCTTTATTATTCTTGCAGGAGGCAGAAGAGAGAATCAGGCTGATGGTCTTGAAACAGTCAAAGCCAAATATGACCGAGCAATAAAGTGTTGTGGATGCCTTTAAACTGAGGCCTCTTGCAGTTGCCTAGTTCAATACTGAGAAAAAAATTCAGAAAAATTTTTTTACAAGTAACCCAATTAGCACCTAAGGGAACCATGTAATTTGAGTTTTAAATAAGTCACTTCAAGAAACAACTCTCTCATCTTCAAATTCAGTTTGAGCTGATTCAAATTCAGTTATTTCTTCAATCATTACTGTACATGTATACTCAATTGAGATTTTATTAATGCTTTTCGGTTGTTTGATCCTGCATTCAGACTGTGAATAATGGCTTTATCTCTGTTATTACCAAACAGACATGAAATTTTTGAACTACATAGTTGTCTAAGAAGCAAACATCCTACAAACATACTTTTCCAGTTCTCAGAGGGATGAAAATCAAATGTTTTTATCATGACGCTTGAAAATTTTCTAACAGATTGTTATTTTTACCTGCATTTCCAGAAGCAAATCCTGAGAGATGAATTAACTGTCCAGAAATCTTATCTAAGAAGAAAATATATACTTCCATTACATCAATCTCTGCTGTAACTGGTGATATTCCCCATCACTGAAGCAGGCAAAGAATCTTTCCCTTTTTTTTTTTTTTTTTGGATACGGAGTCTCGCTCTGTCGCCCAGGCTGGAGTGCAGTGGCGCTATCTCGGTTCACTGCAAGTTCTCCCTCCCGGGTTCACGCCATTCTCCTTCCTCAGCCTCCCGAGTAGCTGGGACTACAGGCACCCGCCACCACGTCCGGCTAATTTTTTGTATATTTAGTAGAGACGGGGTTTCACCGTGTTAGCCAGGATGGCCTCCGTCTCCTGACCTCGTGATCCACCCACCTCAGCCTCCCAACGTGCTGGGATTACAGGCGTGAGCCACTGTGCCCGGCTCCTCTCCCCTTCTTTAGACAATTGTCTCATTATGGTTTGGCTTGGCTCTGTGTCCTAGACTCAGGGTGGCCAATCGGGAGTCATTACTGCTCTTTCCTGCATTACAATTCACGCAGTGGATCCTAAGAGATTTGTGCACGTTACTCATTTCTCCAATAGTTCCACGTACCACAATCTGCCCTTATTCCAGCCCTTTCCAATCTATGAGTTCTCAAAAAAGGAAATGCCAGAGCTTACATTCCATTGAGAATGCTCTTAATTCTAAAGTACACACAGAATATTCTCATGGTACAGACTGCTTTATCGCTTTAGTTTAGTGTCTACGAAAAAAAAAAAACCACTAATACGGTTGAAGATATCATATTTAAACTGGATGTGAGATCTTTTGGCAACTTCGATTTCTAGGACACTTCCAAGTACTCCTTGGTAGTATGTTATAATTACTACTAATAATAACTTACATTTATTGAGTACTTACTATATGCAAAACTATATCTTTTTTAATCCTCATAGCAATCCTATAAAATAGATACTCTTACTACCTCTTATTTTACAGATAAAAGTAGGCTTCCCATGTGCCGCTACACACATTATTACCAAGACTGTAAGTACCCATTAGCAAGTCATCACCTCCCCAGAATGCTGAAACTGAAATAGGTCCTCCAATTTCTCAGGAAACTAAAGTCTACCACCCACACAGCTTTTAAATAGTGCAGCATTTTCCCTCATGGTTCCCAACATTGTGTAATCTAATGTTTCAGAAAATGTGATCCCTCTTAAAGGCAAAGTCTTCACTCAGTGGAAATCAATGTTCACTTTTTGTGTGAAATGCTTTACCTTAAAGAATAAACACTGTGTTTTGTGTATATGTCAGTCATAGAATATACTGAATATTGAATACTGTTGATGCTATCAAATATCTATGATTTACCTATTTATTATATCGATTTATTATAATGACCTATTATAATGATAATATGATAGCATCCTACTGTTAGCATTAATTTGTAGCATTTCATGTTAATATCATCAAACTTTTGTCACAAAGATCGATTAGCCATCATTATAAATAATTTCAATTTCAATTTGTCTACAAAAGAACTTGTTTTCTTTTTCAACATATCTAGGAGATTCTCTACACTGATAGGAAGTCACAATTAAATCTGACATAATTTTCTCTTTGACCACTCACTTATACCCTTCTTGTGGGCCTGGACTGCATGTCACTAGATAAGTTTCTTTCTGACTATGAGATTCTTTCATCAAATAGGCCTGGTTCACAAACTAGAAAATAACCAGCTTATATTATTATTTAAAGGAATTATCAGGGACCCAAAGTATCTTTGATCTGGTTTTGTCTGTCTTGAGAGTTCAAATCATAATATTATAGCAAGTCAGAGCTGTGAGGAAACTTAAGAATGAATTTCAATTCCCACATACTGTAGAGAAAATGGGATTCCAGAGAGATCAAATGACTGATTTCTGAACATACAGGATTAGTAGTTTCTGACTCATAGTTTATGGCCTGTGCCACTTTTTCACACAGTTTCATGACGGATATTCTAAAAAGGGAAACAGATTGTTGATTGAATTGAATAATCACAACACATGAAGAGAGGCATCCTGCTCATGTATCTATACAAGGCAGGGTAGCAAGACACCAGTACCAGGGTAGCCCCCACTAATTCATTGACTCCACAAACATTATGCCAGGCATTTTGTTTCTGTTACATCTTTCAAAACACATGATAACTCCAAAAAGTTTTCCATATGAGACAGAGAAGCTGGGGGAACTCAACTAACTTGGCTGAAGTCACGGATTTAGTAAATGGCTCGTCTAGGTTTCAAAACTTAAGTTTTTCTGACTCTAAGCCAGGTTCTTGTCAGTATGATATGCTGTTTAGCATGTGAGCAAAGGGAGGTGATTTATTGTTTTAAAATAGAGTGATATGTTGGAAGAGAGTGTTAGGAACTGAAAACTTGGCTTTCCTTTTCAGCTCATTGGAGAGACTGCAGAGTAAAAAGTATACAGGATGAGAACTGTTTGCTCGCTTACAGTGTGAACATTCTGTACTTTTCATCATAGCTGTTTGATATTTTAGGACTATTGATTTGGTGATTTTTCTGACGAGGTACTTTATTTTGTGGGTTGTTTCAATGTCCGGCTGCAACTCATTTTAGCAAAATGACACGCCTCTTCCCTGCCAAAGAGTATGTAATGTAACATGACTCATCAGAAAAGTAACATGACACATCAAAAATAAATGCTCATGACTACTGATTTAGGTAGCTAATAAAGGCAAGAACATTGTATTATTTATGTCTAGATAATATTCATGGATAATTCATTTTGCTCAAACCCCTAGAGATGAAGCTGCTAAGGCAAATGCACTGTTTCTGTGAACTTTGCTAAATCAAACCAGATGTGCTGCAAGATACATTTTTATCAAAAGATCTACTTTATAAATAGGCCCACGAGCCAGACTCATTTTCAGATACCTTGTCTTGGGTATTATGAGAAACAATTTGTTTCAGAGAACTAAAGTTTCCCACCAGGTTTCTCACTCTGAACTAATATTTGTTTTAATCCTTCACCCTCATTGTACTCCTCAAACCAGGGTGGGAAGATCTTGCTAAAAAGTAGAAAGGAACCACTGGTCTAACTCCTGCTTTATTGGGCTAGAGATTAAGGTGTATTTCAATAAAACAACAATCAGTAACACAGAGATACATATTAATGAAGACTCCCTTATTTGGATATTTTTTACAGTTCCCTACAATTTAAATAGCTTCTAACTTTCTAAATTGTCACTATAACCTATGTACTTCATTCCTTTTATTTGGATTATTGCCATCATTCCTTGGAAATGTAGAAGAGCACATGGAAGATTCTATACAAAATGGGAGGCAATTGAGCTGGTGGGAAAGAACAGAGACTGGAGACTAAGATAGACCTTAGTTCAAATACTCATGTCACCATTTACTTTTTGTGCAGTCCTGGGAAAGTCAATCTCTTCATGCCTCAGACATCTTATCTATAATATCCTACTTTTTAGGATGGTTATGAGGATTAAATAAGATAATGTGTGCATATGCATGTTTGTAATAGCACAATTTGTAATTGCAAATATATGGAACCAGCCCAAATACCCATGAATCAATGAGTGGATAAAGAAAATGTGATATATATATATACACATATACATATACATACGCACACACCATGGAACACTACTCAGCCACAGAATAGAATGAAATAATGGCATTCACAGCAACCTAGATAAAATTGGAAACCATTATTCTAAGTGAAGTAACTCAGGAATGGAAAATCAAATATCATATGTCCTCACTCACAAGTCGGGGGTAAGCTAAGAGGATGCAAAAGCATAAGAATGATACAATGGACTTTGGGGACTTGGAGGAAAGGGTGGGGGGCTGAGGGATAAAAGACTACACATTGGGTACAGTGTACACTGACTGCTTGGGTAATGGGTACACCAAAATCTCAGAAATCATCACTAAAGAACTTATTCATGTAACCAAACCACCTGTTCCTCAAAAACCTGTTGAAATAAAAATTGTTTTAAGATAATGTGTGTATAGAGCCTTGCACATAATAGTTGCTTGATATGGTTAGGCTTTGTGTCCCCAGCCAAATCTTATCTTAAATTGTAATCCCCATAATCCCTGTGTGTCAACAGAGAGACAAGGTGGAGGTAATTGAATAACGGGGGCAGTTTCCCCTATGCTGTTCTGGTGATAGTAAGTTCTCACGAGATCTGATGGTTTTATAAGGGGCTCTTCCCCCTTCACACTGCACTTCTCATTCCTGCTGCCTTGTGAAGAAGGTGCCTTGCTTCCCCTTTGCCATCTCTCATGACTGTAAGTTTCCTGAGGCCTTCCCAAGCATGCTGAACTGTGAGTCAATTAAACCTCTTTCCTCTATAAAGTACCTAGTCTCAGGCAGTTCTTTATAGCAGTGTGAAAATGGACTAATACCTTGCTCAATAAATGGAGACTATTTTTAGCGGTAAAAATAATAGTGTAAAATAAACTTGGAATTTTCTACAAAGCCACAACTCCTCACAGATCTCATATACAGGAGTGCAAATAAAATATTCATATATTTTCAACCATTTTAGGGAACCTTGAAAGACACCAAACTAAAGAGAAACAATTGCCCCTTGGAAAAGATGCTGCTAGAATTAAGAAAATTCCTAATGATTACTTTCTCCTGACTGGTTTTTGATTCATCATTTTTATTATTTTAAGGCAAAATATACAATGTATTGAATTTAAACTGCCATTAGTAACCATATATAGCACAAATTATATAAAACACTTTTGTGAGTTTATATGTAAGTCTTTCCAAACAGGCTATTATCCTCCAAGGTTAGAAACCTGATTTTACTTCGTATTTGCAGCACATTTCATGGAATCTGACACATAGATGTTAAATAAATGTTGAGAAACTCATGGATAAATTATTTCTCCTGTTTCTAGAAAAGAATGAAAAAGTGACAGTGCTTGTTAGATAATGAGTAATGTGCTTTACATTTTTATCAGATGATTATGTTGTGTTTGAACACAGACATTTGAAAAGTTTATGGTAGTTAGAGAGATAGAGTATTTTAAAAGCAATATTTATTGACCTTTCTCCTCGTATTCCTTTTTTACCTTTGTTATAATTTTTTTCATACTTATACTATAGTGTGTGTGTGCATGTGTGTGTATGAGACACAAAAGTGGAAGGGTTTGAATTTGCCTCCCTCCTGTTTTTTTAATGTCAGTATCCAGTTAGACAAAGTATTTAGCCCAGACTGAATATATGTACACACTTCTTGCTATATTTACACGTAGTTCTACTTCACAGACTGGAAACCCAATTGGAAATAAAACACGATCAGAGAAATCTATATCTTATGTCAGTAGCTCCTGTTTGAAATAAATAAAATATGAATTTAAAACGATTTTATCATTTACTAAAACTTTTAATCCCCAAATTGCCCATTCGTGAATATTCCTTGTCATCAACCCTCTTGGCAGCCCTAGAAACTGGTCTCCACTAAGTGAATGAAAGAAATTCTTCAAATTTGTAACAACGAACATGACAGTTGGTTGTAGTTTGCATAGAGTAGAAAACAAAAACCTAAAAAGATGAAAATATTTTTAGAATGTCAACAAATCAAATTGATTTAAAAGTAACCATTTACTTGATTGGCAAAAAGGCAAATATGCATTTGTTCCTGGCCTAGCACTGTGTATGGCACATAGTAAGCGCTCAGTGAATATTTGTTGAACTGAACTGTTAAACTGAATAGACACAGCCCAGGAGTCAGTTTCATCACTGGCAATATGGTGGGTATTCAGTCATCCCCATGAACAAATAGGAGCAACTGTAAAGTAATCCCTTTCAGAAATTGATATTTAAAAAGCAGCTAGTTGAATCAGTACCTTGAATAAAACATTCATTGGAACCCACTTATGATGATTAGCAAGCCAAAGGAAGCTTTTCTGCCACAGTCGACAGAAACATGGTATTGTGTTAGAGCAATCCAAGGAAGGTAGCAGAGGGCAAAACAGAGCTGAAGGTGACATCACCTCAATGCATGGAAACAGATTCACAGCACTGGTTTAAGGAACACCAGCACTGGCATTCAGAATAAATGGGAAAAGGGTTTCTGTCACTGCATGTAGCTCTTTGCAGAGATGAAATGGGACAAAACACACTGAGCAGTGAACTAAATGTTCTCATGGTCTGATTATCTATATACCTTTTCCTACATTCATTATTTTAAAAATTACGATTTTGCTCTGTTCTTCTCTCAATCCTGCCTTAGCAGGTAAATGAATTCATTAAACTATCTCAAATTACTGATAATAGAAATGATAAATGCAGCCTCTCTCTGCACATTCTTTCTGGCAATCACTACTGCTAGAGATGCAACAAGAAGAGCTCTTGCTGCAAAGTGAATTTGAAAGACAAACTTAAAATCTGTCCTACAGGATTGTAATGCATCAAATGTGACATATCGAAGCAACACTATGGATAACATTGAGGCAATGCATTGAAGAAGAGCTGAATTAAGAAGTATGTGTTTAAAATTTACAAGAAAAAAAACATTAAGGAATGGGCAAAGGACATGAACAGACTCTTCTCAAAAGAAGACATTTATGCAGCCAGCAAACATGAAAAAGAGCTCAACATCACTAACCATTAGAGAAATGCAAATTAAAACCGCAATGAGTGGTGAAACCCTGTCTCTACTAAAAATACAAAAAATTAGCCAGGCGCAGTGGCAGACACCTGTAGTCCCAGCTACTCAGGAGGCTGAGGCAGGAGAATGGCATGAACCCGGGAGGCAGAACTTGCAATGAGCGGAGATTGCGCCACTGCACTCTAGCCTGGGTGACAGAGCGAGACTCCATCTCAAAAAAAAAAAGAAAGAAAGAAAGAAAAAAAACACAATGAGATACATCTTTGCCAGTCAGAATGGCGATTATTAAAAAATCAAGAAACAACAAATGCTGGCAAGGTTGTGGAGAAATAGGAATGTTTTTATACTATTGGTGGGGATGTAAATTAGTTCAACTATTGTGGAAGATGGTGTGGCGATTCCTCAAAGATCTAGAACCAGAAATATCATTTGACCCAGCAATCCTATTACTGGGTATATACCCAAAGGAATATAAATCTTTCTATTACAAAGATAAATGCATGCATATGTTCATCGCAGCACTATCCACAATAGCAAAGACATGGAATCAACCCAAATGCCCATCAGTGACAGACTAGATATACACCATGGAATACTATGCATCCATAAAGAGGAACGGGATCAGGTCCTTTGCAGGGACATAGATGGAGCTGGAAGCCATTATCCTCAGCAAACTATCGCAGGAAAAGAAAACCAAACACCGCATGTTCTCATTTATAAATGGGAGCTGAACAATGAGAACACATGGACACAGGGAGGGGAACAACGCACACTGAGACTGAGGAAAAATAGCTAATGCATGCTGGGCTTAATACCGAGGTGATGGGTTGACAGGTGCAGCAAACCACCATGGCACCCGTTTACATATGTAACAAACCTGTACATTGTGCACATGTACCCTGGAACTTAAAATTAAAATTAAAATTAAAAAAATAAGTATGTGTTTACTACCTTGTACAAAGCATGATAAAAATTGGTTCAAATATGAGAATTGGGCTCTGTGGGTGTGGTGATACTATAGGACATTTCTTGCATAGTACATTTCTTAAAGTATTTTACAAGAGGTATTTGGGTTTCTAATCCCACCAGAGGAACACAACAAACAAAACAAAACAAAAAGAATGCTTAAGCTGTTCTGCCACTGATGAAAGAATAATATAATAAATAGCATGTATCTTGCCATTGTGAATTCTGTGCCAATTGAAGAATAAGACAAAAGTCAGCAGGTGAAACCAAAGTGTCACTTTTGCTACTGTTAAAGAATAATTTGAACAATACAGTATACATGGTATTTTGAGACAAATCAACCTGTTACCTGAACAAGAGGATCTGGCAGACTTACCTGCCCAATCTCAGGTAGGGCTGGTGGATGACAGCCCCATCCTTTCACCACTACCCATCACGTGACAAGAAAAGAACCTGTCCTGGTGGAGGCAGGTGGAAGAATGACTGTTTGCTGTGAACAGCTTGGCTTCAGTAAGGAAGGTAGCACTAGACTGGGCATTCCCAGTTCATTCTTTCCTATTTTACCAGCAATATTTTCTATGTCAATGACAATGAATGCAACATTAGGAGTGGAAAGCAGTGTTCTCTTCTTCACAGAATAAATTGGCACAAAATTATTGATATTTTCTTGTCAACCTAACTCTACTTAGATTTCCAATTATTATAATTTGATTTTATTCCCAAAATGAGTATTCTCTCCTATCTACTTCCAAAATGCATACATTGTTAATCATAGATACTATAAACACCTTACTCTTGAATGAATTTATATTTTTACTCTGCTCTCAGTAGTTCTTTCACACACAGTCATGCTTTGCTTAATGATGGAGATACTTCATTAGGTAATTTCATCATTGTGTGAACATCATGAAGCATGCTTACACAAACCTAGATGTTATAACCTACTACACACCTAGGATATATGGCATAGCCTATTGCTCCTAGGCTACAGACCTGTACAGCATGTTACTGTACTGAATACTACAGGTAATTGTAACACAATGATAAGTATTGGTGTATCTAAACATAGAAAAAGTACAGTAAAAATATGGTATTGTAACCTTATAGGACCATAGCCATATGCTTGGTTCATCATTGGCCAGAATGCTGTTATATGGAACCTGATTGTACTCTATAAATGCTGATTTATACTGCATACTTCTAGTTTCCAGGAGCACACCTATATGGTTATGTAATACAGTACTTAGCAGAGTACTACATGCAATTAGATGTTAAACATGTGCTCTGACAAAAACTTATGTTGAACAATATAGCATATTTCCTGTACTTATCTTTTTTCCCCAGGAGCTGCAATTTCTCCATCTATTCTCCATCTATACTAACTATTAAAAGATTTAGTTTTGCCTCTAAGGGAATTAAAGAGATTTGTAGCTAGAACAAAGCTATGGCCAGAGCAAGAGAACATTACCTTTACTGTCAGCACAGTGTTAGCAAACATAGACCATTGTTTTAGTTTCAGTCTACAGTATATCACTGTTTTTCTACTTATTTGAGGTTATTCGCTGTAATACAAGTGTAAAAAATGTGACAATGTTGAGTAGGTTGGAAGAGGTAAACGATAATGATAGACCTAGAAGTGAACCTCAAATTTACCAAGATACCATGCCCTCATCAATTGAAATATGTCACATTGGATTTGCTAACAAATGGAACTGGGAAAAGCCTTTTGAAATCTAAACTATTTGTAAGTAGAGGTACTTCTTTATCACAGGGAGTAAGTTTTATGTTTTCATTCAGGCAGAGTTAAATAATTTGTTACTGTGTTTCAACATATGTTGCATCAGGCAGAACTGGATCTTATTTGCATTTCACACAATAACAACTAGAATTTTATTCTTATTTTTATATTCAATGAGTATAATTTTCCTGCCACGATTTAAAGAGAGGTCTTCCCTTTTCAGAAGTTTGGTATACCAGATAAACTGAGGGAACTTCCTGCTGCAAAACATACTTGTGAATGTACTCCTCTACCTAGTGGAAGAAAGGAAATCTCCAAGTATCTCTCTCCTACCCCACTTCAAAAGAGGGAGAACCAACCATAGAGATGAATGACTGCTGGGAGCAGTGAGTTATGAACAGGCCAGAGGACCCACACTATCCTGACAGCAATGCCAGTGGCAGCCCTCCATCCTACAAGTAAGATGCAAGACTTTGGCCAGTGGTAATGAGTGGGAGCTGAGCTAGACAACTCCTCATTAAGACATAACCCTGGAAGGGAGCAAAACCCCCTTCCAGGGGAGTGTAGATTGGTGGCACCATCTGCTCCTAGCAGAGGCAAGTATAAATTGTATCTGGAGGAAAGCACCTCCAATTTAATCCTGCAGAATCTCCACAGATAAAGATGGTGCAATTTGGAGTTCACAAAGATCTCAAGCTCAAAAGTGAGCAAGTTTCCATTGGGGGGCATTTTTTAAAAAGGAAAATTAAAAATCAACAGATATAGACTCCCATGGACTTCATATATTTGATTCATCACAAACAGAATTGAATAGTCATATATGAAATACATGAAGAACTGAAGGATGGAGTCACATGAAAGTAAGCAGCTACAGGAGATTGTCAGGAATGATTACATAGATCTGAGTGAGACAAAATGGAGTTCCAGAAGTGGGAATATAATAGTTGAGCAAAGCCATCAGTGAATGGATTAAACAGCAGATTGAATACAGAGATAATTTCCTGAAAGATATAACTGAAAAATTAGTATGCAGAACAAATTAACAAGAAGATATAAAACATGAAATTAAAATTAAGAGAGGTAAAGGATAACATAAGGCTTAATATACAAGTAATCAGAGTCCCAAAAGAAGATCATAAGGTAATTTGAAGTCATAATTGCTGAGAATTTTCTAAGTGATGAAAAATATAAACCCACCTTCAGGAAGTTTAACATTTCTCAAGCAGAATGAATAAAAACAAATCCATGCCCAGACACAGCACAGTGACACTGCAGAAAACCAAAGTCTGTGTTTTAAAAAGTTTAGATTTAATTGGCATATAATAATTGTACATATTTATCGGGCACATAGTGATATTTCAATACATGTATACAATGTATAATCATCAATTCAGAGTAAGTAGCTTATCCATCATCTCAAACAGTTTCTTTGTATTGGGAACATTCAAAATGCTATAATCTAGCTGTTTGAAAATATACAATAAATTATTCTTTTTTTTTTTTTTTTGAGATGGAGTCTCGCTCTGTCACCAGGCTGTAGTGCAGTGGCACAATCTTGGCTCACTGCAAATTCTGCTTCCCGGGTTCAAGTGATTCTCCTGCCTCAGCCTCCCGAGTAGCTGAGACTACAATAAATTATTCTTAATCATAGTCTTCTTAAAGTGCTATAGAACGCTAGGCCTTATTACTCCTATCTAGCAGTAATTTTGCATCAGTTAACCATCCTCTCCCTATCCCCCCTCTCCTTTGCAGCTTCTAGTAGCCACTACTCTACTTTCTACTTCTGTGAGTACAACTTTTTTAGTTCCCACATATGAGTGAGAATATGCAGTATCTCTTTCTATGCCTAACCTATTTCACTTAACGTAACATCCTTCAAGCTTATCCATGTTGCCAGGAATGACAAGATTTCATTCTTTTTTATGAATGAATTGTAATGTATTGTGCATATTGTGTACATATACCAACTTGTATTTATCCATTCATCTGTTGATGAACACTTAGATTGATTCCGTATCTTAACTATATTGAATAGTGCTGCAATAAAAATGGGGGTGCAGATAACTGTTCAACACACTGATTTCCTTTCCTTTGGATAAATACCCGGTAGTAGTGGAATTGCTGTATCATATGGTTGTTCTGTTTTTATTTTTATTTTTTCAGGAAGCTTCATACTGTTTTTCATAATGGCAGTACTAATTAATATTCCCACCAAGAGTATATAAGTTAGCTTTTCTCTGCATCCTCACTAGCATTTGTTATTTTTGGTCTTTTTTTAAAAAAATTTTTTTTTGAGATGGAGTTTCACTCTTGTCGCCTAGGCTGGAGTGCAGTGGAGAGTGGTGAGATTTCAGCTCACTGCAACCTCTGCCTCCCGGGTGCAAGCGATTCTCCTGCCTCAGCCTTCTGAGTAGCTGGGATTACAGGCACGTGCCACCATGCCCAGCTAATTTTTGTATTTTTAGTAGAGACGGGGTTTCGCCATGTAAGCCAAGCTGGTCTCAAACTCCTGACCTCAGGTGATTCACCCCCACCTGGCCTCCCAAAGCTCATTACAGGCATGAGCCACCATGCTGGCCTATTTTTGGTCTTTTTGATAATAGCCATTCTAACTGGGGTGAGATGATATCTCGTGGTTTTTATTTGCATTTCCTGGATCATTAATGATATTGAGCATTTTTAAATATAGCTGTTGGTCATTTGTATGTCTTCTTCTGAGAAATGTCTATTCAGACACGTTGTCCATTTTTCATCAAATTATTTGATTTTTGTTTTGCTCTGTTTTGTCTTTTGCTGTTGAGTAGTTTGAGTTTCTTGTATATCCTTCATATTAATTCCTTGTTGGATAAATAGCTTGAAAATATTTTCTCCTATTCTGCAGGTTTTCTCTTCACTTTGAAGATTATTCCTTTGCTGTGCAGAAGCTTCTTAGTTTAGTATGATTCCATTTATCTATTTTTGCTTTTGGTAACTATGCTTTTAAAGTCTTACTCATAAACTCTTTGCCCAGACTAATGTCCTGAAGCATTTCCCTTCCTTCTAGTAATTTTATTGTTTTGAGTCTTACATTTAAGTCTTTAATTCATTTTGAGTTGATTTTTGTCTATGGTAAGAGATGGGGGGCTAGTTTCATTCTTCTGCTTATGTATATTTAGTTTCTTCAGCACCATTTATTAAACAGGGTGTTCTTGCCTCAATATGTGTTCTTGGCACCTTTGTAGAAAAACAGTTGGCTGTAAATATGTGGATTTATTTATGAGTTCCCTATTCTGTTCTATTGGTCTATGTATCTATTTTTATACAAGGACCATGTTGTTTTGGATTTTATAGCTTTGTGGTATATTTTGAAGTCAGGTAGTGTGATGCCTCTAGCTTTTCTTTTTGCTCAATAATGCTTTGGCTATTTGGGGTCCTTTGTGGTTCCATAGGAATTTTAGGATTTTTTTTCTATTTTTGTGAAGAATGTCATTGGTATTTTGAACCTGTAGATTGCTTTGTGTAGTATGGTCATTTTGAGAATGTTAATTCTTCCAACCCATGAACAAAGGATAGCATTCTCTTTTTTTTTTTTTTTTTTTTTTTTTTTTTGGTTTCCTCTTCAACTTCTTTTATCTTATCCAGAGCAATTGGGCAAGAGAAAGAAATTAAAGGCATCCAAATTGGAAAAGAGAACATCATATTGTCCCTATTTGCAGATGACATGATTATATATATAGGAAAACCTAAAATTCCATTAAAAAAATTCTAAGAACTGATAAATATAGTAAAGTTGCATAATATAAAATTAACATACAAAAATTAGTAATACTTCTATACACAAAACTAGCTGAAAAGAAATCAAGAAAGCAATCCCATTTCCAATAGCTATTTTAAAATTCTGCTTTTTAAAAGTAGCTGCAAAGGAAAGGAAGATTACCTACAAAGGAGTAACAATTTTACTACAAGAGACTCCTCAACAACAGCAAAAGAAGCCAGAAAATACAGGAATAATGATTTCAGAGCACTAATAGAAAATGACTATCAGCCAAGAATTCAGCATCCAGGAAAACTGTCAGTCAAGAATGAGAATAAAATAATGGACATTTGATTTTATAATAAAAGTATCTTGTTTTATAATTTTATACTGAAAACTTTCCTATCAATAGGCCTGTGCCAATGGAACTTTTAAGGAATGCATTTCGGGAAGAACAAAAATGATTTATGAAAGGATTATCTGATGTTCAAAAAGAAATACCGAGAATATAAAATAACCAAAAATGTAAACGTAAACATTGCTTGCATAAAATAATAATAATGTTTAATTTGTGCAGATGTATTAAGAGCAGAACTAAAATATTGTTAGCAATAGTCTTAATTCAAAAGGGAAATGTTGGAGTTAAGTGTCCTGAGGTTCTTGTAAAGTGCAAGATATATATGGTTGCAAAATTCCAGCTATATTCAACTATATAATAAATTTTAATAAATTTAAAGAGATTAAACTCATTAAAATGTATTCTCAGAGTAGACAAAAATATCCTGTTATATGCTGTTTACAAAGGATACACTAAAATAATACAATACAGAGAAGAATAAAACTAAAAGAAGGAAAATTACATCATTCAAAATCAAAGATAAGCTAGTTTTGCTATATGATTGTCAGACAAAGTAGACTCTGAGACAAACAAGCAATATTAAGACTCAACTACTTAATTATATGAGGTTAGGTAACCAGAGAGACATAACAGTTTTAAACTTGCATATTTCTATTAAAATAGACTAAAAACAAAAAAAGTAAAAATTTATAAAACCTGAAGGAGAATTTTTTTTATTATACTTTAAGTTCTGGAATACAAGTGCAGAACATGCAGGCTTGTTACATAGGTATACACATATCATGGTGGTTTGCTGCACCCATCAACCTGTCATCTACATTAGGTATTTCTCCCAGTGCTATCCCTCTTCTAGCCTCCCATCCCCCGACAGACCCCAGTGTGTGATGTTCCCCTCCCTGTGTCCATGTGTTCTCATCATTCAACTCCCACTTTTGAGTGAGAATATGCAGTGTTTGATTTCTGTTCCTGCGTTAGTTTGCTGAAAATGATGCTTTCCAACTTCATCCATGTCCCTGCAAAGGACATGAACTCATCCTTTTTTATGGCTGCATAGTATTCCATGGTGTATATGTGCCACATTTTCTTTATCCAGTCTATCATTGATGTGCATTTGGGTTGCTTCCAATTCTTTGCTATTGTGAACAGTTCTCAATAAACATATGTGTTCATGTGTCTATAGTAGAATGATTTATAATCCTTTGGGTATATACCTAGTAATGGGATCTCTGGGTCAAATGGTATTTCTGGTTCCAGATCCTTGAGGAATTGC
The DNA here is from genome assembly GCF_029289425.2 of Pan paniscus. Lineage (NCBI taxonomy): Eukaryota > Metazoa > Chordata > Mammalia > Primates > Hominidae > Pan > Pan paniscus. The sequence continues at coordinate 32,106,229 of NC_073249.2, read as the reverse complement.
CATACTGTCTTCCACAATGGTTGAACTAATTTACACTCCCACCAATAGTGTAAAAGCATTCCTATTTGAAGGAGAAAAAATTTAAATCTCTAATACATTGAAAGATTTCACTATCTCTTTCTTAATTGGACAAGCAGAAAAAATAATAGTAGAGGTATAGATAATTTATAAAATAATTTAGGCAAATCATAACATCTACATATTAAAATAATAATATGTTATGGTCAAATCATTTTATTCTAGGAATGCAAGGATGGTTCAATGGGTAAAAAAAAGCTCAATAGATGAAAAAGGCATATAAAATTCACTATAAATTTAAAATTAAAAAAGGAATATTAATACAAAGATATTAGATTAAATGGGAATAACTATTTCAAACTATCAATCAAAATAATATTTCATGATGAGACACTAAAGTGGTTAAGCAACTGTACTCAATATTTAGTCTCCTTTGGATTCAACAGTAGCTTTGTGGCTATTTGATCTTATGCAAATTAACTTATAAAACTCAGTTTGTTCACCTGTAAAATGGGGACAATAATTGAACCTACCTAAAAGAGGTTTCTATGATTACTTTAAGTAATCTATGCCAGCCAAAAAGTAAGAGCTTAACAAATGGTAGCTTATTATTCCTGGAGGTACTCTTATGAGAGTTAGAACAAAGGCATGAACACAAACCAATTACTTATTTGACATTGTTCAAGGAGTTCTAGTCAATAGATGATAAGGCAGAAATAAGAAAAAACTAATTTAAAAGATGTAAAAACTATAGTAATCTACTAGAAAATTCAGAAAACCCAATCACAGACAATTAAAACTAGTAAGATTTGGTAAATTTATTCAGATGACTACTAGTAAAATAAGTACCATATACATATAGTTAGAAAAAGCAGTTACTTGAAATATTAATTAAAAATATGTATATTGGAATAAACTTTATAAGAAATGTATAGGACCTATATGTTTTGTCCTGCATATATAACATACAAGACTATAATGAAGGACATGAAGAAATATTTTTATAGAGAGACTTCATTCCTGAGGGACTGAATAGTGTAAAAATAAGAGTTGTGCTGCCTTTTATATAATGAAGAAAGGGGGAAACAATGTATTTGTACAATGTAAATGTTTAATCTATGTAATGATTTCACAGTTCATCTAGAACAATTTATTTTTCAAATAATAACAGAAAACTGTTAAAGATAGTAAAAATGCAATGCAGTACTAATTAATTAACAGAGATACAACTGGCATAAAGATGAACAAAATGACACAGAAATGAAAGACCAGAAACATACTTAAGTACTGGTGGTTTTAAATCAATGGGTAGAAATCTGGATTATTTTTAAATGATTCTGGGACAATTGGTTAATTACTTGGGCAAAAAAGAGTATATTTACCTCATACTATGTAACAAAATTAAAATAAAATAGATTAAATAATTACATATAAAAAATAAAACCATCTGCATTGCAGACATTTCTAACATTAAATAGAGAAAGCTGCCAGCTGGGCATCATGGTTCATACCTGTAATCCTAGCACTTTGGGAGGCCAAAGTGGGAGGATTGCTTGAGCCCAATAGTTCAAGATAAGCCTAGGCAACATAGCAAGACCCTATATCCACAAAAAATTACAAAATCAGTGCATGGTGGTACGTGTCTGTAGTCCTAGCTACTTTTGGGAGGCTGAGGTGGGAGGATGGGTTGGGCTCAGGAGTTCTAGTTTACAGTTAGCTAGGATTACACCACTACACTCCAGACTGAACAACAAAGTAAGACCCTCTCTCTATAGAAATTTAAAATATAAGAAGGGAAGATGCCATGAGGCAAAGATTGATATATTATGTTACATAAACCTTGAAACTTGGTATTAAAGATCCCATGAAAATTAGAAAAAGCATTTACAACATATATGACAAAATTTACGTTATTGATGCAAAGAGAGAATCTTATAAATCAATGAAAAAATAGCAATATTTTTAAAGTAATTTACAAAAGAAGAAATACAAATGATCAATTAAGCATAAAATGTCAATCTGATTACAATGAAATTAATGCCACTTTTCACATAGCAAATTAACAAGTATATATGCACAATTTAATGATATAGTAACCATGTGGTGAGGAACGGAGCTGGGAGTTGACATGTAGAAGCTGCACTCTCAAAAACTGTTGGCTGGAGTTTAAACTAATATAAGCTATCTAATATGTAATTTTGAAGTATGAATGAAGAGCATTAAACATAATACATTCCCTTTAGCCCAGCAATTACATATCAGGAATTTTTCCTAAAGAAACAGTTAAAGATGTGCAAAATTATTTCAGTAAAATGACATTCATTCAGAGTTACACAAGCAAAAATTTGAAACTTAAATATACAATACATATAAATATATACTATATATTTAAAGATATGCTTTGATATAGTACATTTATATATTAAATTTTATATAATATAAATGTTAAATACATTTATATAATATATTTATATATAATATTGATATGGTTTGGCTGTGTCTCTACCCAAATCTCATCTTGAATTGTAGTTCCAGTGATCCCCAGATGTCTTGGGAGGCACCTGGTGAGAGGTAATTGAATCATGGGGGCAGTTACCTCCATGGTATTCTCCTGAAAGTGAGTGAGTTCTAAGGAGATCTGATGGTTTTCTAAGGAGCTTTCCCCTACTTCGCTCTCACTTCTCCCTGCTGTCACCATGTGAAGAAGTATGTGTTCGCTTTCCCTTCCCCTTTATGGGTAATAAAACTTGGGATAATTATTATTTTCTTCTTAATGTCTTCTGATACTTTCTAAACTTTATAATAAAGCATATATCATTTTAAACTCCAAACTAAGTGTAATAATATATTTTAAAAATTATTTATGTATTTATTTGACACATTATAATTGCACATATTTATAGGGTAAAACTTAATATTTTGATACATATCTATGTATTAGAATAATCCAACCAGAGTAGTTAGTATATCCCACACCTCATGCATTTATCATATCTTTGTGTTGATAGCCTTCAAAAGCCTCTCTTCTAGTTATTTCATAATATAAAATATTTTACTGTTAACCATAGTCACCTGAATGTGCAATAAAACACCAGAATTTAGTCTGCCTATCTAACTGTTTTTGTACCTGTTGACCAACCTCTCCCCATCCTTCCCTCCCCACTGCCCTACCCTTCACTAGTAACCACTATTCTACTCTCTGATTCTTTATCAACTTCCTTTTTAGATTCTACATGTGAGTGAGATCATGCAGTATTTGCCTTTCCGTGTCTGGCTCATTTCATTTATTAATAATATCATGGCCTTCAGTTTCATTCATGTCATCACAAATGACAGTTTCACTCTTTTTTATGGCTGAGTAGTTTTGTGTATATATACCACATTTTCTTTATCCATTCATCTGTTATTGGGAGCTTGATTTACATAAATTATGGTGTGAGTCAATAGAATTCCATTCTGCTTTAAGGGTCAACAATAATATTGTCAGTCTAGTACTCATTGTCTAATATGTAATAATTTCTACAGATTTCTATAAATTTTCACTGTAATAAAAAAAAAAAGATGCTCTCATCCTACTTTTCATGCCCTCCGATAGCCATGTGTGTATGTGTGTAGAAGGCGGGGAGTTCTTACATCTTTTCTGCCTACATATGCTCAAGTTTGCTTATGAAATAATGAAATAATTGTAGTAGACTAGTAGAGTCATAATACTTGAAACAACTCCATTGCAGAGACAAAGAAAAATACAGTTTATTAAAGAATATAGTCCTGCTAAAAATAACCACATAGTCTTAAATCATCCAATTGGCTGGTAGTAGAAATCCCTGGGATCCAAGTCTTCTCTCTCTTCTAATAGTAAATACCCCTTTTCTTTCTGTGGAGAGATATGCTGTCATAAGTAGGTTGTAATTCTGTGGAGATAGAGGGTGAGTTATTTTTCAAGAACCTTCTATTCACAGCAGGACAGGCTCCTCACACGCCATGCACATGACTTCATGCCCCGACTCACACTGTTTCTCCTATCTAAAATATTCTTTCCTCCAGAAGAAACATTGCCTTTGTCATCAAACAGGCATGGATTTGAAATCTGGCAGTACTAGACAACTTGTGTGACCTTGGGCATGTCCATTAACATGTATGAGGTCTGATTTCCTCATATGTAAACTGAGTACTACTTCTTTAAATGATCACTATGGTATTTAAATAAGATAATATATGACACTTGTATGTGAATTGCCTATAATGTGTTTAGCATATAAGAAGGACACAATAAATGATGGATATTGGATAAAATTCATTTCTTTCACTTTCCAAATCTTGTCCATTCTGCAATGTCCAGCTCAAGTCCCAGTTTCTCTGTGACTTACTCTCCTCACAAATTTAGCCCATATTAATGTCACTTTTCCCTTAATTTATATGTTTATTTTCTGCTCATTAACTATAGCACTTAACTGTATGAGATTTGATTTGTTATAAAATTTGCTTTGCCAGGATAGGTCCTCAAATAATGCCATTTTGTTGAATGTCGTTTTGTTATAACATGGGTGACAAAAATTGCTTCCTGGCAAGGCCACTGTCTGTGTGGAGCTGCACATTTTCCCCATGTCTACGTGGGTTTTCTCAAGGTACTCTGGTTTCCTCCCATTAGGTGAATAGGAGTGTCCCCCTAGTCCCAATGTGAGTGAGTGTGGGTGTGTGTGAGGGCGCCCCGTGATGGGATGGTGTTCTATCCGTGGTGGGTTCCCACCTGATGCCCTGAGCTGCCCAGATGGGGCCTGACCACCCTCAACCCTGAACTGGAATAAGCAGGTTGGAAAATGAATGGATACAAATTGTTGTCAAATAAATATTCTTCAACTCTACAATAATCACACAAATGCATGCCAATGAATCATGCAGTACCAAATTGCTCAGTGAGTCTGTGCTATTTGTGTTTGTTTTTGAACTGCTTGGTGATAGGAAGTGCTCCTTACAATTTTTGCTATGCAAACATATATTGCTTGATTTAACCTACAACCACGACGATGGTAGCCATTTACTGATTCACCAAAAATTGGGTAAATAATTATCTTACTCGTTGTTATTCATCTTTCTTAAATGTATATATAGCTCACATTTATTTCAAAGTTTAATATTATTACAAGTGTTTTGGTCTTTATTTAAAAGTTTGGTTATGTTTTGTGATCACAGATATGCCGGGGGAACTTAACTCTTGTTTATATCAATTCACCTATGGTAAAGTTGGTTTTGTTATACAAAGTTTCACTTAAAGTCACAGCTTCTAAGAACTTAATGATGACATTGGATGACATTGAGGACTTGCTATATTTACATATATTATCTTCCCTAGTGTTTACTACATCTCTCTTTTTTAATTTCTAGTTTTTGTGGGTACGTAGTAGGTGTAAATATTTATGGGATATGTGAGATATTTTGACACAGGTGTACAATGCATATTAATCACATCAGGGTAAATGGTGTATCCATCACCTCAGGTATTCATCCTTTCCTTGTGTTGCAGACAATCCAATTATATATACCCTCTTAGTTATTTTAAAATGTACAATTAAATTATTATTGACTATAGTCACCCAGTTGTGCTATCAAATACTAAAATCTTAGTTATTCTTTCTATCTTACATCTCTTTTAATTCCCTCCCAGCTCTAAACACAGTGCTGGGCACTAGTAGGCAGCCAATAATTTACATATATTGTAAGCTCCTGGAGGGCAAAGACATCTCTTTACATCTTTTTTGCTTTCTACTGTTTATTTGGGTACACACAAAAAGATGAGCTGGTTTAAAGAGAACATAAAGCTTTTAGACTAAAAAAACAGCCAAAAATAGAAAACCATTTAATAATTTAAAATACAGACATTACATGATAACGCAACATGGAAAAGCCACCAATGAAGAATTACAGTTTGGTAAAAAATGACTGTATTCCATCCTGCCTTGTCCTTTTAGAATTCCCGCTGCAGCAGCTGGGTAAATCGATTCATCTCTTTCCCTTTCTCTGCCCTTCCCTTCCCTCTCTTCCTCCTCCTTATTCTTTAACAGCTTTATTGAGGTATAATTTACATATCATGCAATTTACTCAGTGTAAGTACACATTCAGTAATTTTTGATAAATTTATAGAGTTTCTTACATCTCTTTTGATTCCCCCCAGCATTAAACACAGGGCTGGATATTAATAGGCAGCCAATAAGCCCTTACTGGAAGAATTTAGTTATAGATCTTTAAGTATTGAACCAGACTTCTTATTGTAGTTGGTTCACGTGAACTACTATTTAAAACCCAAATCCATTATGACATGACACTTTTTCTGGTAGTCTGACCATTAGTGTCTTCTCTAAGCCATACAGAAGGGTAGAATACGGAGTTGTTCTTACATGGAGAATTCAGATACTGCATATACGTTCTGAGAAGAGTTGTACTGTCAGCAGTTTCAGCACTTGATGCTGCTTCGAAGATTGAACCCAGACAAACTAAATTCTGTTCCTGAAGAACCAAATACTCTGAACTTCCCAGGCAAGAACTAAACTCTTGTAACAAACAGTTCACTCAAAGGATTATACCTGTGTGTCAGACACATGCTTTAATAAGTTATGTTAAAGGCCTTTACAAATTCCAAAGCAGCATACAAATGAAAGGAATTGAACTTTGTGATTTATACTCACTTATTTTTCCTGGGCTGATAGGTTCAGTCACTTAGAGGACAATGAGCATTCTTTGGTACCAACAACAAGAGAAAAAGCTCGAATATATTTTGCGGGATGAGAATGTGGTAACAATTAAGAATTTTCTTTAAAAAGGTGAATTTCATATTTTCTTTTAAAAAAATGCTAGTAACAAATGAAATCCATAAATATTAGATATTTTAATTTTTGTTAAACATTTTATGTTCACTATGACATTTATTTATAGGCCATCAGAAATTCAATAGAAAATCAGGGAATTAAATAAAAGAATAACTTCACAGTTTATAATTGCATCTCATTTTATTTATAGTAAGGCATGCTTAAAGTATATCATTTTTGCCACGTAGTTACAAAATCCTTTATTATGCTTTAAGTGTGACATAATATTTTTCTAATTTGATGTGCAAAATATAATAAACAATGTTTGTGTCTGGAAGAAAAATGTATTTTATTTTATTATCAGGAATAAATATGTATTGAAATAGTATAGGAATGGGATTAATGAGTATATATGAAGATATGATCAGATCTCCCCCACCCCACACCACCACCACCACACGCTGCTTAAATCTCTTCAACAAATCTTCATTGGTCTAAGACCATGGTCCTTAGCATGGTGCATAAGACCTTCCTATCTAGCCTTCTAGGTCTAGAGTCAATTCTCTGGTCACCGAACTTACTTTATGTCCTGATATTATAAAATAATTTATAGTTCCCAGGACAATCACTGTTATTCCTATTTCCTGCACATCTATTTCCTTTCTCAACATTGCTGCTCCTTCCCTCCCTCCACCTGGTTCTCCCAACCACGCCCCAAGACTGACTGTCTGGAAAAATCCCCATTCATCCTTTAAAACTGTTCAGATACCTATTCTGGGAAACTTTTCCTGCTTGTACACAAATAGATTAAACATTGCTTTTTTCTGTTATTGTCTGTGGGTTTAGGGGTACTATTTCTGAACCAAGAGCAGAGTTCTATTATTTAACCTTTTCCTCTGTTTCATAATTATTTATTTACATGTCTCCCCCCTCTATGAAACTTGAGCTCCTCAATGGCAGGAACCATTCCTTATTGACTTCTGTCTGCCCACTGTCGGACACTAGGGCTGGCCATGCTCAATAAATGTAAATCTCTTACTTATTCTAGGCCTAAACAATTAATTTTATATTTTTAAAAATATATCCTGAAATAACTTTACAAATGATTTGTACTCATTTATATTGTCACCAGAACACAAAAGTGGAAGAAGTTTAATGTAAGTTTCATCATCTGCTCACCTGCACTGGGTGTTACCTTTTTCTCTAAGTTACACATGACCAGCAATGGTGGAAGGGTGGCAGGGCAAGGGCTGGGGGCATGCAGAGTGTGAAATATGCTAGAAAATATAACCATATACTAGAAACATGAAAATCATTACCTTATATTTCTCAGGTAGTAGGTTGGAAACAGAGATTTGGGGTTACCTAAAGAGTGTGGTGCCCTGAGTGCTTCTGACTGGGTCTTTTTATGAATGAGAAGATCCGTGTCATAGTGTCCTTTCCAAGCACATTTGAAAAGTGAGCATTTGGCAGTGCTCATGCTTGTTTTGGGTCAAGTAATAATTTTTATACCCTTCACTATTCACAGTTGATTACATGATTGTGGATTTCAAAAATTGCACACTTCCTTTTTTTCTGTGTTTACACATAAGTCAATATTAATGTTTAAGTTCACTTCTTGTTTGGAAGCAAGGCACACATAGTAAGAGTAATGTGTGTCATTTTTTCAGCCTCTTGGAAGCTAAGTAATTCTTTCCCTCCTCTGGACTATATTTTCTTTTTTTTTTTTTTTATTATACTTTAAGTTTTAGGGTACATGTGCACATTGTGCAGTTTAGTTACATATGTATACATGTGCCATGCTGGTGCGCTGCACCCACTAACTCGTCATCTAGCATTAGGTATATCTCCCAATGCTATCCCTCCCCCCTCCCCCCTCCCCACCACAGTCCCCAGAGTATGATATTCCCCTTCCTGTGTCCATGTGATCTCATTGTTCAATTCCCACCTATGAGTGAGAATATGCGGTGTTTGGTTTTTTGTTCTTGCGATAGTTTACTGAGAATGACTATATTTTCTAAAGATATTTCTTGTTTCACTGATAAAAATAATCACAGAGGACTTTTGCCCCCTAAGGTGTTATTTTGATCTTGGGAATTAAGCTCTAATTGAGCAGCTGAGAAAGATCCTGCTATAAATGTTAATGATGAAGCCAGCTTTTCTAATGAACTCCAGCTGATGAGGGGGAAGGAGGAAGAAAAGCGGAAACAGCAAGAGGTATTGGGAGATGAGCTGCATAGAGAGATAAATAGTATCCCCAATATTCATGTCCACCTGGAACCTTAGAATGTGACTTCTTTGGAAATAGGGTCTTTGCAGATATAATTAATTAGCGATCTCAAAATGAAATCATCCCGGACATAATGTGGGCCCTAAATCCAATGGCAGGGCCTTATAAAAAGAGAGGACACAGAGAGACACAAGGAGGAGACAGCCATATGAAGATGAAGACAGAGATAGGAGTTATGCCACCACAAGCCAAGAAATGCACAGGGTCACCACAAGCAGGAGGAGGCAAGGAAGGTGTCTTATCTGGAGCCTTCAGTGGGAGCATGACCCTGCTGAGACCTTGACTTCGAACTTCTAGACTCCAGAACTGCGAGAGAATAAATTTCAATTGTTTTAAGCCACCAAGTTTGTTATGACAGCTGTAAGAAACTAATAAAGGCTGTATTTTTCAAATTCAGTAATTGCTTATCAACTGTCAACTGTTTGCCAGGCACTGTGCTAGGGGCTGAGTATACGGTAACAAATAAGGTAGACATTAAACCAATGGACTACTTATGCTACTGTGAGAATATAAAATAAGGGTATAGTTTGAGGATTTGAGAAAGATTTTGCCCTAAATAAGGCAAAGTATGGGTAGGAGTGTCCAGATGCATACTATTATCCAGGTGAACAGGAGGCTACAGACCACTACAGTAGAGGAAAGCTGCACATTCTAAGGAAAGTACCAAAAATCTGAGATATTTCGCTGGACAAATTGAGAAAATGTATCTTGCCCATGATGTTTGAGAGAGCAGTGATGCAGGATGATGATGCAGGAGAGGCAATTGGGAAGGACCTCATGTAAGTCCTTGTAGGGTACCTTCAATATTAGATACTTTATTATAAGGGCAATCACAAGCCTTCTGAAGCATTTTTGGAAGGGTGTAATGGGATTCGAGTCATTTTTAAGAGGTCACTCTGGTTACTCTGTAGAGAAGGATTGGATGAAGGCAAGAGTGAGTACAAGGTAACCACATAAAAGGTCAGTGCAGGGGTTCATGTCATTAGTGGAGATTGTAAGATGTAGGTGGATTTAAGATACATTTGGAGGATAGGCATTACAGGACTTGACGTATAGGGGAAGAAGTGAAATAGAGAGAAGGCAAGAATATACTACATGCTGAGCAGAAAAACTCAAAGAGGAACATGTTTTGTGGAGACAATGACCCTGAATTTACTTTTGGGTTTGTTCTTAGAAGTGTCTTTGAGACATCTAAGTAGAGATGTAATGTTTGTCATCAAATATGCAGTTATAAATTGAGACACTCTCTCTGGCCTGAAGATATAAATGCTAAGTCATCTGAATTGGGTTGCATTTGAAGCAATGGAAATGAAAGACATCACCTAGGAAGAAAATAGAGAGAGAGGAGAGAACCTGAGAAACAGAAGTGCCCCTAAAAGATATAGAGATGGACTTTTAAAAAGAAAAAAAAACTGGCAGGAAATAGCAGAGGAAAACTGTCTGATGAAGCTAAGGAAAAGAAGTGCCTTAAGGAGAAAATAGGTCAAACGCCAATGGGTATCTTAGCAAGGTGACAATGAAAAATGTCTCTTGTATTTAGCAATGGAGAGCATTAGTGATCTTACCAAAAACTATTGAAGTGGACTATGGTGGGCTGAGGTGGAGGACGGGGTGCCCATAGATCACAGGAATGAGGAATGCTGAGGGAATAGAGGATGCCCAGTCAGAATCCAATGCTCATCTCCACCCCAGTGTCTAAGTTTTACAAACTGCCTCGGAAGCAATTCTCAGTGGCCTGACATTGGGATTCTATGCTCTGGTAGAATGAAAGCTTGAAATAAAGATTATGTTCAATTGTGTAAAAAGGAAGTCACCTCTCTTCATACACCTTAGGACACTGAGATTCATCTTGTTGCAATGAAGTGAGTTGATGAAGCGTTGCAGTAGAAAAGGAGGAGATGAGCCATCATGGAAAGAGAAGAAATAAGCAACACATTCAACCCTGGTGAAGAAATTCGTTCAGACTCTCCAGCAGAGGTAGACAGGCTAGAAGTCTTTTTGCAGGATTTGTATTTTATGCAGCATGTTTGGTGACCTGCTCTCTTCCAGAACTTAAGATCTAGAAATTAGTGTCTGCTTCTCCCACCCATTCATTTAAGCTAAGTCCAAGTAATGTGTTTTTTAAATTATTATTATACTTTAAGTTCTGGGGTACATGTGCACAACGTGCAGGCTTGTTACATAGGTATACACGTGCCATGGTGGTTTGCTGCACCCATCAACCCATCATCTACATTAGGTATATCTCCTAATGCTATCCCTCCCCTAGCCCTCACCCCCGACAGGCCCCGGTATGTGATGTTCCCCTCCCTGTGTTCATGTGTTCTCATTGTTTAATTCCCACTTATGGGTGAGAACATGCAGTGTTTGGTTTTCGGTTCTTGTGTTTGCTGAGAATGATGACTTCCAGCTTCATCCATTTCCCTGCAAAGGACATGAACTTATCCTTTTTATGGCTTCATAGTATTCCATGGTGTATATGTGCCACATTTTCTTTATCCAGTCTATCACTGATGGATATTTGGGCTGGTTCCAAGTCTTTGCTATTGTGAATAGTGCTGCAATAAACATACGTGTGCATGTGTCTTTATAGTAGGTCCTCTGATATTCAAATGATGGAGGGGAATCTCTGAGCCACCTAATCTCTAATGTTCCTTCAACCCAAGCATTTTATGTTTCAAAGAGGATAGACACAATGGCTATGCCTGCTTCAGTGTCTTGATAAAAGCTGATTCCAGTTCATGTCTGATCTTTCAGATGACAGTCTCCAATTATTAGTATGGGTTTCCAATTTCATTTCCAAATAAAATTCAATGACTACCTAAATGGACTGGAACTGAATCCAAGAAAGCTTGATCAAAGCCATGTCTTAGGAAGACATTTTCACAACAAAATCCAAAGTCTTGGATCTTTAAGGATTTGAATGTCATGAGCTTTATTTAATATAAGCATTTTAGTTAAAAAATATGTATTTCTAAAGCAAGTCATCTCATTTTGATAACAGATGTCCTTTCCAAGTCCTTTGACTTTTGCAAGAAAAAGTGGTTTTTTCCTAAGCTTCACCCCAAAATTGAATATTTTCCCTCTTTTTTGTTTGCATATGTATTTGCTATAACAAAAGTAAGTATTTCACAGTCAATGCAGACAGCAACCCATGATGTGACCACAGAGATAGAGGAAATGGCATCTGAAGCAGATATCATTATCACCGGCAGGTAAAGATTAAGCCCAGTATCCTTACCAAGGAGGAAGCCAGTTTTGGGAAGGAATGTGCCAAAGAGCACAAAGGGATGAATGAGCTGGAGAAAGAAGTGGCAGCTCAGCAACATACAGGGGAGGCAAAGGCTGTGTTTACATAGGCAATTCGCTTTAGGCTGCTTTAATATCTTATTTGATTCTCACAACACCTTGTGAGGTAGTACCATTTATTATTTCCATTTTTGAGATTATTAGACCAAATCTTCAAGGAATTAAGGTACACAGCTAGAAAAGAGGGCTGGTGAGACTTGAATCCAAGTCATTCTGTTTATTTTCTTACTGATAATTCCTAAAGGTACATGTAGGTTCTCTGAACTAATTATTTATGTTCTTCAATGCCTGCATCTCTGTGGGCATATGATAGCTTTCCTATCCCTGACTAGCACAATTATAAGAGCTAACCTGTGGAAAACTGATATTGGTTTTATTTACTAGCATAAAGGACAGGGCTTATATTTGTCTCTCTTTTTAGTGAAAGGGAAAAACAGCACAAATAGAGTCTCATTCACACACTTCATATGGAATTTTCAAGCCAAGTAGACATTACTCAAATGCAAATAGTAATAGTACTTACCTCACAAGGCAGTTGTGTTTTAATGGAACCATGCATTTACCTAATATAATACTTGTAATATCATATGCACTCCATCAGTTCAATCAATCTTGGTCATATTATTTTGACCATTACTATTATTATCTGCCATATAACATATATTTAAAGGTTATAATTTTTAAATTAAAAATTTATTGGTGGTATTATAGATTTCAGCTCTATCATGAATATTTAAATACACATTTTCAAACTATTTTAAATCTTTCTTGACTTGAAATAATTTATAATGCAAGAAATAATCAGGGAGGTGTTTCTCTTAGATCTGGGTTTTAAAAGGATAAATCCTTAACCGAATCTCATTTTTTACAGGTATACTCAATCAAATACTTTACAAGTAATGGCCAAATTCCCTCTAAAAATTATTTTTGAAGACATGTCTTATAATGCAACATTAGATATTAAAGAAATATTATAATTATGCATTATTTTCTGTTATTTGTTGACAGTAGTTATCCCCATGTTTTGAGTTTCTAAGTGGAGGCACTTTAACATGATGGGACAACCATTTTAGCCCCCCTGGGCTGTGTTACCTCACTCACTCCTCCAAATGATCAGATTGGTGAGTTTTAGATGAGAAAGAGGACTTGATAGCGTTATCTCTTTTCACTCCTTCTTCTTTCTCATTTCTGCTCCTCTGTGCCATTGTGTTTACCGCCACAGGTTCTGTCCGTGTGAAGGGGTCCTGAAGACCTCAGGTTACCCAGGGGCTGAGTGAGGGCATTAGGGGTCCCATTGTTGCTACACAACCAAGCCACTTTCTCCCAAAACTCCTTGTGCCTTGCTCTTTTGTTTCTCTTTCAGTTAGCTCTGAATCCAAGTAGGGATCAAGGGAAACCATTTGGAGCCCCTTAAGTGACCAACAAATATGTCATTATTTAATGCCTTTAGGGGAAACAACACACAAAATAGTTGCTATTGATATCATTTTAATATCTGGACCTCAATAGAAAAAATCAACAATGAAAAGAAATGTTCCTGGCCCTTGAGAAGTTTATATATTTTGCTAGTTTTCATACTTTGATGGTTTATGTATTTTGACAGTTTTGTGGACATCTAATCAGATGTTAGCACTTAAAGAAATAAAACAGATATAGGTACATTATGTGTTTTGATCAAATCCGGCAAACCCTAAGATGTATTTTATAATTTAATTTGCAATTTGGAAGCAGTCGTTCCTTTTAGCCATCCAATGCCAGATTACATAAAATTCATGTATTAGTAATTAAATTATGTCATGTATGTAAAAGTCTTTTATATATTGCAAAAAACATTATGCATATAAAATTGTAAAACATTTTGGTTATAATTATTCCATATGTAACATCCTTTCTCTATTTCTACCTGAGCATTTAACACTCAGGCAAAAGCTGGTTATAGAGGATATGGGACTAGCTGCCTTCTTTTCTGACTCCAGAATAATTCTTACCAAGAAAATTTTTCCAAGTAGAAGTTAAATATTATTCTTGTTTTCTAACTAGCAGTCTTTAACAGACAGAAAAATCAATGCCATTTCCTCAACAGCAAATTATATTCCACTTCTGTACATTATAGCACTTTTCTTGGAGTTGATAAATAAGAAAAAAATACTGATGGTCATTTAACTTAGTAGGATTTACTTAAATGAACTGACAGAAAGAATTTAACTCTTAAAGTAATTGATTTTTCTCTCCATCAGATGAAAAACGTACAATAGAGTAAATGAAAGTCTTTTAAACAAGAGTAATTTTCTATTCATTAAAGGAAACATAAAATACACTTATCCAAGCCTTTGAAAAAAATTACTTGCAGGTTATTAACCTATTTTTAAAGAAAGAATTTTTCAACAGTGTTCAGAGCATTTCCCAACCTGGTATACATTAAAATGGAAAATTTTTTCAAACCAAATAAATATTCCTACCTCAATGTTTTTGCTATATACCGATGCAGTAAAATAGCTGAGTGTATGTAAGTGATTTGAAGATGACAACTCTCATGACAGGAAATGGCAGCAGGGAGACCTAGAAAAAATCTATACTGACCTCGCCACCGTTCATATCCTGTTGGCAGTTGTCACTCCAAAGGCGATATCACATAAAAGCTTTGCAATCTTTAGCTTAAGTTTCCATAGTAGGGCAAAATCCTATT
Source organism: Pan paniscus (assembly GCF_029289425.2). Lineage (NCBI taxonomy): Eukaryota > Metazoa > Chordata > Mammalia > Primates > Hominidae > Pan > Pan paniscus. The sequence goes on along the minus strand of NC_073249.2, from coordinate 32,091,126 downwards.
ACCTCTAACCCACCCTCTTAGACATTTATTCTCTTCTCTTCACTTTTGCAAACCACTGACAGTTTCACCTAGGCAAAATGTTTTTCACTCAGGTTGGTTCTTGTTATCATCCCACCCCAAATCTTTTCTTTTTTCTTTTTTCTTTTTTTTTGAGACGAAGTATTGCTCTGTTGCCCAGGCTGGAGTGCAGTGGCGCAATCTGCAACCTCTGCCTCTTGGGTTCAAGCGATTCTCCTGCCTCAGCCTCCCGAGTAGCTGAGATTACAGGCACCCGCCACTACACCTGGCTAATTTTTGTATTTTTAGTAGAGACAGGGTTTCACCATGTTGGCCAGGCTGGTCTCGAACTCCTGACCTCACGTGATCCACACACCTCAGCCTCCCAAAGGGCTGGGATTACAGGCATGAGCCACCATGCCTGGCTTTTACCCCATATCTTCTCATTATAAATGATCAGTTGTATAAAATGATAGGCTGGTTAATTATGTTTTTCTTAAAGTTAAATTATGTAGCACTCAACTCCATTTGCCATCTCCTACCTTCACTGGTTTAACTAAATTTTTCTATAGCTGAAACCCTATTGGGATTCAAACTGTGGTTTTTGAATTTAACTTTAACATATTTTGAACACTTAGCTTGTTTAAATGTTCTTGAAATCTAGGGATAGAAAAAGATTAGCTGTGAATTCTATAAACATCATCCATAATTTAGAAAATGTATAGAATTTATAGACATGAGTCTATAGTCCTCTATTCCAAAAAAGTTGGTTGAAAAGTTTAAAAAGGAAAAATTCAACTTAATCTTGCCTATTTATACGATGTAAGATGATTAGCATTTGCTTGATATTTTACCATGCTTTACGCATGTATCTTGTAGACATGTTCTAGGATAAAAGAAATAGCAAAGATTTCTTCTAAGATCTCATCAGAGATCAATCCAGAAATTGCTAGATGTTTTATATCAGAGGAAACTAATAAGATAATAACTTTGTTATTGTGCAATCTGCCAATAAACAGTGGTTCCCGTCCCAGTTTCATTATAGTTTTGGGGCAGGTCCCTAGTTTTCTTGGCCCTTGGAAAGGGAGTTCTCATGACTGTCAAATCAAATAATTCTCTAAAATCACTAATTTATTTTTTGTTTTTTTTTAATTCAATATCTACAAAGTGCTAGTGTCATTCCCTTTACCTGGTGGTTCTTTCCTTCTCCTTGCATGAACTTTATTTCTACTTATCCTTGAATATTTAGGGAAGATGTTAGTGCCTTCATGAAGCCCCTCCCCACCCTTTCTTAAAAGATGGCATGGTAGAACTTCCAGGATAGTGTGACTCATTCTACTCAACCAGAATGAGTAGAGTAACTTGCTTTATCCTGGGAATTTCTTCTTTTTTTTGAATAACACCTTTATTGAGATATAATTCACAAGTCACAAATTTCATTCATTTAAAGAGTGCAATTCAATAGGTTTTGTATATTCATAACATTATGTGTCGATCACTGTGATTTAATTCTGGACCATGTTCATCACCCCAAAAATAAACCTCATACCATTATCATGTACTCCCCACTCCCTCTTCCCCCCACCTCCTAGCAACCACTAATTTACCTTCTGTCTTTATAGATTTGCCTCTTTTGGACATTTTTTGAATGAAATAAAAATAAGTGGGCTTTTGTGTCTGCCTTCTTTTACTTCATTTACTAATGTTTTTAAGAGTCATCCATGCTGTAGCATGTCATTTCTTTTTGTGAACAAATAATATTTCATTGTATAGACATACCACATTTTGTTTATTCATTCATCAGTTGATGGTCATTTGCGTAGTTTCCAGTTGTTTTTGGTTACTATGAATAATGCTGCCATGTACATTCACAACGTCAAATCAAATAATTCTCTAAAATCATTAATTCATTAAAAAATATGTGCTTGTTTTATGTGGGCATACATTTTCAATTCTTTTGTATATATACCTAGAAGTGAAATTGCTAGATCATATGGCAACTTCACGTTTAACATTTTAGGAGCGGCCAAACTGTACAAGTGGCTGTACCATTTTACAATGTCACCAGCAATGGATGAAGTTTCTAATTTCTCCACATCCTTGGCAACACTTGCTATTCTCCATCTTTGTGACTTGAGTCAACCCAGTGAGCATGAAGTGGTATTTCACTGATATAGTTTGAATGTTGTCCCCTCTAAATCTCATGCTGAATTGTAATCCCCAATATTGTAGGTGGTGTCTGGTGAGAGGTAACTGCATCATGGGGGAGGATCCTTCATGGCTTGGTGCTGTCCTCACCATAGTGAGTGAATTCTCACGAGATCTGGTTGTTTAAAAGTATATGGCACCTCCCCCTACCTCTTGCCCCAGCTGTCGCCACGTGAGATGCCTGTTTCCCTTTCACCATCAGCCATGATTGTAAGCTTCCTGATGGCTTCCCAGAAGCCAAGCAAATGCTGGCGCCATGCTTCTACAGCATGCAGAGTGATGAGCCAATTAAATGTTTCATTACAAATTACCCAGTCTCAGGTATTCCTTTATAGCAATGCAAAGAATAGCCTAACACACTCAGTGTGGTTTTTTTTTTTTTTTTTTTTTAATTTATTTATTTTTATTGATCATTCTTGGGTGTTTCTCACAGAGGGGGATTTGGCAGGGTCATAGGACAACAGTGGAGGGAGGGTCAGCAGATAAACAAGTGAACAAAGGTCTCTGGTTTTCCTATGCAGAGGACCCTGCGGCCTTCCGCAGTGTTTGTGTCCCTGGGTACTCGAGATTAGGGAGTGGTGATGACTCTTAACGAGCATGCTGCCTTCAAGCATCTGTTTAACAAAGCACATCTTGCACCACCCTTAATCCATTTAACCCTGAGTGGACACAGCACATGTTTCAGAGAACACAGAGTTGGGGGTAAGGTCACCAATCAACAGGATCACAAGGCAGAAGAATTTTTCCTAGTACAGAACAAAATGAAAAGTCTCCCGTGTCTACCTCCCTCTACACAGACATGGCAACCATCCGATCTCTCAATCCCTTCCCCGCCTTTCCCCCGCTTCTATTCCACAAAACCGCCATTGTCATCATGGCCCATTCCCAATGAGCTGCCGGGTACACCTCCCAGACGGGGCGGTGGCCGGGCAGAGGGGCTCCTCACCTCCCAGTAGGGGCGGCCGGGCAGAGGCGCCCCTCATCTCCCGGACCGGGCGGCTGGCCGGGCGGGGGACTGACCCCCCCACCTCCCTCCCAGACGGGGCGACTGGCCGGGCAGAGGGGCTCCTCACTTCCCAGTAGGGGCGGCCGGGCAGAGGCGCCCCTCACCTCCCGGACGGGGCGGCTGGCCGGGTGGGGGGCTGACCCCCCCACCTCCCTCCCGGTCGGGGCGGCTGGCCTGGCGGGGGGCTGACGCCCCCACCTCCCTCCCGGACGGGGCGGCTGGCAGGGCAGAGGGGCTCCTCACTTCCCAGTAGGGGCGGCTGGGCAGAGGCGCCCCTCACCTCCCGGAAGGGGCGGCTGGCCGGGCGGGGGGCTGACCCCCCCACCTCCCTCCTGGACAGGGCGGCGGGCCAGGCGGGGGGCTGACCCCACCCACCTCCTTCCCGGACGGGGCGGCTGGCCGGGCAGAAGGGCTCCTTACTTCCCAGTAGGGGTGGCCGGGCAGAGGCGCCCCTCACCTCCCGGACGGGGCGGCTGGCCGGGCAGGGGGCTGACCCCCCCACCTCCCTCCCGGATGGGGCGGCTGGCCGGGCAGAGGGGCTCCTCACTTCCCAGTAGGGGCGGCTGGGCAGAGGCGCCCCTCACCTCCCGGAAGGGGCGGCTGGCCGGGCGGGGGGCTGACCCCCCCCACCTCCCTCCTGGACAGGGCGGCGGGCCAGGCGGGGGGCTGACCCCCCCCACCTCCTTCCCGGACGGGGCGGCTGGCCGGGCAGAAGGGCTCCTTACTTCCCAGTAGGGGTGGCCGGGCAGAGGCGCCCCTCACCTCCCGGACGGGGCGGCTGGCCGGGCAGGGGGCTGACCCCCCCACCTCCCTCCCGGATGGGGCGGCTGGCCGGGCAGAGGGGCTCCTCACTTCCCAGTAGGGGCGGCTGGGCAGAGGCGCCCCTCACCTCCCGGAAGGGGCGGCTGGCCGGGCGGGGGGCTGACCCCCCCCACCTCCCTCCTGGACAGGGCGGCGGGCCAGGCGGGGGGCTGACCCCCCCCACCTCCTTCCCGGACGGGGCGGCTGGCCGGGCAGAAGGGCTCCTTACTTCCCAGTAGGGGTGGCCGGGCAGAGGCGCCCCTCACCTCCCGGACGGGGCGGCTGGCTGGGCGGGGGGCTGACCCCCCCACCTCCCTCCCGGTCAGGGTGGCTGGCCTGGCGGGGGGCTGACCCCCCCACCTCCCTCCCGGACGGGGCGACTGGCCGGGCGGGGGGCTGACTCCCCCACCTCCCTCCCGGATGGGGCGGCTGGCCAGGCGGGGGGCTGACCCCCCCACCTCCCTCCCGGACGGGGTGGCTGGCCAGGCGGGGGACTGACCCCCCCCACCTCCTTCCCGGACGGGGCGGCTGGCTGGGCAGAGGGGCTCCTCACTTCCCAGTAGGGGCGGCCAGGCAGAGGCGCCCCTCACCTCCCAGACGGGGCGGCTGGCTGGGCAGGGGGCTGACTCCCCCCACCTCCCTCCCGGACGGGGCGGCTGGCCAGGCGGGGGGCTGACCCCCCCACCTCTCTCCCGGACGGGGCGGCTGGCCGGGCGGGGGGCTGACCCCCCCACCTCCCTCCAGGACGGGGCGGCTGGCCTGGTGGGGGCTGACCCCCACCTCCCTCCTGGATGGGGTGGCTGCCGGGCAGAGACGCTCCTCACTTCCCAGACGGGGTGGCTGCCAGGCGGAGGGGCTCCTCACTTCTCATATGGGGTGGTTGCCAGGCGGAGGGTCTCCTCACTTCTCAGACGGGGCAGCTGGGCAGAGACGCTCCTCACCTCCCAGACGGGGTCGCGGCCGGGTAGAGGCGCTCCTCACTTCCCAGAGGGCGCGGCGGGGCAGAGGTGCTCCCCACATCTCAGACGATGGGCGGCTGGGCAGAGACGCTCCTCACTTCCTAGATGGGATGGTGGCCGGGAAGAGGCGCTCCTCACTTCCTAGATGGGATGGTGGCCGGGCAGAGATGCTCCTCACTTTCCAGACTGGGTAGCCAGGCAGAGGGTCTCCTCACGTCCCAGATGATGGGCGGCCAGGCAGAGACGCTCCTCACTTCCCAGACGGGGTGGCAGCCGGGCAGAGGCTGCAATCTCGGCACTTTGGGAGGCCAAGGCAGGCGGCATGCTTCGCCGGGTGGTCAGAGCTATTCGCCCATAGTCCGTAGCCCAGAGCCAGGGCTGCTCCGCTCTCCGTCCCGGGGGGCCGGGGCCGGGCTGGAGGCGTGCGAGCCTCTCGACAGTACTGTAATTAGCTTTGATCCCGGCTTCACTGTGTGAGTTTGGGCAACTCACTCCACTTTTCTGAGCCTTAGTGTTCTAATTTATAAAATAGAAATTATATACAGACCTTAGTAATAATTAAGTGAGAATAATCTAGGCCGGGTGCGGTGGCTCACGCCTGTAATCTCAGCACTTTGGGAGGCCGAGCCTCAGTGTGGTTTTGATTTGATTTCCCTGATTAATAATGAGTCCCTCTACATAATTAATGATGCTAAGCATTTTTTAATATACACTGGAAGATTCTTAAGTGTGGGTCCCAAATATTATTTATTTTACTATCTCAGGAACCAAATACAAACTGACATATCATAGGGATACATTTATAGTAATATTTATAAAAAGAATGAATACATATTTAATTTTTATCAGTATTTGATGATGAATTTTGTGTGTCAACTAGACTGGGTTAAGAAATACCTAGAGAACCGGTAAAGCAGTACTACGGGTATGCCTGTGAGTGTGTTTCAGAGGAGACTGGAGTGTGGATCAATAGACTGAGTGAGGCAAGTCTGCCCTCAATGGAGCACTATCCAAATGGCTGAGGGCCTGGATAGAACAGCAAGAGCAATTTCTTCTCTCTTTCCTGGAGCTGGAATCCTCCTCTTCTCCTGCCCTTAGATAGCAGAACACCAGGCTCTCTGGCCTTGGCACACTAGGCCTTATAATGCAGCCTCCTGGATTCTCAGTCTTCCAGCCTCATACTGAGAATTATACCATTGGCTTCCTGGTTCCGAGGCTTCTGGACTAGGACTGAGCCACACTATCAGCATCCCAGGGTTGCCAGATTGCAGATAGCCTGTCATGGGACTTCTCATCCTTCACAATTATGTGAGCCAATTCTCCTAATAAATCACCTGTTTATCTATCTAATCTATCTATCTATCTATCATCTATCTATCTATCATCTATCTCTCTATCTCTCTATCTATCTATCTATCTTTCCATCTTACTGATTCTGACTCTCTGAAGAACCCTGACAAATGCAGAATTTGGAACAAAGAAGTGGGGCTTCTGCTATAACAAATACCTGAAAATGTGAAAGTGGCTTTGGAACTGGGTAATGGGTAGAAGCCGGAAGAATCTGGAGGAGCGAGCTAGAAAAAGTCCATATTACCATGAATGAAACCTTAAGGACAATTCCATGAGGGCTGAGAAGACGAGCTGTAGGAAGTACCTAAATCTTCTTAGGGATTACTTAAGTGGTTATGATTAGAATGTTGGTAGAAATATAAACAGTAAAGGCCATTCTGATGAGGTCTTAGACAGAAATTAGGAATATCTGTGTGTGCATGTGTGTGTGTGTGTGTGTGTGTGTTATTAAGTGTATGCCCCTTTAAGGCTTTTAATTGTGATTCTCTTTACATTTTATCTTTTCCTTATTGGAATCGTTCCTGCATTTCTAAAAAGTCACAATAAAAACATAAAAGTAATTTTTTTTCTTGAGACAGAGTCTCACTTTGTCACCCAGGCTGGAGTGCAGTGGTGTGATCTTGGCTCACTGCAAGCTCCGCCTCCTGGGTTCACGCCATTCTCCTGCCTCAGCCTCCTGAGTAGCTGGGACTACAGGCGCCTGCCACCACACCTGGCTAATTTTTTGTATTTTTAGTAGAGACAGGGTTCCACTGTGTTAGCCAGGATGGTCTCGATCTCCTGACCTCCTGATCTGCCCGTCTCAGCCTCCCAAAGTGCTGGGATTACAGGCATGAGCCACCGCGCCCGGCCAAGTAATTTCTTTAAAAAAAAAAAAAAGGAAACAAGATAATCAAGTACTCTGAGCACTTTCTTTTATTCTCTTAACTAGAATTTGGAGACCTCTGAAAAATTATATGAATGAAAATAGTGGCTTTGGAAACCAAGTTTGTCATAATTTGGGGGAAGTTTTGGTTTTCTCAGCCAAAAGCTATATTATTTTAGAGTTAAAGTGTTATTATACATCAGCAATAAATTCAGGTAATACATGTCAACACACTTTGACCAGAAATTAGAAATATCTTATTGGAAACTGGAGTAATGGCCATCTGTGTTATAAATTTGCAAAGGACTTGGCTGAATTTTATCTATGTCTTAGGGCATTATGAAAGGTGGAATTGAGCAGTGAACTAGCATATTTAGTGGAAGAAATTTCTATGCAAAATATTGGAGGAGCTGCCTCGCTACTTTTAACTGCATACGGTAAGATGCAAGAGGAGAGAAACAATTTAAAGGTGAAATTTATAATTAAAAGGCAAGCAGAGCAGAGTTCTCAGCCTGGACATGTAAAGAGTGAAGGCATCTTGGCCGGGCGCGGTGGCTCACACCTATAATCCCAGCACTTTGGGAGGCCGAGGCGGGCGGATCACGAGGTCAGGAGATCAAGACCATCCTGGCTAACACGATGAAAGCCCATCTCTACTAAAAATACAAAAATTAGCTGGGCGTGGTGGCAGGCGCCTGTAGTCCCAGCTACTCAGGAGGCTGAGGCAGGAGAATGGTGCGAACCTGGGAGGCGGAACTTGCTGTGAGCAGAGATAGCGCCACTGCACTCCAGCCTGGGTGACAGAGAGAGACTCCGTCTCAAAAAAAAAAAAAAAAAAGAGTGAAGGCATCTTTAGGAGAACAAGGGCCAAACAACCCTTTGACAAAGGGATTAGCATGGATAGAAGTAAGCCAGGTGCTATTCAACAAGATAATAGGAGAAAGACCCCAAAGTCATTTCAGAGATCTTCGAGTCTACCCCTCCCATTACTGGTCCACAACAGGATCTTGAGGGCAATGTTTCCAGAGAGGTGCCAGTGGGATATCAGTATTTGCTGCCCTGAAATGCTTCAAGTCTCTGCTTCTCTCATTCCAGCACAACATTTCTTCACAATCCCAGCTGTACCTCAAGTAGGCCCAGCTGCAACTTGTGCTCCCACTCCAGAAGATGTAAACAGTAGCCTTGGTGGTGTCCATGTGGTGTTAATTCTATAGGTGTGCTAAATGCAAGAGCTGCGAGGCCATAGTAGCCTCCACTTAGATTTCAAAGGATGTCATGGACAGCTCGGAAATGCAGAGTAAAAATGTAGGGTTGGAGCCTCGACAGAGAGTCCCCACTAGGGTAATGCCTAGTGGAGCCATGGGGGTAAGGCCACCTCAGAAGCCCCTGAGCTGTAGGGTCACCAGCATGCAACTTCAGCCTGGGAAACCTGCAGGCATGAGATTCCAACCCAGCAGAGTCACTGAGTGGACTGAGCCCAGGAAAGCCACAGAGGCAGGGCTACCTGATGCTTTGGGAGCCCATTCCCACCCTAGTATGCCCAGGATGTGGGACATGGAGACAAAGGAGAATATTCTCCAACTTTAAGACTTAATGTTCTCTTTTGGGTTTTGGACTTATGTGGGGGAAGTTATTCCTTCTTTTTGGCCTATTTCTCCCTTTTGAAATGGGAATGTCTATCCTATGCCTGTCCACCTGTTGTCTTTTAGAAGCACACAATTTGTTAATTTCACAGGTTCACAGCTGGAGAGCAATTTGACTCAGAATGAATCATGCCTATGTCTCACCCATATCTAATTCAGATGAGACTCTGGACTTTGGACTTTTGAGTTGATGATGAAAACAAGTTAAGAAACCCCCACACCAATTAAGGAAATTCATCCTAAAAATTTTGTTCTTCTAGAACCATTCCTGGTACCAATTCTCTCTCTTAGTCTGTTTGTGCTGTTATAACAAAGTATCTGAGGCCAGGCGTGATGGCTCACACCTGTAATCCCAGCACTTTGGGAGGCCGAGGCAGGTGGATCACAAGGTCAGGAGATCAAGACTATCCTGGCTAACACGGTGAAACCCGTCTCTACTAAAAATACAAAAAATTAGCCAGGCGTGGTGATGGATGCCTGTAGTCCCAGCTACTTAGGAGGCTGAGGCAAGAGAATGGCGTGAACCCGGGAGGCGGAGCTTGCAGTGAGCCGAGATCGCGCCACTGCACTCCAGCCTGGGAGACAGTGAGAGTCCGTCTCAAAAAAAGAAAAAAAAAAAAAAAATCTGAGACTAATTTATAAAGAACAGAGATTTATTTCTTACAGTTCTAGAGGGTGGAAAGTCCAAGATCAAGGGCCCCACAAGTGGGGCTTTTATGCTGCATGATCACATGGAAGAAAGTGAGAAGGCAAGAGAGTGTGAGAGCAAGAGGAGGTAAGGGGGCTATTGGGATTAAATGAATATGGGGCTATTGGGATGAAATGAATGCATTTTTCATGTGAGAAGAACATGAATTTTAAGGGCTGGGGCATGGTTTCTGTGTATGTCTATGGTTTGAATGTGTTTCTCTAAGTTTGTGCATTGGAAACTTAATCCCCAAAAAAACAGTGTTGAGAGGTGGAACCTTTAAGATGCTCTGGCTTCGTGAATGAATTCATGTTGTTATCTTAACAGTGGGTTAGTTAACATGGGAGTGGGTTCCTGATAAAAGGATGTGTTCATCCCCTTTACCTCCTAGAACTCTAGGAGGTAGAACTATAAGAAATAAATGTCTGTTCTTTATAAATTACCCAGTCTCAGATATTCTGTTATAACAGCAAAAAACAGACTAAGACAGAGAATTGGTACCAGGAATGGTTTTAGAAGAACAGAATTTTTAGGATGAGTTTTCTTAATTGGTTTGGGGGTTTCTAGAATTGGCTGCCTAATCTGATTAGACCTAAAAGTGCTGAGAACTCTACTTATAATAGCACAGACAGCACTGATAGTTCATGGTATAAACTGTTTATCAGGATACACAAAACATCTGTATTTGATACTCCTAACTAACCACTTATAAAAGGCAAGGAGCTTGGTAACTGTGTATATGATACCTTTGAACATGTGTGGAAAACCATAAACAGCCTAAGAGCTTCTAAGTGTGCCCTGAGGGAGCATCTTCTCTCCTGTAGACGCAGGGCTGAAATAGCTGAAAATCAAACACAAGCCCTCATCATGCAATTGGCTGAATAACAACAAAAGTTGAACTCTCAGTCTCGAAGGCTGTCCACTTAAAGTGAGGGCATTTGTTGGTAAAGAATGAGGTCCCATAAGTCAGAGTGTAATGGTGTGGGAAAATCCAGGTGAGGCTGGAACATCAAGCTCCTAAAATCTGACGAGCATTGTTTGCCAGTGCTCTCCATTCCTTGCAGCAGCGCATTCCCACCCACAGTGCGATCAGCCTTTCCACCTCTGACACAGGGGATTAACTCTGCATTTGCCTGAGTAAATGGCAATGTCCTCCTCTGAGTCAGTTGTCAAGCAAGGCAATTGCTGATGCTCCTCAGGACTCAACTCTATCACCCCTCTTTGCTTCTAGATCTATAAAGAGACTCAAGTCCCAGCAGGCCCCTAAGAGTGAGGTACAAAGTGTAGCCCACCAGGAGGTGCGCTACACTACAAAGGAACTACTTGAGTTTTCTAACTTATATAAGCAGAAATCTGGGGAACATGTATGGGAATAGATATCAAGGGTGTGGGATAATGGTGGAAGGAACATAAAGTTGGATCATGCCAAGTTTGTTGGTATGGGCCTACTAAGCTGAGATTATGCATTTAATGTTGCAGTTCAGGGAGTTAGGAAAGGTTCTAACACTTTGGTTGATTGACTCAAAAGATAGCCCACCATGAGTGAGTAGGAGCTGACCTAAACACCCTATCTCCCAGTTTACAATAGAGGAAGGGATGCAAAGGCTTAGGGAGACTGGAATCCTAGAGTGGATTTGTCACTTAAAACCTCCTCACCCACACATACCTTTCACCAATACTTTGATAAATAGATTTGCAAGGGGAGCCCCAACATCCCTGAAGAGTTCCGTGATTGCTCTTCTCTGAAGACAGGTCCTTGAAGTGAGAATTGCAGTCATTCAATTGAAAAAAAAAATGCAATGGTAATGATTGGATCCCAGGGTGGCAGGGGACAAGCGGCAGCATTCAATCATCCGTAACAAGTTGGGCGTAGGTACCATAATGGACAGCAGAAGCAAAGCAACATTCAGAATAGTCTGACTCATGTAGATTCATATGCTGAATGAATGTGGTGCTGGCTAGTAAATCATGATGTTCCTAGAAGTGAAATAAAGAATAAACCTACTAAGTTCTTACTTGATCTGTATTGGCAGAAAACTTTCAGGTCAAGTGAACAAGAGTTGAATTTGAATGATTAAAAGAGGGAATCACAGCCCGTCAATCAGTTCCCAGACTTGAGCCAGTTTACAGATCCAGAACCCCTTGAATGAAGAGGAGGCTGGGTCCCCTCCAGGAAGAAACCTGGTACATTAGTGAGAATTTACCATTAATCTATCCCCCATTCTTCCCCAAAGGGACTTCCTGCCTTTTACCAGGGTAACTGCATTGGAGGAAAGAAAATAATCAGACCTTTCAGGATTACTAGATCCTGGATCTCAACTAACAAGAGTCTTGGAACATCACTGCAGCCACCCAGTCAGTGTAAGTGCTTCTGGAGGTCCCGTAATCCATGTAGTTTTAGCTCAAGTCTGCCTCCCAGTGGGTACCCAAAACCCATCCAGTGGTCATCTCCCCAGTTCCAGATGCATAATTACAATAGACATACTCAGCAGCTTTTGTTCCTTAACTTGTGTACTGAGGGCTATTGTAGTGGTAAAGACCAAATACAAGCCATTAGAACAGTCTCTACTTAAGAAAATGGTAAACTAAAGCCAAAACCATATCCCTGGAGACAAATGCAGAGATTAGTGCCAACATCAAGGACTTGAAAAATACATGGGTGGTGATTCCCTCCACATCCTCATTCAACTCTCCTATTTGGCCTGTGCAGAAGACATGGATTCTGGAAAATAACAGTGAATTATTAGCTTAACCAAGTGGTGACTCCAATCACAGCTGCTATACAAGATGTGGTTTCATTGCTTGAGCAAATTAACACATCTCCTGGTACTTGGTATGCAGTTATTGATTTGGCAAATGCCTTTTTCTCCCTTTCTGTCTATAAGGCAGCTTGCTTCAGTTGGCAAGGCCAGCAATACACCTTCACTGTCCTACATCCGGAATACATCAACTCCTCAGGCCTATGTCATAGTTTAGTTTCCAAGGATCTTGATCAATTTTCCCTTCCGCAAGATATCACACTGGTCCATCACATTGATTACATTCTGCTAATGGACCTAGTGAGTAGTGAAGTAGTGACTACTGTGGACTTATTAGTAAGACATTTGCATGTCAGAGCGTGGAAAATAAATACAACTAACATTTGGGGTTCTTCTGCCTCAGTGAAATTTCTAAGGGTCCAGTGGTGTGGGGCATGTTAAGATATCCCTTCTAAGGTGAAGAATAAATTGCTGCATCTGGTCTTTCCTGCAACCAAGAAAGAGGTACAATGCCTAGTAGGCTTATTTGGATTTTTGGAAGCAACACACTTCTCATTTGGGTGTGTTATTCCAGTGCATCTACTGAGTGACTGGAAAACCTGCTAGTTTTGAGTGGGGCCCAGAACAGGAGAAGGCTCTGCAACAGTGCCAAGCTGTTGTGCAAGCTGCTCTGCCATTTGGGTCATATAATTCAGAAGATACAATGGTGCTTTAGATGTCAATGGCAGATAACGAAGCTGTTTGGCCACTTTGGCAGGCCCCTATAGATGAATCACAGCAGACGTCCTTAGGAGTTTGGAGTAAAATCCTACCATCGTCTGCAGATAATTGCTCTCCTTTTGAGAGACAGCTCTTGGTCTGCCACTGGGCCTTAGTGGAAACTGAAGATTTGACTATCATTCGCCAAGTTACCATGCAACTTGAGCTGCCCGTCATGAATTGTATGTTATCTGACTCATCAAGCCATAAGCGTTGGATGTGCACAGCAGCACTCTGTCATCAAATGGAAGTAGTATATACATGATCAGGCCTGAGCAGGTCCTAACGGTACAAGAAAGTTACATGAAGAAGTGGCCCAAATGCCCATGGTTCTTACTCCTTCTACACTGCCTTCTCTTTCCCAGTCTGCACTTATGACTTCATAAGGAGTACCCTATGATAAGATTACAGAGGCAAAGAAGACTAGGGCCTGGTTTACAGATTGTTCTGCACAATATGCAGGGACCACTCAAAAGTGGACAGTTGTAGCTCTACAGCCCATTTTGGGAGCATCTCTGAGGGACAATAGTAAAGGGGAATCTCAATGAGCAGAACTTAAGGCAGTGCATTTGGTTCTGCACTTTGCTTGGAAAAAAAAATGTCCATATGTGCAATTTGATACCAATTTATGGGCTGTAGCCAAAGGTTTGGCTGGATGGTCAGGGACTTCATTAGAAAATTGATGACAAAGACATCTGGGAAAGAAGTATGGATAGACTTCCCTGAGTGAACGAAAGATGTGAAGGTATTTGTGTCCCATATGAATGCTCACCAAAGGATGACCTCAGCAGAGGAGGATTCTAATAATCAAGTAAATAGGATGACCCATTCTATGGATAATAGTCACTCTTTTCCCAGCCACCCAATGGGCTCATGAAAAAAAGCAACCATAGTGGCAGGAATGGAAATTATATATGGGCTCAGCAAAATGGACTTCTACTCACCAAAATCTACCCGACTAGGGCCACCTCTGAATGCTCAATTTGCCAGCAGCAAAGACCAGCATTGAGTCACTGATATGATCCCTGGGGTGATCAACCAGCTACCTAGCAGCAGATTGATTACACGGTACTGCTTTCATCATGGAAGGAACAGCACCTTACTAGGATAGAAACTTACTCTGGATATGGATTTGCCTTTCCTGCATTCAATGCTTCTGTCAAAACCAGCACCCACAGACTTAAAGAATGCCTTATCTAACATCATGGTGTCTCACACAGCATTGCTTCTGACCAAGCAACTCACTTCACAGCCAAAGAAGTGCAGTAATGGCCTCATGCTCATGGCATTCACTGATTTGAAGCAGCTGACTTGAAGTTGCAGTTACAATGCCAGCTGGATTGTCACCTACTGTCATACTTTGTAGGGTTGGGAAAAGTTCTCTGGAAGGTTGTGTATGTTCTGAATCAGCATTCAATATATGGTACTGTTTCATAGTAAGTATTCATAGGTTCAGATATCAAGGAATAGGAATGGATGTGGCACCACTCACCATTTCCCCTAGTGACCGACTAGCAATATTTTTGTTTCCGGTTCCCACAACTTTATGCTCTGCTAGTCAGAGGATGAAAACTTCCACCAGGAGACAATAATGATTCCACTGAACTGGAAGTTAAGACTGCCACCTAGGCTCTTTGGGCACTTTATGCTTCTGAGTCAACAGACTAAGAAAGAAGTTGTAGTGTTGGCTGGGTTGGTTGAGCCAGGCTTCCCAGAGGAAATTGAAACTACTACTCCATAATGGACGTAAGGAAGAGTATGGCTGGAATACAGGAGATCACTTAGAAAGTGTCCTAGTATTACCATGCCCTGTGGTTAAGGTCAATGGGAAATTACAACCATCCAATCCAGGCAGGACTACAAATGGTCCAGACCCTTCAGGAATGAAGGTTTGAGTTACCATGCCAAATAAAAAACAATGACCAGCTGGGGTGCTTGCTGAAGGCAAAGGGAATACAGAATGGTTTACAGAAGGTAGTTACAAATATCAACTATCACAGCATGACCAGTTACAGAAAAGAGAACTATTTCATGACTATTTCTTCCTTACTTGGTTAAGAATATGTTTGTGTGTATATAGACATATATTAGGCAAATATCTTTGTTTTCATTCTTTTCTTATTCCTTTATCATGTAACATAAGACATATTGACTTTATAACAATATTTAAGTACTGTTCATTTTACATCATAGTATTTAAGTTATGGGATATCCAGAGAATAGTAAACATTACCCAAGGACTTCACTTGAGGGAAGGATTAGTACATTTTCAGTAGGAACTATTACCTTGTTGTTACCTTTGTTTGGAGATTAAGTATGGTTTAAAGAAATACATATGGGTGCCAAGTTGACTTGGGGTGGACTTGTGATGGTTAATTTTAGTTGTCAACTTGACAGGATTTCGAAACACCCAGAGAGTTTGTAAGGCATTGCTTCTGGCTGTGTCTGCAAGGGTGTTTTCAGAGGAGAGTGGCATGTGAGTCAGTGAACTGAGTGAGGCAGATCTGCCCTCAATGTGGGTGGGCACCATCCATTTGGATGAAGGCCCAGATAGAACAGAAAAGGGAGAGAAAAAGAGATATCCTTTCTCTTCCACCCTCCAGGAGCTGGGATGCTCTTCTTCTCCTGCTTTTGGACATCAGAACTCCAGGCTCTCTGGCCTTTGGATTCCAGGACTATGCCAGTGCCCACTCCTCCCCATGTCTCACTCAGGCCTTTTCCACTGAACTAAGAATTACATCATCTGTGTCCCCCCTTCTGAGGCTTTTGAACTAAGACTGAGCCACACTGTCACCATCCCAGTGTCACCAGCTTGCAGCAGGCCTGTCATGGGACTTCTCAGACTCCATAATCATGTGAGCCAAATTTCCTAATAAATCCCTTCATCTATCTACCTATCTCTCCTACCTGTTCTGTTTCTCTGGAGAACCCTGGCTAATACACAGTACTGTGCTTTGAACTCCTCACAAGAAAGGTCCTAAAAAGTTAATGTCTATTATAAATATTCTCCTGAAATAGCTCAAATACATTGATACATATTATATATAAATGCAAAAATATGAACTCTTTAAGCACACTTCTTAAAACTCGGAAAATATCTGTGATTTGATTGATAGCTTACTTACCTATATTTTTCTCCTTAGAAATCACTTTCACACAAGCAGCATGTCAGGGTTCTTTATGGGAACAAAGTTTAACTCAAATTGTGTTGTGGCTGTGTTTCAGCCAAGTTGATTATAGAGCCAGAAAACTAAGACTTGGTGTTTGTGGAAGGCAGAGGCAGATACAGATCTTGCACGAAAGCCTGTCCCCTGAAATTAGAGATGGATGAGAGATATGGACTTATTTTTTAGGATATGTTCCTTCCTGGATGTCAGATGCCATTTGTCACACCACAGATTTTGCTGTCTATCAGGATCTAGGTAAAAAGGTATTTCAGAGCTTAAGGAGTTTCTCTCCATATGAGCATTTTTATCCAAAGAGGCAGTCTCAATTTCTCTGAGAAGTTTAGAAAGTTGGAGAAAAGTACAACATTGTGTGCACCATGGTATTTGGTAGGTTAGTTTTGTAGCTCAACTACTTCCTAATTTTAGAATCTACATTAATTCATTTATTCTTCTAGGGTGATTTCAACAAATCTATGTGTCCATGGTCTAACATGAACTACATGTGTCCATGGTCTAAACATGAACTACATGGCTGTAAACAGTTTTCACTGATGACAAACTTAGTACCAGCGAGTAGTTGAGAAACTGGGAGAATCAATTTATTAAAAGTTGCAGATATGAGCATAGTTTGACACTATGCTTCAAAAGGCTTAAAAAAACAGTGCATACCTAGTCACATAGTAAGTTTAGTTACAGGGCTATAACTTGAGGAAATAATTAGACAATTGTGCAAGATTTATGAACACAAATGTTCATTGTAGAATCATTTATGATGGAGAAAACCTTATAAATAATCTAAGAGTTCAGCAGTAAGGGGTTGATTTGATAAATTATGATACATACACATCTACATATGATGGAATACTACTCATACCTTAAAAGTAATCTTGTAGAAGACTATTTAATGAGTAGAAAATTTTCAAGATATATTAATTAAAAATCAGGTCATAAAAATATATGTAGACTGCAATCCTCTTTTAAATGTGTATATGTGTGTATATATGTATATGTGTGTATATATGTGTGTCTCTATATACATATACATATATACACACACATAGAGGAAAATACTGAACTCTGATGACATAATGTGGGGCTGTTTTGTGCTTTTTTTCTATTTTCCACATTTTAGGTTAATGATTTATTATAAATGGTATATTATTTTAAAAACAAAACAAAAAACAGAATTCCTGGTGACATACCATGTATGTAGGAAGCCCAGGCCTTAAGTGACAATATTTTAATAGGACTGCTTTTACAGAGGTTTGATGAACGTGATGGAAGGGATACGCATGCATATGCACACACATAAGCACACACACAGTAAAGTACGTTTTTGATGCCACCTTTAACTTTCACTGTCTGTCTTAATGTTTTAAGTCTTTTCAAGTTGTAGTGACTAGTGGAGAATGTTTGAGAGAATTCCCCTTCATCGGTCTCAGATGTCCTTGATGGGCAGCTCCGATTGAGTAGAGTTTCCTAGACTCTCTCAGCCACTGACCTTGCCCCTGCCCAAGAGAGAAGGAGTGATTTGTTTGCTGGTAACGCTGGCTCTGCCCCTCCTGGGCTTTTCTCTCTCCTTGTGGAGATGCCTGTTCTCAGGGCACATTCTCAGTTTCTCTCTGTGGTGATCTCCCTTCAGTAGTCTGGGAGAGGCCTGTGGCTGTTCAGGTGTGTTGAAAGTGGGTAGCAAAAAATGTCAAATGCATTATATAGTTTTAAAAAGCCACAATTCTATTCATATCCTGAAATCCAGCTTTGATCAGTAATATATTTGATTTTTTAAATCTTCTCGTATATACAGAAGTCAATTTTTTCCCTATATGCCATCAGTGAACAATTGACATTTGAAATAAAAAGCACAATGGCATTTATATTAACACCAAAAATCCCCAAACAAACATAACTTAGGGATAAGTCTAACAAAATGTGTACAAGATCTATATGAGGAAAATGAAAACCTTCTAATCAAAAGAAATCAAGGAAGATCTAAGTAAATGGAGAGATATTCCATATATGTGGATAAGAAGACTCAATATTGTCAAAATGTCAGTTCTTTTCAACTTGATCTAGAGATTCAATGTAATCCCAATCAAAATTCTAGCAAGTTATTTTGTGGATATTGACAAACTGGTGGTTTTAAAGTTTATATGGAAAGGCAAAAAAACTCAGAATAGCCAATGCGATATTGAAGGAGAAGAACAAAGTCAGAGAACTGACACTACCTGACTTCAAGACTTACTATAAAGCTGCAGTAATCAAAACAGTATTGGTGAAAGAATGGACAAATAGATCAATGGAACAAAAGAGAGTCCTGAAATAGATACACACAAATATAGTCACCTTATCTTTGATAAAGGAACAAAAGCAATACAGTGGGGAGAGGATAATCTTTTCAACAAATGGTGCTGGAGCAACTGGACATCTACATAGAAAAAATTAATCTAGACAAAAAACTTATGCCTTTCATAAAAATTAACTCATACATAGATCATAGACCTAAATGTGCAACGCAAATCTATAAAACTAGAAGATAACTTTAAGAGAAAATCTAGGTGATCTTGGGTATGACAATGACTAAAAACATAACACTGAAAGCAGAATCCATGAAAGAAAAACCTGGCAAGTTGGACTCCATTAAAATGAAAAGTTTCTGCTCTGTGAAAGACACTGCTAAGAACATTAGAAGACAAGCCACAGACTGGGAGAGAGAAAATATCTGCAAAATACATAATTAGATAAAGAGTTGGCTTCCAAGATATACAAATAACTCTTAAAACTCAGTAATAGACAAACAACCCAATTAAAGTCTATACCTACCTGTCTCTTATATCCATACGACAATTGGTTATTAACTTGGAAGAGTAAGAAATATGTATTGTTTATGCAACCTTCTCTCTGACAACAAAAAAAAGATCCTTGATGGAATAACTTTATGAAGGAGGTGTATAAAGAAGATAAAGTTCTCAGGCAATTCATGGGTAACTTATTGGGAGTTGAAGCTGAATGAGATGTTTATTGGAGAGAGGTGGGACACATTAGCAGGAATGTACTCATTTATTCCTATGGGGTACATTGAAGAAGTAGAGGCAGAATCTCAAGTGAGAAAATAAAACAAAAGAGGCTAGAGGAGGTTTGTTTGATTACAGAAGGAGGCAAGACAGGGCAAAGTTTACAAACTCAAGCTTAAGAGGCAAGTTACCCTGTGTGAACCTTGGCTTTGTCCCTTATAAGCTGTGGGAGCTTGGACAAGTCATTCAACCTCTGGGGGCTTCAGTTTCTTCATCTATAAAGTGGGAATAATAATGTTAGTAAGCACTTAATAAGCATTAGTTATTAAAACAAACAGAATATTCAGGAAGGTAGCGTGTTCTCTCATGCTTTGTACCTTGTTGTTCACACTGCAGACTAGATCTTTCTGGCTAATTCTTCATGTTAGAAGCATTTATCTTCAAGATCTTTAAAGGGAGGAGCAAATGCAACAACCAGTTCAACTACATTGAAGGATGGCACTAAGTAAATAAAAAGAAAGACATTATAGACATACTTGAATCGTAGATTGAATACTTGGAGGTGACATATGCTTTCTGCTTAGAATCAGCTACAGAAAGATACAATCTTTCTTGAAAAGTGGTAATTATTACATCCCTATATGAAGCAGTAAAACACTTACCTTGGATCACCAGGGATGCACCAGTCTTTTACTAAACTCACCAAGCTTTGCATCTGGTCTCAATGAGATGGGGAAACTGAAGCCAACATTTTGCTGTGACTTAATGTGGCTTTGTATAGAGCTAAGATACATGGCCAGGGATACCTAATTCGAGTTATGCATGGACTCTCCTGTACATCAGAAATGACCAGCAGATGCACCAAGGAAAGTTACTAAAACATAGTTATACCTCAATAAGTGCAGTTGTTATTCTTGCTACTCTGCTAATTATTATTATTTTAGAGACAGTGTCTGGCTCTGTCACCAGGCTGGAGTGCAGTGGCATGATCATAGTTCACTACAGCCTCAAAGTCCTGGGCTCAAGTAATCCTCCTGCCTCAGTCTCCCAAGTAGGTGGGACTTCAGGCATAGACTGGGTCTTGCTATGTTGCCCAGGCTGGTCTCAAACTCCCAGACTCAAGTGATCCTTCCGCCTCATACTCCCAAAGCATTGAGATTACAGGCATGAGCCACTGTACCCAGGCAAATCAATATTTTTTAAGAGGTTAAATGTTTGTTCTATATGTCACATAGGAAGGAAATGAGGAGCCAATATTAAAATGAGGCCTGTCTGCGGTCCAGACCTAGATGTTTTGAGCTGCATATGCTAGAGGGCAAATTTGAATTCTGATTGCCAGGTTGAAGCCAAAAGTGCTAGTCAGGTCAATTACTAATTTGAAAAACTATACAGTCAGCACTGGAGAATATTTCTTTTAAATAAATTGGGCATCTGTCAATTGAAATCGGGAGTTCCAATTGGTCAAAGTAAGCCAACAACATATTTATAAATGAGTTCTGCCGATCATATTTTTGAATATATAAGAATCATTTTCAATTAGTACACTAATTATTAGTATGTCGAAGGACACTATTAAAAGATTCAAAAACAACTTCTTCCCATCGATGAGTAAATCAGTCCCATGATATTAAGTTTATAATATTTGCTTGCAGAGTAAACTTTGCTTTCAAGACTGTGCAAAGTTAAATGTCTGACTTTACTACGTTTTTAATTCATTTAAAGTCTATATTTTAAGGCACTTCATATAAATAGAAATATAAACACAGGACATGAGCTAAATAATTCCAAAAGTTTTTGTGAAAAACTTCTGATCCCTGGCTGACAAAGTATAATAGACAAAGTATCCCTCATTGTCTATTACTCACTCCTCTGCCCAAGTGCTAGAACTTCAGCTGAGCACAGAATGCTTTAATTTGGAGATGAAGAAGGGTCTTTTTTTTCTAAGTAGAAAGCATACCATTGAGAATATGAATCACTAAGGGTGACATTAAATCTTGCAAAGAGATAATATATGTCCCTGTGGTGGCTCAAGAGACTAACAATAAATGTTAAATATTAATAAGATTGTGGAAATCCTCATGGATACTGTCATAAAGTAGCAGTAGAAAAGGGGAAAAGACAGAGAAAATAAAAAGCATGGATCTATGTAGTGGTCTTTACCATCGTGCAGTGTATGCTTTATATTTGGGGAAAAAGTAAATAAAGAGAAGCGATCATGGAACCCACAGGGAAAACCCAGATTTGGGGGCATATAAAATTTAAAAAATAGATCATATTCTTCAGAGACAGGGAGGCAGTGGCCTCTCCTCCTGTGCTATAAGATGCAAAGGAATTAGTCCACATTTTGAGGAAGAATTCCCTTATGAAGCTTGAGAGTGAATCCATGTGCTCTCGAGGTCGTGGTTTTCTTAGCTTTTGCACTTGCTTTGGTCTCGAGGGATGACAGAAACAATAGTGCTGACAGAGGACGGTAGTGTCAAGCCATCACTCAAAGAGCAACGGCTGGCTGGGCTAGGCCAGGACTCAGCCCTACCTAGTGTCTCCTCTTCAAAGCCCGAAGCCTTCCAAGTCTCTGAGTATATCAGCAGTCCAATTATAAGAAAGAATTTCTGTCGATAACGCTGGCTCACCCTGCACTTAATTCTGAAATGAGTCCTACTTTTAGACTCCCTTCCTTCCACCCTGACTATACCAAGCCTGATGGATGGGGGCACGTGGGCCAGGCCGGGATGGTCTCTGACTGAAGAGAAAATGCATTTTCTCACACATAAAATAAAAACAGAAAAAAAGGCAAGAAAGCACTATGTTTACATCCTCTTGAGGGTGCAGACCCATGTCTAGTTTGGATTGCTACATTAAAAAAAAAATCTGGATCTACTGCAGGTAGTGAGCAGAATAGCAAAGAAAACTAGTTGAAGGCTAAGTAAAGTGTGTACAGCCCACGGGGAGTATGTGGAGCCTCTCATGTAGGCATATACCATCTCCATCAGATGCAGGTGGGTCTGGATGCCAAAAACCAAAGAAGACGTGAATCTAGATGTGTTTTGGGAGGAGTGAAGGATGAGAGCCACATGGCAGGAGAGAAAGACCTTGAGAAGGACTTGGTGTGTGACCAGAGTACAGCTGAAGGGCCACATGGCCTACACATCCCAATTTTACAATAAAACCTGGACTAACTGTGAAAGATGAAAATGAAAAGATGGAAAATGGGAAGAGTCTAATAAGATTTTCAATTGGACTTGTTTCATCTTGGAAAAGGAAGAAAGATAGGAGAATTAGTATTTATTTGCAAATTCATTAAATATTATTTTGAGAACAAGAGGTAATCTGAGGGGTTTTTTTTTTTTTTTTTGCTCTTTCTTTTGTCCATTTTCCGTTTTTAATTAAAGAAATATAGGTCAATTAGGCCACTTGACACAAGTTTGATCAAATTCTACCAAAGATGAATGTGATATCTCTCTCCATAGCATTTTTCCTAAAAACAGGTAGTCTGACTTGAATTTTTATTTGTTTAAAATGAGAGATTGAATCAGATGACCCAAGACTGTTCCCAAATCTGTATTTTTTAATTAGGAAAGAAAATTTCCTTTTCAAGCATGCATGGATTGACAAAGGAGGAGTTTTTTTTTCTTCTCTGAAGGCACTGCCCTCGGTGTGAGGGTTGGGGAGGAAAGTGAGATTTCCTAGCCCTCTTAGAGTTTAGAACCACAGAGCACAGAGGAAGTGAAAGCAGAAGGGGAGCCTTTGCTCCTCCTCACACAGCAACAGAGCAGGAGAGCTACATGCTGAAAAGAGCTGCACACAAAAATGCCTGTGCATGCCACTCAATTTCTTCTGCTTCCAAACACTTCAGTTTACTTAGTTGCACTGAAGCACATTTTACACAGGACTAAAGGAAAAGGAATATGTCATGGTAAAGTGGGGGCATGGTGTATCCTTATGTTTTGCAAGAAGAAAATCTGAGCTTCCTTTAAATAAACAATCATTTATTTATGAAGGCATCTTTTTGGGACAAAATGACAAGATCCTTATTTCCTCATTGTCTGTGAGTCAGAGCAATAATTTCCCTTTTATGCTGGGGGTCAAAAGATGACATATCTGATCACCATTCACCAGATACATATTTGAGAAACAGGAGGACAGACTTCAGTGACAGAATAGAGCTTAGTGTGTGAGAATGTGTTTGGCTGCAAGTAAGAAACCTGACTTGGCCAGGCACGGTGGCTCACACCTGTAATCCCAGAACTTTGGGAGGCCCAGGTGGACAGATCACGAGGTCAGGAGTTTGAGACCAGCCTGGCCAACATGGTGCAACCTCATCTCTACTAAAAATACAAAAATTAGCATGGTGGTGGGTGCCTGTAATCCCAGCTCGGGAGGCTGAGGCAGGAGAATTGTTTGAACCCGGGAGGCAGAAGTTGCAGTGAGCCAAGATTGTGCCATTGCACTCCAGCCTGGGCAACAGGGTAAGATTCAGTCTCAAAAAAAAAAAAAAGAAAAAAAGAAAGAAAGAAAAAAGAAACCCTGACTTATAGTAGCATACTTTTCTGATGTAAAAATTAAGTGGTTTCTGGTATTGGTTCAGCAGTTCAATCATGTTGAGGCATGTATCTCTCCAATTCCCTTGACTTTTTCTCTCATTGTTCCAAGATAGCTTCTTTAGACCCAACCATATGTCAACATCTAAGTCAGGATAAAGTGAACTAGGAAAAAGGATGCATACCAGCCACATCTGTCTATTTTTATAGGGAAAACAAAGTATTTCCCTAAAATTTTCCCCAGCAGAGTTCTGAGTGCATCACACAGCCACCTCTGTCTGCAAGAAAGGCTGGGAAGCCCAGCATCAGGGTTGTCAGGACTGGCTGTGATCCATCACCTGGAGCTCTGTTACCCTGAGCAAAACTGGATCCTGTTATTAAGGACAAAGGATGGAAGCGTTCTGGGAAGGCAAATAAAAGTGTCTATCTAACACAGTAACTTGGAAAGAGTAAGGAATTTATTCTAGACAGGACTGAGTTCCAAGTCCCAACACTATTATTGATAAGAAATAATTATAGAGAAGTAGAAAAACTTGGGACCAGCCATCTGGAAACCTGAGTCCTTCGTCTCTCTTGTGTCTCCAAGAATGAACCCAGTTGACTAGAAGACTCTGAGAGTTTCTTCCAGCCCAACAGTGGCTCGTTCCAGGCTCTGATGTGTCATGACTAGGGTTTGGAAGGGGCATGGTTTCTGCCCTTACGACCAATGAGCAGTAGGTGCTGCTGGGTCTCTCCCCTTCCCCAAGTCGTCTTACCACCTTGGAAAGTGTTGTATGAGGCATAGAGGAGAGGCACTTTTGAGCACATTAAGATCAAACAGACTTGAGTTTGAGTTTTTGCTCTGCCATTTACGAGTCTGACCTTGGGCAAATTACTCAAATCATCCCTCTGTGCCTCAGTTTCTGTGTGGGAATATAATTTATATGTATATTGCAGGGTAGTTATGAAGAATAAAGAAAATGTTTGGATGGCACCTAGTACAATTTTTGGCACAAGAAAAACAGCATTCAATAAATAATAACTACTTTCACTATGACTGTTATTATGTGTGGTTGCTGTCGTGACTCTAGTGTTCCTAGACCTAAGCACAATGACGACACAGGAATTTGTCTCCAGCTCTCTCCTTCTCCCAAGCATTACAACCTTCTCCTTACGTCCATGTGGGTCTATTTCACTTTCACCACCTTGTTTCCATCTATCTTTTCCAGGCACTCACAACCAGTCCAGAACTATTTATTACTATCTTTTCTTGATATTGCCCTGGTCCCCTCAAGAACAATGAAATGTCTCTTGCATATTTCTTATCCGTATAGGTTTGCTTCCTGTACTTCACACTTTTCTATGTTCATAAACCACTGCTACTGGGCTAAAGATGAGCTGCTATCATCTATATGTATTTATATTAAAGCCATTTGGGGACATGATCTTCATTCATTTCACTAAAATCAAGTTTTGCCTTCATTTCTAATAGAAACCAGTGTTTGAGCAAAAACAAAGTCAGGCCTGGCGTGGTGACTCACACCTGTAATCCCAGCACTTTGGGAGGCTGAGGCGGGTGGATCACTTGAGGTCAGGAGTTCAAGACCAGCCTGGCCAACATGGTGAAAACCCGTATCTACTAAATATACAAAAACTAGCCGCGCATGGAGGTGCAAATCTGAAATCCCAGCTACTTGGGAGGCTGAGCAAGAGAATTGCTTGAACCCAGGAGGCAGAGGTTGCAGTGAGCCAAGATCATGCCACTGCACTCCAGCCTGGGGAATGAGACTCCGTCTCAAAAAAATAAAAAAGATAAAATCCCCAAAAGTCAATCATAGACTAATTTTTAAAACCAATAATCGTAAGAACTCCATCAAGTCAGTGCGTTCACTCCCCAGTGCGTTCACTCCCCACATACCCAGCAGACATGGTAAAAACGCATGGCAAGAAATTCTCACCAGCTGATCCAGCTTTGCGAGTTAGTCCAGCCACCCTCACTTCTAGCCAGTCAGCCTTAGCCCAGAAGGCACTGAAATCAGAAAACCCTGAGGAAGTGAGCACAGAAGTGTGAGAGAGAGAGCTTTGTAAAGACTCTCTTGCCAGCTAAAATGAGAGGCTGACATTTTTCAAAGACAGAGAGGGGCAAAGGTGAGAAGTCAGCCTACCAAGAAGATACCGGCAGTGTTGAACCTATGATTTCAACTTAGATATGCAACTTAGTTGCCAAGAGAGCTGTGTCTGAGATATCTTGGAAAGAAATAACACCCTGGATTGATGGGCTAGACCTGAGGGAGTTTGTGGATTTAAAAGCAGTCCATCCAGCCTGTCTGCCCCAGACTTCAGTAAAAGTCTGCCTTTAACTGTGCCACTCAGACAGGAGTTAAAAGAGGCCCACACTAGAAAAACAGTTTCAACTTGGAAGATAAAAGTTGCTGAATTCTTACTCAGCCCCTTGTCTGATCCTAACTTTGTACCCAGATTTAATTCTTTTTATACCTTGAGTTACTTGTAAATTGCTTTGAAGACAAAATCAAGACTTGCTCATTTATTAAATTCCCCAGTGTGGCTAACGCAGAACTTTGCACATAATGCCATTCCCATTAAATGTTTCTTAAGTCGATCTCTAAAATAAACCATGCTTAGGGATTTAAGAAACTACGGATCATGATTTTATTAGGTGTAATGGGATTGTTCCGTATTACATACATGGGAAGCCATCTAGGGTTGTGGGGCAAGGCATGATGTTTTGAGTCAGTCTGACCTGGGTTTAAGTTCCTGTGCAGCCATTCTCTGCCATGTGACCTTAGCAAGTTGCTTTTTCCATGTGTGTTCATCTCTGGGCTCATCCCTGAGCTGCCTGTTTCTAAGCCTCAGTTTCCTCATCTGCAAAATAGGGATTCTCATAGTACCTGCTGCATGGAACAATAACAGTATCTACTTCAAAGAATCTACTTCTTAATAAGAGTAATCCCTCATAGTCCTTTGGGGGATTAAGTGGGAATCATGGTTATACAGCTCTTAGCACAGTTGCCAGCATATATCTGTGCCTCATTAAAGGGGAGCTATTAATAATAATAACAATAACATTACCATTTTTAATTACTACTTCAACTTTGTATTTATTTTGAGTGACAATTTTCACTCCCATATTGACAAATTAATAATCAATTCCAAATAAATGTGCCAGAGCTTTCCCCGAACACTAGTGTCATTGGTCCTGTCATGTTAAGGTAGAATTGTGTTTTGATCATTTGATCAAGGTCCCTCTGATTTTTTAATTGAAAATATTAAGATAATCC
Organism: Pan paniscus; assembly: GCF_029289425.2. Classification (NCBI taxonomy): domain Eukaryota; kingdom Metazoa; phylum Chordata; class Mammalia; order Primates; family Hominidae; genus Pan; species Pan paniscus. Next base: position 32,064,097 of record NC_073249.2, on the reverse strand, counting down.
ATTGAACACATGCATTATATGCAGTGTTATGGAGTTGCTTGTGGAATAATATAGCTAATATTTATTGATCATCTACCATATGCCTTCCCTTGTGCTGAGGGCTTGATATCTAATACTCAGATAAGCCAGGATTTTAGCTCTGATTTACAGATGAAGGAAGGAAAGCTCAAACAGGTTAAGTACTTTGCTCTGGTCAGAAAGTAGCAGAGGCCTGATTTTCACTCCCAACTCAAAGCATGTGCCCTTGCCAGGACTCCTGACATCTAGAATATTCGCCTTCGGGATCTGTACCTGTTGCCTTGCCCAGAAGTTTCACAGTGGTGATGCACTCCACAACCCCATTTCAGCAGCTGAGGTGACACTCTGCAGCCTGTCTTCCAGGATTCCACTGTTGCATTTTAACCCTGTGCAGTTACATCAATGTATATTATTCATTTTGAAAGCTGGAAACCACATCTGATGTATTCAACATTCACAATAAACAATAAGAACATTTGAGAGTAGATTTTCCTTGCCAGCAAACATGCACATTTATCATATTTTCACCACTTCTCTGTTCACATACCTCCTTATTCCTCCAGCACTTTCTTGCACTGTTCCTTCTGTCATTGAACACACGTTATGTTGTATGCTTATAGTACAATGGAACAAGTCCTCTTGCAAACATTCCCTATGATTCTAATTGTCCTTAACTCTTATCTGGTATTTGCTGAGTTTGGAAGACCAAAATGTGAGAAAACAATACCTTTGGTATATAGGTTTGAAAGAATATGTACAGTGAATGTTCACAATTGCCTTCAGTTCTCCCACAGGTAAGCATTCAAGGGGCTCCTGTTATGTGCCAAGTGCTGTGCTAGGCTGAGAGTGCTATTAGCAAGAATGGAATTCCTTCTCTCAAGGAGATTGCAGTCATATGCGGGAGACTAGGATGCAGAACAAGTTTCATTCTAATATGGTATGTGCTGCATAGAAGTATATGCTGTGTTTGCCACTGAGAAAAGGCCTTGTGAAAGGAATTCCTGGGTGGAGGCAAAGCAGGTCATAAATGATTGGGTTAAGTAGATGATATGTCAGCTAAGTACAAGAAGTTTGGTGTTACAAGACCAGTGGATCTCAAACTGTGGTCCCTGGAGCCGTAGCTCAACATCTGCTATGTTCCAGGAAGTATCTGAGCCCTGTGGACACAGAAGGGAACAAAATAGAGTTGGTAGAAATGGACTGCCTGAAGCTTACTCTCTGCTGCTGATATGTTATGTAATCTTAGGTAAGTTACTTCAGTCTTTGGACAGAATTTCTTGATCTTCAAGAGAGGGAAATTGAAGAAGACAATCACTAACATTCTTTTGTTGGCTTTAACGCCTTAAGATTCTATATAATAAAGATTTCCAAAAAGGTTAATTTTTTTTTCATGGAATGTTACTGACTACACTGTGAGCCATACACCATCCTGGGCTCTGGAGTTCACTGAGAACAAAAGTGCACAGTCACTACTCCTGTGGAATTCACCAACTGCATAGAAAACAATTTTAAACAAAATGTATAGCTATATATTACTAATTGTATTAGTCTATTTTCATATTGCTATAAAGAACTACCTGAGACGGGGTAATTTATTAAGAAAAGGGGTTTAACTGACTCACAGTTCTGCAGGCTGTACAGGAAACATGGCTGGGGTGGCCTCAGGAAATGTACAATCATGGTGGAAGGTGAAGGGGAAACAGGCATGTCTTACATTGCCAGAAAAGGAGGAAGAGGGAGAGAAGGGAGGTGGTACACACTTTTAAACAACCAGATCTTGTGAGAAATCACTCACTAGCACTAGAACAGCAAGGGGGATGTCCGCCCCCATGATCCAATCACCTTCCACCAGGCCCTTCCTCCAACATTGCAGAATACAGTTCTACATGAGATTTGGGTGAGGACACAAATCCAAACCATATCATTCTGTCCCAGCCCTTTCCAAATCTCATGTCCTCCTCAAATTCTCACATTGCAAAGTACAATCATCAATTCTCAACAGTCCCCCAGTCTTAACTCATTTCAGCATTAACTCTTAAGCCCACAGTCCAAAGTCTTATCTGAGACAAGGCAAGTCCCTTCTGCCTATGAGGCTGTGAAGTGAAAAACAAGTTAAACAAGTTAGTGGCTGGGCGCGGTGGCTCACGCCTGTAATCCCAGCAGTTTGGGAGGCTGAGGTGGGTGAATCACGAGGTCAGGAGTTCAAGATCAGCCTGGCCAAGGTGATGAAACCCTGTCTCCACTAAAAATACAAAAAGTTAGCTGGGCGTGGTGGTGGGCACCTGTAATCCCAGCTACTCGGGAGGCTGAGGCAGAGAATTGCTTGAACCCAGGAGGCAGAGGTTGCAGTGAGCCGAGATCGTGCCACTGCACTCCAGCCTGGGTGAGAGAGCAAAACTCCATCTCAAAACAAAAAACAAACAAACAAAACCCCACAAATTAGTTATTTCCAAAATACAATGTAAGTACAGGCATTGGGTAAATACACCCATTACAAAAGGGAGAAATCAGTCGAAACAAAGGGGCCATAGGCTCCATGCAAGTTCAAAAACTAACAGGGCAGTCATTAAATCTTAAAGCTCCAAAATAATCTCCCTTAACTCCATGTCTGTCATCTGGGATACACTGAGGCAAAGGGTAAGCTCCTAAGGCCTTGGGCATCTCCGTCCCTGTGGCTCTGCAGGGTATAGCCCACTCAGCTGTTTTCATGAGCTGGTACTGAGTGCCTGTGGCTTTTCCAGGTGCACGGTGCAAGCTGTCAGTGGATCTACCATTCTATGGTCTGGAGGACAGTAGCCCTCTTCTCTCAGATCTAGTAGGGTAGGCAGTGACCCAGTGGAAATTCTATGTGTGGGCTCCAACCCCACATTTTCCCTCCACACTGTCCTAGTAGAGGTTCTTTATGAGGGCTCTTCCCCTGCAGCAGACTTCTTCCTGGACATCCAGGCATTTCCATACATCCTCTGAAATCTAGGCAGAGGCTACCAAACTTCAACTCTTGCCCTCTGCACACCCACAGGCTTAACACCGCATGGAAGCCACCAAAGCTTATGATTTACACGCTCTGAAGCAGCGGCCTGAGACATATCTGGGGCTCATTAGCCACGGCTGGAGCTGGAGCAACTGGGACACAGGGAGCAGTGCTCTGAGGTTGTGCAGGGCAGCAGGGCCCTGGGCCTGGCCCACAAAAACCATTCTTCCCTCCTAGGCCTCCAGGCCTGTGATGGGAGGTGCTGCCGCAAAGGTATATGCAATGGCTTTGAGGCCTTTTCCCCATTGTCTTGGCTGTGAGCACATAGCTCCTGCTTGAATTCTGAAGCCTGCTTGAATTTTCCCTGCTGGAAATGGGTTTTTCTTTTCTGCCATGTGACTAGGCTGCAAGTTTTCCAAACTTTTATGTTCTGCTTCCCTTTTAAATATAAGTTCCAGTTTCACATCATCTCTTTGCTCATGCATATAAGCATACATTGTTAGAAGTAGCCAGGATACAGCCTGAACACTTTGCTGATTAGAAATTTATTCTGTCAGGTACCCTAAATCATCTCTCTCAAGTTCATAGTTCCACAGATCTCTAGGGCAGTTGCAAAATGCCACCAGTCTCTTTGCTAAAGCATAGCAAGAGTGACCTTTACTTCAGTTCCCAATAAGTTCCTCATCTCCATCTGAGACCACCTCAGCCTGGACTTCATTGTCCATATCACTATCAGCATTTTGGTCAAAGCCATTCAACAAGTCTTTAGGAAGTTCCAAACTTTCCCTCACCCTCCTGTCTTCTTCTGAGCCCTTTACACTCTTCCAAACTCTGACCACTACCCAGTTCCAAAGTTGCCTCCACACTGTCAGGTATCTTAAACGCAATACTCTACTCCTGGTACCAATTTTCTAGATTAGTCCATTCTCACATTGCTATAAAGAACTACCTGAGACTGGATAACTTATTAAGGAAAGAGCTTTAATTGACTCACAGTTCTGCAGGCTATACAGGGAACATGGCTGGCAGAGGTGGGCTCAGGAAACTTATAATCATGGTGGAAGTTGAAGGGGAAGCAGGCACGCCTTACATGGCTGGAGAAGGAGGAAGAGAGAGAGAAGAGGGAGGTGGCACACACCTTTAAACAACCAGATCTTGTGAGAACTCACTCACTGCATGAGAACAGCAAGGGGTAAATCTGCCTCCATGATTCAACCATGTCCCTCAGGCCCCTCCTCCAACATTAGAGATTACAATTTGACATGAGATTTGGAGGGGGACAGAAATCCAAACCATATCACTAATGGTAATTGAGTTGAAGTAAAAACTTCTGAAAATCACTTAGTTTTCTTAGGTAGTTTGAACTTGTCGGTGGTTTTACGTATTTGGGTTAAAAAAAACAATGTGCTTTTTCAATCAATCAATCACATTCTGAATGACGTTAGTCGGAGTACCAGCAAGGGCCACACACAGGCACAGGCACCTGGGAGAATGGAAGAATAAGAGGTGTTGCTGAGTCATTGAACACTGTCAAACAGCTCCTTGGTCTCTCTTCGACGCTGTCTGAGAGCTCAAGACAACTGGCTGATTATGAAGAAGCCACAAAGAAAAAGAGAACACTCATGGCCAGGCTGGTGAGGAAAAATAAGCACAATCCTGCAGCAGTGTCAGATCTGATCTGGACCGTGGCACCAAGAGATGTCTGTGAACTGACACAAAGTGTTTGCTACTCAGGCTGCAAGCAGACAGCAGTGAGAGGATCAGGGCTCCACAGAGCAGCAGATGACCGTCCTCAAAGTATTTCATCCCGGCCAATGGACTTTGGCAATGAAGAGCTCACAGGGAGAGCTGGGTTTCACTGTGAACAATTGTTTAAATCCAGGCTTAAAGAAGCAAAATATTTTGTCCTCTGTCCTGTGGCATTTTGATGAGACTACTACTGGGTGAAAGAGGGAAGAGAGGAAAGTACATCTGAGAGTTCAGCTCCTGTATATTTATGGCTGAGAATTCCCAAAGTTATGTCACTAATTGGGTTTGGAAAAGAGAATCATGCCAGGCAGGCTTTATGCTGTGAATTTTCCTTAAAAGTTCTCTAGAAAGCTTGCCAAATTCTTTTCATCATGACCCTAAAACTATTCACATATGCGCTCTAGTTAAAAATCCACATTTAAAAGACAGCCTGTTTATATGATCCATTTAGGGTCAACTAGCAAGTGAGTAGAAGAGCCAGGAATAGAACCCAGATATTCCAATTCTTTTTAACTGTTACAGTGGGCAAGCCTATGTTTCTTGTTTTATTTTTGCATTTTCAGGACCTACAAATTAGCATATAGCAAAATTCTATCTTGGGGGAAAATGTAATTGGTCAATTCATAAAACGGAGAATTCACAGCAGAAAAACAATAAGTTTCTATGGGATGAGAACAAGAAGGAAATCTCCTGAATTTAATCTTAAGTCCATATTCCCAGGCAGACAGTAACATTCACTCTTTCAGGCCTGGCTCAGTGCCAAGCTCCACAAGTACTAGATCTCTCTCTGAGTGTTTTCAGGACAAAGAACTTGGAAATGAAACAGGCTGAGGGTATCTTGTTCTTAGAGTAAGGAAGAGAGAACCAAGAAGGATGACGCATTGTAGATAGTTCTTTGTCTTCAGGGAACCTTCAACTCCTCCCAAACCAGGTATAGCTATGCTTTTCCAAAGGCTCTTAATGTAGGAGCTCTGTGACCAAAAGCCTTTGACACATTGTTCTACTGGGCAGTGAGAGTGACATCAGGTGGATGCAGGAGTGAATGAAACAGCCAAGTTACTTTGGTGCTGTGGTGGAAGATTATCATTCTGTGAAACTTTCTTCGGGTTTAAAGAGTTGTATTTAGGGTTTGGGTGTTTGGTTCTGTTCCGGCCCCTGTTCTCTCACCTACATACTTAATGATCTATTTGCACAGGAATTTTAGTTATCTTTGCATAGGGTTGGCCATATTCTAAACTTGGATATTCTGGTGTCTTTGTGGAAACTGGGAAAGGGGATATGTTTAAGGGATTCATAGCATGTAAAGTTGAGTTTGACGAATATTTCTGGAGCACCTACTATGTGCCAGGTTATGTATTGAGGATTTAAAGATAGTTCTTACACTCTAGAAGTTCACTGTCTAATTTAGTGAGAAAGAGAACAAATGCAGCTGGGCACAGAGAAGAGGGATCTGAACTTATCCCACACCTGAGTTGAGTCTTGTTGGAATAACAGCATAACAAAAGCGTGGAAATGAATAACAGCATCAAAGGTGCAGATAAAGATTCCAGGACCATGGGAACAGCAGACTGAGATTTAGTTGGGTTGCTGCATTGGTCTAAGTTTTCTCTTCTGCAAGATAACAGGGTAGATTCCAATCTTGACTTTCTCTGAGCACATTTCCTGTGGAGAGAGTAAATTTGGAGGGAAATTTACCTGAGAGGATCACTCAGGTCTGAATGCCTCCAATGACGTTTGATTATTTTGTTTTTTAAGAGCAATGTCATAGCTTCATTTAAAGATCCCACTATTACAATATACCAAAGAATTTAGACCTTTGAATCTATTCAAACTCGTAATGAAAGACTTTTTTAAATGGTGGTAAAATATATACTTTAGCATTTTTAAAAGTTGTGGTAAAATAGGCCTTTTAGCCATTTTTAATTGTACAGTTAGTGGCATTAAGTACATTTACACCGTGCAATCATCACCACCATTCATCTCCCCCAAGCCCCTGGTAACCTGCCCTTGCTTTTCATCATTAAACTGTTTTGCTTTTCTGTAAGAAGTCCCAGGCTGCTTTGCCACAGCATGACATAGATAGAATTCTACAAGAGAGTAGAGCAATCAAAAGGAGGCGCTCCTGACAGAGGACGGCGTTCAGGTTTTTGGTTCTAGCCACACTGCTCATCAACTGTGAATTTGGAGGCCTCATCTCGAGTTTCTGCTCCCAACCTAGGGCATAGAACCCACCAGGGAGGCTGGAGCTCCCCCTAGAGTTTCGTGTCTCCATTGCAACAATTTGGGTCCAAAATAGCAAATACCAAGCAAAAAGCTTGAAGGGGTGGTGGAGACAGAGGGGAAAGGAGGGACACAATTTGAGAGCCATTGGGGAGCTGCTAAGTACAAGCTGTCCATGCCTCTGAAATAGCACTTCCTCCCTTCCTCTCCCCTCACACACTGGATTGCGTTTCATAATCCTGCCAACACTTAAATCCCTTTTGCTTCCTAGACTGTCCAGTGTAATTGATAATGCTGATGCTTTAGTAAGCAAGGCTGTTCTTCAAGTCAGTTTGGAACTAATGTTTCAGCAAGGGGCCACTGTGTTCCCAGGGATGGCAGAAATCAAATGAAATATAACACTCAGGCCCTGACCACCTCTGGTCCCAAAGGCTTGCTTGGAACTTCTCACAGGATAGATACCTTCCTGTTTCTGCATTAATCTTTGTTTGCTGGCCAAGTTCCAACTCAGGTAATTACATTCTCCCTTACCCAAATCCTCCCTTGGCAGATTTAGTCCTTTCGTATGTCTTCTTGTGGTCTTTAGTTTTTGTGGCATATTGCTCTTGACAGCATTTTTCTGAAGAGATTCTACCTTTCAATGAGAAGGCAGAGATGGGTGGGCCCACTGGCATTGCATTTTATCTGCAAAAGAATTATACAACGAAGTAAAGGTGGGAAAGCAGCAATGACCAGAGAGCCCTAAAGAATGAAAGAGCACATGAGATCCCCCGATCCCTTCTCCTCCCTTAGGTAGGTGCATCATTAAACTACTGATGTTATTTATTTACTTCTTGTTATAAAGGCTCCATAACCCTCTAGAGCTAGATAGCCAGTTTCATCACTCTTCTGGCAGAAAACTTATTTTCAAATGAAACTCCTACTGCTTGGGTGTTGCTAAACCATCCTATGTTTCTTGTGTTGGTTTGGCAAATGGTTTATTGTTCAGTTCCCCAGGGTTAATATCTAGGTTTAGTTTGGGGATAAAGTGATTATGCAGATTTTTAGGTTGTTATTTGGATTCAAAAATCACTAAAATATGCCAGAAAGTTCTTAGTAATTATATTGTAAGTACTACCTTCCCCTGAAGATGTGATTAAGTATGTGAAGTACTTCAACTCATCAGGCATTTATCGAATACCCGTGCCACCTTCCACCTAGATGACCTTGGAGAAGTTAGCTAACAATTTTGTGCTTCAATTTTCTCGGTTTGCATATTGATTAAGTATAATTACTTCATAAGATTATTGTGATGATGAAATGAGAGTGCACAGAAATCCACTATTAGTATTATATTAAGCAAATATTTTGGAATAGATCTAGAAAATAATGAAATAATCAAGAAATCTTTTCAAGAAGATAAGGATACCAAGATGACTAAGCAATGGTTCCTGTCCCCAGTATGCTTATGGTATAATGAAAGTGTCATAAATTCTTCATTGCTGTAATCCCAAACCCTAAATTTATGTCTAGCATTCCCAGTGAGTGGCCAATAAATACAGAAGAGAAATTTCCAATGAGGGACGTTGAGGATGGCTTCATACAGAAGTTTGCACTTGATCTGAATCTTGAAAAATGGGTATGATTTTGATAGACAGTGAAGGAAGTTAAAGGTATTCAAGTAACTTACTGGAACTGTGTTTCCTAATCTTCTCTGGGTCATAGCACATAAAGAGAATGATAATATTTATATAGGACACTGACCAAAGGCAATTGGCCACAGGTTCCTACCAAAGCTGAACAAACTTTGTTGCTCTGAAGGCTGAAGGAATAAGTATTTTGGGCATATACATAATTCATTTGCATCTTACAATTTGGGAACCTCTATATTGGAAGATAATTCCCAAGAAAACAAGGATCTTGAATATCTTGGTCAACTTTTTATCCCCTATGCTTAAGATAGTCCCTGGTATGTGTTAGTTGAAGGAGAGCAGAGAGGAAAGCATGAGCAAACACTTAGAGTTGGCCTGTAAAAGGCATGGGTGGGGCCATGGAAGTACAGGATGCACAAGAAAATGTAGAGTCTGGAAAGACAGGCTGGAGGCAGATCTAGGAAGCTTTTGAATGCTGTGCCGGATTGGCCTTGATTCAGTAAGGCATGGGATCCATCAAAGACTTTGGTACAGGGTGCTTTTAATGGGGAAGATTATTTTGGGGGATGATACGATGGAGAGAAAAAAACACTGGAAGAAAAAAGTCAAGAAGGTAGATATTTCATTGTCTGGATGGCAGACAATGAGGGCCTAATGTAGAGCAGAGGGAATATGAAAAAAGATGAATTTGACACCTGAGCTCAGAAATATCTAGTAGAACATCACTGGATTGAATGGGAAAAGGCAAGGCAAGGGTCATATTGCCACTAATTGGCTATTTTATCTTAGGAAATAGACTTAACCTCTCTCTGCTTGTCTTCTCATCTACAGAAAGAGAGAACTTCAGTCCTACTGATTTCTAATATTTTAGAATTCTGTAAAATTTATCAAACTCCTAATAAACTAACAAGGCCTCCCTTCCTCTCCTCCGTTTCTCCTCCACCTCAGTTTGTGGTAACATTTCATCTTCTTCCTTTGGACTCTCTTCGTTCTTTAAAAAAATTCAGGTTAACGCATCATTCAGTATAGCATATAAGCCTTTAGGATGCAAGATGGAGTAGTCTTGCCCTACTGCATCTGAAGACTATTCAACTGGGAACTACCTCACTCTATATTCTCTTAATCATTTGGTCTGCTAGGGAAAAAGCTGACGTAGGCCCTTTTCTTATGAGTAAGAAGAATATCTTATTCCTCATTGTCAGTCCAAGGCTGGTACATGATAATGGCTGAAAAATATGAGGGATGAATGAATGAATTAGTCAATGAGGTGGTGAGGGGGAGACATACCATGGCTTACATCTTACTAGCCCCTGGAAAGTTAGGGTCAGATGCATTCCAGACTGGAGACTGGTAATGCCATCTTTTGTTTTTATCTTTCTTCAAGAGCTCTCAAGAACCTAAATGATTTTCTTAACCTTTGTTCTCCTATATCTGTTGCTGTCATTTGCCACTCAACCCTTCCCACTCACAAGTGGTTACCTCCCTGTGCTCACTTGAAATCCCGAGAATGGATTGCGCCATCCTTTTCTCTTAGGACTAGAGTACCTACAGTTATGTCCACTGAAATTCCATCAGCAGGACCAACTCAAATTATCTAGGTCCTAGAATGAGTTAACAAGCACCAACATATTCGCTAAGCTTAAAAGAATACTCCATTATTGTGTAGCAATTGGTAAAGAACTTATTAATTAAGGATATAAAATAGACAGAAATCTCCCAGGAGGCAAAAAGCCATTAGAAAGACATTGTGGAACCAATCTAGCAGTTAATGGAATACTCAGAGGTCCTTAAGAAATAAAAAAAAGAAGGGGTCACTTTTTAAAAGAACAGGTATCATCAAATTAGTGATATTAAAGAATGAAGGAAAGCTTGCCAAAAGACAGGTAAATTCTAAAGACAAAACAAAAAACTTCATAAGCATTTATTTTAATAAATCCAACCTTTCTATTGCCACATCTCTAGATCCTAAACGCATACTCACACCACCACAAAACATCAAAGTAAATTGAAATGGAAATCGAAATCAAACTAGTGTTGCAAATGAGAATTAATAGTACATTTGCTTTTGTTCTGAGACAGGGTCATCAGAAGCAAAATAAACAACTCATTTCAAATGCCTGTGACTTGTTTAAGAAATAGCTACCAAATTAACAAAAAATGCCAGACACTCTGTCCATTTCTCTCCTTAAAGTGTAAGCTTTCCCCCCTACAGATTAGCTCATCATAGTAGAACAGCATTGTGTTTTTGAGAGGGATTTGGTGAGATAAGCCAGCATGAGGATTATCCAGGAACTGGTTCCTCTGGGATAGCGATGGAGATCTTACATACCTGCTCTATTAAAATATTTATCTGCAGAATGACTTGATAGCTCCAGCCCTGTGATCAGACACTCATAGGGTCCCCCTGAAGCAATCTGCTTGACCACACAGTATCACAGAGCATGTGATCACAGGACCCTAATAACTCCATGTGTTGGAACCCACTGAGCCTTTCATCACTAAAACTAGGCAAAATCAGACCACAGAACTATCTCCACGGGAGGAGCAGCATATATGTTAAGAGCATGGGGATGAGAAAAATCAAAGACATTAGCTTCTTTAGCTCTTTGGAATTCAAATCTAACCTGGTCCAGTCCTCTCTATGCAAATGGTACATTCATAAGTCAAACTTGAGAATTGTTTATTCCACATTTTGGGGAAAGAGGGAGATGCACTTAATCAACATACGATGGCTAAGTATAAAGAGCACTGGGTGTGGAATTCAAAGACCTGGTTCTGAGTAATATCAGCAGCTCCATATCTCTATTATCATCAAATATTACACTTTCTGAGCCTCCTCTTTGTTCATCTGTGAAAGGAAGTAAATTTATATTTGTTCTGCCTGCCTCACAGAGTAAATATACAGATCTAAAAGATCTATAAGATGAAGAATGCCAAAGCACTATACATTCTGTGAAGGTGTTGAAGATGATGAGGATGAAGATGATGATAAGAATTATTAGCTCAAGGCAATTACTTTAGTATGTCTTCAAGAAAAATGACTAAGCTTTGTGATAAAAGGTGGTCGAAATGGAAAAATAGTTCTTTCAGAAAGAAGTTTCATGAGAATGTAAACGTTTATCATTATAGAAATGATCCAATAGTGCTATTAAAAACTCATAAACAGAATATATTTATTTGCTTTTGATTTTCAAACAAAATCCAAGCCACAATAATACAGGCTTGTAATGCAATTAAGGATGTATTACCAACAAATAGCTGTTCACTGCAATGTCAAAATTTCATAGGCATATCCCAACACTTCAGCTTATTCTTTTTCTATACCTGCTTCATCTGCACAGGGGTCTCTGTCACTATTGCCTGGAGTTCAATGTCTTTTTCAACATTCTTGTTCAATATGCTTAATTTTCGAGTATCATTCTTCTTGATGAGAAAGATGGAGGTCAAACGGGAGTTGAATAACTTGGCTTTCTTGCTCTAACCTGTGTGCTAAATATTACCCCAAACCCCCAAATATGTACATACCTCTTTCATCTTTGACCTCTGTCTCCAAATACAGTTATATTTTTCTTTTATGTTTTTTTCCAGTTTCATGAACTTTGCCCATCATTGGCCTCTCTAAGCCTAACTTTCTGCAGTCGCAGTTTTATATATGAGTTCTTATGTAGTCAGTTGCATTGGTTTCTGTAGATTAACCTACCAATACTTTTTTTCTGGTCATTGAGTGCTTGTGATTAATAAGCTAGAATTTTATTCCTTAGTGTTTTTCAGCTGTCTGGAGTATCTTTTAGGATTTCTTTTAAAGACTTTGTTTATAGGATTATTCGGTGCTTAACAACTTGGCTTACAGAGAATCCCTGTCTATGCTAGAAGTTCTCTTCTTTGATATTACAAAATTTTATGGTAGCACCTTGAATTTTCCCTACCAGAATATTCTATTTTCACTACTTTTAAGCTTTCTATTCCCTCTGCCTGGAACATTATTTTATGTCTGTTCTTTACATGACAGGCTTCTTCTCATTTTTAGGTTTCAGTTTAATTTTCATCTCCTCAAAGAGGCCCTCCATGATTATAATAAAGAAGCCCTTGGCATGTGCGTGCACGCACACACACACACACACACACACAAAATCTCTTCACTCTATTTATTGCTTTCATGGTATTTGACATGACTGGTGACTGTCATGTTGACTGATTTGCTTCCCTTGAGTTATCACTCGCCTGCCCCCAACCCACTCACCAGCTATGACTTGGACCTTGTCCACCTTGGTCATTGATGTTTCCCAGTCCCTGGCACAGGGTCTGTTATGCTATACGTATATATTGGAGGAATAAATAGTCTATTTCTACATTATTTTGTAAGCAGGCAGGTTGTAAATTCTCTGAGTAAAAATGTATTTAATGTAAAACCAATTTTTGAGTTCAGATGGAATTAAGAGAGTATTTATTCTAGAATTTTCATTTTACAGGTTCAAGGAAGTGAAATCATTTGTACAAGATTTTATTTTTATTTTTATTGCTGTAGAGACACAGTCTTGCTCTGTCACCTAGGCTGAAATGCAGTGGCACAGTCATAGCATACTGTAACTTCAACCTCCCAGGCTCAAGCAATCCTCCAGCCTCAGCCTCCTGAGGAGGTGGGACTACAGGTGCGTGCTACCATGCCCAGCTCATTTTTGAATTTTTATTTTTATAGAGATGAGGGTCTTGCTCTGTTACCCAAGCTAGTCTTGAACTCCTGGCCTCAAGTGATCCTCCCACCTCAGCCCCCCAAGGCACTTGGATTACAGATATGAGCCACTCTTCCTGACTGGTTTTATTTTTCAGTGAGTTATAGAGCCTGGCGTAAAATTTATGTATTTTGACTTCCAGAAAAATAAATATTAATTAAAGGGCCTTTTCCCACTGGCACCAGTCAACTTGACTGTTCAACTTCACCCTAACTGCCCAGCTTAAACTCTGTACTCCAGCCAACCAAACCAACAACACATAGTTTGTTTCTTAACAGCAGCAATTCTCTACTGCACTAAGCAGAAACTCTCCCTATCCAACCCCACTCACAGCAGTCCTGCTCAGATCTTATCTTTTTGAAGTTTTTCTTGAGTAATATCAATCAACTCTAGTCTTATCAGATGCTCTGTAAATTGTTTAGTTCTTTTTATTCCCACCTTTCTGCCTAAATGACAGATCTGGGATTATGCTGTCATTCATATTGCCTCACTTTGGTATATTCAAAAAAATGGGGACAGTCTTTTGCAGCCCTTTCCATAAAAAGATGGAGTCTCCTTTTTGACCCTTTGAATTTGGGCTTAGCCATGTGACTTGCTTTGGCCAATGGAATATTAACAAATATGATTTGAACGCGGCTTTTGCTTATTGTATTGGGGTTTGCCCTCTCTTGCTGCAGTTGGAATCCTGCAGCCACCATAGAAAAAAATACAAGCTAGCCTTCTGGAGAAATCATATAAAGGAACACTTACAAAGGTAATCATAATCCTAGGCAGATCTTAGAAGAAAAAGAACAATGACCATTTCCTTCCTCTATTTTCATTTATCTTTACAGAGATAGGGTTTCTTTGCTTCATCAATTCTTTTCTCCTAAACCCCAAACTAAGTATTTAACCCTATTAGAATGTGCCAGTTTCTTTTCCTTGCAAAAGAAAAGATGCTTTCACTGATTGCCAGCCAACTGCTAGCAACTGTGTGAGTGGGTCCATTCTAGACCATCCAGCCTCAAACCTATCTGCCTTTTGCACTATATATAGACATATGAGTGAGCCTGAGAAAAAAACCATCAAAAGAATTTCCTTAACAAACCCAGTCTGAAATTGACAACAATGATTTGCGTTTTAAATCACTAAGCTTTGGGATAGTTTGTTACTCAGGAAAGACTACTGATACACTCGCTGTGAGTCCTACATTGCTTTCCAGTCACCTTTATTTGCTGTAACTCAGGTGCACTTCCCTAGGAGATGATCCACTTATCCCCATTTCACAGAGAGGAAAAATCAATGTCAAGAGGCTTTTCTAGTATTGACGCTCTGACATGTTTAATTCTTCAGATCCCATGCATTACAGATAAGTCCTCCTTCGACACTTTTTAAGAGAGCAGCTATTAAAAATGTTTAGAAAGGCATTAGGAAGTTAAGGACACACAGACAGTTTCCAAAAGCTGGACTCAAAAACAATAAGCATGAGCTTAAGTAGGGTTTATACAATTAAAGCCAGAAAATGATGTTGTTCATTTACTTCTTGTTTTCTAACCAGCAGTGATCAATTGTGCACAAAATACCTAGGCTGTTCCAACACTGCAGTTACTACAACCCATATAAAAAATAATGACAATAATTATTGATAATACATTAATCATCTTCTAAGTGTTAGGTACTTTTCACATGCATTTCTCTGATGCCACAATAACCACATTAGGAAGTACAATTTACCTTTTACAGAAGAGGAAACTAAGGCCTGTAAAAATTAAGAAAGTAGCCCCAAACCACCCAGCTAGTAAGGACAAGAGCTGAAATTGAAACCAAGGTTAGCCTATGTAGTCTCTCCTGTACCACCTGCCTCCTTTGCATTGACTGCACTACAATTCCTGTTTCCTTTCATATATTAAGGATGCAGGTCATGAGCCCCACATTCAAGGATACCTGCAGGGACTACTCCTCAACAAGAAAGCAAAATCTCTCTCATGTATCAAACTGTAAGTGATTTCACTTTCAAATAACTTAAGATTGTTATCCTTGGTAGACCCCTAGAAAAGCCTCCTATTTGTCCACAGCATTTACTTTTCAATCCAAGTTTTAAGGTGGCAAAGGGGAACTACACTATCTTATTAACTAGACGCTTTTTTTTCCCTAACTCAGAGTCAAATAGGCTACAATAGTACCTATCTTCCCAAACTTCTGAATTGAATTTCTAAAAACCCCACAAAGGAGACCTCAGAATTTAAAAATTTAACAGAGGTCAGCCTTGAACAGCCTTTATAACTGTTTTTATGTTCCTAATAATAAAACAATGCATAGCACACCCATCCCCATGAATGATATTCTGTACATCTTAAAGTACTAAATAGGGACACTGTGCTTTTCATTGAAGTGATCATCTCTTACCTACTGGATACATTTTAGCATTTTCCTTCCCCTCAGTTACAGGCTTATAAAATCATTTCACTTTGTTGCATTTAATTTACAGGTATTTGTCTTCTGTCTGCTCCAGCACCAGATGCCCTTATAATTTTGTGACTTCAGAGTCTCACTTCCTGTACCTTGCCTCTCAGACCCTCAGTTGCACTGTATTTAGATGTGCTTGTGTCCCTTCCTTGACACCTGGCACCTGATCTTAGTCTTCATTATATCTCAATGTTTAGGACACTTCCTGACACATATTAGGACTTAATAAGTGTTTGTTACATTGAATTATACCTTTCTGTATCCTCACTCTACCCATTGCCCTACTCTGCACACAAAAGGAGTTCTCTAAATATTTGTGAACCATTAATTAATGGAAGAACAATTGGAATGACCAGACTATAGGGAGGTAATCATGATCATAGGTAGATCTTAGAAGCAGAGAACAATGATCATTTCTTTCCTCTATTTTCATGTATCTTTAAAGAGACAGGGTTTCTTCGCTTCATCAATTCCTTTTCTCCCAGACCCCAAACTAAGTATCTAACCCTGCTAAAGTGATCCAGTTCCTTTTCCCTGGAAGGCCCATTTCATAAGTCTAATTCTGCCAACTTTCATACTAGCCATTTAAAAAATCACAGCAACTTAAACTATCTCAACTTTGTGAGAATTAAGTGACCAAAGACACTCAGAAAGCACAGCTTAGCATTCTTTCAGTTCCCTTGAAAACAGCAGAGTTCTAAAGAACCAAATTACAGAATCCAATTCAGGATGTAAATTACCACAAAGAAAAGGAAATAGCGGCAAGAATCCTCCCTTGGCAGGTTCTATCTACTAAGCTAAAATTCATGCATCTGGAAAAAAAAATGCGTCTAAAAAACCCTTATTTTCCCTGAATTAGGACCACTTCTGATTTTGTTCCTCTTGCTTCTGCTTCAACCAAACTCTCATCGAAATAAAGTCGTCTAAATGTCTTTGCTGGGTGATCAGGCAGCACCAGGACAGCACAAAGGAGATGAGAAAAGAGCAAGGGAAAGGGAATATGTCACATCCTGACTACAGGGAAACAGTGCAAAACATCTAATCACAGCAGTGCCAGGGAACTTGAACCTGTCCAAAAACATCCCGAGCTCTCCATGTTTAATTGCCGTTGATGGCTGCTGGTCAGTCATGCATGACAATGCCCGCGTGTCTCGCTGCTCCCTGCCTGTGCTCATTCCTGTCAGCTTTCACTCCAGGTGATGAACACGGGCCTCAGGACCATACGAAGGGGTCTGGGCCAGAGATGGGGGTGGGGTGGGCTGGAGAAACCCCTCATGGATGCAAAGCAGCTTGCACTCAAATAACCCGTGGTGTAAAGAGAAAGAGGTCTTATGACAGAAATGTCATAACCCCCTCCAATCCTTTACTCCCTTTCCCCACGTCTGCAGCATATTTATTTATCTTGAGAGGAGAACAAAACTAGGCCACACCATGCAAATGGGTAGGACATCTGTGACCTGAGGTATGTCAATGGGCAGCATGCGAGTCTCCTGTATAGTCAATTACATTTGAGCACATGCTTGAGGCTGAATAGAGAAATGTAAATTACACTTGAATATCAAAGAACATTATCTTTTTTGGTGATTCCAGTGCTTTTAAACCTCTTCTGCACAAGAGGGAAAATCCTGCTTCTGTTGGTTCCCATGGGAAGAAAAACTCCAAGCCTTGCGGGAAAGATGGCTTATTAAGTCTAGTGTGGCATTGATAACTTGGAAGGAACTCATCAATCCTCTCACAGCCTTAATTATTCAGTTTTAGTGTGAGATGAGTCTACAGTTTCTCTGGAGTTGCAGACCTCCACATAGGCTGCTTCAAGGCAGGAGTCAGGGAGATATCTTAAAGCACAAAGTTCCAGCCAGAATAAAATGGTGCAGTTGAGGTGAGCTTAGGAACTACTCTCTGCAGAAGGCCTGGCCCTTGTTTATACCCTGTGAAGTGCTGGGAAGAACTTAACTTCTCTCTAGGCTTTAATTGCCTCATCTCTAAAAATAGATATTTCTACCTCATGGAGCTGTTATGAGAATTAAATGAGCTGCTTCCTTTGAGATACATAGACAAACTTAAGGCACATAACATGAGGATATATGACATATTTACTTTTGAAAACTTATATAGAGCATAATGGTAAATTGTACAACCTCTAAAATTAGTCCTGGATTTGAATACTGACTCTTTTACCCTGTTTAGTCTTGTGTTAATTTTCTTATCTTAAAAGTGAAGATAATTACTTTTACCTGATAGGGTTATCTGAGAAAAAAATTGAAATAATGGTAAATTATACAAGCTCTAAAACTAGTCCTGGATTTGAATACTGACTCTTTTGCTAATTAGCTGTTTAGTCTTTTGTTAATTTTCTCATCTTAAAAATGAAAATAATTATTTTTGCCTGATAGCATTATTTGAGGAAAAAATTGAGATACATACATAAGAGATCTGATGTATATTAAATGTTCAGTAAATGGTAGGTACTTCTTACCTCCCAGCTCCTAAAATATATGCAGAATAAAAATTTAGAAATAAGATTATGATATTGAAAATTAAATCATCCATGGTGTGAATGTAGTTGTTGTTAATTGGCAATTTGACATGAACTGTGTTGTCAGTATCTTACATTTTTCTTAGCAAGAACCAAAAACCAAAGATGGGAGCAAGTAAACTTCATTTCATTATCATAAAGACTCTTTTCCCCACAATAAAATTAGTTTCATTTTTTTCTGGTTATATAAACAACATCTGCTCATTGTAAAAAAAAAAAAAATTAAGTCAACCACTGGAATCATTATGTTAAGTTAAGGAAGACATTATGTTAAGGAAGACAAATACCGCATGTTCTCAGTCATGTGTGGAGCTAAAAAGAAAAGTTGACTCATGGAGGTAGAGAGTACAAGGATAGATGCTAGAGGACAGGAAGGGTGTGTGGGTGGGATGGAGAGAGTTTGGCTAATGGGTACAAACATACAGTTAGATAGAAGAAATAAGTTACAATGTTCCATAGCAGAGTAAGGTTAGCAACAATGTGTTACATTATTGGAAAGAATCTAGAAGGAAGAACTCCAAATGTTCCCAACACATAGAACTGATAAATATTCAAGATGATGGATACACCAAGTGCCCTGACTTGCTCATTACACAGTCTATGGATGTAACAAA
Source organism: Pan paniscus (assembly GCF_029289425.2). Classification (NCBI taxonomy): domain Eukaryota; kingdom Metazoa; phylum Chordata; class Mammalia; order Primates; family Hominidae; genus Pan; species Pan paniscus. Next base: position 32,045,183 of record NC_073249.2, on the reverse strand, counting down.
TACTCACATGTGCCCCCATAAACATGTAAAAAATTATGCATCAATTTTTTAAAAGTCAACCAATCAATAAAGGTAAAGAGAAGAGAGTAAAAAATCACCTGAAATTTCACCATGTAGTGATAACCATTTTTTTTTTTTTTGTGGGGGCTCAGTCTGGTTCTGTCGCCCAGGCTGTAGTGCAGTGGCTCAATCTCGGCTCACTGCAAGCTCCGCCTCCTGGGTTCACGCCATTCTCCTGCCTCAGCCTCCCAAGTAGCTGGGACTACAGGCGCCCACCACCACGCCCAGCAATTTTTTTGTATTTTTAGTAGAGACAGGGATTCACTGTGTTAGCCAGGATGGTCTCGATCTCCTGACCTCGTGATCCAATAACCGTTATTAATATTTAGTAATCATCCTTTCATGCATATGATTTTGCATATACAGATGTATATATAAATCACAAATAAGATTATTTATCATTATAAATGGTATGTTTATCTGTGAAACTTTTAAAATTCTTTCTCTCTTTTGATTTTAATTTCCTAAAATGCGTAACTGGTAATATAGAAGTGGCAGAAATTGACTTGCTACTCATCAAATCCTTTTCCTTTTCTTCTTGGGCACCCAGCTAGACTGTATTGGCCAGCGGCTCAGGCACGTGTGGTCATGTGACAGCTTCCAGCCAATGAAATGTGAGAAGTGGCCTGTACTATTTCTGGGTCTAGCCCATAAAAACTTGTATTTGATCTCCTCACCCTTTTTTTCCCCTTTGGGTTTTATGCAGATGAGTACAGTAGCTCAGAACTCTTGTGTTGAAGATAATAGAATAAAATGGTGAAAGGAAAAGGATTTCCTGAATCACTGCCTAAAAGAGATCCACAAGGAATCCCCCGTTTTGGACTTTACTTGAGTGATGATTCAATCTCTATCGTATTAAGCCCCTGAAATCTCAGGGTTTATCACTACAGCAGCTGTGTTGCCTTAACTAATATTCATATCACTTCTGCTTTCCTCTTCTTCCACTCCTTCTCCCCCTCCTTTTCCCTCCTCCTATTTTTCTTCTCCCTTTCTTCCTCCTCCACCTCTTTTTCCACCCTCTTTTGCATGCGCCAGGCATTTAATTTACTGTCCCATTATTTTCAATATTTTAAAATCACTTTTTATAAATATGTTCCTTGTAAATAGCATAATTGAGTTTGGCTTTTTAACTCAATATGCCATTGTCTTTCATTAGAAGAATTCAACCCGTTCATCTTTAGCATAACAAGTTATTTTTATTTTTTTATAATTCCACTAGTGTTTACTTTTCTATTAACAGCCATAATTAATCACATATTTATATACTATTTTATGAAAACTACACACCTATTGTTGTTCCCTCTATTTTCTTTCTTCCACTGCTCCTGCCCATCTCAATGAGACTTTCGGAAAATTTTTGCTGACCCAGTCCACAGCATCCACACCGTCTCCCATGAATACAATGTTTGAGATGTTTTTATTCCCCACTCTTCCTGCCCCACAAACTCCTATTTTGCTTAGATCGTTTAGTTATTTTTCTTTTAGATCATCACTGGGCTTTTCCTTATAGAATGCCATTTCTATATTAAGGATCTTTATGTAGCATTTATATCACACATTGCTGGTTACACTATCGTTATTCACTTAAACGTCTGTCATGGTGTGTTTATTGTTCATTCCTTGCTTCCCCTTTTCTTCGTCTCCTACCTTCAAATCTCTGCCCTGATTCATTTGCTGTTTGACTAAAGCCTGTTCGTGAGGGCTCTCTTCTGATAAAGTACCTGGAGAAAAATTATCTGAGCTCTTGCCCATCTAGCAATTTCTCTCTCTTTTTAAAAATTATTTTAGGTAATTATTATCTCAGCTGGGAATAACTCTTGGGCCACAGTCTTTATACCCAGTTATCCTCAGCTGCTGTTCCAAAATCTTCTTGCTTTCAGTGTCGCACCTGAGAAGTCTGATGCTCATTTGATTATTCTTCTTTATCCTTTTTTAAGTAACTTGTTTGATTTAGAATATTTAAAATTTTCTCTTGGAGTCCAGGAACTTTACCACACATTAAACTTGTGCTTTATTATCAGTCTGCCTAGAATTTTATGAAAACTTTTAATATGCTGACCAAAGTATTTAATTCTTCTATTACATGCTTACATTTTCCCTCTTTTCATTTATTTGTTATTCCCTTTTCTGGAACCCTTCTTATTTGTGCATTAGGGATCCTGGAACTACTCGATTTTAAACATTTAATTAGTATTTTTTCGAGGAAGCATTTTAATACTGTGACTAAGTCTTTTTTATATGTTTTTTGTTTATTTGGTTTTTGGTTTTGGGTTTTTTTTTTTTTTTTTTTTGTAGCCATTTAAGCTTCCGCCTGTCTCCTCTAAAGACTCTAGTTTATTTTCTGGGTGTTCTGCTTGTTTTCCCTTTTTCTTGCTACTGATCCTCTTAAATGAATTATATTTCCCTTTTCTTTTTCATGGTTCAATTCATCCTTGAGGGTCAGCTCTTGCTGCTGAGGTAGCTTAAGCATTTGCAAATCTATACAGGTTGGAGAAGCAGAAACCACTGCCCTGTGAGTTGGTGATATAACAGCCAGCAAGTAGCCAATTCCTTGTCGATAAATGGTTCCCCATTTCTCCAACTGCAGAAGTTCATGCTCTCCTAAGGTTTGGGGGTTGGGAGCACTAGCTAAATCTTTTAGTAATCCCTCAGTCCCTCTTACAGGAACAGTCACGCAGCTCAGCACTGCCTCCCTTCTCTGGTCCATGGATTTCTACAGGCCAAGTATTCCCCAGGGGTAAAGAAATCTTGCCTCAGCTTTCACTACTGTCCAAGACCTGCCAGTTTGTGAACACCATGGGCTGTTGATGATGTCTAGATTGGCATTGACCAGGGAGGGTAGACATATTGAGGATACTGTCTTCCCAGAATCACTCATATAAAATCTTTCTTAAATCAAACGAGGTTTTGCTACTATTGTTTACCCTGTAGCTATTACTCATAAAAATCATTACAAGTGATGTTTTAGATGGCATTTAAAATGTCAGAAGCCCAGATCTGGGCCTGTATGTGCTAGGAATCCACTTCCCTCTCTATCTCTTTACCACTTAACTTTGTGTATCTTTGACTATCTATCATCTTCAACTCATATTGTTTCATTTAGAGTATATACTACCTTTATAAATTATTAACTACTGCTAATATTTTCTTATTTGTTTTTTCACTAGGTTGGTCTCTGTAAGTCTCTGGGGATAACTCTTTAGAATATTTACTAATCTAGCTTCCTCATTCATTGTGAAAATCCAAACTTGGTGATTGCGTGCTATTTACGAAGGCATTAAGCATTCACACGGTCTGACCCCTGGTGTCCCTTTACTGCTTTCCATTGCCCCCGACCCAGGGAAGGATGCTTAATTTTTTTTTTAATGTGAAAGCACCTTTCTTAGGAGCCTCATGAACTATGGATGAAGAGCTACTCTCCCTTGGCTTTTTGCTGGTATAGAGCCACTGACTTGAACTATTTCTGAGAGTTGATTTAAAGCGTTGCCCTCCAGTCTAGTGGGAGGAAAATTCAGTTTGTGTGATCATTTGGTTTGGGGACAAAAATCTGACAGCTCCGTCAAAAGTGTGAGTATTTTGCTAGCAAGTAACCACCTCTGACAAGTTGGACTTCATCATCCTCTGCAGCCTTGAGTGAGAGTGAGGCCTGTGGTGAGAATGGAGATGAGGTAGAATTGGAGATGGAGCTTTCTGGCAGGCAGGGAGTTTGGGCATAGCCACAGCACATAAGCAAGTACACACACAAAGAGCTTCTGAGGCTGTGTATCATTCCACAATTTGGATTTGGAATCTTTTCTTGTAGATTTATCAAAGAAATTCCAGTGTCAGATGCTTTTTCAACATAACCAGATTGACACACTTAGTTTTACATGAAATCCATAGGCATACATTTTCCGAGGAAATATGCTGTGTACAGTCCAGATCAAATCACTGGAAAATACCAAGAAATACGTTGTATCCTCTTCACTCACAGGATCACACTGCCGAACAACATTTCAAGACAGGAGTTGGTCAAGGCACCAAGGAGTTGGTGAGAGACGAATATGAATATTTTAGGAATTCAGAGACAGGAGAGATTAGCAAATTCTGGAGTAATTGAGAAAAAAACTATGAGGAAAATGTAGCTTGAGTTGAATCATAAAATATGGATACATTTGGGTTCATGGAAAGGAAAAATAATATTTATATAATAAAATCACAGAAGTGAAAATAAACATGGTGTGTATCATGCACAGTAAGGACATCCTTCTAATGCTGAGCTGACAGAAAAATGCACTAAAGAGTATTGTAATTTCCTCCTGTCAGAGTTAAAGAATCTTGAGATTAAAAAATTCCAAAGTACTACATGATATTTTGAAGAGCGCAGATCCTCGGTATTCTGGTGACTCAAAAGAGTAGGCAAATGGGGAAACTCATGCTGGGGTTTGGCTTGGTTGAGATGCTCGGGAGGTGAACAGTGAGGATGGGTATGAGGTCTGGAGTCCAAGGATGTGGTAGTCATTGGCATTGCTACAAAATAGCCCCAATTGTCTATGTTTATTTGTGCTTTATTTCCTCTCTTGGAAAGACACTTATATGTGTTACCCTTTATATTATGTTTTAGCTGAATTTGACATTCTGTGACATTGGCTCTGTATGTTGGAACTTTCCATTGCACCAGTGTGAAGGGTAAGGGAAAAATATGCTGCAGAAAGGGAGCGAAGTTTGAGTGTGAGACAGCATAGGTTTAGAAATGAGTCTCAGAAATCAGATGCCAGCCTCTGTGTCCCTATTACCTGCTGGATAAAGGGTCCTTGGCATTCATTCATTTAATAGCAGATATCTTAGCACCTGCAATATCCTGGGCCCAGGGAAAAAGGCAACCAGATCCCATTTCTGCCCTCAGAGAACTTACAGGTCTTTAAAGTACCTAGTAGTCTCTGGAGTCACCAAATACAATTTGCCTTACAAAGATAAATCCTCCTTTCAGCATGTAGTCACTGTGTGGACATTTCCAGCTCTAAAGGTCTTATTTTCCTACAGGACAGGCTAATTTTTATATCAGTTTTGTAATAGTTGTAATTGTTAGAAATTATTTCTTATATTAAAGTGAAATTGACCTCCTTAGAGTTGTTCTCAAATGAAACTGAGCACCACTCTCCATAAAACGTTTTAAAAACTGCAGATTACCAAGCCCCACCTAAGGCCCACTGAATCAGAATCAACAGGGAAGGAGCCCATAAATCTTAAACGTTAAGGTTATGATGATTCTGAGGTACAGCCAGGGTTAAGAACACATGATTCTGAGTATAGCCAGGGTTAAGAACCTCTATCATAATGTCTTCTTCTCATTCACTGTTTCTAGTTCTGTTCTCTGCAGTTAACATTCAAAGAAGGTGAATCCTTTTTACGCAATAGTCCTTCAAAGATTTGAAGACAACTCTCATGCTCTAACCTCCTCCTCTCCTGTTGTTACCTCTCCACAAGCTGAAGATCTCCACTTGCTTCATCGGTTCCTTATAAGATGTGAATTTCTGCACTCACCATTATCATCTTTCATTAAATGGCTTCCATCTTGTCAATGTTCTGTGGTGGCAATATGCATATAAAATCTAGATGTGGCTTGATTAAAGGAACCCTTGCTTCCCTTAATCTGATTGCTGTACTTCCATTAATGAGGCTTGTTTCTTGCAGCTATCTAGGTGTTTTCCGAGGCTATTAGCTCATTTAGAGTTTGGGTCTGTTAAGCTCCTCCACCCATTTGTTGCACTCATGTCATTGCTCTTTTAATCTCAGTGTAAGACTTTACCTTTATACCTATACATTTTAATTTCAGTTAGGTTTATTTTGACTCTTACATCTATCATCAATATGTTTGCTTCCCATCAATGTTTGGGGCAAATATGAAAACAAATATCCTAGGGATTAATTTGAGTTGTGGATAGTTGTCAGTTTCTTTTTCTTGAGCTCTCTTTTTAGCAGTAAAATCAGTTAATATACCTAATGCAAGAAAAAGAGAAGGAGGAGAAGAAGAAGAGGAAGAGGAGGAGTAGGAAGAAACAGAGGCAGAAGAAAAAGAAAAGGAGGAGGAAGTAGTGAGGCAGAAATGGACCCTGAACATTTTGGAAACCTGAACATTTTGCAGGTAAATTTCCCCCTGCAAGTCTTATGTTTAAAAAAAGTGATTGCCAGACGTTTGTTTCTCATCAGGCCATCCACACATACGCACTCAAATGTAGAAGATGTAAGAGAGCAAATCTAATGAGAGTTTCATGGGCAGGCAGTTACATGAATGACAGAAAACTTCTTAAAGTGTCTCAACACAAATTAGAGTGGTGCACACTTTATAATAAGGGCAATGATAATCAGGATGATTTAGAGGCACTTTAATCGAAGGCTATATTGGAATGTGAATCCCAGAGGTGAGAAGGCAGTTATTAGTTCACTGAACCACCCCGATCCCTAGGCATTCATAGCTCAACTCACACTGAAGGATTTTAGTGTCTTTGTAAAAGAAATACCCTTTTGAAATGATTTGGCCTGTAAGGAGTGGGAAGGGTCTAGTAAAGATAAGAAGAGATAAGAAAAAGAATTTGAAGTTGAAATGGAAAAAATGAGTTGGAAGTTGAATGGGAAAGAACTATATTACTTTCAATCTGGGATGGGACAAGGAGAATCTAGGTGCCTGCACATGATTCATAAATGTTTTCGGTCACAGTTAAGTTTGATTAAAGCATCTAGAAATATATGTTAGCAAAATAGTTAAGCAGTGAACATATTTTTAAAAATATAATTTAGGAGGTCTATAAAGCATTCAGAAATCACCTGTTTGTATACTGATGAATTCCAGGTTTATATCTTCATGCTTGACTGCTTTAATGAGCTCCAAACTTGATTATTAAACTTCTCACTTGACAGTCCCACTTGGAGATCCAAAAGGCAAGTCAAATTTACTGTCTTAAACAGGACTCTTGATCCCTATTCCCACTCCATAGTCCTACTCTTCATTTCTTCTTTATAACCTCTATAAATAGCATTATCCAGTTTTTTTGGAAGTAAAACGTAAAAATTATCTTTGATTCATCTTCCCTCTTGGCTTATGTTCAATTAACAGGGTTTATCTCCCTTCTCCTTCCTCCACTGCTCACCCCTCAGCTAAAGTCAACAGTCTCCTTCTCATGAGCAACTACATACACATCCTAACTAGTTCCCCATCTTCTATACTCACTCCTTCTAGTTCATTTTCCACACATGCCCAGAGTGATCCTTTTAAAATATGTGAGATCATGCCACTCTCCTGCTTGTTAGCTCCAAGAGCTTTTCTGTGCACTCACAATATAATCCAGGCTCCTTACCATAAGTTGCAAGGTCTCACACCATCTGTGGTTGGTCACCTCTTCAACCTCTTCTCCCGCTAGCAGTATCCACCTCACTTGCCTGCTAGCCAACTTCCCTGAGCTCCTTGCTGTTCCTCAAACTGAGTTAGTGTGATCCCATCTCAGGGCCTTTGTACTTGCTGACACACTTTTCCAGATATCGATGAGGTTTGCTCCCCCACTTCAATGAAGTTTCTATTCAAATATCACCTTCTCAAAGATGACATCCTCAAAAAAAAATACCCTCCTCCAACAACCCCATTCTCATTTGTCTTTAGTTTTCCTCATAGCATTATCATTATCTGACATTATGACAGATGATTGATAGACAGATGTGATAGAGATAGATTGATATATGTGACAGAGATGATAGATGATAGTAGATAGATATAGATAGATAGATAGATAGATAGATAGATAGATAGATAGATAGATAGATGATAGATAGATAGATAGAGATATGGTTTGGCTTTGTGCTTCCATATAAATCTCATCTCAAATTGTAATCCCCACATATTAAGAAAGGGACCTGGTGGGGGCTGATTTGATCATATGGGTGGTTTCCCCCATGCTGTTCTCATGATAGTGAGTGAGTTCTCACAAGACCTGATGGTTCAAAAGTGTGCCACTTCCCCCTTTGCTCTCTCTCTCTCTCTCTCTCCTGCCGCCATGAAAGACTGCCTTGGTTCCCCTTCTCCTTCCAATATGATTGTAAGAGTCCTGAGGCCTCCCCAGCCATGTGGAACTGTGAGTCAATTAAACCTCTTGTCTTTATAAATGAGCCATTCTCAGGTAGTTCTTTATAGTAGTGTGAAAATGGACTAATACATATGGATGAATGGACAGGTAGGTAGGTATATAGGTAGGTAGATAACAGATAGATGAGAGAGAGAGGATGTAGGAGAGAGTGAAGCACACTTGCAAGCTAGTGCATGGGCATCAGGATTCTTTCAAGGTTTCCAGGTGATTCCAGGGCTGAGATTCACAGGACTTGAGGGCAGGAGCTAAACACATGAAGCAGACTTTCAACTGCTAGAGTGGAATTGGAATCTCTACATTATTGCTGATCATTTTAGTTTTGTGAATCCGAAAGGATATCTCAGAACTCCCTTTATCTCCACTATAATTTTGATAAGTTATCAAAACAAAGAAGGCCAAGTTCAAAAGTTGTTTCTCTCTTTCCTAAAGTCTCCTTTCTAGAAGAAGAAGAACATGTTTGTAAGAGGAAGAGCTCAGTAGCCAGACAACCAGGTTTTGAATCCTGACTCTACTACCTGGGCAAATGACACTTCTCTGTGCCTCAGTGTCCTCATCTGTAAAATGAGATAACTATTGTAACTTCCCTTGTGGAGTTGCTGGGGGACTAGATGAATGCTATGTAAAGGGTTTAGAGCAGTACCTGACACAAAGCAAGTGCCTTGAAAGTATTTGCTGTTATCTTTGAGGGAATGGCTCTCAAGCAGAAAATACATGTGGAAAATTCCTTTGGCCGGTGATTTTGAAAGTAGCTAGGGGGATTGAGACAGACCATTTTCTCTGAGACTCTAACTCCACTCAAGAATAGAGTTGGTTAATGATTACATCCTATAAAATTTTCCATGTCATGTGCCTTTTCCCCACTAGGCAATAGAAAGTAATTAAGAATTATGGGAAGCGGATTCAGTGAGAGGGAAGGCATGCCTTTCTAGGGACAAGCTCCAAACCCTAACAAGGTTATTGGCACAGGTGTCTCCTGCAAATAAATTAATGGGGAGGCAGATCCAATCATTAATCTGTCATCCAAACTTGGTGTTTAGAGTCATTTGGGGAGATGGGGCTTCCTTTGCCCAACCTTGGTTGTGTCTGGAGCAAAGATTAGGAAGCAGAGTGATTTCATTAGGATAACAAGGCTGTTAAAGAACAATCTGGCTCTTTAGATGGTATTTATAAAGCATTTCAAAGAAACTGTGTTCTGACAGCTGCTGTCAGTCTCTCACATAGGAGCTCCGGTAATTTATTGATACAGCAGGGGAGCTGTTATTATCCTTATTTGTAAAAGTTTTACGCGGACTAAGAGTCTATCTTGACTAGTTGCAAACTTCCCAAAGACAAATTCACCTAATTGAATGTTTCAATTGCCCCAACATGAGGTTTCGATTTAACAGAATATGATAAATTCTCAATTACATGGTGTCATATGTAGTTTTATAAACTGCTTCAAGTTATTTTTAATGAAAGATGGTAGATAAAATTACATTTTCAACTATCTGTTTGTGGATTACCCACCACTCTTTTTGGCTGGTTTCCTCTAGCTTGAGCTATGGAGCAATGTAATGCAATGTGAATCATCAGAAAATACAGAAGAGTAACTTTTTAGACAGAACAATATATAATTATTCAGAAATCAGTGCTCCACAGAAAATGTAACAGTGCCAAAACCAAATATGAGTGATTTTAAGTTAATGTAATCTCTGTCCATGCCATTATACCTTCATGGTTTAGCTAATTGAGAATTGACTATACGTTAAGTCATGGAGTAATTTCTTTTCACTCTTGAGTAGTGTACAGAATGTAGACTAGACAATTGGGTTGCCATTAGCAGTTAGCAGAGGGCAGGTGGAGCCTTTGTGTCATTTTTAGAACTAGGCATATCTCTCACTACTGTGCGTTTAAAAGAATGGGACTTTGTGAAACATTTTTATGAGCTCATACACCAGTAGGGTCACAGGGTCATTGACTTTTCCTGGGCTGTAAGGGATCTCAGAAACCATCTAGCCCAATTTCATTTATTTCACCATTAGGTTAACTGGAGCCCAGGGAGATAAAATGCCACATAATTACTGATGAGGCCAGACAAGAAAAATTAGAAAGTGCTAAGTCTTCAATGTTTATGTACAACTAGTTATGCTATTACCACTAGTTTCTAGGTTAGTCAGGGCATTGTCAGCGAGAAAAAAAATGTTGTCAGGAGCAGGAAAGAAACATTGCTAATGAAACAAAGAAATACTGGCAAGGGTGGTATGAGGGCATTTTTTAAAATAATAGAAGCATATTTCTTTTGGAAAGGGAATTCTAGGATCAACTAGTAATTGCTGGAATATCAGGGTGGGGCCCTATATGACTTTTTCTTCATGAACTAAGTAAAACGGGCCAAACATTGTTCACAGCCTAGAACACTAGGCAGCTCAAAGGGGAGATACTTGAAGCTTGACAGAGATAAATTTTGGACAAATGAAGCAAATACTAATTTATCTTGTGGGTAATACATTTTTCATTACATCAAGAAATAGATGGAAGATTGAATAGGCTCTGTCAAAAATACAATCAGATCTAGTTAGAAAAAAAGTTAAAAGTTTATTGTCATACAGTAAGAGAAAGTACAGACTGTGATCTGGGAGAGTTCAAACCAAGTGGGAAGAGGCTGGCCTTACAGCAGTGACGGCAGTTTGTTGCTGTTATTGTTGTTGTTGTTTTGAGATGGAGTTTCACACTGTCATCCATGCTGGAGTGCAATGGTGTGATCTCCGCTCACTGCAACCTCCATCTCCCAGGTTCAAGTGATTCTCCTGCCTCAGCCTCCCGAGTAGCTGGGATAACAGGCGCCCACTACCTCGCCCGGCTAATTTTTTATATTTTTAGTAGAGACAGTGTTTCATATGTTGGCCAGGCTGGTCCTGAACTCCTGATCTTGAACTCATGATCTGCCCGCCTTGGCCTCCCAAAGTGCTGGAATTAGAGGCATGAGCCACCAGTTTTTAAAGCATAAAGGAGGAAGTATTCTGACCTTTGTCTGTGATTTGCTGTTATACATTATCATTCTTTTTAAGACAAATAGAGCTGTTTAAGCTGATTTGTCCATAGCTGATCGGTTTAATTTCACTGAATCATGGTGACAAGGACCTAAAGCTCATATTTGTGTCCATGATTAGGGATGGCATTTCAGGGAAATCAGGATGACTTAAATTTTGGCTATGTGGTTATGAGTGGTTGGCCTTAAGGTGTATCTAACAGATGGCTTCCATATTTATTTTTAACAGTTCAAACCTGAGACTTTGCTGAAGTTTCTTATCAGCTTAAGGAGATTTTGGGCTGAGACAATGGGGTTTTCTAGATATACAATTATGTCATCTGCAAACAGGGACAATTTGACTTCCTCTTTTCCTAATGGAATACCCTTTATTTCCTTTTCCTGCCTAATTGCCCTGGCCAGAACTTCCAACAGTATGTTGAATAGGAGTGGTGAGAGAGGGCATCCCTGTCTTGTGCCAGTTTTCAAAGGGAATGCTTCCAGTTTTTGCCCATTCAGTATGATATTGGCTGTGGGTTTGTCATAGATAGCTCTTATTATTTTGAGATACGTCCTATCAATACCTAATTTTTTGAGAGTTTTTAGCATGAAGCGTTGTTCGATTTTGTCAAAGGCCTTTTCTGCATCTATTGAGATAATCATGTGGTTTTTGTCTTTGGTTCTGTTTATATGCTGGATTAAATTTATTGATTTGCGTATATTGAACCAGCCTTGCATCCCAGGGATGAAGCCCACTTGATCATGGTGGATAAGCTTTTTGATGTGCTGCTGGATTCAGTTTGCCAGTATTTTATTGAGGATTTTTGCATCAATGTTCATCAAGGATATTGGTCTAAAACTCTCTTTTTTGGTTGTGTCTCTGCCCGGCTTTGGTATGAGCATTATGCTGGCCTCATAAAATGAGTTAGGGAGGATTCCTTCTTTTTCTATTGATTGGAATAGTTTCAGAAGGAATGGTACCAATTCCTCCTTGTACCTCTGTAGCATTCTTATACACCAATAACAGACAGAGAGCCAAATCATGAGTGAACTCCCGTTCACAATTGCTTCAAAGAGAATAAAATACCTAGGAATCCAACTTACACAGGATGTGAAGGATCTCTTCAAGGAGAACTACAAACCACTGCTCAAGGAAATAAAAGAGGATACAAACAAATGGAAGAACATTCCATGCTCATGGGTAGGAAGAATCAATATCATGAAAATGGCCATACTGCCCAAGGTAATTTATAGATTCAATGCCATCCCCATCAAGCTACCAATGACTTTCTTCACAGAATTGGAAAAAACTACTTTAAAGTTCATATGGAACCAAAAAAGAGCCCACATCGCCAAGACAATCCTAAGACAAAAGAACAAAGCTGGAGGCATCACGCTACCTGACTTCAAACTATACTACAAGGCTACAGTAACCAAAACAGCATGGTACTGGTACCAAAACAGAGATATAGATCAATGGAACAGAACAGAGCCCTCAGAAATAATGCCACATATCTACAACTATCTGATCTTTGACAAACCTGAGAAAAATAAGCAATGGGGAAAGGATTCCCTATTTAATAAATGGTGCTGGGAAAACTGGCTAGCCATATGTAGAAAGCTGAAACTAGATCCCTTCTTTACACCTTATACAAAAATCAATTCAAGATGGATTAAAGACTTAAACGTTAGACCTAAAACCATAAAAACCCTAGAAGAAAACCTAGGCAATACCATTCAGGACATAGGCATGGGCAAGGACTTCATGTCTAAAACACCAAAAGCAATGGCAACAAAAGCCAAAATTGACAAATGGGATCTAATTAAACTAAAGAGCTTCTGCACAGCAAAAGAAACTACCATCAGAGTGTACAGGCAACCCACAAAATGGGAGAAAATTTTCGCAACCTACTCATCTGACAAAGGGCTAATATCCAGAATCTATAATGAACTCAAACAAATTTATAAGAAAAAAACAAACAACCCCATCAAAAAGTGGGCAAAGGACATGAACAGACCCTTCTCAAAAGAAGACATTTATGCAGCCAAAAAACACAGGAAAAAATGTTCACCATCACTGGCCATCAGAGAAATGCAAATCAAAACCACAATGAGATACCATCTCACACCAGTTAGAATGGCAATCATTAAAAAGTCAGGAAACAACAGGTGCTGGAGAGGATGTGGAGAAATAGGAACACTTTTACACTGTTGGTGGGACTGTAAACTAGTTCAACCATTGTGGAAGTCAGTGTGGCAATTTCTCAGGGATGTAGAACTAGAAATACCATTTGACCCAGCCATCCCATTACTGGGTATATACCCAAAGGACTATAAATCATGCTGCTATAAAGACACATGCACACGTATGTTTATTGCAGCACTATTCACAATAGCAAAGACTTGGAACCAACCCAAATGTCCAACAATGATAGACTGGATTAAGAAAATGTGGCACATATACACCACGGAATACTATGCAGCCATAAAAAATGATGAGTTCATGTCCTTTGTAGGGACATGGATGAAATTGGAAATCATCATTCTCAGTAAACTATCGCAAGAACAAAAAACCAAACACCACATATTCTCACTCATAGCTGGGAATTGAACAATGAGAACACATGGACACAAGAAGGGGAACATCACACTCTGGGGACTGTTGTTGGGTGAGGGGAGGGGGGAGCGATAGCATTAGGAGATATACCTAATGCTAAATGACGAGTTAATGGGTGCAGCACAACAGCATGGCACATGTATACATATGTAACTAACCTGCACATTGTGCACATGTACCCGAAAACTTAAAGTATAATAATAATAATAATAATAATAATAAAAGTTCAAACCTAGCTTCAATAAATTAACGTGTGCTCAGGCCATGTAGGCTAGTATTCAAAACTAAAATGTTTGAGAAAACAGACTTTTCAGCTTTTTATCAAGGAGATGATTCCTCTCTCTTATAAATATCCCTTATTGCCACAGTCAAAGTCAGTTGGATCATCGGTTGGGCCATACACTGCTGTTCCTATTTTTTTTAATTGAACTTCACACTTCCCAATAGTGACCATTATTAAATGTGTAAAGTGGAAATTCTACTTTTATTTACTCAGGAATTGATACATACATCACCTTTCAAACCTCTTCCGATCTCCAACTTTTTCACCACTTCACCAGACATTATCATTTTTGTATACCTTTAAAAATTAAAAGTAGCTGCACAACTGAGGTCAATTTTCCTCATTGCCACCAATGATATATCCTCAACTTCTCCCTCAAATTAACAAAACCTTTATTTTCAGTCAGATACACTGACATATTCCCTTAAAACTGTTTTTCAGCTTCCCAAGGGAGGAATTCTGCTCACCATGATATAAGTGACAGTATTACGTAAGACTTCCAGGAAGTCTCTTTAGAAGGAGGATAAAATCCTGTTCCCTCCTTCTGCCATCCTGCAGCTTGAAATATATCTGTGATGGCTGTTGGTCACAGCCATCTTAGACAGGAGCACAAAGACCAGAGCCTGGAAATGCTGCAATGCAGCATCTAAAAGAAGGCTGGTGGCCAACATGGTGAAACCCTGTCTCTACTAGAAGTACAAAAATTAGCCAGGTGTGGTGGTGTGCGCCTGTAATCCCCGCTACTCGGGAAGCAGAGGCAAGAGAATCGCTTAAACCCAGGAGGCGGAGATTGCAATGAGCTGAGATCACGTCATTGCACTCCAGCCTGGGCAACAGAGTGAGACCTTATCTCAAAAAAATAAAAATAAAAACTAAAAATATGAAAACATAAAAAAAAAAGAAGGCTGCGTCCTGATGACGATGAGCTGCCATCTCACTCTGGAGCCAACTATCTCCAGCTTGTTTTCATATGACAGAGAAATTAGCTGTTTTATTCACCACTTGAGGAGTATGGCTTACCATAGCTGAACCTAATTCTAACATAACAATATTTAATTTTGCTTCTTCTTAGTGAAATTTAGAAACAGAATGATTTGAGAAAAAGCCTAACATACCGGCTAAAATACAATATCAAAGTTTACTGCAGATCCAGTTATGCACACAATTCCTGTCCCCTATTATCTTAGTGGAGAGCTGGCTATGTTTTCTTTTTTCAGCCATGACTGCTTTCAGTCCTAGAGAACACCTCATCCTTAAATGCTAATCTTGTGATTCTAATGGCAAGCAATTTGGGCAAGGAAATTGGCAGAGAATTTGAAATTTAAAGTAGAAGTTCCTGTTGCTCCTCTGCCAAACAGTAAGACCCCAAAAGTGCTTTTTGGAAACATGAAGAATCTATGCCATCAGAAATATATTTATCCTATATAATTTATGGCAAATGTATTTAAAAATGTGGCCACACGTTGCTATCAATGTTTGATGTGCAACAGAAGGAGCTTTTTATGTAGAATCAGAAAAATAAGTTCCAATCTTAGCTCTGCAAAGTACTATCTATATAACCTTGGGAAAATCATTTAATCTCCTTAAGCTTATCCCCTGAATCTAAAAAATGGCAATGATAGTAATAATTTATAGGGTTGATATAAGTATTAAATAATAGAGATGAAGCTATTTAGCCCAGTGCTTTCCACATAGCACTTGCTTTATAAATACTAGTTAATACAATTTAATTAATGTTGCATTCCTGACAGTCTGAAAAAGGCATGATTTAGAACTCCAGTCCAATTTTTAAATGCACATGGTATCTTTGTCCATAAGTCTGTAGAGGCAATGGGGTCGACCACCATTCTTCTTGAAAAATCAGCTTAAGAAAAAATCAATGATCATAAGCTGCCCAAGGATACATTGCAGCTTAATCTCTTAACACTTCAGTGTGTGAAACCATCCAACACCAACAACATTCTCATTTTTAGATAAGCTGCAGAACAAAATACATTTTATCAAAAGTTTGTTTGAGATTTTTCTGTAACAAAATATCTCCAAGAAAAGTCTGTGTTTACAAAAGAAATACAGAGGGAAAACAGAAATTGCCCTCTACATCCACTCACTTCCACCCCTTCTGGTGTTTCGCGGGTCTGGCCTTTGGAAAGATTTACGACATCGGGAAGAGCAACATTACACAATGAAGAATTGGATATTATGGGTTCAGTAAGGATCAGAAGAATGGGATTCAGAATAACTGTAGTCTAGGGTAGACGGGGCAGAGTACGGGGTGGATAGAACATGTGTTTCTGTCTCATCTGCAGTAGTGTTCAATTCATGGTGTTCAACTGAGAGATATGCACCAGGGAGGGAGAGGTGAAAACAAAAGTGAAATTAAGGTTAATGTCCCACCCAAAGCACCTTTGTCATCCACAGGCACCAACCCCTTATACGTAATCCAGCTGATCTTGTCAGAGTCTTCCACAGTCCTAGCCTGGTGCCATAGCACATGTCCCTGACTGTGAGTGAAGGATTTAGGTAAAGAAATTTAAAATTCCCCCTAATGAGGAGTGAAATATCTTTACAGGTTTGACCCTTAAGCGTAGGCAATAATAACTAGCAAACTGATTTTTGTAACTCAAGAAAAGTTCCTTTGCTTGAAGAAAATGCTAACATTTCTGTCTGCTAAATTTCCACAACTGGGTGGGGTCAGAAAAGAAAGAAAACCAATTAAGTATCAATTATACATTATACTACATTATACACACACACACGCACACATAAATATATATATAATATATATATTTATCATGTATCATACATAAGAGATGAATTGGTATTTTATTAATATATGAATATTAGGTATCTTTACACAAATTATCTATTTTGATCTTAATCAGAGACATTAAGAAGCATGACTAAAATCACAGAGCCACTGAGTGTTAAAGCCATTAGTTGAACAAAGCCAGCTATGTCAGACCCTGAAGGTTTAATTTAAAAACTTGTGCGTTGGTCCTGGGAGTAAGGCTTAGCTGCCGGAATGTGTTTACCTTAGCCTTTCCTGAGACAGCAGAATTCGTTTTCTGGCACACCTGAGGGTCAGTCATGTGCCCTGACCTGGAGTGGCAGTTCTATGCAGTGATTAAAAGCATCAGAGTGACCTGATCTGCTTCAAATCCCTGTTCTAGAAGATTAGCTGTATGTTCTCACACAAGTAACTCCGTAAATGTTAGTTGCCTTTTCTCTAAAGCACATAAACAATGTGAAACACACTTCCTCCATTTGTCCTAGTCTAGTAGGAAGTTCTCAGATGGCCTCGAATGAGTCCTGCCTCCTGGTATTCAACGCTGGGGCAACTCCACCCCCGTGAGTGTGAGCTGGACCTAGTGATTCACTTCTAGCCAAAGCTATATGGGATGCCACTTCTGAGATTAATTTCCAAAAGCTGTGGCTTCCATCTCAGGTGTTCTTTCTCACTCTCTTGTATTCTCTCTGGAATAAGTTCACTTATTCTAAGGGAAGCTAGCTGCCACCTTGTGAGCTGCCCTGTGGAGAGGCCCATGTGGTAAGGAGTTGATGTATACAGCGAACAGTTAGTAAGGATCTGAGGCCTGCCAACATCCATATGAGTGAGCTTGGAAGCAGATCCTTTCCCAGTTGAGCCTTGAGAAGAGTGCAGCCCAGCTGTTACCTTCAGTATAGCCTTGTGAAAGACCTGACCTGATCCCTTGATTGCAGCTTTCTGGAAAATCCTGGGCCAGAGGTATCTAGTAAGCAGTGCCATGATTCCTGACCACAGAAACTCATTGCTAAGAAAAGTTTGTTGTTTAAAGCTGCTACATTTGGAGGTAACTAGTTACACAGCAAAAAATAACTAACACACATGGGAATAAAAACAATACGGCATATAAAACATCTAGGACAATGTAGACCCCGGTGCACATCGAAATAGTCTGATAGTTTTCATCATTTTGAAACTTATTTTATAGAGGAAATAATGGAAGAGGAAGGCATGGATGCTGAAAGACAACCTTTATCTCCATCAAAATATTTCCTATAGCTTGCTGTGACATTAGGCAGCCATATCTTTTCTTTTGACAGCTCACTACCCTATGGCCCCATAATTGAGGAAAGGAAAATTGACTCAACAATAATTATAATAATAAATGGCAAAATTCACTTGAGCTTTTGCCTATCAGTCAGATGTCACATTTGTCACTGGGCTTCCAGACATTGATGTGACCAGTGTCTTAGATCAATGGACAGATGACAAGAATATGAATGATCATAACAACAAATGTCAACTTTATTCCTTTAAATGCACTCAGTGTTCTGTAGATAACCCGAAAGGTCACATCGATAGTTGCCACCTGCTATGTCTCTCGTTCCAAACACTATCAGACAACATGGTGTTTCTGGAGCAGGGAAAGAAGTCAAATGCAGCAGCAGCCTGACATTTGATAATAGATCAGGGCACATCATTGTCCTGTTAAGTAAAGGCAATTCTCTGCCTTTGAAAGATGAACCCGTGCAGTCTCCCTGCTTCTCTCAGTCAGAGGGGCAGCCATGTGCCTCCAGACAGGTGAGTTGCTTTTCTCTTTCAATTACAGGTATGAGTTCACTAGATACATTTTTCCTGAACTCAAAGCACCTATGATATTTTATTGTAGTAATTTGTCAGCAATGCAACTTCCCTGTAACTACTACCAAAGGCAAGCATCTAAGCTCATAATTTCCATACTATGTAATGGAGAAAAGTCTGAATTCGTGAAAAATCTAAATTTATTGTACACTTTAAAAGAAATGCAGTTTAGTGCTTTTTAATACATATAGTAACTTCAACTAATTGCCAAAATAAGGTTTGCTTCCTCTGGCTTTAATGAACAGATTAGCAGCTCTAGCATTAGAAACACCATTTGCATAAAATTAATTTGCTAAAGCCCTTAAAAATAGTGTTCATAATGGCTTAAACATGCTCACTGCCTATTTATACTATTAATTTGCTAAGTAAACCTTTCTTTTTAAGTAGGACAAAAGTGAATCATCAGTCCAGCTAAAGTTGAAGTATCACAGAAACCTAAAATAAGTGAAGTCTAAGTTATTATGTTTTTCCCATACAAAGTTGGTAAAAATACACGCATAAAGTTAAGTCCAAATAAACTGATAATGCAGATATTTTGTTAATCATTGAGGTAACAAGGAAAAGTAGATCTTTTTCAACCTGATTTGGCTCTCCTTTAGTTGAAAATGCCATTTTTTCTAGAACCACTTCTAATTAAAAATAAAATTCCACTTAAGCTGATTCATACTTAGTGGATAGTATAGGCAAGACGCCTATAGAACTGTGTTGGAAATTTTATTGAATGATGAAGTTTAAAGTAGAGGATTCCAAATATAAACTCGATCATATATTTTCTTCAATTAGCATGGAAATTCTTTGCCTATCCTCTTAAAAACTATGACTATATGGAGTAATTTGGCATTTAAATGCTGACAGTACTCTCAAAATTATCCACTGAATTCCAGGCAACCTCAATTAATACCTCAATATGATTTGTGAAAGATATTTGATAGATTAATTCTAAAATTCACCTGAAAGAAAGAAAATACCAAAAAATACCAAAAAAAAAAAGCTATGAATATTTTTTAAGGAGTAGAATTCTTTGGGTTAAGGACAGTAGGTTCTCCTATCAAATTTCAGAATATTTTTTAAGCGCTTAATAGTTAAATCGCCGTGGTGTTGGTTCAGGAAAAAAATAGATCAATGAAACAGTAGAAAGAATTCAGAAACAAATCTATTTCAAAACACATTTATTTCAAAATAAAAGATATGAAAATTCCTTTTATAATAACGGTAGAATCTCAGGCCCATGGAGAAAAATGCATTAACAAATTGTGTTGGAAGATTACCCATTTTAAAAATAAAAGGTTAGATTGCTACCTCACACAATTCACAAAAATAAATTACAGATTGATTAGAGAGCCAAAGGTTAAAAATAAAAGTGTTGCAAATAAAGAGAAAAGAAATGTGTGAAAGATATTCTTAAATAAGACATAAAACATAAAAGCTAGCTGTGAAGGAAAAAAATGGATAAATTTGACAGAATCAAAAATTGAAAACTCTATGTTAAAAGAAATTATAGCAAATACCAAAAGCTGAAAAAAACATTTGCAATGATGCAGAATAAAGAGTAATAATATTTGAAATATGTAAAGAACACCTATGAATAAATAAAAACAAACTAAATTGAAAAGGAAAGGAATAGACAACTTCCAGAAAAGAAAACTGCAAAGAACATAGTCACATGAAAATATGCTCAACTTCACCAGGAGTCAGGGAAATAATTAAAAATAAAACAATCATTAAATTCCATTTCTTCCACTTGTTAAATTGTCAAAAACCAATATGTGATGGCAAATGTATGGACAAAGTTTATTTATTACCAGTTAGTGGAAACAAATCAGTTTTTTTTTTTTTTTGGAGGGCAAATTGACAGCATCTATTCAAATTACATTTTAATAAACCTTCAAGAATTCCAACTCTAGATATTTGCCCTAGAGCAACACTCATACGTGACACTGAGTACTATGTATGAGGTTGTCTGTTGCAGCACTGTTTATAATAACAAGATATTGGAAATAACTAAATATCAGTAGAAGAATAAGTACATAAATTATGGCTCATCTGGGAGTTTTTGTTGACATATGCAATATTGTAATTCAAGAAAATTCATTGGAATGTTACTTATAGAAAAAGACTGGAAACACTATATATGCCCATTAATTGGGAGGTAGTAGAATACATTTTGGAATATTCATATGAAAAGATTATACAGTTTTATGAAAGAATGAGATGTATCCATATATGCCAAAATGAAAAAGTTACAAGATACATTTTTTTTTTTTGAGTCTCTGTCGCCCAGGCTGGAGTGCAGTGGCACCATCTCGGCTCACTGCAACCTCCACCTCATGGGTTCAAGCGATTCTCCTGCCTCAGCCTTCCAAGTAGCTGGGATTACAGGCAATCGCCACCATGCCCAGCTAATTTTATTTCTATTTTTAGTACAGACGGGGTTTCGCCATCTTGGCCAGGCTGGTCTCGAACTCCTGACTTTCGTGATCTACCCACCTCGGCCTCCCTAAGTGCTGGGATTACAGGCCTGAGCCACTGTGCCTGGCCACAAGATACATTGTTAATGAAAGAATGACATTTCAGAAGGGTGTGGTGTATACTTCCAATTGTCAAAAGGATTATATGTATTTTATGTACATATGATAGACCTACATACACGTATACACACAGAAATATGTTTAACACAAAAGGAAGTATACCATAGATACATTACATATAAAACATATATGTATTATAGATGTATGCATGTATATATATTTTTTGATTATATATTCATAGAATGCCTTTGAAATATAGGGAACTAATATGGAAGTGTATAAGGCAACGGAGGGTCTGGAGTAAGAAGAAGTCTAGGCTTACTTTCTGTCATTTTTTTTACTCTGAATTTTTCTTATATTTGTATATTAGTTTCCAAATAAAATTCTTCACAAATAAAAACATAATACCATCAGCATCATAAATAAAACTTATGTAGTTAAAAAGAATAGGAGAAATATGTATGTAGTGACAGAAATATATTCATGATATATGGTTAACAGTTAAAAGTATATTGAGTAACAATGCATCCAGTTCAATAACATTGATGTTAAAAGAAAGAAACAGACAGGTATGTGTGTATGTTTGTATAAATGTATATATTTATGTAAAAACAAGTTAAAAGGTGCATTTATATTAAATATACAATACACTTACATGCATACAAACATATTTGAAAATGCACAGGGCTAATCTAGGATTATACACGGTAACCTGTTAACAGTGGTAGCCTCTGCAAACAGGATTAAATTAGTGGGGTGAAGTAAGGAGAGCTGATTCCTGTATATTTGAGTTTTTGTAACAATGAGAAAATATTCAGAATTACTTTGATAATTTCATATTTTAATTTTGAAAAGTTAAAATTCTAGTATTAATTATTTGTCTGCAATAACAATGTATGTCTAAAATTCACCTGGCAAAATTAAATTTCTTTAGTTAGTAACTATGGAGTTTTCAGTCAACCTGGTAGTAACTCTAACTTTTTGCCTGTACAAAATCAACATTTAACTCATCAGATGCAGCTCTCCAAAGAGCCCCAGAAACTGAAAACCTCCTTAGTTATTCATTATCTAATATCTAGGTCTGCCTATTTCTTCTTTAAGGAAGAGATTAATGCTATATTATTCTGGCTTTAATTGTAAAACATAATTACAATTATATTGGGATATGAATACAGTCTGGCAGCCTGCTTTTAAATCTAAGTTTAAATCATAAGCACTTTCTTGTATCATTAAATTTACTTGATAATATCTGTTTACTGTTTGCCTGTTAATATCTTTTTGTGAACATATTATTGTGATTTTACACACCCTCCTAATATTGGACATTTAGGAGGCTATTTCTGTTTTTTTCTTTTAAGTTATAAATAACACTGAAATGAACATCTTTATCAACATCACATGACCTTTTTAGGTTGGCCTCCTAGAAGTCAAATAGCCAGTAAACGGCAATTAGTGTTTTTACATATGTCACATTCTATTCCAGAAGGAAGGCATTGATATACACTCCCATTAACAGCCACTGCATGATTGCACATCTGTAAAATGCAAATGGTAACCAACTTAATTATGTAGACTAGTCACACCTGAAACTATTTATGCAAATGCCCTAAGTCCTTGGAGATCTTCCCCAGGTGTATGGATTTACAACTGGAACCTGTTATGAAACTGTTCTTTAGTTTAAAGAAGTCAGTTTATATTGCCATTGTATGAAGGGTGTTTTAGAAAAATACGAACAATACAAGCTTCCTCCACAGAGATATTTATCATTATAGACTATCTTGGCTAAACCTCCTGGCTGAGGTTTAAAGGCCCCAGTTGGTCATTTTCATATACCTGTAGGATTCTCTGACTGCTTCAGTATTGATTTATCCATTTTGGAATTCCTTCTCATTGATTTATTGGGCTTATATATCTTCTGGTGGCCAGCTTTTGTCTACAAAAGGTGACTGAGAGAACTGTTTCACTATCATGTATTTTATAGCTCACTGACATTCATTTACTGACTCTCTTATTTGCCCAATGTTAGTATTAGGGCTAATGGGTGTTACAAGTCTGGCCTTGGTCATTGTGCATTTTTGGCCCTGCCAAATACAGCGTATAAATGGTAAATTTGCATAAATTATCAAACTTATACACCAGAAGAGAGAACATTTTGAGCAATATGGGTTTCATGTCATTTGAAATAGAGAACAGAAATAGAAACAAGTTCGTACAAGGAGAGAGGAAATGCATTCCTCAAAAACACTTACCATTAAAAAAAAAAACACTTCAAGTTGTTTTTGCTAAGAGCATGGGAAATTTGGGGTAGGGGAAAGGAGGAGAGGAAGAGGTTAAGATAGAGATCACATTAATTGGTGTGTCAGAGATTTGCCGGCAGATCTAATCAGTCACAGGACTCTAATCCTGCTCAGCTCAGGTACAGAAACCAGAGAAGTTGTTTGAAAAACCCAACAGGAAGCCTAAAGGGTCTTTATTTACATATACTGCCAACGCAGCCAGTGCCTTCACTGCGGTTAGGGTTAGGGACTCTCTCTAAATTGCTTACCAGCATGAACCAGTGGAGTCCAAGGGGTCTGAATTTAAATTCAGCATTTAGAAATTCTGTGTGACCTTTGGCAACTAATTCATCCTCCGTGTTCCTCAATTTCCAAAGTTCTTAAATGAGAAAAAGAATAACCATCCTGAGACACTGGGTAAAGCCCCAGTTATGGGCCGAGTTGTGCTTCCCCAAAATTCGTATGTGGAAGTTCTAACTCCCGGTTCCTCAGAAGGTGCCTGAATTTGGAGAAAGTCTATAAAGAGGTAAATAGGGTTAAACGAGGTCATTAGGGTAGCCTCTAATCCTATATGACTAATGTTCTTATGAAATGAGGAGATTATGACACAGACAAGCACAGAGGGAAAACCATGTGAGGGTGCAGGGAGGAGATGACCTCCTGTTAAGCTGGTGCAAAAGTAATTGAGGGTTTTACCATTACTTTTAATGTAGTAATTTGCCATTACTTTTAATGCAAGAACCGCAATTACTTTTGCACCAATCTAATACAAGCCAAGAAGAGAAGCCTCAGAAGAAACCAATGCTGCCAATACCTTGATCTCAGACATGTAGCCTCTAAAATTCTCAACAAAAACATTTCTGTTTGCCGAGCGAGGTGGCTCATGCCTGTAATCCCATAACGTTGGGAGGCCAAGGCGGGTGGATCACCTGAGGTCAGGAGTTTGAGACCAGCCTGACCCAACATGGAGAAACCCCATCTCTACTAAAAATACAAAAAATTAGCCAGGCATTGTGGTGCATGACTGCAATCCCAGCTACTTGGGAGGCTGAGGCAGGAGAATCACTTGAACCCAGGAGACGGAGGTTGCAGTCAGCCAAGATTGCGCCGTTGCACTCCAGCCTGGGCAACAAGAGCAAAACTCCATCTCAAAAAAAAAAAAAATTTATTGCTTAAGACTTCCAGTCTGTGAGACTGGGTTAGGATAGCCCTAGCAATCTAATACAGTACCTGACACCAGTAGGTGCTAAATAAACATTAAGCCTTGTAGTGACAACATTGAGAGTTACAGTGGAGAGAAAGCCTGGCAGATGTGCGGAGGGGATGGAGCCAGGCCACCTGCACAGGAACTGAGCACCACCATGGAGTCCCAGCCATCCGTGCACAGCCAAGTCTGTCCTGTATTTGTGGTTGTATCCGTAGCTTTTCACCGGTAACTTGCTTTTTTGCCTTCTGGTCCACCTCAAATCTTGCCTCTCTTTTTGACAACTGCCCAAATGGCCTGTTCACCAAAGCCACTTCTCAACACAGGTCACCAAATTTCGCTGTCAAAAGGGTCCCCCATGCTGGCTCCCTCACTCACAATTGAAGAGCACGGTGGCCTTCATCCACTCTCCACGCCAGTCCTGCCCAACAGAACAGGCATACAAGTACTTACTTACACTTCACCTATTTCATCCTTTCTTCCCAGTCATTCTGGAGCCATATAAATGTTTTCATTCTCATTTTACACATTTAAAATAATGAGACTCAGAAAGTTTAAGTGACTTCTTAATGTTATATGGATACAATATGATACATCTCGTGGGATCTAATCATCAGAGACTAAATCCTGTGCTCTTTCTATCACATCATGAAGCAGATGGTAATTTAATTCACCATCTTTCATTCAATATAATATACAAATAATAGGCAATACTGATGAAATTGTTCAGAAAGCTATATGTGATTTCTGACATACAAGAATCATGGCCCAAATAAAAATTGTGCTACATTATCATTCAACTGGAGTTTCAATTATATTAAATCTAGATGTCGTTATTTGCAATCAACAAGAATGACTGAACTCAACATATTCAAAAGTTCTGATCTATGAGGGTTATAGAAACACAAACAGTACTACCATCATAAAGCTTTAAATAAAATTCAATTAAAGAGAATTTATTTTTTGAATATTTCTCATATGCCAATGACTGCAGTTATTTTAGATACGTTTTTATTGAGCACTTGCTATGTACTAGTCACTGTTCTAAGTGCTGGGATTACAAGTAGTAAACAAACAGGAAAAACCTCTTGCTCTTTTGGAGCTCATTTATTATCTTGTTCAGTATTCAATAGCCCTGCCACAAGGTGTTATCTTTGGCATTTCCCAGGAAAGGAAATAGAAGCTTTGGGAGTTTAGGTATCTTTCCCAAAAGCATTCAGCAAGTGAGACAAAGACTCAGGATTTGAATCTTGGTCACTCAGACTGCAAAGCCCTGAGTAATATTTCCATGTTCCTTCTGCAATAAAGCCCAAACATTTATTGCTTGGCCTTAGAACAAATGCACAATCATTTGGACACAGTGCACAGATCCTTCAGGGCAGTGGCCCTAGAGCCATGCTGTCCTGCTATGCATAGTTTATCTTTGTTTTAGTTCTTTGTTTGTTCCCCTTTCCTCACCCATACTTTGCCTAAACTAGTGCCTGGAGAAATGCATGGGAAAAGATTCCCCCTGAGATAAAATTCAAGTCTGAAGTAAGCTGCCAGTCAATGGCAGCCTCCTCCTGTGAGTTGAGTTAGAAAATAACAGAAGGCCTTTCTTTTCCCTCTGACTGTGCCACCACCCAGGGGAGTCTACAGGAGCCAGAGACACCAGATATGGTCCTGGGGCTATTGACCAGGTCGCCTCCAGGCCACCACCAGGCAAAGTTTTGTCTATTCTCACTCTGAAGCAATGTAATACAGTCCTATTTGCAGCAGTGGCCTGTCTGGAGTGGCCGCTGCCATGGCGCAGGCGGCAGTGGGGGAGGCATGGCTGGGGCTGAGTGCTCCACAGAGCCTGCAGGAGCTGGAACAGGCAGAAGCCCCACCAACTTCTGAGTTGGCAGGGCAGGAGTCTCATGCACCCCAGACACAGCTGCAGCCACTCAGCCATGGCTCCAGACCCAGGCATCCCTGTGCTCTTGGGGGCCTGGAGCAAGCAGGAGCCCTGCACTTTCAGGCACAGCTGCAGCCTACCAGTGGCAGGTGCAGGCCCAGTATCTCTGACTCTCAGGGACCCAGGAAGCCCCACTCCCCCTGCAGCCTCATAAGTGCCTGCTTCCTGCTCCTGGCATCCACTCTGATCTCAGACCGAAGTTGAGACTGAGCCTGGGTACACCCGGCTGGGTGCTTGCACTCTCGGAGCAATGCTCCCTGCTGCCTTGGACCCCTCTGGACTTTGGGTGTCAATGAGCATGGGGAGGGAGGCCAAGCGGGAGCTGAGAGCAGCTCAACACTGGCCTGCAGGCACCCCTCAACATAAATAGCCTGGGTGCTGTGGATGATGGCAGGAGGCAGACAGGTAGGTTCCTGTGTAGATAGGGGCTCCCCATTGAAGCCCCACCTTCAATCCAGGGACAGCCTGAAGCCTGGGGGCTGAGCTGATCAGACAGAATGGGAATTTATGGTACTTTTTCTGGGCCTGCCCATGATTGCCCAGAAACCAATCAGCTTGCACCTCCTTCTGTCTGAAGTCCATAAAAACCCCAGACTCAGCCAGACTCCAGGAGACAACCAGAAGACCTGCCTGTGGAGAGGAGCTACCCTCTTCACAGTCTCCTCTCTGCTGAGAGCTGAGCAGACATTGGTTCAAACAGCTGTGGAGAGGAACCACCCACTCCAGGGTCTCCTCTCTGCTGAGAGCCGAGCAGATATTGGGACACCCTGCCTGCAGAGAAGAGCTACTCAGTGTGGGTCTCCTCTAAGTTGTTCTGTCACTGAATGAAGCTCCTCTTTGCCTTGCTCATCCTCCACTTGTCCGGGTACCTCATTCTTCCTGAACATAGGACAAGAACTCAGGACCCGCCAAATGGTGGGCCAAAAAGATCTGTGGGCAACAAGAAGGAGAAAAGAGAAAAGGAGAGAAGAGCTGTGGCCCTTTGGGGAGCCCAGACCTAACAGCTCCCCAAGCCAAGGCTGTGACTCCCTCTTTGGGTTTCTGCGGTTCCTAGTGTCGCCAAGCTTTCAGGTTCCACAACATTCCCCAGTACCAGCCATGGAAGCTGCTTGCAGTATACCAGGTCCAGCCATAGCCTCACAGGGAGCTGGTGCCCTGCCATAGCCAGCATGCCTGGTTGTGTGCAGTGGCTGGACCCTACACTTGCTTGCTCGCACACCCATCACCACTTCATGCCTGACTGACCCTTGGCAGGCATGAGATTCAGGTAGTGCGAGCTGAGTGCAGCCTGCCAGGCAAAGTGGGCAGAATGAGCCTAGCAGGCCTGAATGAAAACTCAGGCAAAGGCGCCACTGGCCACAGAGGTTTCTGGCTAGCAAAGCAACACCCCAAGGATCCTATGACACTATGGCTAAAATCCTTGCACTATGCAAATTTTGTCATCCTTCTTTAACCTCAGGAGGCAAGACTTGCTTAATGCTTCCTCTGGCTGGAATTTGTATGCTTCAGAAATGTAAATAAGCTGAATTAAGTCTGAAAAAGCATACAAGTTCTCACGGAGGCGGGGTGTTCTGAAACCAATTCACATTAATCAGTATTTTTAGATGCTCCCTGCAAATACCTTCTCTAACCTTCTGTTAGAATTTTTTCATATGGGTTCAAGTAATGCAGAGCCTTTCTCAGGAATGTGGATCCTAATAGTTAGCACTATCTGGCTGTTTTGGCATGCAAAATAAAGGACAAAGAGCCAGGATGTTCTTGGTGACACACCTGAGTGAGCAGGGGCCAGGCCTGGTCTTTCTGTGCTTCTCTGTCTGTAGAGATTAAAACAATAGCAGTGCCTCACTGAAGATCACAAATAGAGTGCCCTAAAAATCATTTAGCAGGATAAAGCAAACTGGATTGTGTCTCATTTTTACTGTGTCTAATTAAACGCTTAGTATCATCACATATCGCACCAGGCATGGAAGAGCAGTGCCACCCTTAGATTTAGGTAAAAGGTTTCTCCTCCAGCTTTCATCTGGCCACACCCCACCCCAGGCAAAGAGTTATGGGGCCACCTGGAGTCCACACCTTCCCTCTAGACCATGTTCCAGGCATAGTAGACCCCAGAATTATCTGCTAAGTTGGTCTTCTGTCCACTTTCAGGACCTACACAGGCCTCTTCCTGGGGTCTGAACTTTTGAGGGAAAATTGTACCACTGATGTATGCATCCCTGGACTAAAGGGGTGCTCTTCATGGAGGAGCTAGGCTTGGAGGTCAGGGCTGTAGTGTTGATACATGTGCTCCTCAGGTCATTCACGGTGAGAGTTTGAGCTGGGATGACAAGAGAAGGGGATGAGGCTACAGGCTGGGGGCCAGGGGCTGGGGTCACCTCTCTCCATGTTCCAGTTGGAACTTCAAGGGACTGAGCCTGAAAATGCCACACTTGAAATTGTCCCTCCATACCATTATAAAAGAATACCTGTGAAGGTGGGAGAATGAAATGTATTATTTTTAACAATTTTTAGGTTGATTTTTAACCTTTAAATATTTAGACATATGGAATGTGAGCTTCCATCTGCACCCTTGTTCCTGGCCCCACAATTACTACAAATCACACAAAATGCTAAAGTAGTGGGTCTCAGACTTTACTATTCATAAAAATCACCTGAGATGCTTGTGAAAAATCTAATTCCAGGCCACAGTCTTCCAGATATTCAGATGCAGTCAGCTTGGTTTGAGACTCAAGAAAGTTCATTTTTACAGCTTTCCCAGGTGGTTTTGATAGATGTAATCCGACGACCACTCTTGGAGAGTCACAAAGTTCCCTGGTGGAATTAATGATTTCACTGACAAAACACACACAAGGGAAACAATGAAAGGGCAATTTCGAAGTATGATCCAACAAAGTAAAAAAATGGACTTTTATACAAAACCAGAATTAAAATATCTAAAGGACTGTTGTCCCCTACGAAGCAGTTCCCTTGGAGGTTAGACACTTATCCTAAGCAGGCAGCTGTTGCTCAAAACATTTCGACACTGATTTTTTTAAATTGCCTTTGAAGGTAGATTATGAGCCACATCAGAAAGCCAATCTTGTTATTTCACATCACAGTATGCATTTGACAAAAAACAGCATTACCCAGAAGGATGATGCATTATTACTTAGCAGATTTAGTTCTTATGCTTTCTGAGTCAAATGTGTCATAAAAGAAGATCTATTATATAAGCACACCTGTTTATGTCAGCCTCCTTCTGAAACTATACTAAAGTGACAATGAAGAAAGAAAAAAGGCATAAATCTGCAAAGACAAAGTGAGAAAGAAGGTTCAGGAAGAAATTGGAATCAGTATTTAAGAAACTGGAAAATAGATGGAGAAGTGGCCATGGACTTAGCAGACCCAAGAAATCTGAAACTTGAGCCTGTCATAAGGAAAGTTAGGTGATAGACTAATTTTACCTCAGAACCCTGCCTTGGGAATTGGAGACAAGTAACTCAAGGAGGCAGGCATGTAGCATGGGGATGGAAAAAAAAAGAAGATTCATTGAAAACTTGTATAAAGAGAAATTAGCCCACCTGGATCCCTTCCCCCAGCCAGGCAACAGTTCCTCCCCAAACCCAGCAGAAGAAGTGAGTGCCATCCTCTGGAGAGTCCAACCCAGAGACACCTGCATTCTGGAACAACAGTCTGCAAGGCAAGGATGAAAGTCCTTACTAGAAATAGGCCATAAGTGAAAATCTGCTGAACACTGAGACCCCCACCTCCTTTCTGCTTGGTGACCAAAATGCAGAACTACACCCATGAGGAAGGAGACTGAGGACTATGAGAAATCCAAGAAAAAAGACACGTTTAAAAGAAGATCATGTTATCAAAGGTCCTTCTGTGAAATGGCCTAGTTCTCACCGAGTCATCTATAGTACAGCACATCAGTCAACAAGTCTTACAAAAACACATGGCTCTTTATGGTCTTGCTAGTGGCTGAATCTGAGATATAAACAGACAGCTCAGAATCACCTGACATATGAGGAAAATTTCTACCAAGAAAAGCAGAGACTAATAGCAAGGAAACTACAGAGAAGAAAGGCAATGCAGGGATTTGAGAAAAACTGTGAAGCAGATGAAAACGTTTTCAAAACCCTATTAGTATCTTCAGAAAGGGCAGGGTGCAGTGGCTCAGGTCTATAATCCTGGAACTTTGGGAGGCTGAGGCAGGTGGATCACTTGAGGTCAGGGGCTCAAGACTAGCCTGGCCAACATGGTGAAACCCTGTCTCTCCTAAAAATACAAAAATTAGCCAGATGTGGTGGCACATGCCTGTACTCCCAGCTACTCATGAGGCTGAGGCAGGAGAATCACTGAAGCCAGGAGGCAGAGGTTGCTGTGAGCTGAGATCATGCCACTGTGAGACTCTGTCTCAAAAAAAAAAAATTAAAAAAAATTAAAAGAAAATCTTCCAAAAAATAAGAGAAGATATTAAAACCACCAAAAAAAGGGTGCTTTCAAAAGACAGGAAAAAGAACTCCTGTAACTATTAGAGAAACAAAAAAGTTGAACAGAATAAATACAAAATAAAGTTGAGCAAATCTTCCAGGTAACAAAGGCCCTAAGACAGGAGCATACCTGGTATTTAAAGCGTCTACCAGCAACCCAAGTCAAGATGTCAAGGAGGCTGTTGAACATGTTGTTCTGGAGCTTATAGCTGGTGTGTAAAGAGAGGTGGCATGGAGAAGATCACCAGAGGAGTGGGTGAAGACAGGGAAGAACTGAACTCTGAGACACATCAAATTTAACAGGTCTGAGAAGTAGAGAAGAACTAGTAAAGAAGATTGCAAAGGAGTGAGCAGTGAAGTAGGAGGCAAAGAATGTCAGACTGACCAATGAGGTCAGATGCCACTGATAAGTCAAGTAAGATGAGGCTTAGGAATTGCACATTGAATTTAACAATTTGAGCTCTTGATGGGCCTGCTCCTTCATAGCACAACGAATTTTAAAAAGATCTGCACCAAGGCCTACCATCATGCATATCAGTTCTCTAGAGGTAAAACGATTTTTAAAATCTTCCAAAAAGGCAAAGCCAGACAAACTAAAATAAAAAACTGGTGAAATACAGAGATTAGGTTAGGATGTCACAGGTTGTCAGGAGCAACACTAGAAGCTAGAAAACATAGGAGAAATATCTTCAAAATTCTGAGGTGATGATCCCAATTTGGAATTTTGTTCCTAGCTAAACTATCAATCAAGTGTGAGTTTAAATGAAGACATTGTAAACATGCAGGGCTTGGGAAAAAAATTTACCTCCTATTACTATTTTCTTAGGGAACTATTAAAGTATGTGCTCTGTGAAAACAAGAGATTGAAGGCATGGAATCTAGAAGACCAGGGATTTAACACATGAGAGACAAGAAGGATTTCCAAGATGATGGTGAAGAGCAGTCCATAGTGCCATGTGGGTGGGAGCCTAGAGGGCTAGCAGCATAGGAAGTCAGAGGGCTCCAGGAGAGACATTGCCAAGAGAAACATGAAACCAATTGGATTGTCTTGTATAGCTGGGCATATTGAAATAACCTGTAGAAATCTGTTAGGGAGTTTGGGGATAAACTAATATCTGGTGAATAAAAGCCTAATCTCCTAATGAAAATCAAGTAATTGAAGCCAGGGAAAAAAGATTATGGAAAAAAGGAAATGTTACCACAGTAGAGTGTGATCCAGCTGTACATACTACTCTGATAGTCCTAATAACGTAAATACTAAATAAAGTCTCAGCCAAAATAGCAGTCAGTATAACTAATTCGGAAAGATAGGAGGAGGGACGGTATATGGATGTATTAAGGCAGGGAAGTGGGAAGGTTAAGACCTAAATGGGATATTAGGTAAATATACTCTTTTCATAGGAGGATATAAAAACTGAAAACTGAAAAATCAAGAAAACCAAGTTATTTAGAAATAGATTATAAACACACACATACACAAAAAACACCCAGAAGTATTGAAAGCGCTTGCCTCAGAGAAGCAAGCATTTGAATTGAGATAAACAGGATGAGAGACATTTACTGAATGTCTTCTTACTTCCGAATCCTACGTGCTTAACCTACAACAGGATCTAGGGCACAATTCCTGCCCTTCTTGCATCTTACTGCCTAATTCATGTTTTACAGCTCACTGAACTACTTCATATGTAAATACTAAAGGATATTGGATATGAGAAGGTCACATAAAGATGGTAGGATTTGGTAAGAGGCACTCCTGGAGAACAATGATCAACTAATTAATTGAATAAAACATTTTTCATGGGCTTAATAATAGTAAGAAGGGCTGGGTGTGGTGGCTCATGCCTGAAATCCCAGCATCTTGGGAGGCTGAGTTGGGCAGAACACTTGAGGTCAGGAGTTTGAGACCAGCTTGGCCAACATGTTGAAACCCTGTCTCTACTAAAAATACAAAAATCAGCTGGGTGTGGTGGCGGGCACCCATAATTCTAGCTACTCAGGAGGCTGAGGCAAGATAATCGTTTGAACCTAGGAGGCAGAGGTTGCAGTGAGCTGAGATCATGCCAGTGCACTCCAGCCTGGGCAACAGAGTGAGACTCTATCTAAAAAAAAAAAAAAAAAAAAAAGGATTAGGGAGAGCTGGGCAAGAGCTGGGCAAGATGGCTGAATGGGAATAGCTCTAGTCTGCGGCTCCTAGCAAGAACAATGCACGAGGCAGGTGATTTCTGCATTTCCAACTGAGGAGGTACCTGGCTTATCTCATTGGGACTGGTTAGAGAGTGGATGCAGCCCAGAGAGGGCAAACAGAAGCAGGGTGGGGCATTGCCCCACCCAGGAAGCACATGGGGTCAGGGAAAGCTTCCCTAGCCAAAGGAAGCCCTGAGGGGCTGTGCCCTGAAGAATGGTGCATTCCAATGCAGATTTACGCTTTTCCCATGGTCTTCACAACCTGCAGACCAGGAGATTCTCCTGGTACCTACACCACCAGGGCCCTGGGTTTCAAGCACAAAACTGGGCAGCCATTTGGGCAGACACTGAGCTAGCTGCAGGAGTTTTTTTTCATACCCCAGTGATACCTGGAATGCCAGCAAGAGAGAACCATTTACTCCCCTGGAAAGGGAGCTGAAGCCAGGGAGCCAAGTGGCCTAGCTCAGCGGATCCCACCCCTTGGAGCCCAGCAAGCTGACATCCACCAGCTTGAAATTCTTGCTGCCAGCACAGCAGTCTGAAGTTGACCTGGGACTCTGGAGTTTGGTGGGGGGAGGGGCGTTCACCATTACTGAAGTTTGCGTAAGAGGTTTTCCCCTCACAGTGTAAACAAAGCCGCTGGGAAGTTCAAACTGGGCATAAGTTCGAACCGCAGCTTGGGAAAGATGCTGTAGTCAGACTGCCTCTCTAGATTCCTCTCTGGGTAGGGCATCTCTGAAAGAAAGGCAGCAGCCCCAGTAAGGGGCTTATAGATAAAACTCCCATCCCCCTGGGTCAGAGCACTTGGGGGAAGGGGTGGCTGTGGGCACAGCTTCTGCAGACTTAAATGTTCCTGCCTGATGGCCCTGAAAAGAGTAGCAGATCTCCCAGCACAGCACTTGAGCTCTGCTAAGGGACAGACTGCCTCAAGTGGGTCTCTGACCCCCGTGCCTCCTGATTGGCAGACACCTCCCGGCAGGAGTCTACAGACACCTCATACAGGAGAGCTCCGGTTGGCATCTGGCGGGTGCCCCTCTGGGATGAAGCTTCCAGAGGAAGAAATAGGCAGCAATCTTTGCTGTTCTGCAGCCTCTACTGGTGATACCCAGGCAAACAGGGTCTGGAGTGGACCTCCAGCAAACTCCAGCAGACCTGCAGCAGAGGGGTCTGACTGTTAGAAGGAAAACTAACAAATAGAAAGGAATGGCATCAACATCAACAAAAAGGATGTCCACACAAAAATCACCTCCGAAGGTCACCAACACCAAGACCAAAGGTAGATAAATCCACGAAGATGAGGAAAAATCAGCGCAAAAAGCCTGAAAATTCCAAAAACCAGAATGCCTCTTCTCCTTTAAAGGATCACAACTCCTGGACAGCAAGGGGACAAAACTGGACTAAGAACGAGTAGGCTTCAGAAGGTGGATAATAACAAACTCCTCCAAGCTAAAGGAGCATGTACGAACCCAATGTAAGGAAGCTAAGAACCCTGAAAAACGGTTGGAGGAATTGCTTACTAGAGTAACTAGTTTAGTGAAGAACATAAATGACCTGATGGAGCTGAAAAACACAGCACGAGAACTTCCTGAAGCATACACAAGTATCAATAGCTGAATTGATCAAGCAGAAGAAAGGATATCAGAGATTTAAGATCAACTTAATGAAATGAAGCACGAAGACAAGATTAGAGAAAAAAGAATGAAAAGGAATGAACAAAGGCTCCAAGAAATATGGGACTATGTGAAAAGACCAAACCTACGTTTCATTGTTGTACCTGAAAGTGACAGGGAGAATGGAATCAAGTTGGAAAACACCCTTCAGGATATTATCCAGCAGAACTTTCCCAACCTAGCAAGACAGGCCAACATTCAACTTCAGGAAACACAGAGAACACCACAAAGATACTCTTCGAGAAGAGCAACCACAAGACACACAATCCTCAGATTCACCAAGGTAGAAATGAAGGAAAAAATGTTAAGGGCAGCCAGAGAGAAAGGTTGCGTTATGCACAAAGGGAATCCCATCAGACTAACAGTGGATCTCTCTGCAGAAACCCTACAACCCAGAAGAGACTGGGGGGCAATATTCAACATTCTTAAAGACAAGAATTTTCAATCCAGAATTTCATATCCAGCCAAACTAAGCTTCATAAGTGAAGGAGAAATAAAACTTTTTACAGACAAGCAAATGCTGAGAGATTTTGTCACCATCAGGCCTGCCTTAGAAGAGCTCCTGAAGGAAGCACTAAACATAGAAAGGAAAAACCAGTACCAGCCACTGCAAAAACATACTAAATTGTAAAAAACAAAAAAACAAAAAAACAAAAAAAACCTACTAAATTGTAAAGACCATTGACACTTTGAAAAAACTGCATCAACTAACTGGAAAAATAACCAGCTAGCATCATAATAATACGATCAAATTCACACATAACAATATGAACCTTAAATGTAAATGGGCTAAATGCCCCAGTTGAAAGTCACAGACTGGAAAATTGGATAAAGAGTTAAGACTCATCGGTGTGCTGTATTCAGGAGAACCATCCCACGTGCAAAGACACACAGAGGCTGGAAACAAAGGGATGGAGGAACATTTACCAAGCAAATGCAAAGCAAAAAACAGCAGGGGTTGCAATCCTAGCCTCTTTGATAGAACAGACTTTAAGCCAACAAAGATCAAAAAAGACAAAGAAGGGCATTACATAATGGTAAAGGGATCAATGCAACAAGAAGAGCTAACTATCCTAAACATATATGCACCCAATACAGGAGCACCCAGATTCATAAAATAAGTTTGTAGAGACTTGCAAAGAGACTTAGACTCCCACAGAATAGCAGTGGGAGATTTTAACACCCCACTGTCAATATTAGACAGATCAACGAGACAGAAGATTAACAAGGATATTCAGGACTTGAACTCAGCTCTGGACCAAGAAGACCTAATAGACATCTACAGAACTCTCCATCCCAAATCAGCAGAATATACATTCTTCTCAGCACCACATCACACTTAGTCTAAAATTGACCACATAATTGGAAGTAAAACACTCCTCAGCAAATGCAAAAGAACAGAAATCATACTAAACAGTCTCTCAGACCACAGTGCAATCAGACTAGAACTCAGGATAACTCACTCAAAACCGCACAACTACGTGGAAACTGAACAACCTGCTCCTGAATGACTATTGGGTAAATAACGAGATTAAGGGAGAAATAAGTAAGTACCTTCAAACCAATGAAAACAAAGACACAACATACCAGAATCTCTGGGACACAGCTAAAGCAGTGTTTAGAGGGAAATTTATAACACTAAATGCCCACAGGAAAAAGTAGAAAGATTTCAAATAGACACCCTAACATAACAATTACAAGAACTAGAGAAGCAAGAGCAAACAAATTCAAAAGCTAGCAGAAGACAAGAAATAACTAAGATTAATTAGAGCAGAAGAAAAGTAGATAGAGACACAAAAAACCCTTCAAGAAAATAAATGAATCCAGTAGCTGTTTTTTTGAAAAGATTAACAAAATAGACCACTAGCCAGACTAAAAAAGAAGAAAAGAGAGAAGAATCAAACAGACACAATAAAAAATGATAAAGGGTATGTCACCACTGATCCCACAGACATACAAACTAGCATCAGAGAATACTGTAAACACCTCTATGCAAATAAACTAGAAAATCTAGAAAAACTGGATAAATTCCTGGACACATACACCTTCCCAAGACTAAACCAGGAAGAAGTCAAATGCCTGAATAGACCAATAACAAGTTCTGAAATTGAGGCAGTAATTAATAACCTACCGACCAAAAAAAGCCCAGAACCAGACAGATTCACAGCCTAATTCTACCAGAGGTACAAAGAGGAGCTGGTACCATTACGTCTGAAACTGTTTCAAACAATAGAAAAAGAGGAACTCCTCCTTGACTCATTTTATGAGGCCAGCATCATCCTAATACCAAAACCTGGCAGAAATACATGCAAAAAAAATAAAATTTGAGGCCAATATCCCTGATTTTGCATCGAAAAATCCTCAATAAAATACTGGCAAACTGAATCCAGCAGCACATCAAAAAGCTTATCCACCACGAGCAAGTCAGCTTCATACCTGGGATGCAAGGCTGGTTCAACATGCTCAAATCAATAAACATAATCCATCACATAAACAGAAACAATGACAAAAACCACATGATTATCTCAATAGATGTAGAAAAGGCCTTCAACAAAATTCAACACCCCTTCATGCTAAAAAAAACTCTCAATAAACTACGTACTGATGGAATGTATCTCAAAATAAGAGCTATTTATGACAAACCCACAGCCAATATCATAATGAATAGGCAAAAGCTGGAAGCATTCCCTTTGAACCCGGCACAAGAGATGGAAGCCCTCTCTCACCACTCCTAATCAACGTTGCATTGGAAGTTCTGGACCAGGGCAATCAGGCAAGAGAAAGAAATAAAGAGTATTCAAATAGGAAGAGAGGAAGTCAAATTGTCTCTGTTTGCAGATGACACGATTACATATTTAGAAAACCCCATTGTCTCAGCCCAAAATCTCCTTAAGCTGATAAGAAACTTCACCAAAGTCTCAGGATGCAAAATCAATGTGCAAAAATCACAGGCATTCCTATACCCCAATGACAGACAAACAGAGAACCAAATCATGAGTGAACTCCCATTCACAATTGCTACAAAGAGAATAAAATACTTAGGAATACAACTTACAAAGGATGTGAAGGACCTCTTCAAGGAGAACTACAAACCACTGCTCAAGGAAATAAGAGAGGACACAAACAAATGGAAAAACATTCCATGCTCATGGATAGGAAGAATCAATATTGTGAAAACGGCCACATTGCCCAAAGTAATTTATAGATTCAACGCTATCCCCATCAAGCTACCATTGACTTTCTTCACAGAATTAGAAAAAACTACTTTAAATTTCATATGGAAGCAAAAAAGAGCCCACATATCCAAGACAATCCTAAACAAAAGGAGCAAAGCTGGAGGCATCCTGCTACCTGACTTCAAACTATACTACAAGGTCATAGTAACCAAAACTGCATGGTACTGGTATCAAAACAGATATAAAGACCAATGGAACAGAACAGAAGCCTCGGAAATAATGCCACACACCTACAACCATTTGATCTTTGACAAGCCTGACAAAAACAAGAAATGGGGAAAGGATTCCCTATTTAATAAATGGTGTTGGGAAAACTGGCTAGCCATATGCAGAAAACTGAAACTGGACCCCCTCCTTACACCTTATATAAAAATGAACTCAAGATGGATTAAGGTTAAACGTAAGACCTGAAACCATAAAAACCCTAGAAGAAAACCTAGGCAATACCATTCAGGACTTAGGCATGGGCAAAGACTTCATGACTAAAACACCAAAAGCAATGGCAACAAAAGCCAAAATTGACAAATGGGATCTAATTAAACTAAAGCACTTCTGCACAGCAAAAGAAACTATCATCAGAGTGAACAGGCAACCTACAAAATGGGAGAAAATTTTTGCAATCTATCCATCTGACAAAGGGCTAATATCCAAAATCTACAGGGAACTTAAACAAATTTACAAGAAAAAAACAAACAACCCCATCAAAAAGTGGGCAAAGGATATGAACAGACACTTCTCAAAAGAAGACATTTATGCGGCCAACAAACATAAGAAAAAATGCTCATCATCACCGGTCACTAGACAAATGCAATCAAAACTGCAATGAGATACCATCTGATGCCAGTTAGAATGGCGATCATTAAAAAGTCAGGAAACAACAGATACTGGAGAGGATGTGGAGAAATAGGAATGATTTTATACTGTTGGTGGGAGTGCAAATTAGTTCAACCATTGTGGAAGACAGTGTGGCACTTCCTCAAGGATCTAGAACCAGAAATACCATTTGACCCAGCAATCCCATTACTGGGTATATATCCAAAGGATTATAAATCATTCTACTATGAAGACACATGCACACGTATGTTTATTGCGGCACTGTTCACAATAGCAAAGACTTGGAACCAACCCAGATGCCCATCAGTGATAGACTGGATAAAGAAAATGTGGCACATACCCACCATGGAATACTATGCAGCCATAAAAAAGGATGAGTTCATGTCCTTTGCAGGAATATGGATGAAGCTGGAAACTATCATTCTCAGCAGACTAACA
The DNA here is from genome assembly GCF_029289425.2 of Pan paniscus. NCBI lineage: Eukaryota > Metazoa > Chordata > Mammalia > Primates > Hominidae > Pan > Pan paniscus. Next base: position 32,005,697 of record NC_073249.2, on the reverse strand, counting down.
CAGGAACAGACAACCAAACACCACATGTTCTCACTCGAGACCAACGAGAACACATGGACACAGGGAGTGGAATATCACACACTGGGGCCTTTTGTGGGGTTGGGGGCTAGGAGAGGGATAGCATTAGGATGAATACCTAATGTAGCTGATGGGTTGATGGGTGAAGCAAACCACCATGGCACATGTATACCTATGTAAGAAACCTGCACATTCTGTGCATGTATCCCAGAACTTAAAGTATAATTTTTTAAAAATAGTAAGTGTGGGAGCAAAAGAAAACAGAAGCAAAATGGATTGTGTGTAAATCAAACAGATGTGGCAGCAACATGGAAATTTAGGATACAGTTTACGAGTCATATTGAAGATAAAGTAAGCAAGAGAACTTGAAAAGTGGTGATGGGCTACTTGGGTTAGGACAGAGAAGTCCTTAAGCAGGAAAATCTCTAAATTTGAGGCCATATTTGAGGTCACTAATTCTAGAAGTTGAAGATGATTAAAGTAGGCTTGGGGAGTGTACAGCTGTATAGGTGGGAAGCCATATAAGTGGCTGACCCAGCAAGAAGAACAGAAAGTGTCAGAGATCTCGATTAGAACCATATTGTGGAAATTGAAAGAAAGGTAAAATGTATGGTTAGTGTACATAATTTTTTTATTTAACCATTGAGCGTCTAACTCCTCACACTCATCCCTGTCTATGAGCTTGTGATCTCCCTTTTGAAGGAATCCCTCATTGCATATGGTCTTGGTGGGTTGGTGTCCATCTCTCCATCTCTCCATTTCCCACTCTGGAATCTAAAGGGACCACATTCCCCCTTTCTCTCCTGAACAGCAGGAATGAGAGGGGAGGATGGAAGATGAGCCTTCACTTTGACAAATGTAATGTTTTCTCCTGGGACATTGAATCTTGAACAGGTGATAAAGGTATATGGAACAAGTTGAAGGTGAGATTATTGCAGTGGCAATGCCGCAAAGGTGAAGAGAACTGACTTCCTCTGCCTGGGCTTCCAGCCCTCTCACCTCTTGCTTGCTTTATAAGCCATCCATCAGTTCTAGGAGCTGCCTATAGCCTTTCAACAGAATCCCATTTTGCAAGATATTGCCAGATCTCTTTTCTCTTGCTTGCAGCTCAAACCCCTGACTGCAGTCAGGAGACACTATAGGAGAAAAATTGTTAGGATTAGATGACTGACTGGATGGAGACAGCAAAGACAACTCCTAAGGGAAGTATGGAATGCATGATTATTGCCATTGTAAAAGATGGAAAAAAAATAAGGAAGTTGAATTTATTTGGAGAAAGACAATGAGTTCACTTTTTTGTACTTGTGTTCCAAGCCAAAGTTATACACCCTTGGAACAGCTGGAGAAAGAGGACTGTAGAATAGCAAGATGCAGAGTAAACAGGTATGCTTGGAAACAATAAGCATATGGAACAACATTCACAAGAACAGATGTAATCCTATAGATGGGGATTGTAGAGGAGGAAAAGTAGAATTCTAAATACAAGCTTTCCTAAAGAGATGCAACACACAGAAGCACATATTGATTTTATGGAGCAAAAAGTAAGGACTTGTAGAAAACTTGAACATATAGATGCTTATCTTGCTTTGTTTTAATATAAATGCTGAACTTTTAAGGTCTCAATATCCTACTTAATACCGTGTGTGTGTGTGTGTGTGTGTGTGTGTCTCATTCTGTCACCCAGGCTGGAGTACAATGGTATGATCATAGTTCACTGCAGTCTCAACCTCCCAGGCTCAAGCAATGTTTCCACCTCAGTCTCTTGGGTAGCTGGGACCAGGGGCATGTGCCACCATGCCTAGCTAATTTTTTGTAGCAATGGAGTCTCACTGTGTTGCCCAGGCTGGTCTCAAAGTCCTGGGCTCAAGTGATCCTCCAGCCTCAGACTCCCAAATTGCTGAGATTACAGGTGTGAGCTACCATGCCCAGCCACCATATATCTTGATTTAGAGAAAGTAGATGACTTTGGATGCACGTACCAGAAAATGTTGACTCTCATTGGCTTAACCACTAAAGGACTTTATTACCTTTGGAATAAGAAGTCCCTATTAGGGCAGTATCTAGGAGTGGCATGTGAGGGCATCAGCTCTGCTTCTCTGAGATCCCACTGGATCTGTCCTCCTCTGTGTGTTGAATTTGACCTCAGCTTGGCTCCCTTCATAGTGCCAAGAAGGCCACGTTAGTTCCAAGGACACTGAACTTAAAAGGGCCATCCTTGATTGTGCTCTTGAAAGTGAGAACGGATTTTGCGGACGTGCCCTCCTCTACTTTCTCTAATGTCATATTAGCCAATAATTGTGTCATGTGCCCATGCCTACACCATGATTGACTTAAACCATTCAAAATTTATCCCCAGAGGCTGGGGCCAGCCTGCCTGCAGCATTTGGCTAGGCAAAGGAAGAAAAATGTAGAACCCTAAATAAAACAGGAATGATCACAATGAGGCTGATATCAGAAGGGTTACTGACAAAGGTAATAGTGGAGGATGGAGGCATGGAACCAACATTATCCCAAGGTGTAAAGCTCATGCTGTACATTAAAATTCAGTGGTTAAGTTAGTTTAATTTTTGATTTGCGGGTAATCTTAGGCTATGCTGTGCATTTTTATGGAATTAAAAAAATCCATTATTATACAATTCCGATTAGAACAATTCCCAAGCCATTGTTTTTCAGCCACTGCTTAACTCTTTTATTTTTGGGGGGGAGGGCGGGGGACAGAGTCTGGCTTTGTCACCCAGGCTGGAGTGCAGTGGCATGATCTCAGCTCACTGCAACCTCCACCTCCTGGGTTCAAGCCTTTCGAATAGCTGGGGTTATAGCCATACACCACCATGACCAGCTAAAATTTTTCTGTATTTTTAGTAGACAAAGGGTTTCACTTTGTTGACCAGGCTGGTCTCGAACTCCTGACCTCAAGGGATCTGCCCGCCTCGGACTCCCAAAGTGTTGGGATTACACACATGAGCCACCATACCCGGCCAGCCACTGCTTAACTCATATAACTCTCTTTTCTTTTCTTCTGTCTCTATCCTTGACTACTAAAGCTTTTCAAAAATCACATGTGACACAGAAGCTAAACCCTTCTGAACTCCTCCTTTGTCCACCGTGGTTCCTCCAAAGCCAGTGATTTGTGGGTATAGGGACGGCATTGACAATGGATGCCTGGGTCAGGGGTAATTAAAACATGTCAATGGCCAAGGAGGTGGAAATCGGTTCAAGCCCAACTAAGGCATTTAGCTATTTTGCTGCTGCATCCTTTTAGGCCTCTTTCAGCTTATAAATATTAATTTAAAGACTACCAACAAGGACAGTAAACGGATTCGAACATAAAACTTCCTGTCAGGGGTGATTTATATCCAATAAAAGAAGAGCAGGATGGAGAAAGCCTGCTTTGCTAAGTTTATGATAGACAGTCAAAGAGTACCGTCAAAATAAAAAGGCTTTCAGTCTGCCGTCGGCTGTGTGGGTGTCTTCTTTTTAATAAGCAGCATGCTAGAATTGTATTGTTTGCTTTTATCAGTCCCTTGCACTGTTGAGGAAAAGTTCTCCTGCACTGCTAATTGCACTTGTACGATTTATAGGCTCATGGCCTGAGCATGGGAGAGATTATTAGGACTTAAAAGATAATAGCGCCAGCAAGAAAATTAAAACTGCTTTCACCACTTATATTTCAATAGTGCATAACTTTTACCCTTTATACATCCTACGATGGCATAAGAATTTGTTTGAAGGGAGACCTGTCTTAGAGTCTATGAGAAGCGATTTAATGCCAGAAAACCCTGCAGCTGTCTTACCAGTACTACAGGGGGCCTAACCATGTGAGTCTGAAAGTGACTTTCAATTAAAAAAAAACAGTTTTCTAGATAAGAGGTGAACAATCTGACACTTCCAGATTATCACTGTTGGGAGATATTCTCCATGTGTCTTTCACATGTCTGTAGATCCTGTTAGCAGAAGCACTCTCTCTCTTGGCTCTAGACTCCTCTTTCCATGATGTTTGTACAGGGAACAGCCTTAGAAGATAGAGATGGGGTCGCCCTCTGGAGCCAAGGCCAGGCTTCAAGCTCAGCAGTCCTCCTGGAACACAATCCACTATGTGTACAGGTGCCACCTGGTCCTCTTCACGTTGCTTTATGGGAACTGGGGATCGCGGAACTGATGCAAATGCTGATTCACTGGCTCCTGCCTGCCATAAGTAATAAGTCGAACTTCTTAGCTTAGAAACAGATAAAATCATCAGCAATGTGAAGTCAGAAAAGTAGTATGTGTAATATTTAAAATAAAAATACTTTACATCATAATATATCTCTATTTCCCACCAGATTTCCACATTTAAAAGAGTAGAGTTTTCCTTTGACCATAATCAGTGAGAAGCTAGTATAAAGATGAAGATTAGGGAGGGTTATTGAGGAAACTTCACGTTCTTGAGTCTCTGGGGGGTAAAAATATCCTCAGCCTTCTGACGAAAAAGATGTTAATAAATGACAGAGTGGCAAAGTAATGTCGCTTCCAGTTCCTCAATTCAGAAGGTTATTGAAATATTAAGAATTATTTATGGTAAAAAAAAAACCCTATGAATAAATAAGCCAACGACCTGAACAGACATCTTATCAAAGAACATATACAGCTGACAAATAAGCATCTGAAAAGATACTTTACATCATATGTCATTAGGGAAATGCACACTAAGACAACAATGAGATACCTCTATATACCCATTAGTATGGCCATAATCTAGAATCCTGACACCAAATGCTAGCAAAGGTGTGGAGCAACAGGAACTCTCATTGCTGGTAGGAATGCAGCATGGTACAGCCACTCTGGAAGATGGCTTAGCAGTTTCTGACAAAACTAAGTATATACTTACTGTAAAACCCATCAGTCCTTGGTATTTACCCAAAGCAGTTAAAAACTGACATCCACACAAAACCTGCCCATGGATATTTGTAGTTGCCTTATTCATAATTACCAAAACTTGGAAAAACCAAGATGTCCTTCCCTAGGTGAATGGTTAAATAAACTGTGGTACATCCAAACAATCAATTATTCAGTGTTAAAAGAAATGAGCAATCAAGTTGCAGACATGATGGAACCTTAAATGCATATTACTAAGTGAAATAAGCCAATCTGAGAAGGTCACATGCTGTATAATTTCAACTATACAATGCTGGGGAAAAGGCAAAACTAGAGAGACAATAAAAAGATCAGTGGTTGCCAGGGGTTTGTGTGGGGGAAGGTTGAAAAGGCAGACACAGAGGATTTTAAGGGCAGTATTAATACTCTGTATGATACTAAAATGATAGATACATGTCATTATACATTTGTCCAAACCCATAGAATGTACGAAACCAAGCGTGGACCCTAACATAAACTCTGGACTCTGGGTGATAATAATGTATCAGTGTAGGTTTACCAGTGGTAACAACTGCACCACACCGGTGAGGATGTCAATAATGGGTGAGACTGTGCATGTGTGGGGGCAGGAGATATTTGGGAACTCTGAACTTTCTTCTTCATTTTTTTTTCTTAACTTAAAATTGCTCTGAAAAAAAAAAGTCTTTAAATAGGAAGAAAAGAAATATGTATGGTAAGTAGAAAAACTAACATACTACTGTATATAAAAATTTAGAAATGTGTATTTGCATAATAACATAATTTTAAATATGATTTTCAGTAATTTACATAATGTCTAGCTAACTAGGGCTAGGATCTTTGGCAATGTCTTCTGCCTTTCTCTCACTCTCTATTATCTCTTTGCTTACTATTGCAAAGCACTGGAAAAGTACTAGTGGTCAGGGGAACAACAAGAAATAAGACAATCCAAGCTCTCAATCAGGTTCACTGTCTAGCAACAAGTGAGACACACACATGAGTCAAGTGAGCCACAAAGAAGGAAGAGGGCGGAAGTGTCCGGAAGTACCAGGTGAGGGCTCCACATGGGCATTCTGGCCTCTGGATTTTAAGTGGGAATATCTATATGCTACATATTACTTGAAAATTTTACTCCAGGATCTGGTCAATGTCTCAGTGCGGTGAGATGAGGTCCAAGATATATGAAGTTGTTTCTTTGTATCTATATGACCAGGAAAAACTACATTTGTACATGGCTAACTTTACGTCTATTAGAAGTCACCAAATACTATTAGTTTAGCTCTTATTTCCAACATTCATACTGTCTAAATTTTGTAAGCATTGCTGACTTGAAAGTGTCATATCAGTCCTGCTTCTCACAGTCTTGTAAGTAAGAAATCTCATAATCTAACTCTGGCTCTGTTCTGAGATCCAGTGGAGTTATTAGGATGAAATATGTTCAGTCCACCATTAATTTTTTATTTTCTAGTGGCTGATTATTTGGCCCATTGAAAAAGCTGGAGGTCACACTGTAGATTATATGAACTATTATGCCCATTGTCCATTAGCCCCCAGGTGAATAGAGTGACCCCCCCCTCCACTGTCCTCACCTCCAGATTATGCATAAGGAAAGACAATGTCCTTAACCAAGTTTTCTCCCATTCACATCTTCAGATATCACAGTATTGTTCCTTTTAGATCATTAAGGGAAGAAATATGCTGAACATTGTCTCTTTTAAATGGACAAGGATGGGATTTCTGCAAGGAGTGTGTAGTCTGATAAAATCCATAATAAAAAATGTTGAGGCTCCCTCAAATTCCACATGGAGATCACTACAAGTTTAAAAAATAACAGAGATGTATTTGTGGAAGGAAACCCTGAACAAGGATATACATTTCCTAAAGAGAACAGGATGGTTGAACAAAGCTTTGATGATGGAATTAACATGAAACAAAGGCCCTCTGAGGAAGATCAGTCTGAAAAGAAATGAAGAATGCATAAAACTTTGTTTAATTTATGGAATTTATATGCTGCTGACCAGTAAGTATAAAGTTCCATTCCCTTGGTCCTCACTATCACTCATGTATTACTTGTCAGTAAATGTGATGCACTCAGAACATAACAGCTACGGTAATATTTCTGTTCCCACTGCAGCTTTACTACACCCATGAAACTCTGTAATCTTTAAATTCCCTCACTGTTAACATCTGCTGAAACATTATTGGTCCCAGCATAGCCAAGCTGCTCTGAAATTACATTAAGCAGAGTAGTTAATGCTAACAGTATAATTCTAGACGCAACCATGTTTGAAAAGAGCTTTATAACTGGCACAATCATTGTGCTTCCTTTAGCTTTTATTTCTTTCATATCTGTGTTGTATCACGATCTCATTGGTTTGGAGCGTGCCATTGGAAAAAATAGCATATTTTATATATATTGTTCAGTAAACACTACATTACATTCTGACTTTTCTTATTGCATGAACGAAACTCTCTTTTTCTAGCACTTTTTAAGTGAAGTGAAATTCCATTGCAAGATATGATTACAAACATTTAGCAATTTGAGGCAGGAAATTAATCAAGTTTCTGTAAAATGAAGATATTTTGTCACCCTGTTAAGGTGCTTTGAATGTTTTAAATCGAAATGGTCCCACAAATATGCTAAATAAACAGGTTGTTTGTGACTTTTGTTAATTAGAATGCATTCCTTCTATAATCATAAAGTAGTTAACCCTTTTTAAGAAAAATCTTTGCCCTGAAAAACTATCTTTGTTATAAATGCAATAATATAAACATTGTATTGACATTACTCTAAAATTTCTCATTAATATATTTTATATCAACATATATCATTATAGTTATATTTACTATTATATAAATGATGTTTAAACATTTTTAAATGTGGGCGTTTATCTGATCTAGAAAATGCTTTAGTAAATTGCTTGGTAGAAGTTAACGATTTTGCTTCCCCAGAGAATATTCTTCCCAAAACTAAAATACTATAGTTTAATTTCACCATCAAGTAAAAATATGTATTAATAATTTAATACTAAGCAAAATCAGACACTTTTATTAAATTCTAATTTTGTTGAAGGCAAGAAGTACAGCTTACTAACACGATATAGAGAGTGGTATTTTTAAACAGTTAGTGAAACATCTGAATATATGAAGGAAGAAAGAACATGTTCAAGGGTGTTTATGTGGTTAACTTAAACAGGGTTTTACAAAACTTTCCTTAAATGTACAAGATACCTGCCAAAGTTGGGGCCGTATAATATAATCAAAGATAATTGTATAGAATTTATTAATATATATGTTGCTTCTTGAATTTTTCTATATTTGTGTCATGTATAATAGTCTGTTGAAGCCAAGAGAAGATTATATTCTTAGCTATCTCTGTAGGATCTACGTCACAATATAAGCAAGATTAAGTCTTTCCTTATAAAAAGTGTTGGGTTTATCTTTTACCCCTACCCCCTAGGAATTTTCATCCTCTCTGGGTTTCTTGTTCTTCATGCCAAGAGCAGTTACATCCACTATGCAGAAACCCTCTGGTCAGAAAATTCTTTGCTTTGCACTAGTGCCCTCTACTTGCTGGCCAGACTTTTCACTTGGGTCTGGCATTGCCTCTTTATTCAGGCTCTCTTTGGCTAGATTTCTGAGTGTCTGCTACATATCTGCCTGTAGTGCAGACCCATGGCTTGCATGTGATCTGAAGCTGTGTCCCATCTTCAAGCAGCAAATGCCTGCCAAGCACCTGCTTGCTAGGTACTGACCTTTGCGTGATGCTTTGCCCAAATGTGCTCTAGGTCTGGATTCCAGATCCTAACTCTGCTCTCATCATTGGCTTGCTTCCCCAAGCCTACAATGCTCCCATCCAAGCTTGTATTTCATCACTCTTATTTCTTATTTTTGGATACACAAACCCAAACTTCTTTCCCTGTACTGACTTTCCATGGTTGATGTGATAAAAACATTAATTTTTAAATGGTATTTGGTTGTCTTTCATGGCATACATACAAGTTTATAATAAAGCTCTAGACAGAGAAACAACAAAAAACCCCTTAGGTTTTAAAATATATTCAAAGAGTAATTTACCAGACAAGGCAAAACGTTATATTATCATTGAATATTTATCTTTATTATGCTCATCTCCTAACCTTGTACAAGAATATGCATGGAGGAAATCTTATATTTGAGATCTAAGCGGTACCTGATTAATGAACAGCAGTAAATTATAAGTTGCCAGCTGGTTTTCCAACATTCAACTGTAATAATAATCTGACTTCATGTCTCCTTTTTCTCCTTCCCTTTCCTCATTATTACTGTAAAATTAGAAGCATGTGGAATGATATTTATTAAGGCAAGGTGAAATCTGTAGAAAGTTGAAAAAAGAGACAGAAGAAGGTTATTTAAAATTATTACCTTGGGGTGTGTGTGTGTGTGTGTATTTGCATGTGTGAGAGAGAGAGGAAGATGAAGAAAGAGAGAAAGAGGGATGGGAGAGGAAAAGAAAGAATTTCTCCCTGTTTGTCCTTCATCTCCTTCAAGACTTGTCATCAACAGTTCATGAAAGGGGTCTATCAGGTGACTTAAACAGACATGGTAGCAACAATTATCGTTGTCTTCAGCTGCTACTTCTTTGAAATTCCTTCCCAGCCCGTAGCCCCTATGAAATCAGTGAGCTTAGGCATCCCTATTTATGCCTCATGATCCCTCTCCAGCTTCAGCTGACTGGACTAGAGGTAGATGCACGACACCTCCTACCACCATCACCACCCAAGGGGAACTTGATCCTGGCTTGGACTGAGCTAGTAAGGTTGTTGGGTTTGTTTTGTTTCCTTACTCCCTTCTTTTTCTCTCTCTCCAATTATGATACACAGAAATTGGAACTAAAATGTCATTTAGAGCTGAGGTTACAACTGGAAGCACAGCAAACCAGAACAAGGTAAGTTTAATGAGCAGAACCCAAAATTTTGCCTTGCAGGGGAGATTAGTAGAGAAAATAACGGTGCAGAAAGCAGAATCAAGCAGAGATAAACAACATAACCTTAGAAAGAGAGATTGCTAGAGGAGCTCTCGGGCAATTTTCTAGTCCCACGAAGTCTGGCTGTGCCCTCTTCCCAGTAATATATGCTACCATGGGGTTCTCCTCCATCTTTAAAATAGCCTCCTCCTCTGCATTGCATTTGAGCTCCTTTAAGTTAATTTCTGTTCTTTGCAACTGAGTTAGCACTGACAAAGATGGCAGTAAGGGTACATCCTCCCTTCAAGGATCACACAATCCAAGTCAGATACCAATGGCTGAAAGGGCACATCAAAGATACCTGCTCTGAAAAAAACACATCAATGACCAGTGATTCTCTGACATGTAGGCTTCTTTCTTGGCCATCAGTACCCCTGTACGCCTCTAACTATTTGTTCAACTTTATTGTCATCACCTTGGAGTTAGTAAAAAATCAATTTTGAAAAACATATCAGTTGCCTATAGGCAAATGGCAGAGAACAATACAATATTAATATTTTATACATCATATCTGTTCATGTTTATAGTATTATATTAAATCAGATTAAAATCAATAGCTAAAAAATGTTAACATGGAATAAATGTTACAACCCATGGAAAGATGGGTAATCTCAAACAACAAAATCAAACCTGAGATCACATTTTACATGGTCTTTGAGACTACTTTTTTGTTATATTCAGCAGGCTTCAGAAAGAAGACTTAGCTATTTTGAGTACATTATTTTCTGATAATTTATATTTTAATATTATTTGTGTGTAGATTTTCCACGTTTTTCCCCCATGTTTACTCAGGAAAAAAGTGCTTATCTAACCGCCTGGGGCATCTAACTTAAGTTTTAATTCACATACTTGAAAAAGTAATATAAATTTGGGATCATAAAACATTTTTAGTGATATTAACATTATATCACAATATCTGAATTTTGAAACATTGTGGAATCAGCATTGTACTAGGCATCACAAGGCCTTGGTTCTAATCCCAATTCTATTAAATTATTTATGTCACCCTGGGCATATTTCTATCTTTTTGAGTCTACCCTGTCCTCCCCACCCCCAAATTAAGACACAAGAGCACCTACTCTAAGGGCACCTTATGAGAAAAAAAAATCAGAAATTTGAATGTTAAAGAGCTTTATAAATCACATGTCCTAGATTATTATGATGTTAGTAGTGACAACAAATAGATGTGTGGTGCGTCTTTTGTCCAAGTTTGAAGTCTCCTTCATGTGAGAGCCTGTACTCACTAGTAAGTCCCGCTATCTTTTTTACCAGTAAGTAGCCATAGCATCTGTTGAACAGAAAAGTCTGGATTCTTGATATGAGACAAAACTGACAGGATTTATGAAAGGTTAACTATGGACCATAAGAAAAAGCAAGGAATCAAAACTAAACAATAGTTGACAGTCATTCCTTCAACAGCCACCTCAACAGTATCTTCCATAGAATGCTCCCACAAATTCTATTTGTTAATTTAACAAATGTTTATGGAGCACCAACTTTGTATTCCATGCTGCGCTTACACTTGGGTATAAATCAGAAAATAAAACACAGTTCCAGCTCTCAAGAAGTATGAGTTTACTGGAAGAGACAATCAATTACCATACAATGAGGGAAAATCGTGTTGCACAGAGAAGAAACATCTAACACAACTGTTTCCCACGGGAAGGTGAGAGCTAAAGATAGGCTTTGTGGAAGCCAGAGAAAAAGACATAGAGGAGCATTGGAGGGAGAAGGAACCCTATGTGTTCTCCTAGGACTTGCAATTTGTTCTGCAGAACAAGGCATACGTGTGCATATCAGACTTTACAGAAGTTTGAAGATATGGAGGGATTTCTATTGCAGCAAAACAAAACTTGAACATTACAAATCCCTATTATTAACAGTCTCTGTGCCATATTGCTTGCAATGATTGGCCTTCACTCACATCTCATTCTCTTCAACCCTTCTCAGACCCTATCTCTATTTCATAATCCCCATATTTACCGTTTCTTATGCAAAGTAACTTATCTGTGTTTAGCTCCTGCCCCACCCCCCCATATTCAATTCAGCATTTTCAGAGATAGATGAGGCCATGACAGAAGCTTTAAAAATATGTTTGTAGGCCAGGCACTATGGCTCACACCTGTAATCCCAGCACTTTAGGAGGCAAATTGGAAGGAAGATCGCTTGAGCCCAGGAGTTCAAGACCAGCCTGGGCAAGAGAGTGAGACCTGGTCTCTACTAAAAATAAAAATTTTAAAAAATTAGCCGGGTGTAGTGGCACATGCCTGTAGTCCCAGTTACTTGGGAGGCTGAGGCAGGAGGATCACTTAGCCCAGGAGTTCGAGCTTGCAGTGAGCTATGATGGTGCCACTTCACTTCAGTGTAGAGAGTGAGACCCTGTCTCAAAAAAAAAAAAAAAGTTTGTAAGTGACCTTCTCTAACTCATTTGTAAGCAAAATTTCTTCCTCAATGGTGGTTTCTATTTCTCCAGTTACATATTCGTTTAAATGTTTTGCATACCATAGAAGAAAGCAGTCCAATCAATTTGTTCTAATTGTCTTTTATACTCTATTGTGACTTTTTTATAAAATGTGTTTTAGGCTGAGAAAAACACTTTTTAAAAATATTTGGAGAAGGATTAGAATTAAGTGGAAAGTTAAAGAAAAGCCATCTTGTGTATGTACTAAAAGTCACTCTGGGGCATGTTTTAGGAGCCCATTAATATATGCAGCAAGCGGTTGAATGTATCAAGTTTTAATTCCAAGGCAAATGTTAATGGAGCACCAAAATATGCCCTGTTGGGTCTTAACGCTGAATTTTAGTATGATAATACCTGCAATGACACCTAAATTAGGATAGAAGCCCCAACTGACTGTTAGTGAAGTTTTCAAAACATGGCAATTTATTGATTACATATGTCAAATTCCATTGACAAAATCTATTTTTTCACATACAGTAATAAAAATTGGCTCAAGTTTAAAATAATCTGATAGCACCCATTATGCAATGCTTCACTCATAAATACTAAATAATCAAATTGGGCATGAAGCCAGCAAAAGGGAACTCCTTCTGTCAGTTCGGAAAAGATTACTTTAAAATATTTGACTGTCTTACTTAAATGGGCTAAAAATGTAGAAGACAAAAAGCAATCACATAAACCAACCATAAAGAGAAATAATTTTAAAAGATAATATCTAGTGTCATTAAAAATTTACATACCTATTTTTAAACTTGATGCTTAGAACTGATTCAATAGTTACCTTGCTTTATTATTAATAAACAGAATGAAATGTGAATATAAAATATAAATGTAAAATAAGAAAATATCTAATATTCTTTACATTTTAGCCTGCATCTGTAAGATTGTAGCAGCACATATGAGGCACTTGATAAGTATTTGTTGAATGAATAAATGATTGGATGAATGACCATGGAGATTAAATGTCTTATCAGAAAATAAGTACCCATGGAACCATTCCTTTCTTGTTTATAGACATTTATTTTGCATTCCCTATATATAAGCACTATGTCAAGTTGGGAACTTGGGACCTGGTCCCTCTCCTTGAGGAACTCAGCATGTCATTGGTAGGAAATGTAAAGATTTGATATTTTAAGAATTTCTATAACTGAGTACAGCATGTACTATAATTTGCAGAAAAAGATAGTCAAAGGAGCGTGAATAATGACCACCCTCTGGATGTGTTCACTTTGGCCAATCTAGGAAAATAATGATAGTAGATATCTAGCTTTCTATAGACAGCAAATTTCATGGATATGCCAATGACCAGATGAGTTTTATACTTGTAAAAAGGCACATTTAGAATGATTCAAATCACATTGCCATTGGTCTGCTCAAATCTTAAATGTTAGCATTCTTCAGGGCCTGTCCTTAGAGATCCTTTTTCTGAGAAATAGTTGTTCCATGGTTTCTGCTAGCTCCCATTCGCTAAGGCCCAAATCTCCATTTCCAATACAGACTTCCCCACTGAGCTCCAGACCTGAACAAGTCCTAGATGGCGCCACTTGGACACCCCACAGCCATCTCTAATTCACTATTCCTAAAGCGAGTTCAGGTTAAGATACCAAATTCACACAACATGTTTTCTGTCAGGAATGAAGAAAGAGTGCTAATGGACACAGAGTTTCTTTTGGGGTGATGGAAATTTTTAGGAATTAGTAGTAATGGTTGTACAAGAGTGGATTTTATTGCATGTAAACTATATCTCAATCGAAAAAAAGAAAAATGGTTACCAACCTGCTCCTATGTTAATATTCCCTGTTACAAGAGGTGCCACCATCAACTACCCACTTTGGAATCTTAGGGCACAGTTCAAGTCTGATGCTTCATTATATTCTCAGGACCTGGTTCTGTGCCTAACTCATAACACAAAAATAATATAGTCCAAACAGTAATAATGAACAATTACACTTTGTTGTGTTGAACAGATAGATTTTAAAACCAATCTTAAACTTACTCTTTTCGTTACCCTCCATGTCGAATCAGTCTGCAAGTCCCACAGTCACTGTGTCTGTAGAAAATCCAACTCCTCCTCACTGTCATCAGGATGGTTGCCTACATTCTGGATCTTGTCATTCTAGATCTTATCTTCTCTATGTACTTTCCCCCACACTCATAATATTACAAAACAATAATTTTATTTAAAATTGATTCCCAATTGGTTTCCCTTACTTCAAGTCTTCCACTCCTCTAATCCCATCTCCACTGCTGCCCAAGTTGCCTAAGATTCAAATTGGATCGTATTTGTGTCTTACTTGATATTTTCAGTGATTCTCCATTGTCTACAAACTCTAGTGAGAGTGAAATTCCTCAAGATGCATGCATGAGTATTTGCCTTGACCCGTACAACTCACTGTACTTCCACTCCATCCATCTTCCAGTCCCGTATATTTTCCTTCTGTCCCCTTCTCTCAGATAGTATTGATAATTTTTTCCTTATGCTCCTACTCTATCCAGTATACACACATGTGATGGGATCTAGGAGCCTCCGTTGTACTTTTTTTCACTTATAATCTGTCTCCATGAATATACTTAAAGCCCATTGATGGCTAGGATCAGGCTTAACACAGTATCTACAGAGTGACAATGTGTCCTGTGGAAAAATTAAATTTCAAAACTCTTAGAGATGATACTTTGGCTCCACTATCCCTGCCGTTCAGCACTCACATCAGATGCTGCAAGTATATATTACATATATTGGGTCATAGATAACACTTAAATAAATATTTGGGAAATGATCTAGTGTTAATTATTTCTGTTTTTCTCCATTCTGTTGCTTTCTCTCCCATATTTTACTACCGTCGCTCACTTAGAGAAGAGCTGTACCATGGAGAAAAGAGAAAAACATGCAAATGACAGAGTTTTCCCAGCCTAATTATACCAGTGGAGTGGGGTAGGGCAGCTATTTTAAACTGAGAGTAATTTGGGGGTCACTTGTAGATTTGTGTTATTCCTGCTATCTCTCAGTGTGAGTTATCTTCAGTCATTTGTTTATGCCTTTGACTTCAAAATTAGTCATTTATTGAAGTTGCCTTGGGACCAAACACAGAATCTAAAGATGGATTAATAATTAAATACATGCTGGGTGCGGTAGCTCACACCTATAATTCTAGCACTCTGGGCAGATCGCTTGAGCCCATGAGTTTGAGACCAACCTTGGCAACATGGCGAAACCCAGTCAATACAAAAAATACAAAAATTAGCTGGGCATAGTGATACACACCTGTAGTCCCAGCTACTTGGGAAGCTGAAAGGTGAGAGGATCACTTGATCCCAGGAGGTGGAGGCTGCAGTGAACCAAGATCACACCACTGTACTCCAGCCTGGGTGACACAGCAAGACCCTGCCTCAAAAAAAAAAAAAAAAAAAAAAAAATCAAATATAGTCAAGGCAAAAATAGCATGGGCATAAAACACTGTGCTTAATAACAAGTTTTGTCCGTGAAGATGATATTTAATAAGGGACGAGAATTCCTGATAGTCAGAGTTATGATGAAACTGGTCAGAAATAGAACACTGTGGTTTTACTATACTTACTTTCAGCAGGCACTTAATGGGAGTTTCTCAGTGTATTTTTCCAAATCAAGATATTGAATGGAATGAACAAGAATATTCAATTTTAAGGCTATTGATTCTTTACCAATTCCTCAGTTAAATAAAAGGTCCCCAGGAGAAGAAAAGTTGGCCATCGCCACTCTCAGTTTTATCCATTATTCCATTATTGTAAGTCATTCCCATTACTGGCAGAATCCTCAATCATTTATTTATTGATTAAAAAGACATTTTCTTTGAGTACCTACTATGTGTCAGATACTTCCCAGGTATCCCCCTTCCCTCTACCCCCCCAAAAAACAGAAAGAAAAGTAGAGAAAAATGGAATATTTTCCTTGCCTTTAAGAATCCCACAGTCTAGTTGGTAAACGGTCTTTAGTTTTCCTTCAGCAGTTAAAATCTGCTTGGCTCCTTGCCCCGGTATGGCTATAACCTTCATGGCTGGAGAAAGTAACTGCTCTTCTCAACAATCTTCACTGGTTCTGCCTTTAGTGAAAAGAAGGGGAGACTTATTAATGTTTCAAAGATAATATATACAATTGAGATAGTTGCTGGTTCTGCCCAGACCTGATGCCTCACTGGTTCTAGGAACTGAATCCTTGCCTTATTCTCCATACAAAGTTTCCCTCTTTGATCCCTGTGTTCATGAATTCCAACTTCACCCAGGATTGTGGCTGTGACTTGCTCCTCTGTGGTTCCTCCAGGCACTGGGGCATTGCCCAATCCAGTCCTAACTGCAGGACCATCAGTTATTGTTGTCTGCCTTCCTGCAACTGTTGACTGCCTGCTCTCGTCTTTCTTGATCCTGGCTTCAGTGTAGCCAAGCCACCTTCCTAATGAACTTCTCTTGCCTTCACTATGTCCTGGAACTTTCCAGATCAGCACCCTGTCCTGAGACTCTCTGGTCTGAGGGCATGAGAGCTGAGGTCACTTTCTTTGGAGAGGATGCTCGTCATCCTACAAGTCTTTCCAGGGAAACCACAAATCAGGCTGGTTGCTGGTGCTGCTAAGACTGGCCATCATATGTTATGGAGGGATGACTGGTCCTCTCATCCTGGCAGGGATTTGAAGTATCCAATTTAGTTCTTTGTTTCCCAGCAATCTATCCCTGCCCTGAATTCCACAGTCCTAATCCTGGTACCTTGCTGCCACTGTATGTGTGTGGAAGGGCGATGGGGAGAGAGAAAAATGGATGACAGACAGAAAGAAACCATCTGACAAAGCTGAAGAACGCTTGCTTCTCCAAAGCAGCTTGAATCTCCCTGCCTGGGCTGCCAAGTGAAGGATGTGATTAATGAAGAGATGTCAGAGAGATAATTCTTCTATCCAGGAAGAGTGGGAAGGATTTTTTTTTTTAAAGAAGTGTTAGAGTTTGAATGGAAGGAGAGCAAGAAAAAGGCGCTTGTTGTCGTGGTAAAGAGTGCCAGGAAGAAATGGTTGTGCCAGTGCTAACTGTCAACCAAAGGACTAGCCCCACCCCACCTGCCTCTTCCAGCACCTACCCCTTCCAGCTCTTCCAGTGGAGCTGCAAACTACCTCCCCTGTTATAAATAGCAGCACAGATGTTGACAGAAAAATGCTCCCTTAATTACCATACAAACTGCTTTACTTGAGTGAACCGTTTAAAGCAGCCTCCAAAGGAAGTTCACTCAAGCAATTCCGCAGATTACAGCTAATGAACAATATTTCCTCGCACCTATTTAGTGCTCATTAAAATGTAAAAGCCTTTCATTTTAAACAGACGCACAATAAATAATTCCTCTCTCCTTCTCTGTTTCTGAGCAGCTTGGATAAAAGCTGTGAGGAGAGGGAGCTGGAGGAGCGGGGCTGGACTGCCGGGGTTGGGTGGAGGCAGTAAGAGAGACAGCCAGGCAGAGAAAGGGGGATGGGGAAAGGGAGGCCCAAGAAATAGCTGGGGACTCATTAATATCCCAAGAAGCCTCTGCTTGTCTGGTAGGAGGAATGTCCATGTTTGGAGTTCAACAGACAGATCCTGAGACCAGACGTATCCTACCCACTCATCCAGCACAGCCAGCCAGCCATGAATGAGTACAGCAAACAAAAGCCACAGCAGGCAACACTGTGAAGCAGAAAGGAGCCAACTCATGATAGAGCTGGGGGTGGGTAGAGCCCTTCCAAAGTAATAAATTACTAGTGCTGTGTTTCTTTAGACTGTCCCTTATTTGTTTGTTTGTTTGTTTTGTCTTCATTTATTTTTAGGACTGAGGTTAGAAGATGAGTATCAGGTAAACCTTGAGAAGTTACTTGTTGCCAGTGGGAACAGAGGGAGTCTATAGATGTTTTCTGGTTCCTGCAGGGCCTTGTACTCCCACCTGTAGTAGTTTGATTGTATAACGCATGCAGCACAAAAGATGGAGGAATCTTTTGTGTGTTCAGTGAGTTGGACATGGCGGATGGTGGTAAAGATAGATTTTTAGAGGACTGTGACTGTTCTTTTTGAGATAAACAGCAAAAGAAAGTGGACCAGGGACTTGGTAAAATATATGCCTTGAGTGGATTTTAAAAACCTCTGCTTTTAATATTTTTCTCCTTAACAGAGGTATCACTTTTAGAGATTGGTGGGACCAAAATGATGAACCCGTTAGTGGTAATGCATAGATAGTGAGGAAAAGAAGCCCAGGAGGATCCCATCTCACCAAATTGGCAGTGACAAATGAAACTGACAGGACTAATGTATAATAAACTGTCTCAAACTTCAATCAAGTTGTGGGCCCTGTCTATAACATAAAATTGCCTTAATGATCAAGACTGACTAAGAAATTTCTTTCTTTCTTTCTTTCTTTTTTTTTTAAAAAAAGCAATGGACAAGAAATCTTGATACTATTGAGGAACATTGTCTTTTAGCCAAAATAGGCGGTACTCCTTTTAACTTTATTGAGTCTGCATGGAAATACAGTGAGTAGAAAAGATGTCTGAAATCCACTGTGTTAGTCCGTTTTCATGCTGCTGATAAGGACATACCATAATTTATAAAGAAAAAGAGGCTTAACGGACTCACAGTTCCAGGTGGCTGGGGAGGCCTCACAATCATGGCAGAAGGCAAAAGGCAGGTCTTACATGGCGGCAGGAAAAAGAGAATGAGAGAGCCAAGCAAAAGGGGAAAACACTTATAAAACCATCAGATCTTGTGAGACTTATTTACTACCATGAGAAGAGTCTGGGGGAAATCACCCCCATGATTCAATTATCTCCCACCAGATCCCTCCCACAACATGTGGGAACTACAATTCAAGATGAGATCTGGGTGAGGACCCAGACAAATCATATCACTCACCCACCATCTTCTGTTTTAGACCTCATGTATTTATTACACAAGTATTGAGCGCCAGACACTGTGTCACGCATGGTGGATACAGAAATGAATAAGCGATGTTCCTCTCATGTGCCCCAAGACATGTAAAAGTCACTATGCTACAGTGCAATAAATGCTGTTACAGTGATATGGACCAGAAGTGCTGTAGACGTTGAGAGAGGTGGGAGGTCCAGGATACTATTAATACCTGAAAACTTCATAATCTGTACTGTAATTGGTAACATTGTTATAGCCTTATTCTAGAGCTCAGCAAATACTTGATTTGTGGTATGGTTTCATTTGCAGAAGCTAAATGTCTGTTAGGGAGTGGCAGACAGGCATCTGGGAGGGGACACGCAAGTGTATATTTGAACCCGTTTCCATGAACATGAGGAAGGCATGGTAAAGAAGAATTAAGTCTGTACTTGGCTTTTAACTAAGGTCATTTGAAAATGGTCTTCAACACCCATCTCATTTGCTTTTTTATGCCTGACAATTTAGTGTTGTATTCAAAGTGATTAATTAGTTTGTAGTGAAGGTTTATTAGGTAATCTTCCTGTCAATCAAAAATCACTAGGGTTTCAGGGTAGAATAAAGAGTACCCAGCTATTTCATAAGGACGGAGAATTTACGTCATTATTGTATTCAAAAAAGGCACACTCTTAAAATGTAAGAGTACATAGTACACAGAGGAGTTAATGCGGATATTATTGAAGTTGACACGAGTGATTTCGTCCTCCTTCATATTTATGGGTTTTTTCTATTAAGAAAAATGCAAAGTGTAAATTAATCTTTCATATTTTTTCTGTGCTACTGATTTAAACATGGAGTATTTTTACTTTTCTTATTCAGACCTATAAAAATAAGATAAACATAACAGATTAAAATACTTATTTAAAGCTATGTTATACCTTAAACCAAGGTAAATCAAGGGGGTAATGACAATTCCAGAAATCAAAGATATTTCCCCAGTTAAGAGTACATTCACATTGTGCTATTCTAGAAACTAACCCAGACCTGGAAGCTGTATTTCCTAAATGTCAGACCATTACTTGACATATTTTTTTCCCTCACATGTATGTATATGTATGTGTATATGTGTGTGTTTGTATGTGTGTGTGTGTTTGTGTGTGTGAGTTATTTTACATTTAAATAAAAGTTTTATTACATCTATATTGCTTTCTTTGCAATCCTTAAAAGTTCATGTTATTTAAATAATTTGATGAAAATCTGTGGTAAATATTACTGCTTAATGTCTGTGTTTATACAAAAATAACTATGTAAATACAGTAAACTTGTACTGTAGGTAGTAAACAAAAGATGAAACTGTTCTTTGAGGGTTTTATTTAACATGCATTGCCAGCTGTTTCCTTCTATCTACTACCCTAACAATTTTTAAATTAATGGATTTCTTTTTCCTAACATAGACATAAATGCCAAAAAAAACTCTAACACATAGTGAGAGCTCAATAAATAACTAAATATTGTTATTATTGTTTTAACTAGTTTTTACTGACACAAAAGCATCTTTAACCTAAAGGAATTTTTAAGATTGAATTACAAACTACAATGATTTATTTCTGATAACAGTGGTAGTATGAACATTTTTAAATGTTAATATGGCTTTTCAGGGTCATTTGTGCCTTTAACTTAAAATGTTGTTTTGCTTCTTTGAATTGGTGCACATTTTTGTGGATCTTATGGAATAGATTACCTGAAATATTGCACAAAATATTTCCTCAGAAGAAATAGCTCTTGGGCTGACCATGGGAAAAGAAAAAAAAAATGATAAATCAGAATTAACAACAAAAAACAGCCCACTAAACACTACACAGCAATCCTAATTAGGGTAGATTTAGTCTCTTTATCTAGAGCCATAAAGTGAATATGATTAGAAGGGGTAAAAGACAATTGTGTGTGTGTGCACATACACACACACACATACATATATATACATACACATATATACATACACACACATACATATACACACACCTACACATTTGTGTAACTGATGCAAATCGATAGCTCATAGCCAGAATTTTGTTTTTAAATATTCCAGGTAAGGACCAACAAACGGTGAATGGCATCATATCAGGAACTCTGGGATACAGCTTCAATTATGTTTAAATTCACACAAATGCCTACCTACATTTTAAAAAGAAAATATATTTCATTGATTTACAAAGGCCCATATAAATATAGATATGGTTTGTCCAGGGAACTGTAAATTTACTCTCAGGTGGGCTTCACATTCAGCCTGAAATGAATCTGCAGAGAGAGGGAGAGTCTGAGTGTTACAAATTCAGTGGCTCTAGGGGAAATTTGTTAGAGATCATTCTGAAAGTCAGTGCTGCCTGAAAAATAAAAGAGAGAGAGAGAAAAAAACCCACCCCACACTGTGTTCAAATGATTTTCTCCCCTCTAACAACAGCATTTTAATTTAATATTTCTTATATTTGCCCTTCCTTCTGCCTTGTGGATTTTCAGAAAAGCGGTTTGGAGCCATTTAGAGTTATGATTTTATGTATGTGACATGAAATGGTAATACAGGCTGTCTTGGTGTATTGAACGAAGAAAGAGAAACAAAAATTGAGCAGGCTATCTTACTTGTCTCATTTGCCAGGCCCCATCATAAAAAGTAAATGAGTTGTTTCTTTGTGATCCTTCAGAAAGATGTAATAACAGCGTTTGGTCCATAGGCACGAGGGGACGAGGCTACTCCGCACCCCCCGCGCTAGATGGATGATACTGATGGCGAGTGAACACGCACATCCTGCCTGAATATGAACAACAGATTTGTCAGTGTGTGACAGGCTGACAGCCCAGCTCCCAGCTGCTTGTCCACTGTTGTTATATCAGTACCTTGTCTAAGTATTCAGCAAAGAGGCAATCTGCTTCCTCCATTCATGGGAGGCAGGTTGCCAGTTAAAAAACAAGTATTGGCTTCAGGCAGCAGTGCCAGAATGCATTGAAAAGATGCAATTTAAACCCTTGCGTGCTCCTCAGGCAACATATCACAGGCCTTAGAAGTCCAGTCCTCCAGATTAGGTTTGTAAAACAAAGAAGATAACTCAAAATGAGATCTATGCTGGCAAAACATCGTAATTTAGCTTCCATAAGTGTCTCAGCGAAACTTGGTTATGAAAGAAAAAACATGCTTGACTTTGGCACTGGGAATGTGGCTGAAGTGAAAGTTTGCTCGGTGTTTCTGCTATTACAATGTTATTTTTAAGGGCAGTTAAAACTGTGTCAGTGAAAATGTACCATGGCTCAGAGAGCTTTCAGAGTTAATGATGAGGATTAAAAGTTCTCATTTTTTACTAGTTGGGCCGTGTTGATGTGGTTGACAACCATTAATAAAATATTTTACAATGTAAAAATTGTAGAAATAGGTTTATCAGACTTTATTTGAATCATTATGAAGACCTTATTAAGTATCCAAAAATTTTTACTGTACCTAGTTCTAAAATCTACAGAAGTTAATTAGAAAATGGGAGATAATTAAAGTAGCTAATGAGTTATACATGATATTTTAAAATGTTAAAGAGAATGGATTCAATACATTAAAGGAAAAAAAAAGTAGAAGAATCAATGAATTTCAGAAGAAATTGCCAGTTTGCTTTGGACACCATGGATGTATTGTTCAGAAGTTAGAGCATCACCTACTACTTTCAGCAGCCTGTTTGAATACAGGCACGTGGCATCTCTGACAGGCTGAGTGAAATAAGAGAAAACCCAAAAGGATTTATACCATGGTCTTTAATGGCTCCTTCAAAACAGTTATGTCCTGTCAAACCATTAATAAGCAGTATTTAAGAGTCCCTAAGTACACATTTGCACAACAGTCCCCAAGGACTCAGGGGAAGCCATTATAGTTCGTTGGATCAATAATTATCATCATTTCATTCCAGTCCACTGCAAAATGAAGAACTGGCTATGGGGTCTTCTAGCATCCTTGCCTCGGGTCACAGTGTGATGTTATAGGTCTTGGGAAGATTGCAGTGACTTTGTCCTCTAGCATGCCTGGAGACTCGGGCCCCACACGCTAACTGTACCCACAGTCCTTCTTTTGCCATGCATAGGACTCAGGAGATACCTACATTCTTGTAAGTTTGAGGCATTCAACAAATCCAGTCTTTAGCTGACTAAGAAAATTTATTTATTGATGTTTTTCTTAAAAAATAACCTGAAAAATAACAAAATGATTTTAGAAAGCATGTCTAGCAATTTGGATAGAAGTGCTGTACATATTTTTTTCTGCTAAAACATAATAGCCCAAATATCTATTCATGGATGGCTAGTTGGATAAGTTATTAATCCTTTATACAATGGAATACTCTGAGGGTGTCACTAAAAATGGTATTGTATGAGACAAGAAAGTGTTCCTTATACTCATAAGGGAAAAAAGCAGCTTAAAAAACTGTATGTTAATGTTTGGTGATTTTGTAAAATTACATAAAATTAATTACATACCATATAGATAGATGGATATGTAGAAAAAAGAGAGTGAGAGATGGATAAAGAAGGATGTATACTATACTGTAAAAAAATGAATGTACAAAGTACTATACTGAAAATTTTTGTGTTCTTCTTTGTGCTTTTCTGTATTTCTGATATTTTTCTCCATGACAATGTGGTGCTTTTTTTAGTTAGAGAAAATATGCCATTAAAATTAAAAGCTGGCAACAATAGAGATGTACATTTAAATGATAGAACTTTCCTACTTAGTTAATTGCTACTCTTTTATTTTCTGTTAGGTATTTGTGATAGGCATAATGTGATACATTAATATAATGTAAAATATCACAAATGGAAAGCCGGAAATTGCCTTTTATTTTTGTTATTTGTTGTATCATATGTAAATATTTTAATAAAGACTCTCTCTTTACAAAAATTAACGTCTTGGATGAGAAGATGAACAAATAATAGTATCCCATCCCCACTCTGGTTATACCCATTAGAGATAATGGAGGTCAGCAGCCTCCTTTCACATCTGTCCCCATGTTTGTACAAATATCTATATCTATATATAGATATAGAGTCTTTCTTCATAAGATCAAAGTTAGCTTCTAGTATGAATGTTATTCTGTACAAGTGCTTCATTCACTCAACATATGCACAGCTTTCTAAACCCAAGCATATGTATCCACTTTTTACTTTTAAGAGATTTTTCATTTTAATTGGCCTATCTGATAATTTATCCAACTAATAGACATTCAAGTTGCTCCAAGTTTATGCTTTTACAATGTTGCAATACATCTTTGCACTTATATTAATATGTATCATGGCTTTTACATCCCTGATGTGAAAATTGCTGAGTCAATGGGTATGCCCACTTTAAAATTTAGAAGATATTGTCATATTCCCTTCCCCAAAAGCTGTTTACCTTCAATGTTTGAGAAAGCCTGTTTCCCCATGTACTTGCCAGCACTGAGCTTTATGATACTAATTTTTTCATTTCTATCAATCTGACAGATGAATAATGGTAGCTCCCTGTTTTGATTTGCATTTTCATAACTACCAGTACTACTATCTTGATCTTAGAACTAGGTTAATCTAAGGAGATTCTCTGGCATCCTCTGTTTTTTGTCAACAGTTTTATTTATTTTTTATCCCATGTTGGTAGTCAGGACAGATCTAAATTATGCTGCAAAAAGGTGATGAGTTTTCCTGAAGACCTTAACATGACAGAGTTGGCACTTAAAATTAGATCACCTGGTTGTGAAGACTGTGCTTATTCTACTGCATGTTAGGACCACTGAGAGAAAATACTTCCAAAAAGGCTTTTGTCCATTCTTTTTCATTCCCTTCCTTCAGATCTCTCCCTCAATAACAAATTCTCCTTTTCCAGTTTCTCAGTACATTCACACCTCTTGCTTTTTGGAGAGTATTATAATATTATATGTTGATCTTCCTCTTACACTCCACCATGCCTACCCATTCTTTGTGTTAACCATCCTGAATCCTCCTTCTGCTCTGCATGAGCTACTTCTCTGACAAACTACTAGGTTGCAAAGCATTGATGACCAACTAAGAGCTACTGCCCTGTTCCCTGTGGCAAGTGTTTGTATCTACACAGTGATACTACATCTATATTGTCTTTATTCAAGATATTTCAGCTCTGAGAAAAATAAATTCCCTGACTCATAAGTGAGAGAGATGGTTGGATCAGCAATGCTATCCATTAAAGAAATGGATTCTGGAAGAAGACCCTCTTTCTCCTTTTGCCTCTGACAATACATGTAGGCTGCTATGTTAAGACTGAGCAGAAATAAAGCCTATTTACTTTGCAGCCTGCTTGCCAACAGTAGCTACAAGGAATTGAGCATGGTTGTTCTCTTTGAAATCATTGTAAATTTATAGATTAAAATTCACAAATTATATACACAGTAAAATATATAGCATACATATAGTTTTATTTAGTGAAATAAGATATATAATATACCAATATACAATGGACACTCTTATAACTGACTTTCCACATTAATGAAACCTCTACATTTTCTCTGTAAAACACATCAACTGATGTTCATAATCAGCTGAATCGTTGACTATATTCCACTTTCTTTTAATAACTGTTTTTAGCATTGCCATTTAGGATTGCGTTTAAACTCTATTTGAATTCATTTATATTTCTTTCCAGTATGACTCCTTACGGGTAATGAGTTCTATAACTTTATAGCCTGATACACAATGTTGTACTTCTATGTATTTACATGTTAGAATGGATGACCTATCTTCATAATGTTAATTTCCATTATGTAATTCTTTCGACTAGAGTATTGTCTTACATGTCTGCTTCTATGTGTTTTCTGAGCTATCACAGGTATATAAAAATCCCTTCATAACTATTATAAATTGTCTAGAAGACACTCACTACCTAGAAAATGTTCTCAGGTTTATGGGAGTAAGTTTCTTTAATCATGAATGTAAAATATCAGCTGAATGAAATGAACCCACAATTTAGCTTCACTTTATTTGTTAATGTTGGAAAATTATCAGACCAGGCAACACCTAATTTAATGTATATAATCATATCACCATGCCATTTGCTCTGGACATTTGATTTATGTACGAGGTGTCATAAATCAATTTATCTAAGGCTAAGAATTGGTAGAATGATAGGCCACTTTAGATGGTATGGTTTGCCAACAGCTTTTAAGAAGGGCCCTTGAGACCTAAAGAATGAGGAAGAGGCAGCTGTGTGACAGGAGTGGGGGTGGAGCTATCTCTGATTTGTATTCATCTCAGCTGCATTCAGATTCTCACAAGGTAAGAACAATATCCCAAAGTTATTTTGTGTATGTTAAAAATAATTAATCCAGTCTTCTACAGGCCGATCTCATCTCCATGGCCCATGTTTTATTATGTTATTATGTTATTAAGTGATATATTCATTGAGTATTTCTTAATTTATCAATTTAGGTAGACTCTACTAACTAGCTGTGAGGAAATTAGCATTCTTCTACTCCCTCAGTTTTGTTTCTTATATTACTATTTTTTTTGTCCAGGTTTATAATGTTTATTTTTCTTTGGTAATTCTATTAGACCTTTCAAATATTGTCTACAGGTTGATTAAAAATTGAAAGTAAGAAACAGAATCTAAAATATTACGGTTATGTAATTTTTTTTTTTTTTTTTTTTTTTTTTTTTTTTTGAGATGGAGTGTCGCTCTGTAGCCCAGGCTGGAGTGCAGTGGAGCGATCTCGGCTTATTGCAAAAGCTCCGCCTCCCGGGTTCACGCCTTTCTCCTGCCTCAGCCTCCCCAGTAGCTGGGACTACCGGCACCTGCCACCACGCCCGGCTCATTTTTTGCAGTTTTAGTGGAGGTGGGGTTTCACCGTGTTAGCCAGGATTGTCTCGATCTCCTGACCTCGTGATCCCCCGCCGCCCGCCTCGGCCTCCCAAGGTGGGGGATTACAGGCGTGAGCCACTGCGCCCGGCCTTTTTTTTTTTTTTTTTTTGACAGAGTCTCGCTCTGTCACCCAGGCTGATGTGCAGTGAGGTGATCTCGGCTCACTGCCACCTCTGCCTCCCAGATTCAAGCGGTTCTCCCACCTCAGCCTCCCAAGTAGCTGGAATTACAGGCTCTGGCCACCATGCCCGGCTAATTTTTGTGTTTTTAGTAGAGACAGGGTTTTGTCATGTAAGCGAGGCTGGTCTCCAACTCCTGGGCTCCGCCTGCCTCGGCCTCCCAAAGTGCTGGGATTACAGGCGTGTGCCACCGCGCCTGGCCTGGTTATGTAAACGTTTTAAAGTTTAGAACAAAGTAGTGTAGATGCAACCATTTAGAAGAGACGGAATCATGCAATCCTACATCATTGAAACTTTCCTAAAGCAAACCTTTCAGTGTGGAAGATTCTGTTTTAATTTTTCTGACTCGATCTTTTCTTTCTCTATTTTCATATCCCAGGATGTGTCCTTTCATAGATTCCTTTTTATTCCACTGGACCACTTACTCAAGTAATTTGTTTTCCTGTAGGGTTCAAAAGGGGTTTATTCATATCAAGTTTAAAAGCAGAATGCTTTCTGAGCTTTGGCACGTATAAAATTTCTCTATTTTGCTCGTACTTATCATTGATAGTTTTACTGGCTAGCAGAACTCTAGGTTCAAAATCTTTTCTCCAATCACTTTGAAAACACTGCTCCAATGGTTCCTAGAACCCATTAACTGTTATGAAAAGTCTGATGCCCCTTTGATTTATATTCCTGTGTAGATAATATGTTCCACAAATACACCTCCGTTACCTCCTCAAAAATATATCAGTGTTCTCTGTATTTGTCCTGTTTGGCACTCAGTGATTCATTTCCATGTGAAGATTTACATTGTTTTATGGATTTTTAAATTTATTTTGCCCAGGTAAATTTTCCTTTTTTTATTTCTTGGATTTTCTCTTCCTTCCATTGCCCAAATTCCCTTCTACTGGAACTCTTCGTAAATTAATGTTAAATATGACTAGTCTTCACTATTCTTAAGTTTCCTTATATTTACCATCTCTTTTCTTTCAGCCCTGGTAAATTTATCATTCATCTCCACTGTGGGACCTCTTATTTTGGCAGTTGCATTCCTTTTGTTTTGTTTTGTTTTGTGTTTTTGAGACAGAGTCTTACTCTGTCACCCAGGCTAGAGTGCAACGGCACAATCTCGGCTCACTGCAATGCCCGCCTCCTGGGTTCAAGCGATTCTCCTGCCTCAGCCTCCTGAGTAGCTGAGATTACAGGCGTCTACCACCATGCCCAACTAATTTTTGTATTTTTATTAGAGACGGAGTTTCACCATGTTGGTCAGGCTTGTCTCGAACTCCTGACCTCGGGTGATCCACCTACCTCGGCCTCTCAAAGTGCTGGGATTACAAGCGTGAGCCACCGCGCCCAGCCCCCATTCATTCTTTAAGATCCAGCAAAAACATTGTCTTCCATGAAGACAGAATGGGTCATTTCCTCCTCTATACTTCTTTAATGCTTTGTACAGACCCATCTTATAGTTTGGGTCAAATGTTATTACAATTATTTGTTTATGGACTTAAACAAACAATTGCATTCTTCCATCATTATTCAAGATTCTTTAAGGCAAGGAATTTAACTTAGTTTTATATTTCTGCCTTTCCCACTTAGCTTCTGATATTATGGCTGGGACATGGTGGGGTCAAAAATAGATGAAAAAATGTCTCATTGGCCTCAAATAAAATAACAGATACCATACAAAGGTGACAAATATCAATGAATGTGACATTTTGAATTGATTGCTGGCTGCGACATTATCTAAGACAAAATAATTATTTTTTGCTTACACAACATTTTCTTTGAAATGTCACTTTAATTTAGGATTATTCTATGTGCTATAACCTAAATGTGAAAAAGCCCCAGTCAACTGTTAGAATTTAACCCTGCAATTAGCCAGGTGTGGCGGTGGGCACCTGTAATCCCAGCTACTCGGGAGGCTGAGGCAGGAAAATCACTTGAACCCGGGGGTCAGAGGTTGCAATGAGCTGAGATCGCACCACTTCACTCCAGCCTGGGCAAAAGAGCGATAATCTGTCTCAATAAATAAATAAATAATAAATAATAAAATAAAAAGAAATTAATCCTGCAATATACATATGAAGAATACAGTTGGAGTTGTCACACAGTATGTATAATGGAAGTATTTTCACTTGGAGACAGGTATAACAAGCCTGAAAGTTTATTTTAAAATAACAGCTTTACTCTTGCTTGCTTGTATGTTCATGATTCAATGGTCAAGAAGAAATAACTATTTTCTGAAATAAAGAGCAATTGATAAATTATAAAATACTTCGTAAGTATAAAATAGAAATAGAAATAACGTGAAAAGGAAGACAAGTATTTAAATTGTATAGTATTAGCCAGGATTTTAGGAAAAGAGTGTAAGTATCATTCTTTAATGTTATGTTGGTACACATGTGTGTATTTTACTTTAACCAAGAAAAATAGGCGTTAGAAACTGTTTTTAACACCCTAGGTTTTAAGAAGAGATTTTCTAAGCTGATATGAATCCTATTTAAGTATATTTAAGATCTCTCATTTAGAGTTAAGTGGAAGAAGAAAAGGCAAAATTGTCTTTGCAGATGTTGAGAAGAAATTCATTGCAGACAATCATCATCTAATACCCAGTACTGACTTTTTGAACAAGTGCTTTCTCTAAATGATAAATCAAATGTGTTGGCACTAATGATAATCTCTTAGAATATGAATGAGAAAAGCAAGAATATTAAAACAATAGAAACATTATCATAAAATATCAGCCACTATAGCAAAGAACAGCAAAGGAAATTGAGAAACTATTTTGAATTTTTTATGGCTCATGTTAACACTGTCTATGGCAGGGACTATTGCATAAAAAAGCTAAAATACAAATTGAGCTGTAAATATTTACCCATTGGCATTGCAGAAACTAACATTTGAAATGAAAGGATGGAAAATTTTGTGATAGACACTGAAAAAAAACAATTTTCTTAAATACTACAATGTCTCATGCCCTAGACAAATGAGACTACTTTCTAGATTTTGAACAAGCCATATACACATTTTTCCACCTCGGTTTACATTCCTTTGCCTCCACTGGCCGAGCTTACCTCCATCTCTGTCTATAGAAGGCTTAATTTTCTTTAAGGCTCAGCAGGAAAATTACCTCTGTAGGCAGAAGTCATTAATTTTTGAACACTTAATGCATTATG
Organism: Pan paniscus; assembly: GCF_029289425.2. Classification (NCBI taxonomy): domain Eukaryota; kingdom Metazoa; phylum Chordata; class Mammalia; order Primates; family Hominidae; genus Pan; species Pan paniscus. The sequence goes on along the minus strand of NC_073249.2, from coordinate 31,975,240 downwards.
TAAACTTTTGGGGTACTTGTCATAAACATTTTTGTACAGAGTTCCATAGCATTTTAATTTTCAAAATGCTTTACATAATATTACTTTGTTGGATATTTTATGGGCGTGGAGGGGGATGGGGGACAGGGTCTTGCTCTGTTGCTCTGTTACCGAGGCTGGCCTCCAGTGGCACCATCATAGCTCACTGCAGCCTCAAACTCCTGGCTCAAACAATCCTCCTGCCTCAGCCTCCCAAGTAGCTGGGACTACAGGCACATATCACCATGATCGGCTATTTTTAAAATTAATTTTTTATTATTATTATTTGTAGAGATGAGGTCTCACTATGTTGCCCAGGCTGATCTCAAACTTTTGTATTGATCCTCCTGCCTTGGCTTCCCAAAGTGTTGGGATTACAGGCATGAGCCACCATGCCCGGCCTCATTTGATCTTCATTGTAACCCTTTGGCAAAACAGGAGAAGAAAAGGGAAGAAACTGAGGCTTCCAAGGGCTGGGGCTGCCCAAGGCAACCCAGTGTGTAACTGAAGGGTGAGGATTGTGCTCGCGAATCTGCTGCTTTCCCAGCATTCCATGCTGCATCTCAGCACCTTACTCTCATCTTCCCTTGTTAAGTTGAATGCCAGATGAGGGCAGAAAGAAAACTAACTGAACAGATTACTCTCCAAATCTCCAAATACTGACAGGGTTTACATGAATGTGTAGCAGCCCCAAACATTTCCCACACAGATTTAAACCCTCAATTTTATGAATCATTGTTTACCTTGTACATGTATCCAAATCCCATCCTGGTTAACCATGTTCCATAAAAATGACCTTAGGCTCAGCAGATAGACAGGTTGCCCAGTGATCAAGGACTTGGGAATTCAGTTACTAGCAAAGCATTTTGGTTCAACAAAATTCAGGAAGGACTCCGCTGCCAGGCAGGGTCAACATGGATGCCTCTGTACAAAGAAAGCTATCCCATCAATATTGTTGTTATAGGGGGATTCTTCTCCTGTAAGAGGAAATGGAAATAACTCCATCCCTGTCCCAACAGAGCATGTTAACACAGGGATTTTAAGGTGCATTTTGTGCTATTATCTGGTGGGCGTCAAGCTGGTTTCTGATTTTGAAATGCCTTCCCTTCTCCTGCCTGCCTCTGTGACAAAGTGGCATGACACAAACGTGGCTTTGATCCCCTTCTTTACATTAATTCTCTTTTTACAGATATAAGCTTTTTTGTACCTAGCTTTAGTTTTATTTTTATTCCTATTATTAAAGTGGCTACCAGCTGCTTCTTTTCAGCATTTATGAGGATTTGGCAGTTATTTATTTTTTTATTTCAGTGGTGGGGAGTCCAAAGTTCAACTCTAGCAAGGGGTCCATCAGACTGTGTTTTGCGGGTGGATTATACATGAGGCAGGCCCACACCTTGGCTCTGATATCAGCTCTATGGGCCTCCTCTTGCCTGGGAGCCTGTGGAAAGTTGCGTTCCTAGAGCCTCCCAGGGCAGGTGGATGTAGCGGGAGAGACGAAGGCTTTAGGCTAAATTGCCAAATCCTATATTTGTACACCAGCAGGCAATAAGTGAAGAAGCTTAAGCATTGCATTCCCACTGTCTGAAGTCTGCAGACCCTGCAATCAAACACCAAGACCATATTCTGAAACAATTGTGTCCGATGACAGTTTATTATGGAAAGAGTCAGTATCACTCAGGATGCTTGCCAATAAAACAAAGTGAAAAACAGGATCTCTTCATAATTTCTACTCCATGATCCACAATTTCATAGATGATAGCTGAGCTCTTATTCAGATTTCAAAAACCACTTTGTGTACTTATGGGCCATTCACTCACACAGGGCCCGAGATGGGGGAACCCTCCACAGGCAGCAGGCAGCACCAAACAGAGACAGCCTGCCTTTGCTAAGCCCATCCCGAGCCTACCCCGTGACCTCCTCTCCCGGCGACACGGACAACCTATAAAGACTGAGTTAAGCGTGAGATCCAAACAGGAGCCAGCCCTGATGATTTGCCTCTTATTTTGGTGTTAAAGCTGGGAATTATCATCCTGCAGAATGATTTTATAGACACCTCTGAGTCAATCCTTTATTTCTAAATCAGAACAGCACGGTCACCAGCAGGTTTGACAACAGGTAAACTTTTGCAAAATGCCAGCTGGCCTCACTAAGAAATTATGCTCAGTGGAAGGCATGGAGCTACATTTTCTTGTCACCTCTGGCAGACATTTTGTTTACAGATTTCGCTGAATGTTCCTCTTAGTTAAGGAATTCAGCTGGAGGCTGCCTGTGTGAAATAGTCACACTCATTTCTTCTGCATTTGCTTGAAAAAAATATTTTCCCTCAAATAAAATTGTGCAAGCAGCCACTCTGACTTTGGACAAGAAAGTAACACTTTCATGGTGTCTGCTGTGGACAAGTAAGAGCTGCATATCCGGCATTTACATTCCATCATATAAACTGGCATTTGATTAGAGTCAGTATAAGATTTCAAACGTTTTTTTTTTTCTTCAACAGTTAAAAAAAATCAGATGAAAGCAAGGCTGGTATTCACCAGCATGCACCATCACACTCTATCAGTTATTAATAGCTGGCATTCATTCAGATAAGATGGGTTTCCAGTCTCATTGGCTGGTGCCTGTGCCAGTCTGATTATGAACTATTTTGAATATCATTCCTGAATATATGTTGCATATTTCCAAAAAGATGCTAAATTCCTTGTGGGTGGAGAGTACAGTATAAAATTCTTATGAATCCTTGCAGCAACCAACTTGGTGATAAGCATATGGCAGATGCTCCATAAATACTTAGCAAGTGGCATTTAATTAGATAATAGGAAGTAGACACATTCTGCATTGGCAGAATATGACTATCATTGGTCTCATTTCACTCTGTAATGAGCTGTTTACCTAGCCTAATGACCTGCAAGGTGCTGTGGTTATTTTCACAGGTGCAAAAGTCAGATTAAAGAATGGACAGGGAGAGGGTCACAGAAAAACCCTACGCTACTCATCAACACAGGAATGCACAATGCCTGCACCCAGTGTGAGGTGCACCAAAAAATCTTTGCTCGCTCAACCTACTATCAGACATGATTAGGAAATGGAGAGAGGAGGTTAGACTCTTAGGTGTGTTAAAACATTTCTGCCCATCACCCTAGAGTAGGGCTGAAATGTTGCCGTCAACGGATTCACGAAGGGTTTCAGCTAATTTAGACTGATATTTCATACTAGCTCACCTTTTGATTAGTTTAACGTCTTCTTTTAAAATAAATGTCTTTTGGCTTCTTTTTACTCAAAACCCAGTGCCGCCCCCCCAGCCCCCACCACTTTTTAAAAATTTTAAACCAGCCAATACATACTTTTCACGTTCTAGAACTAAAGGGTAATTATTGAAAAAATTTTATTCCTCCTTAATGTTTGTGTCTTTAAAATATTCTTGGGGTTATTAAACCCTCTCTGTGGCCATTATTTAGCAAACTTTACATTATTCATTGCTTATATTTTCCTTAAAGTCAGTCCCTTCAGCCTTTAATCATCTGTCTTTTCTCTGAACCTATTCCAATTCTACAAATTATATATGGAGTTAGGGTCACTGACCCTGGACCCCAGTTCTTTAAAAGAAAAAAACCCATCACTTTCTTCTTCATTGTTCTGGGAAATCATGCTTAGGCTCTTGTTCAAGGTCATGTTGCCAAGTTAGTGTTATTCTGTATCTATGATCAGAAGACTGACATATCATGAGACATACATCAGGGGATACTGTCAAATGTTAGGTATGTGGGCGTTACACATTTTGTATTTGTGGTAATTGGAACATGGGCTTGGTTAGTATGCCTGTGCACTACAATCAGTTTTATCATGTAAGTTAATGGCAGAAGCAAGTTACAGGGGAAATAAAGTAGTTAAGGAAAATCAAAGTTTTCGAAACTCTTGATACTGTACAAATACTGTATGCCAATGTGGATTGGAATATTCATCCAGTTAAATAAAAAATTTTATTCAATAAACAATAACGTGGCATATCTGTAAGTATTAAATAATTTGGACTTTCTGCTAATTTAGGAATGAGATTTTCCCCAATTAGTCTGCATTGTGGAAGTGCCATCTAATCTTTGTAACTGAGAAGAACCAAAGAGTAGTAAAACTTCTCGGTGATGTCCATTGAGAAATGGTGTATGAAATCTCCATCACGGAAGAGGCACTTAGACGTTTCCCCTCAACAGCTAACAGCCGAACTCACTAGCCTGTGTGTGAGAAGCAATAGTTACAAGATAGAATGGAAAGACCAAAGGACGTGGCTTCTGTTTTTCCCAGCCTTGCCATGCTCTCCTTTACTCTGTGGCACATAAAAACTGTAAAAGAGCTCAATGAAAAAATCACATTGTTATATACCATTTGTAAAATAATACCGTTATTTTATATAGTACTAATTCTCTGCTGGATGTTGTCCAACAATTGAGGCAATCTATTACTTATATGTAAAATAATGCTAAGTATTACTCAGGATTCTCTTCCAATCTTATGAGTGTCCCTTGAAGTAATGGGTTTCCTCTATAGATAGGAATGAGAGTGTTAGAATTTGATAGAGTTTGGGTCAATTTTTAAAAAGGGAGGCTGGGTTCAGTGGCTCACAACTGTAATTCCAGCACTTTGGGAGGCTGAGGCAGGAGGATTGCTTGAGCGTGGGAGTTTGAGACCAGCCTGGGCTGCATAGTGAGACCCTATCTCTTACAAAAAAAAATATTAGCTGAGCATGGTGGTGAACACCTGTAGTTCCAGCTACTCAGGAGGCTGATGTGGGAGAATCACTTGAGCCCAGGAGGTTGGAGCTGCAGTGAGCAGTAATTGGGCTGCTGCACATCAGCCTGAGCAATAGAGGAAAAGCCTGTCCCCACCCTCTGACACCAAAACAAAGAGAACTAAAGAGAAAATTAGGCAATGTCACTTAAAATCCTCTCTTGCCACAAGATAGAACTTTATTAAAACATTATAAGGTGTAACAGCTCCTATAAATTCTGAGATGATTGCACAGAGAAAATTCAGTTGGTCAAACATAGCACTTTTCAGTGTTTTACAATATATTTAAGCATTAGCCAACATCCAGCAGATAATTAGTATTATATGGAAGTAACAGAAAGCCTCTTAATTTAGCCTGTAAAAAAAAGGGACATGTATTATAAGATAAGGGGGTGTCTTATGGGATTGAGAATAAGACCTCAGAAAAGAATTACAACCGTGTTAGAACACTCGGGATGTATTAACCTGGGCAGGCTGTTATTTTAGCTTCTTGTCTGCTAACATAAAAATGGAAAAACTGGACAATTAACTGTCATTATAATTTTAGATTTGTGTTATCTGAATCTAGGGTGGATATTTAATAAATACTGACTTAAGCACTTCAGCTTTTACTTTTTCCCTCTGTTAAGTATTTAATGATCTGTAAATAAGCACTTCAGAAAGTGCTACCTAAAAGGACCCTGTGCTCTTTTACAACATGAAAAATCTTTGTGTAATGTGAATGATTCACCCTCTGATTTGTCTGTTTGCTAATGAGATGTTTGGCTCACATGGTCAGTATTTTGTCCAATAATATATTTTGTCAAATAATGTAAAAGGCCAGTCCTACGGAAGGAGGTCATAGTCTCCTAAAGAAGCGTTGCTTCCTCCACATTCCAGGTGAGATTCCTCTTGTCTTTTTGGAAGAGAGCATCTGACAACCTTAAGCCGGGTCTTTAGGGTTGTAGGAAACACAAACATTTTCTCTCCTTCTTTGTTCTCTCTGATCCTGTTTCATTTTTTTCTCATTTACAGACTTTCTCTGTTTGTTTGCTTCCCGATATCCTCCCTTCAAGAGACCAGTCACATTAAGGCTGAAATGAAATCTCTTAGTCCTAATACTAAATTCCCAGGAATTTTCTTCCACAGAGGGCCAGAGAGTGGTGGTGTTTAGAATACTTCCCAGAAAAGGAGAGCTTGGGCAGATGACACAGTTAGATCCACCATAGAAGACCAAGCTTGTCTATATGGGCAAAGGTTTGGTGATTACCTCATCTATTTCTTCTAAGACAGTCTTGTTCAACTGAATTCTCATTCTCAGGTGCCTCTTTGAGAGTAGAGTTTAAGAATACCAGTTTTTAAAGTGCTCCTCTGGTGCTTCTTATGCACTTTGAAGACTGGTAGACACTGTTTTAGAATATACTCCCAAAATGACTGTGAAAAGACAGTTTCAACCTGAGCATCTGTAATAAACAGCATATCTGAGGAAACTGTTAAAACATTAGCTATTCTTAGAGTCCTGGGACAGCTCTATTCTCCACTGGAGCTAGGCACTGGGTTCGGTGTCTTCCTTCATGGTTCTCAGCGATCAGTAGCATATGCAAGGGAGAGCTTGGTAGGTTTCAAAGGCCTTGGTGGGCATGGCTGATGTTTCCTGAGTGACTTGCAGTCAGCTCTAGTGAGAAATTAGTCACTGAGTGGCAGGTAGTTAAATTCTGTACTTTTACTGTTTATAGGTTCTAGTCAAATGTAATTTTTAAAACCTAGTATCATTAGGAGCCACAGCAAAAGTTTATTATTAAGGGTGTGCCCATGGTGGGGGCAGCTATGAAATTAAGAAGACTGTTTAATATGACTACCTTCATTGGGATTTTTTATTTTTATTTTTATTTATTTTTTTTGTTTTGAGACAGGGTCTCTCTCTGTTGCCCAGGCTGGAGTGCAGTGGCATGATCTCGGCTCATTGCAACCTCTACCTCCCGGGTTCAAGCGATTCTTGTGCCTCAGTCTCCCAAGTAGCTGGGATTACAGGCATGTACCACCACCCCTGGCTAATTTTCTATTTTTATTAGTAGAGAAGGGATTTCACCACGTTGTTCAGGCTGGTCTCGAACTCCTGACCTCAAGTAATCTGCCTGCCTCTACCTCCCCAAGTATTAGGATTACAGGCATGAGCCACAGCGGCCAGCCTTCATTGGGATCTTTAGGGAAGTAAAAATACATGAACATTTTTCTCCAACCCTCTCTCCCCAGAAAGCCGAAATTGGGATACATTGTCGTCATGGGTGGTGCACTGCAATTTGGTAGTTTTTCTCTCTTTCTAAATGGTACATAAAATTGAGGTGCATCTTAAAATCAATGGCATCTTAGATTCAATGAAATATGGTATAGGCTGCTTCAATATTTCTTTTTTTTTTTTTTTTGAGACGGAGTTTTGCTCTTGTTGCCCAGCCTGGAGTGCAACGGCGCAATCTTGGCTCACTGCAACCTCTACCTCCTGGGTTCAAGCAATTCTCCTGCCTCAGCCTCCCAAGTAGCTGGGATTACAGGCATGCGCCACCACACCCAGCTAATTTTTGTATTTTTAGTATAGACAGCATTTCTCCATGTTGGTCAGGCTGGTGTCTAACTCCTGACCTCAGGTGATCCACCCGCCTTGGCCTCCCAAAGTGCTGGGATTACAGGCATGAGCCACCGTGCCCAGCCTGATATTTCAGTCTGGATGCTTCCTATCAAGATTATATGGTAGAATTAGTCCTCACCAAATATCCACATGCTCCCCTACTATCTACAGCTTCTCTGCAATTCAGCTGGGCCCATGTGGACAATTCTGACCAACAGGTCATGAACAGAAGTGACCTCACGTCTCTCACCACTCCCTGACCTCCCACCCCAGCCCAAAGCAGTTAAGTGCTAATGTACCTCTTCTATCCCCTTTTCCCTGCCACAGCAAAATTGGGAGCAAATAGGTACTAAATACCCTTTTGTTTCACAGGCTTGCAGTAATATATACCCACCTGATAAGTGGACCATGAAGACTCCTTCTGCTGGATTCCTACTAAGCAGAGACTCATTACTTTCCACACCTGACATTTTAAGTAGTAGCCCTGGGGTGCCGCTCCCGCTTGTTCCTGTGCATCTCTGAGCTTTTCATGATCAGCTAAACTTCCACATTCTTTTACTATAACTGGCTTGGGAATGGGGGAGAAATAATCTTCCAAAGAGGAACACAAGGAAAAGCGTTCGATTTCTACTTTCCAAATATTTGGTGAGATTTGGGAAGCAACCAGGAATGTGAGCTTCAAAAAATTGGGCGATTGCTCCAAGGTGGAAGTCTTTTGGCACACTGAATCTTTTGGTCCACCGGCTTCTTGAGAAGCCTTTAAGGCCAACCGATCCCCAGAACAAGATCTCTCTTGGGCTTCACTGCGAGTTATTCTTTGGAAAATGCACTTCTGAATTCACTTTTTGTATTGTCTCAGGAAAATCCTGTTTGTGAAAATGCCTCATGGTATCTCCCTGAATCTGAAGAAGTAAAGAGAAAGACTGTTTGCTTTGATGTAATCAGATTCTCTGGAATTTAATCCTATATCCTATTTATGGCTGAGCTAGCCATTCAAAATTAAAATGAACCTTTCATCCATGTGTATCATAAATGGGCATTTATCAGGATTATATGATTTTGCAATCCATCTGAATACGTAACCAGAATTTGTTTTCTTTCCATTTCACTATGTAATTACCATGCAACAATAACAAAAGTGACATGTTTGAAGAACAGATAAAATGCTGTAAATTGGCCAGTAATGGTGATATTTCCTCATCTTCTCAAAAACCCATTTATTCTCTCTCTCAACAAATCAAGGCATTGTCAGCCCATACTCATCTCGTGGCCAGAGGGGCTCCACCAATTTCTGGATGTAAGTGAGTCCTGGAATGCAGATGAGGCCAACTAACGAAGGCTTTCAGTGCAGGCAGCTGGTCTTTGCTTGCCTCAATTTTTAAATCATCCATAATGGGGCCAAGACCTCCCAAGCACTAAAAAGAGCGAGCTGACATGCTGGACAAACTGTTAATTTTTTCCTGAAGAAGCTGCTATATTGCACATCTGTCACTGCAGCGCAGACAATTACTCACTGAGTCAGGGAAAAAAATCTGCCGCTTGTTTCTAGCTGAGTTGTTAAGGGAGTTAATGGAGAAATACAATGGCGTGGGAGTCGAAACACGCTGCTTTCCCATGTGCTTGGCAATTGTTCCCTCCTTTTGGAAGACTGTCTTGTAATATTAAAACATGTGAAGTAGACTAAGATGTGTGTTTAGAAAAACAGCAAAGGAATTAGAAGAGGTACAATAAAAGGACAGGCATATAAAGATGTGGGACGATGAAGAATCTAGCCTTACAGATTACAGGCCACTGTACTTATTGCTGAGAATGTAACAACGCTGTGGCCAGTGTATTAGAAATATTGTGATTTTGCACATTATAAATTTCAAACTTTTAATATGTATTCCCCAAGTGCTTCACAACCATCTAAAAATTATTTTATGAATTTCATGCCTCGTATATGCAATGTGGATCATCTATACTGTTTCCATAATGAATTACAGCCATCAATGAGACACTTTAGAATGCCAGATTTGTCAGTCATCTAACAGAACTTTAGTTGTTTTTTTTCTTCGCTAAATCATTTGCATATCATACATATGAAATCCTGGCATTTGAAGAAATTAACTTCAATAAGTGATGGAAGAATTTGTTTGGATTTGAAAAGCATATATTGAGTTAGTATACTATTTCTCAGTCTTTTTATTTTTATTGAAGAATAATGATTTTAGAAAGAAAGAAACTTTTTTTTAGAAATAGGAAGATGCAAACAGACAGAAGATAGTTTTGGCTGTTTTATTTGGGATACTATTGTAATATACTTTTATCTCTAGTCTTACAGCTGGAAAATCAAGCATTATACACACTCTTAAAATACTAGCAATTTATCTTGAAAGTTCAAACTAAAAGAAAAAAAAAAAGAAACACAAAAAATAGCCCTCAATTTTAACCTTACTTCAGCCTTGAAAAATTAAGAAACAAACACAGGACATTCTGATATTGCAACAGGAGGGAAGTATGTGGATCTGAGAATGATTTAAACTGTCTGACAATTCAAAGACAGGAGACAACTCTAACGTACAGACAAAACTAAAAGTGGCAATAGTAGATCATACTCCTGGCAGTTAATGGCACTGACTCGCTGGAGACAAATCTGGATCTACTTAAAGTGTCAGGTGTGTAAAGTAATGAGTCTTTGCTTAGTAGGAACCCAGCAGAAGGAGCCTTCATGGTCCACTTGCCAGTTGAGTATATGTTACTACAAGCCTGTTAAATAAATGAGTATTTAATACCTATTGCATGAAAAAAAAAAAACCCTACTTATTTTAACAATTTTACTCAGTTTTTTGGGAGAAAAGATAAGTTTAATCAACATAGTGAAATGCCTCTTACAGCAAACAAAACTCAACACTTTAATGCATATTACAAAACACTTAAAATGTCCAAGCAGCTTTATGAGAGGCACAACTTTCCAAAAGGAAATGGAGTGATTGTAACAGATTTGAACTCTGATACTTTAAGTGGTCAGAGAGAGCATGTGTACCTTGTTACATTAGAATCACAGAATCCTTGAGGGGAAAGAGACCTTAAGCAAGTTAGTCTAATCAAGCTTCACAGAAACAATAAAAACAGGAAAATGTGGTAGAGCAGCTCACAATCAGCTATGAATACATTTGTGAATCAAATACATTTACCAATATTTTTCTCTAATTTTTTTGAGATATTGAAATTTTTCGGTGAACTTAACTGCACTATTAAATGATAATTGTCAATGGGTACTCATTTAAACAAATTTTTAAAGTACTTTCAACTTTTAAAAAATAACTCTAAGGTAAAAGGGAAACATTTAAAGCACAAAGACAATGACTGCTTATAAATAATGTTCTTAAACATTATGTTTTATTCTTTCATTCTTTGTTGTACTATTAATATGACTTTCTATGAAAAGAAAAAATAAAAAAAAATTCTTTGCTAACAATTTCTTTACAATGCCAATTTAGATCACTTTTCTTTTTGAAAGACAAAATACAGGTGAAAACAGTTTTAAAAAGCATGTCAACAGTGATTTTTTTCTCTTTTCGGAAATATCTGCTCAAAATAAAGTGTACTGAATAGAAGCAATTGTCAGTTCAATTTACAAGAATGCCAATTCTCAATATTAAAATAAACATTAATAAAATGCAGCATTTTGTAATTATGTCTGTATACTGCACACAGGCATTATAAATACACCTATAGGTACACATTATGTATATCTTTACCCCTACTGTGTTAACTTCTGTTTGATAGCCACAGTATGAGTTATAAAATATATGGTATTTAAATGCTGAGACCAATTTATTGGCAGATTTTAATTAGCAATGAATGTTTATTTAAAAGGGTGCCATATAGTTTAAAAATAAAAGCAACCAAATTAAATAGTGTATTCGAGGAGCAGAAAAGAAGGACACAAATGACTCCAGCACACAGTCTGGTCATTATCAAGTATAACACATTTTTTAAACAGTCAAGTTGCTAATGTAATCATGCTCAGCGTCTCTAGGCTATTGCAGGTAATTAGGATAGAAAAGGGAGACCTATGCAGTCTCTAAAATTTTTAGTACAACCAATTAATTTGCTATAAGGCTACAGATACTATAGAAGAGTGGCTTCACAAAACAGCAGAAGAAATATCTTACTACCTTTTAGAGGAAATATAAATGATACATTCTAAATCTTGGGGTTCTATGGACGTTGTAACTGGCAAAAAATTAACTATATATAAAACACAAATTAGTGGGCTTCAGATGGTGAAAGACATTTGATTTACACTAAAAAATTCGTATTTTAATTGCATTTGTTTCTCCAATTAAGTTCAGGTACAACCAGAACATCAGGTCTGTACTGAGTTTTCTTAAAGACTGAGGGCATGTCAGTAGAAGTATGGGGGAAGCTTGGGATGTTATCACTTCTCCGCTTTGAGTGCTGATTCACATATACTGTAGAGTACATATATTCTGTACAATTAAACACTTCAACAGAGTAAGAAGTATTTTAAGTCCTCTGTGAATCACATAGAGGGCTCTAGGTGTCAAGATGAAGAACTGTCTTCTATTAGCTGAAAATACAAAGAAGAATTTTTTTTAGGTGTTAGAGAAGCTAAGTTAACATCCTACAGAAGTTGCTTCAGAAGATTTGTACCTGTCCAGAACAGCAACAATAAAGAGCACTCATAAGGACTGCAATATTTAATGAAGAAGTTCCTATACACTAGTCTGGTGTATATACTGCTCTTCTTCACTATGAGGGTTTTTACCTCCATTAGAACATAATAAGGTGAAAAAGAACAGCCAAGTCCTCAGGAGTGTGGAACCAGGCTAACAATGACCTCATTGTTTGCTCTCAGTGGCTTCAAACTTGGCTTTTTGAGATTCTAGGATTTTAGCAGATCTCCAGGCAATCAAATTAACAAAAAGCTCAAACACCAAATTTTGAATAGACCCTAGAGCACAATACACTATCATAAAGAAGTTTTAAAACTTGTATATAATCTCCCCCCAGCTACATAGACAGAATGAGCATTTAGAAAATATCAGTTAAAAAAATGGCAAATTTGTAAGTAAAAAACTTGTAGAAAGTAATGATACCATGGGGTTACTTTATCCAGTAAGAATGCTTCAAAAGAACATCTCTTCTGGTCGTCCATAGTCCCCTAACCAACCTGTCCTCTAGGTACAATATCCCTGGGAAAGAAGATAATTCTCAAGAAACGTACATTTGGCAAAACGTGAAGGCTTTCAAATAGCAGGTTGGCCTTCCCCTCCCTAGTTGGCAGGATTTTTTTTAGGGGACCACCTGAGAAAGGTCTGTTACGTGCATAAACCTCCTTTAACACCTTTTAAAAACTCTTCTGGGGGCTGGGCGCTGTGGTTCATGCCTGTAATCCCAGCTCTTTGGGAGGCCAAGGTGGGCGGATCACTTGAGGTCCGGAGTTCGAGACCAGCCTGGCCAACATGGTGAAACTCCGTCTATACTAAAAATACAAAAATTATCCGGGTATGGTGGTGGGTGCCTGTAATCCCTGCTATTTGGGAGGCTGAGGCAGAACGATCGCTTGAACCCAGGAGGGGGAGGCTGCAGTGAGCCGAGAGTGCGCCACTGCACTCCAGCCTGGGCGACAGAGGCAGACTCTGTCAAAAAAAAAAAAAAAAGAAAGAAACAAAAGAACTCTTTTGGAAAGTGACAAGATTTTAAAAACCCATTAGAAAGGTGATTCACATGTGTTATCTCAGTCTTTACTCAACCAGCAAAGGCCATTATAAATAGAATGATAATAATCATCATCATAATAAGTTGTTAATAATGAAGATAATAAATAAAGATCTAAACTAAAAGCAATTTAGAATCTCTGATACTATGAAGCAAATGACTCAGAAACAGCTCAATACTAGGCACGTAATACAAACGACCTCTTTTGCTAGGTTTTAAAGTAACATCTTGGGTCCTAGAAAGGGCAAATCAGTACCATTTACTTCTTTTGTTCACCTTCTAAATGGGTTGGGCCATTGCCAGAAATCTGAGTTCTGGGAGAGCCATTTAACTCTTCATGTAAATTGATTCAATATAGTAATAAATTACTACAATGATTAAAATTTTAAATCCGTTTACTACACTTGAGTTGATCTTAAAAATAATATCAATCTTTGGGAAAACAGAGGTAGAAGTACATCTGGATTAATAGAATTTACAGTTCAATCACGGTGAATTTAAAAAATACATTTTTCTTTCAATAATTATTTTATGTTCTAAATGAGGTAAATTTATAAAATCTGCATTAAAGTAAGGTAGAGGGCACTCTGGTGATAACAATGATGAGGTTTATTTTTGTCAAAACGTCCAAGGGAAACATTAATTGTTGTTTGTCAACTGTGAACTTCACACTACATTGTCTAAGGATAGAAAATTGATGGGTATCACTCTGTCAGAAAATCCTCACAAAGAAGCCAATTCAAGGAATATGAAATTGACAAGCCTTTCAAACAAAGATGTGTTCGGACTTCACTGATGCGATGGTAGGTCTCTTGGGTTACAATAGATAGGGATGATATAAAACACAATCTTTTCCTGTCTATTCCATTTTAGAAACCGGTGGGTGTGCTCACGTTTGTCTGGGCATTGCAGCACTGCACACATACATGAATTAAGCAAAGCATCGGAAAGTATTGACACATGAGACTAAAATAAATAAGAGAAACGAGCTGCTCTTTATACCTAGAAATAGCTGGAAATTACTGAAAAAAAATAAAGGGCAGAGGTTTTCATTTTAGCACCATGAATTGTGATGAAATCCCATTTCTCTCACTATGGCAGGACTGTATGCAGTAAGGAAGCTAGAGTGATGTGTTTGAGGCAATGTAGATTTTTGCTTCAAAAACAGAAGTCATGTTATCATTTTAGAACAATGGGACATAGTGAATAAAGTCTGTAAAACATTTCTTCTTTGCTTTTCTTAGGCGGATTTTCCTGCATTGGGGGTAGCAGTTGCGGAAGTACTTTTTGGTAGAGGAAATCCAAGTCCTAATCCCTTTGGCCTCTGCATGGCTTGAATTGGCTCAGAGATCCCCTTGCCATCTCGTCCAAGGCCTGACCCAGGCGTCCAGCCCATATTCTGAAGCATTCGGTTTCCAATATTATTTTCTAGGATTGGCTGGGCATTTTCACCTACAAATCCTGAAATGATAAAACAACAGCACACATTAATCAGTATGAACACAGGTGAAGATATTAGGCTATGAAAACGATGTTCTCCTAAGTTTTGTTTTGTTTTGTTTTTCAACCAGGTACTAGAGGGGGTTGCGTATTCATCTTTGGATACTTTTTGTAGTTGAGAGAACAATGGAAGAAAGATCTTGTTTAGAATTTCAATTCTAGCACTTCACAGCAGGGTGAGCTATTCAGCCTCTCTGGGCTTTTGTTTTCTCATCTGTGAAACAGCCATAATACAACCTACATTGCCTCTCACAGAACTTTGTAGGACAGATGAGATCATGTATGTAAAGAAACTTCTCAGTAAACCATAAAGTACTCTACTAATGGATTTATTTTCATTACCATGTTAGCCTTATGGATTATTCAGAAAATCACCAACCTATATTGTAATATCTCACATTTGCCCATGACCTTGACATTCAACAGAACCAAAACTAAAACCAAACCAAACAAAAAGCACAACTGGGGGCATCTTGAATTTCTAGGAATTTACATTCTTATCATCTCTCTCCTTGTTATTTATTATTCAGTCTGTAACATATGCCTCCTTTAGTTCCTTTCCTCCTTTTCCTTCCATGGCCATGTTTAAATGACTATATAAGTTAGTAGAAAGAAAATAGAGGAAAATAATATTAAAGAGAGATATATATATTATAAAATTTAAATATATTATATAAATTTTCAGGTACATAGACCACAATTCCCTTCATAGGCCTCCAGCGATAGATATATTTCTTCCTTCCCTTCCCTCCCTCCCTCCCTCCCTCCCTCCCTCAATTCCTTATTTGAAAAAGGAGATTGGTTAGTGCTTAACATGAAATTTAGATATAGATGTTGTTTACCGTATTTTCTTAGCAGGTAATTGAGAAATGCATCTATTTTAAGCATTTTCTCTTTGATGACATTTCCAAAAATAGACTTTGAATTAATTTTTTTGTAGGCTCTTATAGAAAAAGTTGAGCATAGATACTGTATATTTGGTTCTAGGGAAAAACTCAGAAGTACTAGATATCTGAAATCCAAGGATGGAGAAATTAACAAACACCACAACAGTCAAAAAATACAAGAACTTGAGCTCTTTCCTTCAATTGCAAGCTTGGGCTTGTCCTTGGCCTTGGTTGATCTGCCCCAGGTGTGGTATAGGTTGGCTCTTTCCTTGATTGGTTCATTTCTGTTCCTTCTCCAGCAGCAGGTATTAGATTATGGTGTATGAAAAGGGAATATAGCAAATCTGGAGCTAACCAGATACAAGCAATAAGAAGACTTAATTATCAGAGCATTTCTCATGGTTACTCCCCTTTTAGAAGAAAGTGAATAACAGACAAACTAATATTGCAGTCTGTAAGAAAAAAAAAGAGAGATGAAAGTCTATCTTAAAAGAACCTTTGTCTTAGTGAGAACATATTCGGCCCAGTCCAATCTCTTACACCAGGGCTCAAATTTACAGGGACACAGAGTTTGACACCATTCCCTCCATAGGCCTCCTATACTACACTTTCCAAATATCAGTAGAATGCCTGTGGTATAGCAGCTGAGTCCTGGCTCTAGCATATTTCTGCTCTGAAATGTGGACCATGTCTTCCTAGACAGAGGTTGAAATGGTCAGCTGTTGACATAACCACTTACTTCTCTCAAAGTTTCATGAGTCTCTTTAGCACCAACCTACACCTCACCCTGCCCCTATCCCTTTCCTATCATCAGTTTTCTTCTTCCCTGACTCAGGATTATTACAGCACCTTCTCCCCAACTACAAAAAAAAGTTGGAACTCTCTGTCCTACTCTTTCTCTGAGACTATGTTCAGAATGGTGGTACCAGCAGAGAAGGATCCTTGGATCTCAAACATCAATAAGAATAACAAAAATATTAATGATGAAACTCCAGAGTATAGTAGTGTTCTCTTTCTTATCCTGAGTTGTGGTTACCCAAATGGCCAATTTATTATTGTTCTTTAAACTGTTCATATATATATATATATATATATATATATTTTTTTTTTTTTTTTTTTTTTTTTTTTTTTGGCAGAGTCTCACTCTGTTGCCCAGGCCGGAGTGCAGTGGTGAAATCTTGGCTTACTGCAACCTCCACCTCCCAGGTTCAAGTGATTCTTATGCCTCAGCCTCCCGAGTACCTGGGATTACAGGTGTGTGCCTTCACCCAACTAATTTTTGTACTTTTTAGTAGAGAAGGGATTTCACCATGTTGGCCAGGCTGGTCTTGAACTCCTCACCTCAGGTGATCCACCTGCCTTAGCCTCCCAAAGTTCTGGGATTACAGGCGTGAGCCACCACACTCAAACTGTACATATACATTTTTAAGTGTATTCTTTGAACTATGTATTTCACAGTAAAAAATAAAATAATAGTAAAAGAAATGTCAGCATTGAACCAACGGTGTATCTTCTCTGGTAACTTGTGTCTCACATTGTGGGGAACAGCAAGTGAGTCACGCTCTGTGATTCTTACTTGTAGAACAAGGAAAGCCACAAAGTGCTAGACATGAGTTTTAATACCTACACCCCTCTTATTTACTATGGAGTAATCATCAATTGATTTTCAAAGCCATTTATTAAACATTTTGGTATTCTCAATCTTCAGTGCATTTCAAGACCAAGAAGAAGATCACATCATTGCCATTTGCTAAATTCCTTACAGGGAGTAAGAACTAGCCAATGATTAATTGGCTTTGGATTTCTCAAATGGATTCATAGCTCATGGAAACAAGTACCTTAACATGTAACAGAAAGAACCTTCAACTACTTGCCTCTTGAGTGGCAACACCCAACAATGTCAAAGAAAAATTCTTGACTAAAATTATTGACCACTCGAGAAGGGCAAAATGCATATACAGAGATTATAAATATATGTGTGAATGTGTGTTGTGTGTGACAGTGAAAAATGGACCTCTTAGTCATACACACGCAAGCACGCACAACATAAAAATCTTTTGTCAAAAATGTTTAATATAACAAAAAAGCAGTTAATTTTTTATTTTGAAGCCATGATTATGGTGGTAACCAGGACAGACCTCTAAGGTACGTAGTTTTTTCTGGATAGCTGCTAATCAGGTATGCCAGGTTAAACAGTGCCTTAGCGTGTTGTCTCATATCCCTGATTTTTCAGTGATTGCCATGAATTCATTTACTTCTACCCTAAGCTAAAGTCAGACCAGAGGTCTAATGCTGCTCTGGGCTATACATCTGTTTACTCACATTTTTGATAGGATAGCTTGCAAAAGTTCAGAATTAAAATTTGTTTAATATTTAAGAAAAGAGTAAGACCAATTTAAAATATTTCTAAAAAATTGCTCAATTATGGTGAATTTTCAGTCCTAAAGTGAACAGCAAATGATAATTGATTCACTATTATAATTGAAAAATGTTGGTATTTCAAGCAGGGTAGCCCAGGGGTGACCACCATACTCTCATGCTTTTGTTTTTATATAGATGGAAAAGAACTCATTCTCATTTTTTTAAATGATGGTTTCATTTCTCTTCTTCATAAAAATAAAACAATATAACATAAAACAAAGCATTATCTTGTACTCAGAAGAAAAATGAACATTTTATTCTTCAAATGCTAAATCTTTCCTCATAGAAACACAACCTAAAAAACAAAAAAAGTAACAGATACTTCATTATTCATGGAAAATGATTCTAGAGTGAAATCTACTGTTGGCTTCTCAGCCTTCTTTTATGAGATTAAGACTTCGGAGTGGAACAACTCAGCCTCAGCGCAGTATACACCACAACCATAATTTCCCTTTCTTTGGCTCCTGGCAGTGTTAAAGTCCTTTAAGGCCTTTCCTAGAAGGCTCTCCTGCTCGGGCAGCTTTAGCAATACATCTCCTACTAACCTTTCTGCCTGCTTCCGCTCCCAGCCTCCTGTCTGCTGGATCTCTCGTATCTATTACAGCTGAGTCGGTCCTTTCCCCTCAAATCTTCCAAAGAGTACCGTGGAGGGTAATTCACTTGCATAATTGGCTCAAGAGATGAAAATCTTGTATCGGCCTCTCTTAGCCACTAATCTATCCAGCTGACTGCAAGCCTAATTGGCAGCTTGTTTAGTAATTTGGCTCCTAAAGTGTTGTATTGATGTTGGATAAACAGCCAATGGAAGGGGAGGTGACACATGCTGCTTCCCATAGAACAGCTAGTGCACTCCGCCTCTGTCCCTACCTTGTATTCACAAGGCATTTATTAGTTTGTGATCACTCTTTCTTCCCATACTCTTTTCACCATTACTTGACTAGCCAGCTGAGGGGCTGGGCTATTCTCATTATTATTAGGAACATTATAACAATGATAAGTTATGATACTGTCCTCTGTTCTCAGCAACTAATTTAGGGACATGGATTTTTGATTATTATTATTATGAACTCAAGGAACAGCATTAAGCACAGTTTAAGATGAGAGAAAGTGGTAGGTGTTACTACTCTTCGTCTAATGTTTTAATTATTTCATTTATTAATATAGAAATGCTTCACTAATTCAGACTAGTCTATAATTTTATCTGCAATATTGCAGACATACTTCATGATACTTTTGTTAATTAAAATCAGTTTAAATAGTTAAGTGCATAAATATATGATGCACTGACTTATTTAAATAACAGAAATTTAATGTAAAACTAGTTTTTTTTTCCTTAAGGGATAAAAACTTTGTAAAGAATAAAAGACATGATCTGTTATTGACATGTTTAGAGGAGGAAGTGTTCTTATTAACACGTTTTTAATTAAACCGAAATGTATTTCTTATGGAATGCTTATGTATCAAACAGTATGCATTAAAAAAAAAAAATCTTACAAATAGAAAACTGTTTTGGCCCTGAAGTCAGACAGGAATGTTTATCTGCTACAATATAATCAGAACCATTTTTGGTCTTCCTACTAGAAAGCATGCCTACACAAAGCATGTGGTATATTTGTTAGGTATCTGACATTCATTATTTCTACTCTTCATTCAAAAAGGAAATTTTAATGGTCCTCAGAGAGTTGAAGTAACTTAACCTTGACCACACAGTGAGTAAGCTAGGATTCAAACTTTGGTTAAGCTTACTCCAAAAGCCTACACACATTTCTTTACCTGATTCCCCTGATTCCCTATAAGAATTTTTAGCAGAGATGTTGTACAAACCACTAAAAAAATTCATTGAGTAATATATCACAGACACATTTGGATAACGTAGAATACAATGACGTCTGTAGCCCTTATACATTATAAATGCTTCTGTATCCATAATTTCTTTTGATCTTATCAACCTGAAAGGGGAGTATTATTGGCCCCATTTTGTAGATGCAACTGATGTTTGGAGAGATAATTCAGCTGCCCGAAGTCAATTAGCTAAAGAGTATCCCAGTTAGAACTTGAACTTAGGATATTTGATCCCAAATGTTACCCTTTCAGCCGACTGAACACTGAACTTGCAATATTATATCATCAACATTTTCTGATGCATGGGGAGTTGCCGGCAAGATGGCTGAATAGGAACAGCTCCAGTCTGCAGCTCCCAGCGAGATCAATGCAGAAGGTGGGTGATTTCTGCATTTCCAGCTGGGGTACCTGGTTCATCTCACTGGGACTGGTTAGACAGTGGATGCAGTCCACGGAGGGTGAGCAGAAGCAGGGTGGGGCGGTGCCTCACCCAGGAAGTGCAAGTGGTGAGGGAACTCCCTCCCCTAGGCAAGGGTAGCCTGGAGGAACTGTGCCTTGAGGAACAGTGCACTCCAGCCCAGATACTATGCTGTTCCCACGATCTTCACAACCCGCAGACCATGAGATCCCTCCGAGTGCCTACGCCACCAGGGCCCTGGGTTTCAAGCACAAAACTGGGCGACTGTTTGAGCAGACACCAAGCTAGCTGCAGGAGTTTTTTTTCATACCCCAGTGGCACCTGGAATGACAGCAAGACACAACCATTAACTCCTCTGGAAAGGGGGTTGAAGCCAGGGAGCCAAGTGGTCTAGCTCAGCACATCCCACCCCCATGAAGCCCAACAAGCTAAGATCCACAGGCTTGAAATTCTCACTGCCAGCACAGTAGTCTGAAGCCGACCTGGGATGCTTTGAATTTGGTGGGGGAAGGGGCATCCGCCATTACTGAGGCTTGAGTAGGCAGTTTTCCCCTCACAGTGTAAACAAAGCTGATGGGAGTTCCAACTGGGTGGAGCCCACCACAGCTCAGTAAAGCTGCTGTAGCCAGACTGCCTCTCTAGATTCCTCCTCTCTGGGCAGGGCATCTCTGAAAGAAATGCAGCAGCCCCAGTAAGGGGCTTATAGATAAAAACCCCATCTCCCTGGGACAGAGCACCTGCGGGAAGGGGTGGCTGTGGGCACAGCTTCAGCAGACTTAAACATTCCTGCTGGCTGGCTCTGACGAGAGCAGCGGATCTCCCAGCACAGCGCTTGAGCTCTGCTAACGGAAAGAATGCCTCCTCAAGTGGGTCCCTGACCCCCGTGCTTCCTGACTGGGAGAAAACTCCCAGCAGGGGTCGACAGACAGCTCATACAGGAGAGCTCCAGCTGGCATCTGGCGGGTGCCCCTCTGGGATGAAGCTTCCAGAGGAAGGAACAGGCAGTAATCTTTGCTGTTCTGCAGCTTCTGCTAGTGACACCCAGGCAAACAGGGTCTGGAGTGGACCTCCAGTGAACTCCAGGAGACCTGCAGCAGAGGGGCCTGACTGTTAGAAGAAAAACTAACAAACAGAAAGGAATAGCATCAACATCAACAAAAATGACGTCTGCACAGAAACCCCATCTGAAGGTCACCAACATCAAAGACCAAAGGTAGATAAATCCACGAAGATGAAGAAAAAACAGCACAAAAAGGCAGAAAATTCCAAAAACCAGAGCGCCTCTTCTCCTCTAAAGGATCACAACTCCTTGCCAGCAAGGGAACAAAACTGGGGAATGAGTTTGAGGAATTGACAGAAGTAGGCTTCAGAAGGTGGGTAATAACAAACTCCTCCAAGCTAAAGGAGCATGTTCTAATGCAGTGCAAGAAAGCTAACCACCTTGAAAAAAGGTAACTAGAATAACCAGTTTAGAGAAGAACATAAATAACCTGATGAAACTGAAAAACACAGCATGAGAACTTCCTGAAGCATGCACAAGTATCAATGGCTAAATTGATCAAGCAGAAGAAAATATATCAGAGATTGAAGATCATCTAAATGAAATAAAGCATGAAGACAAGATTAGAGAAAAAAGAATGAAAAGGAATGAACAAACCTCCAAGAAATATGGGACCATGTGAAAAGACCAAACCTACGGTTGACAGGTGTATCTGAAAGTGATGGGGAGAATGGAACCAAGTTGGAAAATACTCTTCAGGATATTATCCAGGAGAACTTCCCCAACCTAGTAAGACAGGCCAACACCTGTCTTCTCGCTGCCAGATTCATAAAGCAAGTTCTTAGAGACCTACAAAGAGACTTAGACTTCCACAAAATAATAGTGGGAGATTTAACACTCTGCTGCCAATATTAGACAGAGCAACGAGACAGAAAATTAACAAGGATATTCAGGATTTGAACTCAGCTCTGGTCCAAGCAGACCTAACAGACATCTACAGAACTCTCCACTGCAAATCAACAGAATGTACACTCTTCTCAGCACCAAATCGCACTTATTCTAAAATTGACCACATAATTGGAAGTACAACACTCCTCAGCAAATGGAAAAGAATGGAAATCATAACAGTCTCTCAGACCACAGTGCAATCAGACTAGAACCCAGGATTAAGAAACTCACTCAAAACCACTCAACTCCATGGAAACTGAACAACCTGCTCCTGAATGACTACTGGGAAAATAACGAAATTAAAGCAGAAATAAATAAGTTATTTGAAACCAATGAGAACAAAGACACAATGTGCCAGAATCTCTGGGACACAGCTAAAGCAGTGTTTAGAGGGAAATTTATAGCACTAAATGCCCAAAGGAGAAAGTGGGAAAGATCTAAAATCAACACCCTAACATCACAATTGAAAGAACTAGAGAAGCAAGGGCAAACAAATTCAAAAGATAGCAGAAGACAAGAAATAATTAAGATTACAGCAGAACTGAAGGAGAGAGAGATACGAAAAACCCTTCAAAAAAATCAGTGAATCCAGGAGCTGGTTGTTTGAAAAGATTAACAAAATAGACTGCTAGTCAGACTAATGAAGAAGAAAAGAGAAAAGAATCAAATAGACACAATAAAAAATGATAAAGGGGATATCACCACTGATCCCACAGATATACAAAATACCATCAGAGAATAGTATAAACACCTCTATGCAAATAAACTAGAAAATCTAGAAGAAATGGATAAATTCCTGGACACATACACCCTCCCAAGACTAAAGCAGGAAGAAGTCGAATCCCTGAATAGACTAATAACAAGTTCTGACATTGAGGCAGCAATTAATAGCCTACCAACCAAAATAAGCCCAGGACCAGATGGATTCACAGTCAAATTCTACCAGAGGTACAAAGAGGAGCTGGTACCATTCCTTCTGAAACTATTCCAAACGATAGAAAAAGAGGGACTCCTCCCAGACTCATTTTATGAGGCCAGGATCATCCTGATACCAAAACTTGGAAGAGACACAACAACAACAAAAAATTTCAGGCTAATATCCCTGATGAACATCGATGTGAAAATCCTCAATAAAATACTGGCAAACCAAATCCAGCAGCACATCAAAAAGTTTATCCAACATGATCAAGTCAGCTTCATCCCTGGGATGCAAGGCTGGTTCAACATACTCAAATCAATAAACGTAATACATCACAAAAACAGAACCAATGACAAAAACCACGTGATTATTTCAACAGACACAGAAAAGCCTTTGATAAAATTCAACACCCCTACATACTAAAAACTCTCAATAAACTAGGTATTGATGAAATGTATCTTAAAATAATCAGAGCTATTTATGACAAACCCACAGCCAATATCATACTGAATGGGCAAAAGCTGGAAGCATTCCCTTTGAAAACTGGCAAAAGACAAGGATGCCCTCTCTCACCACTCCTATTCAACATAGTAGTGGAAGTTCTGGCCAGGGAAATCAGGCAAGAGAAAGAAATAGGGTATTCAAATAGGAAGAGAGGAAGTCAAATTGTCTCTGTTTGCAGATGACATGATTGCATATTTAGAAAACCCCATTGTCTCAGCCCCAAATCTCCTTAAGCTGATAAGAAACTTCAGCAAAGTCTCAGGATACAAAATCAATTTGCAAAAATCACAAGCATTCCTATACACCAATAACAAACGGAGAGCCAAATCATGAGTGAACTCCCATTCACAATTGCTACAAAGAGAATAAAATACTTAGGAATACAACTTACAAGGGATGTGAAGGACCTCTTCAAGGAGAAATACAAACCACTGCTCAAGGAAATAAAAGAAGATACAAACAAATGGAAGAACATTCCATGCTCATGGATAGGAAGAATCAATATTGTGAAAATGGCCACACTGCCCAAGTAATTTACAGATTCAATGCTATCCCCATCAAGCTAACATTGACTTTCTTCACAGAATTGGAAAAAACTACTTTAAAGTTCATACGAAACCAAAAAAAGCCCACATATCCAAGACAATCCTAAGCAAAAAGAACAAAGCTGGAGGCATCACGCTACCTGACTTCAAGCTAGACTGCAAGGCTACAGTAACCAAAACAGCATGGTACTGGTATTAACACAGTTATATAGACCAATGGAACAGAACAGAGGCCTCAGAAATAATGCCACACATCTACAACCATCTGATCTTTGACAAACCTGAGAAAAACAAGCAATGGGGAAAGGATTCCCTATTTAATAAATGGTGTTGGGAAAACTGGCTAGCCATATGCAGAAAACTGAAACTGGACCCCTTCCTTACATCTTATACAAAAATTAACTCAAGATGGATTAAGAGTTAAACGTAACATCTAAAACCATAAAAACCTTAGAAGAAAACCTAGGCAATACCATTCAGGACAAAGGCATGGGCAAAGACTTCATGACTAAAACACCAAAAGCAACAGCAACAAAAGCCAAAATTGACAAATGGGATCTAATTAAATAAAGAGCTTTTGCACAGCAAAAGAAACTATCATCAGAGTGAACAGGCAACCTATGGGAGAAAATTTTTGCAATTTATCCATCTGACAAAGGGCTAATAACCAGAATCTACAGGGAACTTAAACAAATTTACAAGAAAAAGTCAAACAACCCCATCAAAAAGTGGGCAAAGGATATGAACAGACACGTCTCAAAAGAAGACATTTATGTGGCCAACAAATATGAAAAAAAGCTCATCATCACTGGTCATTAGAGAAATGCAAATCAAAATCACAATGAGACACCATCCCATGCCAGTTAGAATGCTGAGCATTAAAAAGTCAGGAAACAACAGATGCTGGAGAGGATGTGGAGAAATAGGAACACTTTTACATTGTTGGTGGGAGTGCAAATTAGTTCAACCATTGTGGAAGACAGTGTGGCAATTCTTCAAGGATCTAGAACCAGAAATACCATTTGACCCAGCAATCTCATTACTGGGTATATATCCAAAGGAATATAAATCATTCTACTATAAAGACACATGCACACATGTATGTTTATTACAGCTCTGTTCACAATAGCAAAGACTTGGAACCAACCCAAATGCCCATCAATGATAGGCTGGATAAAGAAAATGTGGCACATATGCACCATGGAATACTATGCAGCCATAAAAAAGGATGAGTTCATGTCCTTTGCAGGGACTTGAATGGAGCTGGAAACCATCATTCTCAGCAAACTAACACAGGAAAAGAAAACCAAGCACCATATGTTCTCACTCATAAGTGGGAGTTGAACAATGAGAACACATGGACACAGGGAGGGGACCATCACATACTGGGGCCTCTTGTGGGGTGGAGGGCTAGGGAAGGGATAGCATTAGGAGAAATACATAATGTAGATGACAGGTTGATGGGTACAGCACACCACCATGGTATGTGTATACCTATGTAACAAGCCTGCACGTTCTGCACATGTATGCCAGAACTTAAAGTATAAGAAAAGAAAAACAAAAACAAAAAACATTTTCTATTACATCATTTCTTTTGCCATATTTCCCCAACTGATTAAGGTTTTATTCTATTCACAGATTTCTAACTCCTGGTAAAAGTATAAATCTAAACAAGCATAGCAAATCTGAGTAAAGAGAGTATTCTAACTCCTGAAATACCTCAAGATTCATTTTGTTTGTTATAAATCCAGCTACTCTAGCTTTCTTTGGCTAATATTTAAATTAAACCTTATATTTAGTTGTATTTATGGTAAAAAGCATATACTGAGTTTTCTTCTTTTATCCATTATAATCCCTAAATTTAACAGATGTAGTTTCTCCATTTACATTTATCATGATTACTAATATACCTAGATTTATTTTTACTATATTATATAATGCTACTAGCTTTGCTTTTTCTGTGAATTTTTATTTCTTCCTTTCTGGAATTTATTGCTTGCTTATACTATCTTGAAGACTATATGCAATATTTCTATCGTTTTAAGTGATGACCTTTAAAAGTCAACATGCATATCTTGTTTATTCTCTCACATTTTACATATTATTGTCCATCTTACTTTTACACATCCAAATTAATCATCTACATGGTCACTGTCACCATCATTATTACTTTTATATAGTCAATATTAATTTAGCTTTTAGTACATGCTCAACAATTTCTTTGCTCACCATTACTTCCTGAATTTCATTCTTTTTTAATGGATTCTGTTTTCTTCTACAAGAGGTATAAAATTTAGTAGTGGTCAGTCTTTATCCGAAATGACTTTATTTCATCCTCACTCTTGGGTAATAATTTAGCTGGATATGTAACTCAGGTTGACTTGGTTATTTTGTCTTAGCACTTTGGAAATATTCTCTCTTACATTCTCAATTGTACTGCTATTTTTAAGTTTGCTACCAGTACAATTTCATTCTTACGTAGGTTATATTTTTTCTCCTTGGCTGCTCTTAAGTCATTCTCCTTGTCTTTGGTGTTCTCAAGTTTTATTACAATGTGACTTTATTTATATTTAATATTTCTTGATATAGACTCGTACTTGTTCAATATGAAAATTCATGTTTTCCTTCCATTCTAAAAATTCTTATTTTCCTGAATATTGCACCATCTTATTCTCTCTACTCTTCCTTCTGTAAGTTCTATTGGACATAGGTTGAACTTCATTGTCCTTAAGTCCTTCAGCCTCTTTTATATTTTCAATCATTTTATCTCTCTGTGCTGCTTTTATGTAGCATAGAGATCACTCTTCAGATCTCGCCTAAAATTCAGTGTCTTTTCAGCTGTATCTAATCTGTCATATAACCCATTCATTGATTTGCACAGTTTTTAAGATATTTTCATAATAAAATAATCTCAAATTTCTACTCGATTCTTTACCACATCTGTCTTTTCTTTGTCTACAATTTATTTCCTTTCTTTTTTGAATATGTTTTTATAACTAACTTTTTAGTTTTGGTTTATGAGATCGTCATTGGTAGGTTTTTATTTGTGGTGCTTCTCTGAGGCCCGGGTTGAAGGCCTACACCTCTAGAGCGGCTTTGAATGTGCTTCTGAAACCAGTTTTTATGTTAATTTTTGGCTTAGTGTAATTTAAAACTAGAAACTCATTGTGAGGGCAGCCTCTTGGTCACAAATCTTCAGAGAGTTTTCTATTTGGAGCCCAGGCAGAAACAAGATTCTTTATCTTCCACAGTGCCTGTGGGTAAGTTTTGTTTCCAGTCTGCCCATTTCTGATGATGGAGTTTTTAGAGGTTCTGACTTGATAAGGAGACTTATGCTGGGATCCCAGGCTTGACTCCCTGTCCACGGGGGAACTAACGAACATGCCTTAGGTTTTTGAGCTTGCCAGTAGTGTGAGTGGGTGTGGGGGCTGCTCAGGGCCATTTTGGTCTTGAACATTTCCCTTTCTTTCCTGTAGTCTCAGCTATCTTTGTAAAAAGATGGCTTCAAATTTTATTCAGTGTTTTCAGGTGTTCGGTAGTTTAAGTGTTTTCTCATTATTTAGTCTTTTATCAGGAAACAGCAATTCTTTTCTATCTTTTCTATCTAACATGTGTGCTTACTCTGTCCATCCTGTACTGAATGATAATGGAAAACTGTTTATTAAGATTCTACTAAAACACATAACCGAAGAGTGGGCTGGTGGTGTATGTGTCAAGAGGTGAAGGATTGCATACATCCTAGGCTTTACTATTCATTCAGATAGAGTCTGGTTTCAAAATTAATAACAATCCCCTTGGAAAAGTCTGCCTGTTTTAAAATCTTGAAAGAGCTACAATAATCTACAGCAGCTATATGGACCCAGGGATAGCAGCAAATAAAAATATAATTATTGATAAGATAAATTTGGACAAATAAAATCTAGTACCTTGAAAAGGAGCTTGGTTATACCACACATTTCTGATTATATTTGGCATGACTTTTAATTGCAAATGAGCCTTTAAAAAGTCTTCACTCATTATTATTATTTACAACCTGCCTTCACTGCCTTAAATATTCAAGAAGATTATTTTCCTATTGAAATATCAGTAGGACCTGGAGAAAAAAGTTGAAAAGTCACAAAAAGCTGTAATGTAACCTCTTGCCAGAACTCACATGTTCATGAAAAAAACTACCCTGGAACAATATGCATACCAAGACATTAAACTGCAAAAGGCATTTCACTTCTATACTTAAAATGTATAGAAAAAAGGCTGACTCCTTATAATAAATATTTTACTATGACATTATTTCAATAGAAAGCAAAATAGTAATAGGCAATATTAATTGTGGATAACATTGAATTTTCATACTGTACAGTGGACAAAATTTTTTAAAAATATAGTAGCCATAATATCTCAAAAAAGGAACTTAAATCTTTTTACTATTAAATCCTCAATAAGCTATGCCTTCTACCAAAAACATGGACCACAACCAACATTGCTAACGCCTTTTTAAAAAGTGTTAATAATATTCCTCTTATTTTGTTCACTGCTTTTCTTCACCTTTACAGATGACATTTTTCAAACTATAAAATGCATTCTGCTGGCAAACCTTATTGCTTCGATAGTTCTCAATTTTATAATAGTAAATCTACATCCTTTGCTACTGAGACATCCACTATCTTTCGTTATGTGACTTTGAATGAGGCAGAGAACAAGCTATACATTAAAAAAATCAATATCTAACCTTATCAATATTCATTTTCCTTTGTCAATACAAAATACAAAGGTGAAAGAGCAGTAAATAAGCTAAAGCACTGAAATAAATTTGGTGTTCCTGTCACAATTAATAAATGTTCAAATGACAACACTGCTGGTTAGTCTAGAGCTTTCTAAAGCGACTGAAATTATGCTTCAAAGCTATTGCTAAAAGAGGGTGAGAAAAATTTTCAATACACTAGCAGGTAAACGTAATCAATTCTGGGTTATTAATTTCATAGGAGGCTTTAAATCTTTTATTAAAAGTTATTTATTATGAATACAATTTATCTTTAGTCATAAATTGTTATACAAACGCAGTTTTGGATTTAAAGTGCCTAATTATAGTTTTCTGACAATTTTTTGGTAAATCCTTTCTAAACTCGCTGTTTGATTATATAATATTTCACATATAAATCAGAGGGGATTATCAAACAATATTCAAGCTGTCAGTCTTTTAACTCTTACTCCCTATTTCAAATAAAAGACTGTTATCATCTGCATTTTTCTTGTTTAGAGTTAATGCTGACTAAAGGCAAAAGAAACTACAAAAATATATCTCAACTCAATGTGTTTTTCAGGAGTTCTGCAAGGGCCTATAAAAGGGCAAGAATATTGTCCTTAGCTAAAAATCAGAAGTTTACAAATATAACTAACTCTTTATTATGTGACTGACTCTTTTTCAGAATTTGAAAACTGTAATTTTCAGACACAAGATGATCTAGGATTCATGCCCTCATTATCAAAGTGTATTTATGCAAAAACATTTCTTACTTGA
This sequence comes from Pan paniscus, assembly GCF_029289425.2. NCBI lineage: Eukaryota > Metazoa > Chordata > Mammalia > Primates > Hominidae > Pan > Pan paniscus. The sequence continues at coordinate 31,945,612 of NC_073249.2, read as the reverse complement.
ATTTGGATAATAATCTTCACCTTAGAGTTGATTCATTGGTATTAAAATATATTCTATTTAAAACTGAGGACTTTAAGATAACCTCAATCTCTTCCTCTTAGAGACAAACAGTTATGCATAGATTTTAAAAATGCCTCGAAAATAAGTGATGCAATTCTCCTGCTCCACTACTTTTTGAGTAATTAAAAGTGCATTAAATATCTATGAATTTTATCTTCTAAGTAAAAATGTAGTAATACCAACATCCTGAATATTAAGAGAATCACAATTTTGAAATATAAAATCTAGAATATGCTGGTGTAAGCTTATAAAAAAAACTGTTTTAGGCTAAAGTTCAATGTTTGTACCCATACGCCACATAAATGATTTCTTCTGATGTTACTGAGTTGTAATGTCAAAATCACCTTGCAGAAATAATTATATTATCCGCTCCTCAACCATTATGCATTTTCCTTCTCATTTCACATATGTTCGGAGTGTTAGGACGTGACCCCAGTATTTTCTTTTCCTTATTGCTGCCACTAAGGTGCTTTAGTAGCATTCCTAAGATTGTTCTTGTACTGTTTCTGCCGCTAATGGTTGAATCAAAGAAAGATACGAAAATTCAGGGACCATTCAACTGGAATGCAGATGTTAAAGAATCCTATACCTGCCTTATGAAAGATCTGAATTGCAAGACTGATGACATGTGTTTCATCCAAAATGTGGCTACATGTTCCTGTATGAAGAGATATATTAGAAATATTTCATGAATATTCACATTTCTACATAGTAATAGTAGATAAATCTTCTATAAAACTTAAGGCATATAGTAGTGCGTTTCAGTCAGCGTATGCAATAGGACAATCTTTATATATATGTAATGTGTATATAAAGAAAATATATATATTCTTACAAAGAGGCTGTAAGTACATTGCTATGGAAAGAGCATGGATTTAGGTGTTATGCAGACCTAGGCTTGAAACCTTCCCTTGCGTTCAATAATTCTGTCATCTTAGGTAGCTAACCTAACACTTCTTTGCATCTTCATTTTATGATCTGTAAGGTGATGATAACACCATCTCCCTCATACAGTTGTTATAAAGATAATAAAGTTTCTGGTACACAGTAGGTACTCAACAAGTGGCAAATATTATTCTATACAAATACAAACGCACTCTACACACAGGTGTTTCCTAATCTTGAAAATTCAATACAGCCAGAAGATGATCAGGTATGCATCTAAATGCATAATTTTATAATCTAGTCCCTTATACGGAACAACTGCATTAGAAGTGCTCCAATTTTAAGTTATTCTTCAATTTTCTAGTGCTTTACTATGGAATAGGTTCCCTAATAGAGAACGTGGCTGGGTGCGGTGGCTCGTGCCTGTAATCCCAGCACTCTGTGAGGCCGAGGTGGGCGGATCACCTGAGGTCAGGAGTTCAAGACCAGCCTGGCCAACATGGTGAAACCCCATCTCTACTAAAAATACAAAAATTAGCTGGGCATGGTGGTGGGCGCCCATAATCCCAACCACTTGGGAGGCTGAGGCAGGAGAATCGCTTGAACCCTGGAGGCGGAGGTTGCAGCGAGCCAAGATCACACTGCTGCATTCCAGCCTGGGTGACAAGGGTGAAACTCCATCTCAAAAAAAAAAAAAAAAAAAAATAGAGAATGTAAGTTTCACATCTTTTTTTCCTCTTAAACTCACCATGCTACCCCACCCCCATAAAACCATGCATATACTTACATATATTTTTCTTTTTACTGTTTACTCTCCTGTTGATAGGAATCTTATTTTCATAGTCTATAATTAAAATCACTTTTCCTATAAAGGCTGCCCGAATGAAGCTAAGAGAAAATTTCTAAATGTGTATGGTTAAAGATCCCAGACAATAGGTCAAGGCTATTATTCTTTGTATCTATACTGAAAAACATTTTCTCATACAGCTTGCTGCATCACAAATCCGTTATGGTTAACGGCTGTTTCTTTATATGTGGGTGTCTACATTTTAATGTCCACTTGGCTTCCTCCTATCACTGACTTTATCTGTGCCTCCCTTACCACTGCTCTTGCATGAGACTTTCAATACATACTATTTTATTCACAACCTTCACTACAAGGCGAGTCTTTGCCCTTTCAGTAAGGCAGGCTTCCTGTCCTCTCCGATCTACAGTGACTTCCCTCTGATCAGTACTTGTAGTCTTCTCAATACCACGCTCATTATTAGAATGGCATATTATTAGAATGACATGATTTTTGAGGTAGAAATGAGAGCTTTCGCAATCTAGTACTAATGTTGTCTAAAGAAGGAATGAGGAATCTAAGACTGCTACAGAACTGGGACTAGAAACCAGACTGCCACATTCGCTCAGTCAGTTTCCATCTCCTACCACATGGGGTCTTGTGTTTTGGGGCTGCGGCTATACTTTTTGAATTTATTACTATTAATCTCTTCTGGGGTTATTTGTCATTTCATCTATTTATGCCTTATTTTCCCAACAAGACTGTAAATTTATAGAGGCCAAAGATATAGCCTTTGAAGTTTTTGTATCCTTGTAATACCTTACATGAAATCTTGCATTTGGGCAGGGATGTAACATATATGTTAATCTGGAAGATCTACACATGGAACATGTAATACACCCTGATACCACATGCAAATGATTTGTTTTAATAGTTTCTTGCAACTGTGCTTCTTCTTCATTGCAAGTGATTAAGAAGTATCTACATTTTATTCTTCATGATTTATGAACTCTACATTTGTGCTCCACTCTAACCCTGCTTTTGTTTTACCTGCAGTGGTAGGTCCAGGCAAAGGTGCAGCTTTTCTTCTCCGTTTGATATCTCCCGTGCATAAGGATCCTAAATGCATGCTTGTTTGCCTACGAATAATTATCAGAAAAAACTATTAACAAAGAAGAAAAAAATGACACATAAATACACAGCTTGTATCATCTGAACCTAAATCAAAACGTTCTCAACAAAGATGGAGCTGCATAGTAAAATCACCAATCTTGTTTATATCGAAACATAATTACGTTTGTTGACAAGCGTTCAGCAGCTAAATGCGCCATCATAAATTGTTACTGGAATGAATAATATAAAAGGAATGCTTTTTAATTTTCAAAACTGGCAATCTTTCTGGCTCAACATAAAATCAAGCACTGTTGCTTCTGACAGGAAAATAGCTAAGATTAATTATCTAAAGAGATCACAATATTGTTGCTAGGTTATCAATTGGTTACTAATGCTTTACTGTCAGAACAACATTTATTACAGGAAAAGTATGATCAATTTCTTTTAGGATATTATGCAGCAGTGAATTCTCTTAAAACATTTTAAATAGAAGGAAATAGTGATGCTTCCCTTATAATTTATATGATTAGAATTCTTCAGTTAATTATTTATTAGCTGAGTGAGAAAACATAATTTGAATGCATTAATGCTGGTCCACTGCTATTTAACAGTCTAACATGATACTGGATTATATTTGTAAAAACATGATATATAAAAACCGAGAAGTGGACCTTCTGCTATTTTTGGAACCAGTTACTATACAATTAGATTCTTCTGTCTAATTTGGTCTCCTAAATTGAAAAGTTATATAAAAAAAAAAAGAAATGGGCCAATTACAAATCAAGATGAATACAAAAAAGAAAGCATTTAAAGTCTTCAAACTTTTCAAGCTATAGAAAGATTCTGTGTTCATTTCCTGCATCATAATCCTTGATGCAGGGTTGGGATAGGGCCTGGGGAACATGAAGCAGAAATAAATGAAGCATGTTTATGACAGCCCATGTTCTTTTAGTAAGACAGAGAGATATCTGACAGTATCTTGAGGTTTTAAAGAAACTAATTTGAAAACAAACATTATTAGGAAGAAAAAAAGGGAAAAATTAACTAAAATTTATTCAGGTAAAATTCAAAATTCAAGATATATATTTAAACACATATACTCAGATGGTTAAATATAATGAAAAATTAGTGCTGGAGAGTACAGTTATTTCAAATATAGATTTTATTTATAAAGCACAAAGTACAGTCATAATTAATGATCTGAGTAATCTAAGGGCCACATGCAGTCAAAAAAATACACCACAAAACCTTATCAACATATCTTAACAGTAAATGAGCATTTGTCTAGTTTTCTTTTACCTTTTTATTGAGCACATACTGTTTCTTTTACAAAATAATTATAATTATTAAAATATTTCAAAAAACCTTTCAAAAATTCATTCTGTTAATGACTAACTTAGCTCTGCTTGGCTCTCCAAAAGTTCATTAACATGCATGACTATAACATTTTTATTGGATTTTGAGGTATGGTCTTGGCTCATGATGCCAAGAAAAATGAATAGTTATGACTGTGTCTACTTTTTAAGATTATATATACATTTTAAAAAAGTAGAATGATGTCACAGAGAAGACATACTCTTTTTGTACAAATTTAAAGTTATTCCTTTACTTATTCAGCAAACATTTATCAGTATCTATTATGGACTTAGCATAAGACTCCAGTGGTGGTGAAAATGGGGAGAGGGGAAAAGAGAAGATGGGAGATACAAAGGACATGAAACTTTCAGTTCTCATTATTGGAAGAATTTAAAGTCAGAGTGGCGAAAGAAAATATAAATATGTGTATAGGAAATCATTAGGTACAGTGGTAGTGGCGGCAGGCATAACCAACTTTATTAACGACTAGTAAAGACTATATTATTTAGTCCTTACAACAATCCTAAATATGCTGCATCAAATACACATTTTTTCCTTGGTAGGATAAAATTTGTGCTTCCATGGAAAAACTATGCTTTCAGGAGTATACTCTTTCGTTCACTGAATGCTAATTCTGTGGAAGCTATTTTACAACTCTACCTTGTAGCTAACCAAAAGCAATGGGAAATACTTCTTAACTACAGAAACACAAATAAATTCTGTCCTGTGGAATGACAACCTTCCTTTCTGTGGAAAAGCTAGTTTTGGGGTCCATTTAAACAATCATTTCAATACTCCTTTACTCTATATACACTTGAGCTTCTTTGACTTCTCCTTTCAACTGGTTATAACATCTGCCCAGTTCCCTCATTAGCTAATGAGTTAAATAAAATCTTTAACACATACCCACTTTATATCCATATGAGAGTCATAATATTACCTTTTTGTAAAAAAGTATCCTTTCACATATCTTATCCCTATTGAAATCTCCCCTTAGCAAAAGACTGGAGCAAAGTTTACCTTCTGTAGATCATATACCAGACAGGCTCAGATATCAGAAATAGCTGAAGAGGAGGGGAAGGTACCATTCTGAAAATAGGGAATAAAGTGGGAATGTGAATTCTGCAGTGTGGGTCTTCTGTAATCAAGCTGTGAAAACCAACTCATGAACTAGCTACTTCTGATCCTCTGTTAAAACATAATAAACATTCTTACAGTTTAAGCCACTGCAGGTCAGGTTTTCTAACTTGCTGCTGAACGAATTTCTGAGTGATAAAGAGTTTGCTCTGTTCAGGGAGTTATGAGTAGTTCAGGATGCCTGCAGAGCAGTGTTTGCAGAAGGGACTGTATAACACGAATGGAAAAGAGCACTGGGGCTGGACCATGGGGCCATACATGCCACCTTTGCCCCATGAAGATGTTTGGACTTAACAGCGATGTGGAGTCATTAAAGATTTTATAAAAGGAGACAAAGTAGACCAGATGCATGGATGCTGGTAGAGAGTTCGAGTTGGACACGGTTGAGACTGAAGAGGGAGGAGACCAACTAGGTTTGCCATAGTTCAGACACTCACTTCCTCATCTCAGTTATAATAACTAAAGAATGATGCAAGTTACTGCACAATGAAACTTCTTGGTTGTACAAATATTAAATATCAATAAAAATTTTAAAAGAATTAAGGCTGGTTTTATTGATTTCAGATATTTTTAAAGCTCAAACTAAGCTAAAACAATTATTAGCCAGGGCACGTTTCTTAAGAAACACATTTTTAGAAATAATCAGAAGAAATACTTGAGTGCCTGATATTAGATGCTCACTGTGACTATTAATACCATTGGTTTCTATTTACTTTGTTTTTGCAGTAGTTATATGTAATTGGAGTATTCTAATTGCTTGAAAATAACTCTCCCAAGTCAATATTGCCTTTATAACTATTTTTTCATACTTCTTAAAATTTATTATGTAGGCCTATTTACAAAGATAGTGAAAAACAAACTTCAGGAACAACCAACTCCCTCTTCTAAACCTTTTTTTTTTCCATCTGCTGGACCAAACATTTTGGGTATCTTCACAGAGCAAATGAAATATAACATTTTCATTCAACTCCCTTCCCCCACCCCCAACATAGCTATATAAAGAAAAAGAGAAAAATGTTCAAGGAGAATAAAGTTAATAAACTCAGCAACACCACACCTGAAGACCTGAGCCATAAGAAAAACAGCTAGCTGTATATTTCAGTAATTCTATCAAGAATTGACTGTCTGCTACACAGCATTGAGAGATCTGGATTATTGATCCATAAGATCACCCCATTTAGGCTTGCCCCACACCCCCCTTCTTTCAGACAGGTGCAGTGGAGTTGCTACAAATGACACTAAGTAAGGTCTACTCTGTTATTTAGTTGTCACTCTAAATGTAAACCATAGCAGTTATTTTTTAATTTAAAATCAATGAATGTCTCAAAGGCAGCCTTGTTTCTTCAGTCTAAATGAGTCATTTGTCTTTGCAAAGCAGAACATTTGGAATACTACTCAAGGTGATGGTCGGCATTTTCTGTTTCTTTCTTCTGTGGTGTTTTGAGAATGACAACGCAACGTCCTAGGAACAGACCCAAAGTTATTAAAGAACAATATTAAGATCCTTTTGTAAGGTGTATCAGAAAAACACCAATCAACTAGATATGTGTTTTAGTTGGGATATTTGCATGGGGAGGAAAAGAAGGGAGACAAATCAAAACCAACCTATTCTGAAGTGGAAAGGATAAAGAAATGGTGCATTTTTGTTACGGGTCTGTCACTTACGATTTGAAACATGGTTTCCCAAGTATTACTTCTGAAAATTTTCCTATTAAATATTAGAAAAGCAGAACTCAAAAAGAAGTCTTTTTGTTTTATTTTGCTTTTTAAACCAACTTCACTTGGTTTATCCCCATCGTTGGCTGCAGGCTATCTTTTAAATGGGGTGGTGACAGGAAGCTGGACATCTTATCTGGAGGGAAAAAAGTAGAAGCAAAACAAAACAACAATCCAATAAACTCAAAACAAAAAACAGAAACAAAAACTCTACTGAGAACCACCTTGCCTGAAAACCTGGCTTTTGACACGGGCTGACAAGGACTGAAGCAGGCAGTGTCAGACGCAATAATAGTAAAGAGAAGACAATAGGAACTTGTCTCTTCATTGTATGCAATTACAAACAGAGGCTTTTCAGAGAATTAGGCCTAGTTAAAGCTGCCCCCTGGATAAAATGTGTTCCCAAGCAGCCTCCGACAAGCTGCAAAACAGAGACAAACAGACGTGACTATGGGCCCTGGCATTTGGCAAGAACACTCACTGTCAGTTAGAAAAATATCAGCCTGGACAGGGCATCAGCTGCACAGAAATAAAGCAGGTCTGTGGTGTCACTGGAGGAGCATTCCAATGGCAGAGAGAAGGATGGGGGTTGGGAAACCCAGCCCCGTGTGTGAACTTCCTTTTCTAGATCCAAATTACCCTCCCCGCTTTAGTTGGTGTCCATATGTCTCAACGTATTAAACTGAACAGACAGACATCAGTATCTAGCTTTTTTTCCTTTAGTACCCAAACGCACAATACAATAAGTATCAAGCACTTTCAAGTATAAATGTTTTATAACGACTAGAAGGATTGAATTAAATCCTTGTTTTTCTGGCCTGGTGCGGTGGCTCACGCCTGTAATCCCAGCACCTTGGGAGGCTGAGGTGGGCGGATCACGAGGTCACGAAATCGAGACCATCCAGGCTAACACGGTGAAACCTCGTTTCTACTAAAAATACAAAAAATTAGCCGGGCGCGGTGGCAGGCGCCTGTAGTCCCAGCTACTCGGGAGGCTGAGGCAGGAGAATGGCGTGAACCCGGAAGGCGGAGCTTGCAGTGAGCCGAGATCGCGCCACTGCACTCCAGCCTGGGCGACAGAGCGAGACTCTGTCTCAAAAAAAAAAAAAAAAAAAAACAACTTTCCTTTTTTTTTCCTCCCCTTTTTGAGACAGAGTCTCACTGTACCCCAGTTTGGAGTGCAGTGGCGCTGCTCACTGTGACTTCTGCCTCTTGAGTTCAAGTGATTCTCATACCTCAGCGCCACGCCCACCCTCCCGGCGCCCACGGGTAGCTGGGACTACAGGTGCACACCACTACGCCCTCTAATTTTCATATTTTTGCTAGAGACGGGGGTTTCACCTTATTGGCCAGGCTGGTCTCGAACTCCTGACCTCAAGCGATCCGCCCACCTCTGCCTCCCAAAGTGCTGGGATTACAGGCCACTGCACCCAGCCAAATCCTTGTTTTTAATGGTGGTGTTTTCTTTCAAAGCAGCTTTTTGTGCATGATCTCTTTGGACATTCATAGCAACCCTTTGCATTTGGTATCGTGGATCACAGCCTGACCAGTTCTTGGCTCTGGTCTTCTCTCCTGATGGCCTTGGTCATTTGACTTCACATTCTGCCTCAATCCCATTTACCTTCTCTTTGGAACAAACCTGATCTTAGCAAGAGGTGGTTTAAGTTTTAGCTCAGTGCACTGAAGTTAGTACTTGGGTTTCAGTAATTGGGTCCAAGCTTTATTCTAGACTTACCCTACCTTACCACAAACCTTGTAGTAACTTAGTTCTTTCAGAACTCGGTAATTGCCTTGACCTCCTAGATGCTCAATTCCTGGCCATGAAATGGAATCTGGTGATGGAGGCTCTTTCTAATGCTGCCTGCCTACCCTTCTCCAAGCATCAGCTGCCCCTGGCTCCTATCCCTGTTCACTGCCTACCTGTTGGCAACTCTTGACTCTATGTTGATTAACCTTCCACCACATGTAGTCTGAGGCTCTACCCCTTAGATAGAATGATCTGCCTGCCACTGTGTAGTTCCTCTCACTGCTTCAGATGGATCTGTCCTGTTAGTGCCTCTTCCACTCTAGTCAGAGGGTTCGAGTCCAAACTTCCTTCTTCCCAGTCTGCTTTATCCTGCTACAGGTAATTGGTGGCCTCTTCTGGAGCTACTGTTTATTGTGTTTCCTATGTGCCTAGTGTGAGTGAGCCACTGATATGGACAGGAGACAGGGAAACACTATGTAGAAGATGGCGGTACCCCAGCAAAGGTCCCACCCTCAAGCCTGGAAACCTATGGTCCTAAATGAGAATAGGCATTCCTGTTTTTGTGCCCAAAAGTTGCCTTTGGCCTGCCACACCTCCCTATCCTGTACCCATATAAACCCCAGGCCCCAGGCTCCAGGAGCAGACAAGGAGAAGACAGACAAAAGAGCAGAAGCACGGCAGAAGGGTGTGGCAGACAGAAGAGAAGGAGCATCTGAACGTCAAGAAGAATTTGGCTGGGGATAGTCAGAGAGGAATTTGGCCGCTGGACGGCCAAATTCCAGGGGAAGACCATCTTCCCACTCCATCCTCTTCCCAACTCCCCATCCATCTCACTGAAAGCCATCTTCACCACTCAATAAAAGCCCTGCATTTACCATCCTCAAGTCCCTGTGTGACCGGATTCTTCCTGGGTGCTGGATAAGGACCTGGGTACCAAGAGGGCACTGATCTGATTAACACTTAAGCTGTCTGTGGATGGCAAAGCTAAAAGAGTGCACTGTAACACACACCATACCCACTTGGGCTTTGGGAGTCACAAGTACCCACCCCTAGATGATACTGTGGGGCCAGAGCCCCAAAGTGCTCACCCCTGGCTCCTGTATCTGCCCATCTGGGTGTTCCCCCTCCCGTAAGGGGTTTGAGGGCACACAGTGGACCAACAGACAAGCCATACCCCTGTCACACCTCCTGCGAGGGGTGACAGGGAACACTCCCGTTTTAGCACCACTGTGTCAGAAGGCTTCTGAAGGAGCTCAAGGGCCTCATTTCATTCCTGCTGCCACCCTGCTAGTGAAGGACTCTCCTGACTCCTCAAAGCAGTGTCAGCAGGGCTGAAATGTAGTGTGCAAGGAGGTGAGATGCAGGGGACAAGGTGGGAGCCTTCAGAAGAGCCAGAAACTTGCTGAAATTATGTGCAAAATACATGTATGCATACTTTTCTAGCAAGAGGAAGCATGAATTTTACCTGATTCTGAATGATTAACAGAGAGGGTTACCCAAAAAAATAGACTCAGTAGTTTTAAACCAAACTATTCATAACCTAAAATAGAAAATACTTGTCTTAAAATGTCATTGGAATATTTAAAATATGCCACATATATAGGTCACCTTTTAAAATCACAATATCAAAAAACACAGAATAGGTGTGTGCACTAAACTAAAATATCCAAATCAATGAATATGCATAGGCCTGGGTTGAAAGGCATGGAAGACTGTGCAACAAAATATTGATGATAATGATTTGTGTGTGATGGCATTTTGTGGGAATTTTCTTCTTTACCCTTCTCATTATTATTATTTTTTCTTACATTAAGCATGCAATGAAAGATACAAATTATAACCAGATTAATTAGAAAAGAGAAAAACAATGGTATTGATAAATGTAAGTGGTTTTGGCAGCTGGATGAATTTCTCAAAGGCAAAGTCAAGCTTTTCACACTGGGGCAGCTGTGGTGTAAATTCAAGCTTTAGGTTGCATTGGTTTGATTTGCATTTGGGATGAGCCAGAGAGTCAGAACATGTTCCTTCTTGTAAAACCATGTCTGCTTTCTCACTAGAGCTTTGAAAAAGTCTGCTTATCAATGTTTGAGAAGGCTTTTTATCAGCCTTTGGCATGTTACTTACATTCTCTTTGCCTCGATTTCCTTAACTTCAAGAATTATGATTAAACTAATGCTTACCTCAAAAGATTTCATTTAGAAATCATTTATGTAAAACATTTTAGCACATATACATTCAATAACTGTTAGCTATTACTCTTACTATTATTATCATCCCCACCCTACAGATAAGCAGCCCAGGCACAAAAAAGTTAAGTAATTTACCTAGAGTCACAGTTAAAGGGAACAGATGGAAGGCACTTTGCCATACAATACATGCAGAAGAATGCTTAGTGTAGGGTGTCACTAAACACGTAGCAGAGTAAACTCATTACATCTGAAAATTGCCATTATGCTACAATAAAGGAAGAATTAGGGTCATTTGAAAAAACCATGTAGGCATTTTTTTGGTAGTTAATAGAAAGGTTAACTTTTTCTTCATTGTCCATTTCTGCTTGCTTTAAATGTGTCATAACATACAAGAATGAAACACTCATTTTCATTTCAAAAACTCAATTAAAACTCACAAGAGTCCTTGAGAAGAAAACCCACTGATATTCTGACATCAGCCTATTGCTGCAGATTCTCTCTTGGCCACCATTTGGTACTTTCTCTTCAAAGATGTCTTGCTTGGCCGGGCGCGGTGGCTCACGCCTGTAATCCCAGCACTTTGGGAGGCCGAGGCGGGCGGATCACGAAGTCAGGAGATCGAGACTATCCTGGCTAACACGGTGAAACCCCGTCTCTACTAAAAACACACAAAAAAATTAGCCGGGCGTGGTCGCGGGCGCCTGTAGTCCCAGCTACTCCGGAGGCTGAGGCAGGAGAATGGCGTGAACCCGGGAGGCGGAGCTTGCAGTGAGCCGAGATCGCGCCACTGCACTCCTGCTTGGGCGACAGAGCGAAACTCCGTCTCAAAAAAAAAAGATGTCTTGCTTCCTTCATATGGTATGCTTCATGCTTTATCTAAAGCCTAGAGGGACTGCTAGTCCAATGATATCATTCCTTGTGTATGTTAAGAAATACACGACACCATATTCCTAAACAGCTCAGTTAAATATTTCTTTTGTACTGCTTCATTATTCCACACAAATGATAACTGAAAATGGTAGCGGCTGTTTTATGAAATTCAGGTAATTATTACAACTTCTTTACCATATGTAAATGAAGACATTCTCACATCTGGGCGAATGTCGAATGGGGTTTCTAAACATCGATTCGAGAGACCTGCTGTTATATCTTAGCTTACATCATGCCCCGTATTTTTCCAGGTCCTTTAGATTTTTTTTCTTAACAACTGCTACTCATCGAGACCATATATATGTGCTAACATTAGAGCAATGTATTCTACCTACTTTAAGAAATTTTCTGTGTTTCCTAATTCTGCCCATGTTAGAGAGCCTGCTTTTTTCCTTCAGTTCTCTTAGTGCCCTCAAGTCTAAACGTCTTTCTCCTCTTTGAACTTTCCTAACCTTGCTACTCTTCCAAGTGTTTTTCTCCGTATTTCCATATCAATCTGTGCATATTGCTGTCATATCTTACCATACAGTATATAGTATTTGCCTCAAGTTGTTTTAAGATTAGAGGAGACTGTCAGCTAAATATATATGGAAAACAACTTGAGGCCAAGAACCATGTCTAATTCCCAGAACCTAGCTTTGTTTTTCATATATTAAAAGCACAAGAAAAGCTTATTGAACTAAAATGAATAAAACCACCATAACTATCGTTGTCTCAACATTTCAGGTGGTAATCAATCATGAATTTTTTTAAATAGTAACACTTCTTTCTTGAACTGTTATTTAAATTTATTCAAAAACATTCCCTTAACAATTGACAAATTTTGACAAAGTATCAGTTATTCTCCTAGATGCTAAACTAAACAGAAGGGTAAGATAGCTCCCACCTTCAAGGAGTTCATAGCCTAATGTAGGAAATGAACATGAACAATAAATTACTATGCAATGTAATAAATCCACAGGGCTATAGTAGCAGACCACCTCTTTGGGGACATTGAGGAAAATTCATTTCGCCTGAATTGAAATTGGATATTGTCTCTCCAAGTAGAATCTGATATTTGAGGCATCTTGGAGTATTCTTTTATTCTTCACACCACAGTACCTAGGAAATAGTAGGCACTTACTAAACTGTTTACCTCATTCTCAACTATAATTATGCATTTCTGGAATCTGTTTATCATTGATATTTAGTGTAGAGTTTCAACAATTAGGCTTATTGTAATTTGCTTAAAAATGATATCTTGGATCTCACATAAAAAACCTATCAAAATAGACTACAGATTCAGATGTAATCCCACACTCTCTCTTTGATAATGACACTATTATTAAATGTTTCCTAGGATGCTATGGTTGCCATTCATAATATCTATAATAAAATTATGAGATATTCCTAATATTCCTAACTTTTTTGAGGGAAGTCCATGCATTTACTCATTTTTGGATCTACTTCATCTAGTGCACTATATGATATCTGGATATGTTTGTTGAATTGACCTTTTACTGTATTCCTCCGTTTGATATCTCAGACTCTAAGCCAAGCTCTAAGTTCCGTTCTGAGGTAGCATGTTAGGACAGATACGTGCTAAGTTTTTTTCATTCATCAGCACAGGAAATAATAGAATTTAAAGAGCAAAGTAGAGAATATATATATTTAATTTTATTTTTCCGTTTAATAGATGTTGGTTTCTTAAGTATTGGAATTTATTATCTGAACTACTACAAACATCCAGGCTCACTGAGTTTTAACTATATAAAAGGTATTATGCCAGTAATTTTTACATAATGTAATACTCATAAAAACCCATTACATATCTGAGGAATCTGAAGTCCAGAACTGTTACTTGTCAAAGATCCCATGAACAGAAAGTTAAGTTATTGTATTTGTAACAAAGCTTTCTTGATTCCAAGGAACTACTTTTCCCCCGTACCTTACTACATCATCCAGCTTACTTTATTATAACCTACTTAATAAACTTCTGCTGAAAACGTAATGTATGCCATGCCCTATGCCATCAGACAGGAAATACATTTTTTAATTGAGAAATAAAAAAGATACGATGTTCATTTTCTAGGGGTTCAAGTCTATTGATCATGTGGGAAAAATGATTCCAACCCAATTTTCAAAGAGAATCCTCAACCAGCATATAAGGGCATTCTAGGCCCCTAAGTGAGAGAACACATTTGCAGAGGCACAAAGGCATTCAGATGTGCACATGACATGCCATAGCTGTGTCGCTCTGTAGGCAACTCAGTATAACTGGAGTTGGCACATATGGAGCAGTGGGAGGAGATGACACCTCTCTGCACACATCAGGTTTTAGTAAATTCTATAAATCTGTCTATTCACAATTATTGAAAATTCCCCTTAAGAAACTTCTTATTTAATTTATGCAGTTTATTAATCATACTGACAAATTGAATTCAATGGAAAAAGTCCGCTCCATAATTCTCTATAGACACAATTCTGGAAGTTGCTCTCAGGCAGAGATGGAGTCAAATGTGGATCCATTTCCAAGCTAACTCTTGAAGTTGAGAGTCCTCACTCATTCAAGAGAGTCTACAATTTACTTGCATAATTGATTTGGCAAATACAGGCTGAAGACTGAGTTCAGCTTTGATTTTCTGCAACGTGTCCCATGACTTTGCTTGTCGTGCAAAGTAATATGGTAATGATAATGTAACAGTTCTATATGCTATAATGTACATTTTCTGAGTAGGACTACTAAAGAGCAAAGAAAAATGTGCTTGCTACTTTTATCTCCATATTGAGAAGATAAGACTAAATGTCTTAATATTAGGCCAGAATATCAGAAACTTTTGAAATACATAAGAAGTTATTTCTATTTTGAAATATGTCAGACAGTGTTACCATGTAAATGCAAACTTACTTGCATTTAGGTTAAACTATTGCTTATTGGTGGAATTCAATTGGAAACCTATGACACAGTTGAAATGCCACCTCCTTTATGCAGAGTCTTCTGATACCCATTGCCAGAAATAATCTCTTACTCATGGGAGAAAACAGTATTTTCTGCCTTAAACTACAGCTATATATGTACACAAACTAATATTCTAGCCAGACTGTATATTCCTTGAAGGCAGTAAGGCCCACATCTGATTTATTTCTTTAAGTACATTTTCCTTAGCAGTTACATGCCTTGCCATATCAGGTATTTAATAAATAGTTATTGAATAAAATTTAACAAGGCATGTCAAGGCTTTTTAAAATTAGTAATCTGTTTTCATGTTAACCAGTCTTTTTATTGTGGTTCCAATTTCTTTAATATATAAATGCTTAGTTACAGAACACTACAAAACATATTTGTTCCATTTCTTGGGCTTTAGAATAAAAATATCTGCAAAACAAAGCTTGTTAACTGAAGCTAGTTTTTACAGTATATGCATGTACTTTTATTCTAAAATGTTTCCCTTTCTACATAATTTTGCATTTCACTAAGTGTAACTTTATGAAAAGAATGCTTTTAGACCCTCCTCCTCCCTGATAGTTTTTGGTAGATATATGTTATATCCCTAAAACTTTTACAGACTTGTTAGCAAATATTTCCTAGACCATAAAACATACTGTAATAGCTAGGTGAGGTATCACGAGGCTTGTGATAAGTACGTGAACATTAATGTTCAACAATTGGGAGGAAGAGGATTTCAGGATTCTCCTAATTCACTTCAACTGAAATAACTGGAAAGTTGGGGAGCATTAACTTATATTCAGGATAGTTTTGACATTAAGATCTTTGAACCAAAGGCAGTTTATAATTTTGTTAAATTGGGTCTATTACTTGCTGTATTTAAGAGGTCTACTGATTTTAAATGTCTATGGAGAAAAACACTACCCTACAAAAATTAACTTCAAATATAAACTGTCTTTTCCTCTTCTCATTTTTACAATGCTTTTCTTTAGAAAAACACACAAGTCCCTATGTTTTATAAACTTCAGAAATCAAATGCCAAATGATTCAACAACGATCAGGTTAGTCATGATTGCAAAATGTTGTCACTTTTCTTTGCACATAAATCGATCTACATACTGTTTAAGTGACTATTTTAGAAGAATCAACAGTTTTGACTAAAGGCAAGATAACAGATTTCAGGAAGCAGTCAAGTTTACTTTTAAATGGCATAGAAATAAGACTAAAAAAAAAAAAGACACTGCTGTATAAATTATCCACCATTTGACCTGAGAAAGCTATTTAACCCTTCTATTTCCTCCTATGTAAAATGGGGATAATAAGAATATCTACCTCATAGGGTAATATTGGAAATTCAATGAGTTAAAATACATCATTAACACTCAATGAATCTTAGCTATTATGGTGTTAGCTATAAACATGATGGGGAAATATTTTTCTTCAACTAAATTCATATATTTTAAATTATCTGTTTTTTCATTTCTCCTCACCTACTCATCTACTCATCTTGTGAGGCAGAAGAGCACAGCAGTTAAGAGTGTGGACTGTGCAGCCCAAAGAGACAAAGTTCAATTCCTGCTCCCTTACTTAACAACTTGGGTGAAGCTGGGCAAGTTAGTTAATCCTTTTATGCTTGGCCTTTCTCATGTGTGAAATGGAGATAATAGCAGAACCAATCTCACAGAGTTGATGTGAAGATTAAAGAAATGTGTGCCTCACAGTATGCAGTCAATAAATGTTACCCATAATTTCCCATAAAGGAAATTTGTATAAAATAAACTGAATATGGCATAATTTGGCATTTTTGAGGCCCAATCATAAGTACAAAAGAGTAAAGAAACTCTGCGGTTGAGATCATATTTTATTGTTACAGTACACACCGGAAATAGAATAGATTTACTAGTAGCTAATAAGGTCTAAATGTATTCTACAAACTAAAATATGAAAGTGTCATTTATGTTAACATGGCAGAACACAGCATACCAAATCATAATTTCTCAAGCTGATTTCCCACAACACTTTATATCTTTTTCATGAGTCTTAAAATCTACCGTAGAGATGGTATAGTTTACTTGAGGAAGTAAAACAAGTTCATTGCAGCTGGTATATCGCATTCAAGGTAAGAAGTAATTGGATATGAGGCTGAAAAAATAAGAAAGGCTAGACCAGGAAGGCCTTGCAAGCCATGTTTAGGACTTGGTTTTAAGGCAATGAGAAGCCATTAAGAATTTTTAAGTAGGCCAGCAGGATGATTTATGCCTGTAATCCCAGCACTTTGGGAGGCTGAGATGGGAGGACTGCCTGAGGCCAGAAGTTCAAGACCAGCCTGGGCAACATAGCAAGAACTTATCACTCCAAAAAAAAAAAAAAAAAAAAAGGCAGGCATAGTGATGTGCACCTTAGTGCTAGCTACTTGAGAGGCTCAGGCACAAAGATAGCTTGAGCCCAGGAGTTCAAGGTTTAATTATACATAAATAGATTTGGGTTCCCTAAAAGTCATTCTGGTTATGATGTGGAGAATGGATAAAGAGAACAAGGGTGAGAGATTGAAAGGAGTGAAAGACAGAATCCAGGTTTTTCTGGCCAGAATGTAAGTTCCTGGAATGCAGACAGAATAGCATCTGGGTTCCACACATATCACCTAGCCTAATGTCTTTTATATACTCAGAATAAAAGGCACTTAATGGTGTGTGAAGGACTGCATGAAACATCATTTTTTTTCTAGTAACAGACAATACCATCCTAAAAGAAATTAAACCCTGACCACTTAGCACTCTAATAATTTATTTACTCACTTAAAAATAAACATGCTATGTAGAAGCCCTGAAATCCTAGAATTTAACAAAGAAAGTCATAATTAAGAGTGCTCTGGGAATATGGTGGCAATGACACTGTTGTTGAATGTATATAATAACATGTGGCATTACTGAAAACCCCTGGACACCAATACCTAGCCAACAAGGTATTCCCCAAACCCTCCCCTTCTCATCCTCAAACAGGTGGTTGGATATAAACTATTGGCAGCTATGAGATGCCATATCAACACCTGGGCAGGAAAAAGAGAGGAATCTGCAAATGGCCCCAAGCACAGGAAAACCTCCAAAGCTCTACCACTCAATGGAAAGTACAGGGAGACAAGATGAACACAGATGCTAAACATAGGAGGTGTACTGAAAGATTCCAGTTTATAAATGAGTGCAAGAGGACCAAGATGTAATAGTTCTGTGGTGTTGAATTAGTTGGATCATATAAATTCTTGAAATTAAAAAATTAAAGTGATTTCCCAGGATAAAAAACCCACACCAAGGAAAAACAGTGGAAGTAGAAGCGAACTGGAGCAGAACAGAGGCCAAGGGGAAAAGGAAACAGAAGGTCTAAATAAAAATATTGAGAGGAATACAAGAGGCAGATATTGGAAAATACGAGGCCAGAATTTTGATTGGTTTATGAAAACAACAGAAGAGAGAGGTATAAAGCCATGAAATTAGAAAGCTATCCTGTCTCATGTCTCCTTCTTAAAAGTACAGGAAACCTCATTCAGAACAGTGTTGCAGATACATAAATAAGAACGATTATTAAAAGGAAAAAATAAGGTCCTTAGAGACCGTAAGAGTACTCTAGATATGCCCACAAAAATGAAAACTACACCTGATAATTCTAAAACAAGTTAAAGCAAATTAAGAAAATGATAGAAGATATATGAAAAAGTCACAACTAGAGAGGTTGAGAAATAAAGGGACTGGATAGAAGGAAGATTTAAAAGAAGAGATGATAGCATTTAGGAAGCAATTAGAAATAAAAGGAAAAAAATCATTTCAGAAATTAAACTAAAAGGAACAGAGGAGTGAGCCATATGATGGAGAACTAGAATATGAAAATACAATAAAAATGGAAAAGGCAAAAAATAAAAACTTTAAAATTAAAAAAAGAAATTAAAAGGAAAGTGATAAATTAAAAAGTGAATTAGAAAGTGAAATTAAAAGGAAATTAAAAGAAAGTGATAGCTACGGAAGATAGGCAAAGAAGATCCAATGTAAGTATAATACAAATTTTTAAAACAACAAAGTCAAAGCAACAAAACAAAACAAATATAAAACATTATAATTGGAGAACATCTTGAAATTTATTTTTAAAATGAGATGGTCTGCCTGTGTCCTCACTCAAATCTCAACTTGAATTGTATCTCCCACAATTCTCACATGTTGTGGGAGGGACCAGGGGGAGGTAACTGAATCATGGGGACCAGTCTTTCCCATGCTATTCTCATAATAATGAATAAGTCTCATGAGATCTGATTGGTTTATCAGGGGTTTCTGGTTTTGCTTCTTCCTCATTCTCTCTTGCCGCCAACATGTAAGAACTGCCTTTCATTCCTCACCATGATTGTGAGACCTTCCCCAGCCATGTGGAACTGTAAATCCAATTGAATCTCTTTCTTCCCAGTCTTGGGTATGTCTTTATCAGAAGCATGAAAACAGACTAATATGTAAAACAATAATAACTAGCTACTAAAAAAGGATAACTTCATCCCTGGGAAAAATCACCTAAAATTATCAACATTAGAATGTAGTCTAGTCAAACTCTTGGCCTTTAAAGAAAAGGAAAATGCACATTGAGCATCTAGGCAAAACCAAGTCACTTTTATGTCTAAGAAAATCAGACTATATCAGATATCGAAAGCAACGTTTTATACAGGCATTGGAGTGACATATTTAAGATAGTTAGGAGAAGAAAAACATGAGCCATGGATTGCATATCTGGCCAAAATGACCTTTAAATATACAGTTCATGCATAAACTGCTAATAACAAGCAAGAACTCAGGAAATATTGTTTGAATGAGCACTTCCAGAGGGAAAAACTAGAGAATAAACTTCAGACAAAAAGAGTACAGAAGCATTGACTTAAGATTTTGTGGTAATCATTAAAAATATATTTACTTGTAGAACTAAAACTGAATGGACTGAACTAAAACTAAATAAAACTAGAACTGAAAAAAAAAGGAGGCAGTATAGTACTAAATGGCTGTATGTGTCAGACAATGTACACACAGTATAACTACCTAAAAGTGGATGAAAATACTTGTTTTTTCTTTCTTTCTTCCTTTTTGTGGAGAATGGAGTCTTTCTATATGGCCTAGGCAGGTCTCAAACTCCTGGGCTCAAGCTATCCCTCTGCCTCTGCCTCCCTAAGTGCTGGGATTACAGTCATGAGCGACCATGCCTGGCTAAAAATGGATGACAATAAAAAGTATATAGGAAAAATAAAATAAATTCCCTGACTGTCTTATAGATATGAACAAATGAAAGGAGGGCACATGAGGCCAGCTAACTTCAATATTGCTCACAGTAGGGAACCAGCAGCAAGGGGCCTCAAAAAGGAAGGGAGAGGGCCTGAAACTGTTATACAGAGGTAATCATAAACAGGTAATTATTAGAAAAAAAAAAGCCTTCTTCAAAGTCCAGTGGTATACCAGACTGAGAATGAGGGCAAGAGAAAGGAGAAAAAGAAAGGTAAAGGTAGTAAGAGAAGGAGAGAGAGAGAGGTGTTTGCTTCTCTTAAAAACAGGGAAACAAAAGCCAATGAAAGGATATATCTGCTGGGCGCGGTGGCTCACGCCTGTAATCCCAGCACTTTGCAAGGCTGAGGCAGGCGGATTGCCTGAGGTCAGGAGTTTGAGACCATCCTGGCCAACATGGTGAAATCCCGTCTCTACTAAAAATACAAAAATTAGCTACGTGTGGTGGCAGGTGCCTGTGGTCCCAGTTACTCAGGAGGCTGAGGCAGGAGAATCGCTTTCACGAACCTGGGAGGCGGATGTTGCAGTGAGCCAAGATCATGCCACTGCACTCCAGCCTGGGTGACAGAGTGAGACTCCGTCTCAAAAGCAAAACAAAACCCATTTTGGGGAGGAAACAAATGGAGGGAACCAGGTAGAAGTGAGACTTCTTTGAAAATAACTGCTTGTGAAAATTTGATTGTGGATCCCACGAGTATTTTTATATTATTATAAAACAAAATTAAATACATTAAAAAGAAACCTGTTGCTGAAAATGACACTAATTATACATTGGTATACCTATACTTAGAAACTATTTCAAGTTACTTTAAAACACAGGAAAATGATTGCATATTCCTAGCGTACTTATAGTAAGTACCAAATAAAAATAGAAAAAAGAAAAAACACTTTTTAGTGATTATTTTACTGGTAGTGATGACAGTATGGTGATTCTGAGATTGCTGTCTGTGTATGGTGGGGTAAATAAAATGAGTATTCCATTGTCATTGAGATGTAATATTTTTAATATGGTTGGAAAAAGATTAAAATCAATGACAGAAAGTATAAACAATAAAGTCTTGAATTTGAACTGGAACTATCAGTATGAATCAATATGATTTTTCTTTAAAAAAAAAAATCCTAACTCATTTATCTGAAAAGGCCTAGAAACACAGACATTCCTAACATCCAGACTGTGGTTTCTAAACCTATTTCCTATTATAGTAAAGGAATCAGCACTTCTTGGAGAAGTGGGTGATTCCTGGTCTAAGCCAGAAAAGGTCCAAGAAAAGCCTAGAAAATGTAAACACACCAGAAAGCAAAGACTGGCAGCAAAGAAACACACAATTACCTTCAATAATCTCCCATTGGCCACAGATGGGACAATTTTAGCATCAGTTAGAATTATAACTAATGGACGAAACATATCAAATGTGTTTAAATCAGTGAGTTCACCTTTGGAAAATGTTAGGAACCAATTCATTTTGAAAATTGGCATATAATAAGGGGAAAGAATCAAGTATTTCTCTTGCTTTCCCTACATGATCTGTACCTTAAAGTAATCACATAGTTGGGGAGGAGGAAGCTTTCAACAGAAGTAACTAGAACATATTAAAAGAATTAACACAGCACTATTTTGCAACCCTTAGTGAATAAATCTGGGCAATAATCATCATGGCAAATAAATCACGGAAAGAGATATAAGTGAGGGAAGTACACAATATCACCTTTGGAACAATCTTGCCGAACAAAACAAAACACCAAACCTGAATCTCTAATCAGTTCTCTAGATCTCAATACCAATTACAGGAAACACAGAGGACAGTGGAGTATGTTAAATGACACTATGTAGAGAAAATCAGCAACATTCCAATATGTGAGAAACTTTACAGGCCAAACACCTGATGTCTTCAACCAAAAAATGTCAAGGAATGCACACACAACCACACACACACACACACACACACACACACACAGAGAGAGAGAAAGAGAAAGAGAGATAGAAAGAAGAGAGAGCTGGAGAAGGGGAATTTATATATCAAAGGGAATCTGAGAGATTATAATGCAATAAAACAATAAAGGAAATGTAAATATCAATTGCATATATACATATTCATATACTAAGGGATTATTGTTATTTTTTATAGATGGGATAATGATACTGAGACTTTTTTTTTTAAGAAGCTGTTACCTTTTAGAGAAACACACTGATGTATTTCAGTGGGGATACAGATGAAACAGGGCTTGCCACACATTGATAATTATCTAAGCCAGTTAATAGACACAATGAGTTTATATTTTGTCTGTATTTCTGTATATCATAAAATTTTCTATGATAAAATATTGTTAAAAATTGCTTTCATCATCCTGACAATGTAAGTGAAAAAGCATCTTTTCAATCCTTAAGATTGCCAGTATGTCATTACAGCTTTTTCAAGGCTTCATGAAAGAGACTCTTCATAATTTTTAAGTGACCAAATTTGAAATTAAATTAAGTTATCCATGAGGTCTAAATGATGGAGTCTGCATAGACCCCTGGACTGTAACTTGATTTAAAAAGATTACAAAAATCTTTATCTGAGGTTTATCGTCCTTAGAAAGGATAATAGTAGTTTTTATTCCATCTTTCTAATTAGTAATTTAAGCATATGTTCAGCATTTAACTCTAAATGTTTGCCTTTTCCCCAAGCTCGAAGACAGCTGTCCAAGATTTGAATGCCAGAAAACATTTAAATATCAACATCTGTTGAATTATGTTAATTTAGTGTAATATAATTGGGCATGAGTTGGAACTGATCAGAAGTATATGAAATAAACAAAGGTAAATTCCCACTAATATCTTGGTATACAAATAAATCACTAAGGAATGATGAAAAACAATTTGAAAAACAATTATTTCTACAAAAAAAGCAAAGGAAAGGTACTGATTATAAAGAAATTGATTCTTTTAAAAACATAGTTATAACTCTTAAGACATTATCTTGCTATTTTTAAATTGTTCCTGTAATTGAAAGGAAATGAAAATTATCTAAAATGAGTGATAGCCAAATATTTGATATTTGAATATTTTTATTCATTATTAAGTAAAACATTCTAATTATACTTATATATGCATTAAAGTTTTAGATTGCAGAATAATTCTTGTTATGAGCAGTAAATATTCAAGGGTTGATGTGATTTCTGTAGACATAAAGTAATATTTTAAAATTGAAAGTATTTTCAGTGTGGCAGATGAATTTAATAGGTTTTTTCCTGAGGACTGTAAGGTACAAATGATCAAGCAGCAGATGTTGTTTATTATTTTGCAGATTTAAAATATTAATTTCTACAGTGATTCTCTTACTAATAAATTAGGACTGCTTGTTTGTTTTGGGAAGTATTCTGGCACTTACACATTGGATTAACAGATCCCCAAATGTACCCATAATGAAGTTATAACCCAGGCTGCAGTAGTGATACAAGCTGTTGTGATATGGGCCTGCAGGTGTATCCTAATCATTTCCTAGGAGAATCATCTCTGGGAGTTAAAGGTTAGTTCTGTGTCCATGCCCATTTAATCACAGGACCAATTTGGAGAGTGCCAACTGTGAAACAAACACCTGTCCTTAAGGAAATGGACTTTAGACCACAAATTCATTTCAGTTAGGGGTCACTGGAACAGCTTTCACATGCTAACTATTTTCCATCCTTAGTGACCATGGCCAAATTCAACTGCAATCCTAGAGATGAGAGGCTGTTCATACTTTCTGGCATTTGAAAATATCTAGTTCATCTACCAGAAAAAGAGAAGATGTAAGTAATAAGAGTTTCACTAGTTAGTACTAGTGTTTTGTTTTTGTTTTATTTACCACCCACTGGGCATATTACTTATTTCTAAATGTCAAATTCCTTTTTTTCTGTGTGGGCTTTTCATATAAAAGTGAAAAGCACACTCCAAAATTCTAAGTGGCTGATAACTAATTTTATTTCGTATAATGACAATTTAAAATAACCCTCTATGATCATTAGTTTAAAATCTTGGCAAGGAAGAATTTCAGGATGCCAAAAGGACAGGAAGCATGAGAACTGGCAATGTGAGAATAGTGTAGTTTTATACAATACAATAATTTGGTTATATAGAGTAAAACAGATTAATTAAATCCCTTAAAAACCATTTTATGTTGTATATGTGGTATGCTTCCAATTATTCTACTCTAAGGATCTCTATACTTAGATGCCATTTGAGCTTTCTTTTTAATTGGAATATATATGTAATTAAATGCATTCCAATTAAACAAATATAGAAAGTATACATTCTAATTAAAGCAAATATATGAATACTTTCTATTCATTCATGCGTACATAAGAATGAATAAAAAAACTAAGATATTTTTCTATCTGAAAGGCTAAACTTCTTTTACAACAATAAAATTGAATGCTAATTTTAGGTATGGAAAGGAAAAAATGAGAATAAACTAGAAATTTTACTTTTAAAGTTAGTTTAAAAGCAGTTTTAAACCATTATTTTGGACATATAAATATAAATATATAAAATATAAAATGTCTAGTGATAGAATTTGCTTTGAAATATGACAAAAGAGAATTTGTTTTAAAACCCTAAATTTACTAAGGTAGGATAGACAACTTAAACCATTAAAATAAAGCATCACTTACTTTTGTTGATATACTTAATTTTGTTAATACATTTCTAGGAAAAGCAGCATTAAACAAATATAGCCCATGTCATTAAGCGGTACTCTAATGAACAGTTACCCTATCCCAATTTATTAACAGCTGCTCAAAAATGTCATAATTAATAGTTTCATTTATTTTTGGCAAACCTGCAAAATGACA
The DNA here is from genome assembly GCF_029289425.2 of Pan paniscus. NCBI lineage: Eukaryota > Metazoa > Chordata > Mammalia > Primates > Hominidae > Pan > Pan paniscus. The sequence goes on along the minus strand of NC_073249.2, from coordinate 31,920,660 downwards.
AATAGTTTTGTATCTGTTGCAAATTATGTCTCCTTTCCAAACAACAAATGACAGTATGGGGAAGACTGAGCAAACTGAATCCTTAAACATCTTTGGATCTTTAGATGGTCAAATAAAGAGCAGCTGTAATTCTATCTGTTACATCTGCAACAAAATACAGTGATCTGTATCATATAAAAACAAACGTGTTGTGTATTAATGTAAATAGGAATGTTCTTTCTAACTTGATGGAAGAGGGCTGACATGAATGTGATGAGATCTGTTTTGTTTCTCTGATTAAATCTATTGTCACTTTTTTTTTTTCATTTTAGAAGACTCCTTGTAGTGCTAATCAGGCAAAATGACAGGAAAAAAAGTTTCTTTCTTCTCACTATTAATAGAGAACCTAAGAAATTATGTCACATAGAATCCATGGATTATCAAATCATTTGACATTAAGTAGATAAAAAGTGAAAAATATAATGTGTTTAGCAACTAAGTGAAAGTAAATTAAATATGTTTCTAAAAGACACTTTAAAAAATTAAGTACAATTTAATAATGTCAGCAATAAAAATGTTTTTACTTGATTTCAAACTACATGTCAGACTACTAAATGATTTGGCTTTTGTGCTTCATAACAGTAAAGGACAAAAATCATATAAGAAAACATGGCAAATTCAAACCCTCCTCCTTCAAAAAAACGGTGCCATATCCGTAAGGAAAGGCTTTGAATCTAAACAATTGAATAAAGCTGCCACAAATGATCAAGTTTGTTGCATGGATTCTTACAGCAATAAAGACTAATCATAAGCATAAAAATGTGTTAAAACAGCAAGATCTTTTCAAAAATGACATATCACTTAGTATTAGGCATCGCTTAGTGCAGGTTTTCAACAGACTTTTTTTTTTTTTTTTTTTTTTTTTTGAGACAGAGTCTTGCTCTGTTGCCCAGGCTGGAGTGCAGTGGCCCGATCTCGGCTCACTGCAAGCTCCACTTCCCAGGTTCACGCCATTCTCCCGCCTCAGCCTCCCGAGTAGCTGGGACTACAGGCGCCCGCCACCACGCTGGGCTAATTTTTTTGTATTTTTAATAGAGACGGGGTCTCACCGTGTTAGCCAAGATGGTCTCGATCTCCTGACCTCATGATCTGCCCACCTCGGCCTCCTAAAGTGCTGGGATTACAGGCGTGAGCCACCGTGCCCGGTCCAACAGACTTTCAATTTGGAAAAGCTATATTGAACTTTCTGGTGCTAACCAAAGGTTTCTGACATGAGAAACAATGTGACATTATTTAGCTGTAGCTCTAAAATGAGGTGATAGCAGTGGGAAAGCTCTTTCTAATTTTGAGAAGCATAAAATTATATTTAAATACAGAAATACCAAGAAAAAAAAAGAGATTGAAAATTGCAGAACCGTTCTCCACGTTTTCTCACCTGTAGTGCTCAAGGATAACTGGAGAAAGAATGTACAGAGAGAGGAACTGGCTGAAATGGCTTTGGCATTGTCCTAGTCCCCCCTAGAAACAGGATGCCCTTCAACTCTTTAGCACAGCAAGTTCTTTCACCACTAAGGTATATAACCCAGGGCATGCTAACTTTCTGGATCCCTCAGCTGTGGTGCGACTGGGCATGTGTGGAGGAAACTATCAGTCCCAGGCAGCTTTCCTGAGCCTTGGGAGGCTGCTCACAATGAATCATAAACTTCTGTCCCTTACTACCTATCTGTGAGTAACCAATCTGCTTCATATAACCTGTGGCACATGAGTGTGTTCTGCCTTAGTGAGATAAGTTGGTAACTGGTGCACAGTGAACTTGCTTCATAAATCTAGACATCACTAGTATTTCTGTCTAAAAAGCACTTAGGTGCATTGCCTCAAGGTTTAGTTCAGTGTGTGTGTGTGTGTGTGTGTGTGTGTGTGTGTTCACTTTAGCTAATAATTGATTGCATGTAATGACCACTCAAAAACCATGCCTGTTGATTACTAAATATTGAAAATGACAGGTAATAGGTGGTTTTTTTTAAAAAAATAACAACTGAATATGCCTTTATGCATTTATTTATGAAAAGAATTTCATGTTTTCCTGAGTTGCAATCATGCTTTCAAAGGTTTTGAGGTACATAAAAATCACAGAATGGCATGAACAAACCCTGAGACATGCATAAAATATTAGATAGATAAGAGGCAATAAAACTAAGATAAAACTTCATAGCAGGCAAATGGACAGAAAACACTGAAGAAATGGAAGAAAGGATGTAAAAAAAAAAAACCCGTAGACTTATCAAACAGAAGTGTAGAGGGACATAATCAACATGATATAAGCAAGGTGGAAGAACATGAGACAGGAAACATGTAACTCTAGGGACTATGATGCAAAATCTCAGGAAAACACATCAAATGAATATATGAAAATAATGTCATGACAGTTCTTCACATCACTCACTATCTGACACATCTACTTTATGATAAGGACACCCCTCAGGAAATAAAAATGAAACAACAAACTAAAAGAAAGATTATAAGACTAATATCACTTGAATCAATTAGAAAAATTAAATCCATATTAAGAATCAGTGTGTTTTTCCCTTGAAATTTGATTATAGGACTCATTATGCATCCTATGTGAGAAGAATAAGAATGTTATTTACAATAAATGTATGAATCAATACTTTATTAGTAGAGAATATTAATATTCAGAATATGATGAAATGGCATGTAATGATGGGCACTGCTTATGGTAACTGATGCCACGAGAGGAGATAGTGAAGCATGAGAAGCAAGTTAAGAAATCCACAGGAATCCTGCCCTTTTAGGAAAAGAGAGAAGTATAGGATACCTTGAATACAGTGTCCATTATTGATGAAGTAGAACTTCCTCATAGAAAGGATTAAAATAGTTAAAATGAGCTACTTGTTTAAAGGAAATTATAAAGGTCACTTGTTTGGTATTGTTAAGATATAGAAAGGTCAAAGAGTTGGGAGACAATTCTTCTGCACTCATAATTAAGTTAAAGAGCCTAGATGAAAATTAATGTGAATGTGGCAAAAAAGGAGAAATGGCATAAATTGGACATAAAGAAAACCACCACAAAAGTGAATTACAGTAAGTGGCATTGGTAAATACGTCCCCAAATCCCTTTTTACAGAGGTCCTGAAAACTCCCCTGAGGAGTTGAGGGTGAGATGTCCTACATTCCAAAGACTAAAGCCATAACTGCATAGCACTTTATTCAGAGCTTTTGTGAGGAATGCCTACGTTAAGGGCATGCTTTAGTCACGCACTTCAAAGTCTTGGCTTTGAATCATGAACAGCGGACCATCTATGCATTTATCTTTTTTTACCTGCTTGGTATATTTTGGGAGTAAATGATCCTACAATTTATTGATTTAATGCATTATAGTTCTCTTCTCTCACCTTTATGCTTTTCTACAAGTTGAAAAAGGGAAGTGCAGTCACTCATCCAAAAGGGGTAAGAAAAGTCAAGATACTATTAAAAATACTAAGAAAGAAAATGGATTGAATGAGAGTAACATAGAAAAATGCATATAAATAAAAAAGGTGAATAATTTTTATCTTGCAGTTAACAAAACTTGTAACAAGAATTAAACATGAGTAGTCTTTCTCTTCTTACACACTTATTTCACCTTTTCAAGTTGCCCTGTGCCTAACATAACTGAAGGCTTCAGAGAGAAGAAAAAAATATGCACTCACAAACCAAGAAAAAGAGGATATGAAAGGAATGTTCAAAGAAACAAGAGAAGGCTGGGTGTGGTGGCTCATGCTTGCAATCTCAGTACTTTGGGACTCCGAGGTGGGTGGATCATTTGAGGTCAGGAGTTTGAGACCAGCCTGGCCAACATGGTGAAACCCCGTCTCTACTAAAAATACAAAAATTAGCTGGATGTGGTGGCAGATGCCTGTAATCCCAGTTACTTGGGAGGCTGAGGCAGGAGAATTGCTTGAGCCTGGGAGGCAGAGGTTGCAGCGAGCCAAAATTGTGCCACTGCACTCCAGCCTGGGCGACACAGCAAGACTCCATCTCAAAAAACAAAACAAAACAAACAAACAAAAAATTAAAGAAACAAGAGGAGATCTTGGAAATGAAAAGAGTAAGATAATTTTAAATATCATTAAGTTACTTGGGGCAGAGTGTTGAGAAAACTGCCTCCAAATCTTCCAAGAAAATAATACATAAAAGAAAAGTGTAAAAAGTTAGAGGATCATTTAAGGGTGCTCCGATACTGAAAAATTAGGAGCACAGAGAAAATGGCAACTACTGACAACTGAAAGACATTGGAGCAATGCCTTCAAAACCCTGAGGCAAAAAAATTTTCAAACTGGAATTCAATTCCCAACTAAATCAATTAATGTGAGATAAGAATAAAGACATTTTGAGACATGCAAAATTCCATAAATTTAACCATCTCTGTTCTCTTCTGGGAAAGCCGAAGAAAAATAATGCCTTTGGATCCAGGGCACATAAAATCCCACACAGGGGATATATGAAGGAAATCTCAAGCATGATAGTTAAGAGAGATGCCAGGACATTAGATGTGCAGCAGGTCCAGAGAGCAAACAGTCCAGAACGAGCCTGAAAAATGGAGGGCTCCAAGAGAGATGCCACCAAGGAAAATAACTGAGAGGTGTTTAACTTCTGTCAAGAGGCATCTAACTTCTGTCAAGAGGCATCTGATGAGTTTAGGGATAGGCACATAGAACAAAAAGCAAATAAGAAACAAAACAATGATAACCACAACAACTAAAAGTGATATATCTGTGAATATCTACACAGATAATCATATTAATGAAAACAATGGATATTTGGTCTGGAAGAAAGAGGGAAAGAAATCTAGATGTGTGTGTGTGTGTGTGTGTGTGTGTGTGTATTGTTGGGGGGGACACAGCAAGAAATCAATATGCACAGCACCTGGGGTGGAGCAAGATGGCAGAATAGAAGACCACCAATTGCCACCCCCTCCAGGACACCAATGTAACAACTATCTACACAAAAAAAGCGCATTCATAGCAACCAAAAATCAGATAAGGACTCACAATACCTGGATTTAACTTCATACTGCTGGAAAAGGCACTGAAGAGGCAGGAAAAACAGTCTTGAATCACTGATGCTGCCCCTACCCTATCCCCCAGCACTGGTGGTGTAGTATGAAAGCACGTCTATGCTCTGGGGTGAGGGAGAGCACAGAAATTGTGAGGCACTGAGCCCAGTGCTGCCCTGTTATAGCAGAAATCAAAATGGAACCAAACTCAGCTGACGCCTGCCCACGGAGGAAACATTTAAACCAGCCCTAGCCAGAGAGGAATCACCAATCCTAGCAGTCCAAACTTGAGTTTCTGCAAACCTCGCAACCATAAGCTAAAGTACTCTGGGGCTTTAAATAAATTTGAAAGGCAGTCTATGCCACAAAGACTGCAACTCCTAGGAGAGTCCTAGTGCTGAACTGGGCCCAGAGATAGTGGACTGGGGGGGCATGCAACATACTGAGACACTAGCGGGGGTGGTTAAGGGAGTGCTAGCATCACTCCTCTCCTAACCCCAAGCCGCACAACTCATAACTCCAAAAGGGATCCCTTTCCTCTTCTGGAGGAGATGAGAGGGAAGAGTGGGGAGGACTTTGTCTTGCATCTTGGATACCAGCTCAGCCACAGCCAGATAGGGGACCGGTCAGAGTTGTGAGGCCCTCTTTTCAGGGCCTAGCTCCTGGATGACATTTCTAGATACATCCTGGGCCAGAAGGGAACCCACTGCCTTGAAGGGAAGGACTTGGTTCTGACAGGATTCATCACTTGCTAACTGAAGAGCCTTTGGGTCCTGTATAACAAGCAGCGATACCTAGGTACCACACTGAGGGCCTTGGGTAAGCCTCTGAGACTTGCTAGCTTCAAGAGAGACTCAGCACGTTCCCAGCTGTGCTGACTGTCTGCTTGAGAAAAGCAGAGGGAAAAGTAAAGAGGACTTTGTCTTGCACCTTAGGTACCAGCTTGGCCACAGGGGCACGGAGCACCAAGTGGGATCTTGGGGTCCCTGATTCCAGAACTTGGTTCTGTATGGCATTTTTGGACCTGTCCTGGGCCAGAGGGGAGCACACTGCCCTGAAGAGTGAGTCCTAGGCCAGGCAGCATCCACCACAAGCTGACTGAAGACCCCTTCGGCCTTAAGGGAACATTGGCAATAGTATGGCAGTACTCCCCATGGGCCTGTGGTAGGAGTGGCCATGGGGTTAGGATCCTCTGCCTTTGGAAAGGGGAGGAAAGAGTGGGAAGGACTGCAACTACTGGTGTGAGTGCCAAATCAGCGGAGTATAATAGAACACCAGGTAGACTTCTAAGCTTTTTGATTCTATTCCCTGGCTCCCAGATGGCACCTCTGGACCTACCTGGGGTCAGGGGGTGTGGTTACAACAGGCCTTGGTTGAGACCTAATGCTGTGCTGGCTTCAAGTCTGACCCACAGCCCTTCTGGTGGTGTTCAAGGAGATGCTTGTGTCACTCTATTGCTAGCTTCATGAGGCTCAGAACAAGAGAGAAACTATGTATGACTGGGAGAAAGTAAGGGAAGAGAATTAGAATCTCTGCCTGGTAATCCAGATAATTCTCCCAGATCTTGTCCAAGACTATCAAGGCAATACCTCTACAAGTCTGCAAGAACCACAGTGTTACTGTTCTTGGGATGCCGCCTAAAGCAGATACAGCTTAGATTACAATATCCAAGTCCCTTTTAATATCTGGAAAGCCTTTGCAAGAAAGATGGGTACAAATGAGCCCTGAATGAGAAGACTACAATAAACACCTAATTCTTCACTGCTCAGACACAGACAAACACCTACAAGTATCAAGACCATCCAGGAAAACATGACCCCACCAAATGAACTAAATAAGGCACCAGGGACCATCCTGGAGAAACAGACAGAACTCAAAATACCTATTTTGAGGAAACTCAAAGAAATTCAAGATAACACAAAGAAGGAATTCAAAATTCTATTAGACAAATTTAATAAAGAGATTGAAATAATGAAAAGGAATTAAGCAGAAATTCTGGAGTTTAAAAATGCAACTGGCATACTGAAGAAAGGATCAGAGTCTTTAAAAGCAGAATAGATCAAGCTGAAGAAAAATTAGTGAGTTGAAGACAGGCTAAAAATACACGGTCAGAGGAGACAAAAGGCAAAAGAATAAAAAACAATGAAGCACACCTACAGGACCTAGCCTCAAAAGGGCAAGTATGAGAGTAATTGGCCTTAAAAAGTGGGAAATGAAAGAGATAGGGGTAGAAAGTGTATTTAAAGGGATAATAGAGAATTTCTCAAACCTAGAGAAACATATCAATATGTAAGTCCAAGAAGGTTATAGAACACTAAAGAGATTTAACCAAAAGAAAACTACCTCAAAGCATTTAATAATCAAACTCCCAAAGGTGAACAATAAAATAAAGAACCCTAAAAGCAGCAAGAGAAAAGAAACAAGTAACATACAATGGAGCTCCAATACATGTGGCAACAGACTTTTCAGTGGAAATCTTATAGGCCAGGAGAGAGTGACATGACATATTTAAAATGCTAAAGGAAAAAAAAACTTTTACTCTAGAATAGTTTATCTGGTCAAAATATCCTTCAAACATGAAGGAGAAATAAAGGCTTTCTCAGACAAACAAAACCTGAGGGATTTCATCAACACCAGACACATCCTACAAGAAATGCTAAGGGAGTTTTTCAATCTGAAAGAAAAGGACATTAATGAGCAATAAGAAATCATCTAAAGGTACAAAATTCACTGGTAATAGTAAGTACACAGAAAAACACAGAATATTGTAACACTGTAATTATGATGTCTAAACTACTCTTAAGTAGAAAGACTAAATGATGAATGAATAAAAAATAATAACTACAACAAATTTTCAAGACATGGTACAAGAAGATATAAACAGAAATAAAAGAAAGTTAAAAAGTGGAGAATGAGGTTGAGGCATAGTTTTTAATTAGTTTTCTTTTTGCTTTATGCAAACAGTGTTGTTATAATCTTAAAATAATGTGTCATAAAATAGTGTTTGCAAGCCTCAGTGGTAACCTCTAATCAAAAAGCCTACAACAGATAACACAAAAAATAAGCAAAAAACTAAATCATATTACCAGAGAAAATCACCCCCACTAAAAGGAAGACAAGAAAGAAAGAAAGAAAGAAGAGAAGACCACAAAACAACCAGAAAACAAATAAAAAATGGCTGAAGTCCTTACTTATCAATAATAACACTGAATGTAAATGGACTAAACTCTCCAGTTAATAGACAGAGAGTGGCTAAATGGATAAAAATTCAAGAGCCAATGATCTGTTGCCTACCAGAAATACACTTCACCTGTAAAGACACATATTGAATGAAAATAAAGAAATGGAAAAAGATACTCCATGCCAATGGAAACCAAAAAAAGAGCAGGAATAGCTATATTTATATGAGACAAAATAGATTTCAAGACGAAAACTGTAAGAAGAGAAAAAGAAGATTATGTAATGATAAAGGGGTCAATTCAGCAAGAGGGTTTAACAATTTTAAATATATATGCACCAACACTGGAGGACCCAGATATATAAAACAAATATTATTAAAGCTAAAGAGAGATATAGGCCACAATACAATAATAGCTGGAGACTTTGGTCTGGGCAAAAATTTCTTGAGTAATACCCCATGAGCAAAGGCAACCAAAGCAAAAATGGACAAATGGGATCACGTCAAATTAAGAAGCTTCTGTACAGCAAAGGGAACAATCAACAAAGTGAGGTGACAACTCACAGAATGGGAGAAAATATTTGCAAACTACCCACCTGACAAAGGATTAGTAATCAGAAAAATAAGGAGCTCAAACAACTCTACAGGAAAAAAAAATCTAATAATCTGATTACAAAATGGGCAAAAGATTTGAATAGACATTTCTCAAAAGAAGACATACAAATGGCAAACAGGCATATGAAATGGTGCCCAACATCACTGATCATCGGAGAAGTGCAAATCAAACCACAATGAAATATCATCTCACCCCAGTTGAAATGGCTTATATCCAAATGAGGTAATAACAAATTCTGGCAGGGATGTGGAGAAAAGGGAACCCTCTAATGTTGTTGGCAGGAAAGTAAATTAGTACAACCACTATGGAGAACAATTTGGAGGTTCCTCAAAAAACTAAAAATAGAGCTACCATATGATCCAGCAATCCCACTGCTGGGTATGTACCTAAAAGAATGGAAATCAGTGTATCAAAGAGATACCTGCACTCCCATGTTTGTTGCAGCACAGTTCACAACAGCCAAGATTTGGAGGCAACCTAAGTGTCCATCAACAGATGAATAAAGAAAATGTACATATACATAATGGAGTAGTATTCAGCCATTAAAAATAATGGTATTCTGTCATTTGAAACAATATGGATGGAACTGGAGTTGATTATGCTAAGTGAAATAAGCCAGGCACAGAAAGACAAACATCAAAACCACAATGAGATATCATCATGTTCTCACTTATTGGTGGGATCTGAAAATCAAAACAATTGAACTCATGGAGATAGAGAGTAGAAGAATGATTACCAGAGACTGGGAAGGGGAGTGGGAGGGTGGCAGGGAGGTGGGGATAATTAATGGGTACAAAACAAATAGAAAGAAAGAATAAGACCTAGTATTTGATAGGACAACAAGTGACTATAGTCAATAATAATTTAAGTATACATTTTAAAATAACAAGTCTAACTGGATTGTTGGTAATACAAAGGACAAATTGTTGAGGGGATGGATACCCCATTTTCCATAATGTGATTATTATGCATTGCATGCCTGTATCAAAACATCTCATGTACTCCATAAATACACATACCTACTATGTCCCCACAAAAATTAAAGTAAAACGAATTTTTAAAAAGTCAATAGGCAATATTAAACTGAAAACTTCAAGAAATAGCAATATAAATATGTAATACTAGAAATACAGAGGTCAACAGAAGACAGCTAAAACAGTTGAGAGTAGTTTCCTTTCAAGAGTGAAATTGGAGAATGGTAAAGAATAGGGTTGGGGACCACTGTATTTTGTTATAAGTTTATAGAACAATTTAACATTCTAAACTATGTACAAAAATAATGTGATAGAAAAATTCAACTTAACAAGTGCCTAAGGCCAGGTGCAGTGGCTCATGCCTGTAACCCCAGCACTTTGGGAGGCTGAGGTAAGAAGATTCTTTGAGGCCAGGAGTTCAAGACCAGCCTGAGCACACAGTGAGACTCCATCTCTATAAAAAATAAAAAAATTAGTGAGGCGTGGTGGTGGATGCCTGTAGTCCCAGCTAATCAGAAGGCTGAGGCAGAAGGATTGCTTGTGCCCAGGAGTTTGAGACTACGTATGATGAGCTGTGACTGTACCACTGCACTTTAGCCTGAGAGAGAGTGAGACCCTGCCTCAAAAAGCCCAAAAAACAAACAAAACCAAACGCTTAGGAAACATACAGGAAAAATAGAAACAATAATAATACAGTTATCCTAACAGCTAACATCCACTTATTTATTATTGTTTATTCCTTACAACAATGCTATGAGGTAGGTACTATCATTTTCTCTATTTTATAGATAAGTAAACTGAGAGAGAGAGGGTCAGTTTTTGCTCAGGATCACCCAGTTAGTAAGTGATTAAACTGGAATTAGAAGTCAGGCACTTCAGTTCCGGGGCCTACGCATTTAATCAGTGTGCTCTACTCCTTAGAATTCATTTTCAATTTATTCTACAGATATTTTATGCAACAAACATTTATTGCCTAATAGTGCCAGGCACTGTTTTTGGTATTGGGGCTACATGAGTGAGTAAAACAAAGACCATGTATTCATGAAGCTTAAAAAGAGGAAAAATAGAGACAATAGGGAAGACACATAAAGTAGGGAGAGGGGACAGGGTATGACGGTACTGGTGGACAGTGGACCTTACACGGAGCAGAGACTTGAAGGAAATGAGGAGAAAGCCATATGGGTACTTGTAGACAGAGTGTTCTGGCAGAGGGAACAGCAGGTGCAAAGGCCCTGAGATGTGAGTGTGGATGGTGTGCTGGAGGAACCACTAAGAGGCCAGTGTGTCTGGAGCTCACAGTGAATTGAAGAGTTGAAGTGGGAGGAGATGAGGTCAGAGAGGAAGCCACAAGGGGTGAGTCACATCACATATAGTCTTGTAGGCCAAAAAGAAAATACTTCAGTTTTTACTTGGAATGAAAGAGAAAGCCACTAAAGATTTTATTAAAAAAAATAGCTTGAAGAGTTTTGACAGTTTCCCTATCATCCTGGTGCCTGACATACATAAACTTCAAATACTTAAAGTATACAATTTGATAAGTTTTAACACATTCATACACACGTGAAACCATCACCATAATCAAGACAATGAACATATCTATCATCCCAATAGTTTCTACATGCCCCTTTGTAGCCCTTTCCTCCCACATCCCCCTGGTCCTCACCCCATGTCTGGGCAACAACTGATCTGCTTTCTTTCACTATGTATTAGTTTATGTTTCCTAGAATTTTACATAAATGTGTTATGTGTATCAATTCTTCATTCCTTTTTATTGGTGACTGAGTTGCTTTCCACTGTATGGATATACCAACATTGTTTATCCATACTGTCTCTGTCAAAGTTTTAGTATATATTGGTTGCTTCCTTTTTGCTTTTACTATTATGAATAAAAATGCTACAAATATTTGTGTACCAATCTTTTTTTGTTTGTTTGTTTGAGACAGTCTCATTCTGTCTCTGTTGCCCAGGCTAGAGTGCAGTGGTACAACCTTGGCTCACTGCAACCTCTGCCTCCCAGGCTCAAGCAATCCTCCCACCTCGGCCTCCTGAGTAGATGGGACTATAGGCATGTGCCACCATGCCTGACTAATATTTTTACTTTTTGTAGAGATGGCATCTCACTATGTTGCCCAGGATGGCCTTGAGCTTTAGAGCTCAAGCAGCCCTCCCACCTTGGCCTCCCAAACTGTTGAGATTACAGGTATAAGCCACTGTGCCTAGACCCCCATTGCTTTTTTGGAGACAGAGTCTTGCTCTATCGCCCAGGCTGGAGTGCAGTGGTGTGGTACGTACAAGTCTTTTAAGTATTCACGTGGAATGCATAGTAGGTCTACGTTTAACATTTTAAGAAACTTCAAAACTGGTTTCCAGAATGTAATACAGTACATTCATTTTGTTATTTTAGCTATTCTAATTGTTGTGAGTGATACCTCATTGTGGTTTTACTTTCCATTTTCCTAATGAGTAACGATGTTTAACATCTTTGCATATGCAATTTGCCATTTACATATCTTCTTTGGTGAGGTGTCTATTCCAACTTTCCTTATTGTTTAATTGGATTGATTTCTTATTATTGAGTTTTCAGAGTTCTTTACATATTCTTGATATAAACGTTTTATAAGACATGTGATTGCAAATATTTTTTCCAAGTCTGTGGCTTTTCATTTTCTGAAGTGTCGTTTGGAGAACGTAAGTTTTAAATGTTCATAAATTCCAATTTATCAATTTATTCTTTCCTGGATTGTGTTCTGCAGTTTTATCAAAGAAATCTTTGCTGAAGCCAATGTATGTTGGTTACTTTTAACCAACATACCAAGTCAACTTGACTGGGTCACGAGGTGTCCAGACATTTGGCCAAATATTATTGTGTCTATGTCTGTGAGGGTGTTTCCAGATGAGATTGACATTTGAATTGGTAGACTGAGCAGATTTATCTCCTAAATGTGGGTGGGCCTCTTCTAATCAATTGTTTTTTAGAACACAAAAAGGATGAGCAAGAGGAACCTCTTCCTACCTGACTACTCAGGTTGAACATCAGTTTCCTGCTTTTGGATTGGAACTCAAAAATTGGCTTTTCTTGGGTCTTGAGTCTGTTGACTATCAGACTAGAAGTTACATCACAGGTTTTCCTGGTTCTCAGGCCCTCAGACTCAGACTAGATCTACACCACTGGTTCTCCTGAGTCTCCAGCTTGTCAGCTGAAGATCTTGGGACTTCTCAGTCTCTATAATTGTGTGAGTCAATTCCTTCAAATAAATCTTTCTATATATAATTATTTATATATATATGTATAGGATGCACATATACACATGTGTGCATATATATGTATACACATACACATGCATATGCACACATGTGTATACATATATACACACATATACTTATATACACATGTATACACATATGAACATATGTGTATATATGTGTGCATAGAGGTGATATATGTACATATGTATATAAATACATAGGAGGTATAGGTATATATAGGATGGATATATATCTATATACATGTGTAGAAATTGGCTGATGTGATTATGGAGGCTGAGAAGTCCCACAATCTGTGGTCTGCAAAACGGAGAAGTAGGAAAGTTGGTGGAGTAATTCAGCTGAGAGCTAGGGAGTAATGGGGTAAGACTTCATCTGAGTTTGTGGGCCCAAGAACCAGGAGTGCTGATGTCTGAGGGCAAGAGAATATGGATCTCCCAGTTCAAGAAGAGAAAATAAATTTGCCATTCCTCTGCCTTTATGTTTTATTCAGGTCCTTAATAGATTGGATGATGCCTATCTGCATAAGAGAGATCTTTACTCAGTCTACTGATTCAAATGCTAGTCTCTTCCAGAAACACCCTTACAGAAAAACCCAGAAATATTCATTGAGCAGCTATCTGGGCATCTCTTAGCCCAGTCAAATTGACACATAAAATTAACCATTACATGGTGTACGGTGTTAGGTGTGGGTTGAATATCTTTTTTTTTTTTTTTTTTTTTTGCAAATGACAATATACTTGATCCAGTACTATTTGTTGAAAAACTGTCAAACTTTCTCCACTGACTTTGTACATTGGTGAAAATCAGTTAGTTGTCTGTGTACATGTGGCTGTATTTCTTGACCTCTATTTCTCTCTAATGATCTGTTTTTCTATCTTCATATAAATGTAGTCAGGCATCAATTAATGACAAGGATACAAACCTGAGGTGTAGCCTACTACACACCTAGGCTCTATGGTATAGCCTATTGTTTCTAGGGTACAAACCTGTACTGAATCCTGTAGGCAACTGTAATACGGTGGTAAGTATTTGTGTATCTAAACATAACTAAACATGGGAAAGATACAGCAAAAATATGGTATTGTAATCTTCTGGGACCACTGTCATACTTGTGATCCATCACTGACTGAAATGTCCTTATGTGGTGCATGACTGTACCAGACTGTCTTAATTAACATAGCTTTATAATAAAGTCTTCAAATAACATAGTGTTAGCATTTCAACTTTATTTTTCTTGTTGAAAGTTGTTTGGGCTAAGTCCTTTGCATTTCCATATGAAATTTAGAATTAGCTTATCCATTTATATAAAATTGCCTGCTGGGATTTTGATTTAGGTAGTATTTAATCCATAGACAATTTGAAGAAAACCGATCTTAAGATATTGAGTCTTCTGACCCATGAATAAGGTGTATCTCTCCAGTTACGCAGATCTTAAGACCTAAATAAATATGTGGTTCTTAATTATGTGTTCTTTTTCTTGCTTCACATTGTTAATATCTTCCTATATCTATTTTGATTAATATGTATCATGCTAATTAGAATTTTGTTGACTCTCTTGTGCTAACATTTCTGCTTCTATTGGAATCTGTAATCCAATCGATTGTTTTTCTTTTGAAAAGGCTGTTCTTGTCAAATGTCTTTTTTCTTTTTGTTTTGTTTTTTGAGACAGGGTCTTATTCTGTTGCCCACACTGGAGTGCACTAGCATGATCATGGCTCACTGCAGCCTCGACTGCCCAGTTAGTTTTTAAATGTTTTATAGAGACAGGGTCTCACTATGTTGCACTGGCTGGTCTTGAACTCCTGGGCTCAAGTGATCCTCCCACCTTGGCCTTCCAAAATGCTGGGATTACAGGTGTGAGCTACTCTGCCTGGCCTCTTCAAACGTCTTATCTTAGACTATGAGTTCATCTTCCTCTGAGAATATTGGCTAGTCTGTCAGGCAATGGCATGCGGAAAGCAACTGGGGTTGTGAGCCTTAGAGTAGAGAGGCCCTGGCACCAGAAAACCACAGTCATCACACCCCACCCCATGAAATAACCCCTTTGGTTAAGAGAATACCTTTTCCCTCTTCTCACTCCCAGAGAGGAGCAGAAGTAATTCTTCAGCACTGGGTTTTAGAGGGGCTGCAGCAAGGACATGATAATCTTTCACCTAGTTCCATCAAGCTCCTCAAAAACAGCACTGTGAACTACTGAGTTTATTTCAGAAGACACTTAGACGAGAGGTCTGAGTCTTTGTGTGGGGCAGGCAGCAGTTCTCCCAAGGCAATGGCCAATGATAAAACAGTACAGAACTGTATTTCATATTTTATTCTCCCCGTATTTCATATTTTATTTTCCCTCAGCCAGGCTGGATTGCCTCCTGTCTCAAGTCAAAGCCACCCTGCTTTACATACACAAGTTTAAGATAGAACCTATAATACCAAGGGCTTCTTGAAGTTTCCTATGTATTTTCTATTTCTAAATTTCTGCTGGGTTGATCTTCAGGGAGGTGGCAGCAATCCTGTAGTTCAGAAACTTGATTGTAACAGGAGCTGGGACCGAATTTCTAGTATAAATAAACATTTAAGGCAGTAGAATTTCCTCCAATTACCATCTAATTGCAATCCACGTCTTGATATTAATATAGTTGCTTCTGACACATGAGTTGCTTGGAAGAGTACTTCTTTTTTTTTTTTTGAGTCGGAGTTTCACTCTTGTTGCCCAGGCTGGAGTGCAATGGCCCAATCTTGGCTCACTGCAACCTCCGCCTTCCGGGTTCAGGCGATTCTCCTGGCTCAGCTTCCCAAGTAGCTGGGACTACAGGCAGGGGCCACCAAGCCCGGCTAATTTTTGTATTTTTGGTAGAAACAGGGTTTCACCATTTTGGCCAGGCTGATCTCCAACTCCTGACCTCAGGTGTCCGCCCTCCTCGGCCTCTCAAAGTGCTGGGATTACAGGCATGAGCCACTGCACCTGGCCAGAAGTGCACTTTTTCACTGTAACCTATGTTTTTTGGAGACTGATTCTCACTCTGTCGCCCAGGCTGTAGTGCAGTGGCGTGATCTAGGCTCACTGCAACCTCCGACTCCTGGGTTCAAGTGATTCTCCTGCCTCAGCCTCCTGAGTAGCTGGGGTTACAGGAGCACACCACCACGCCTAGCTAATTTTGTATTTTTAGTAGAGACGCGGTTTCACCATGTTGGTCAGGCTGGTATCGAACTCCTGACCTCGTGATCCACCCACCTTGGCTTCCCAAAGTGTTGGGATTACAGGCGTGAGCCACCGCACCCAGCCTTTAACTGTAACCTTTAAAAAAAAAAAAAATTTGGTACTGATTTCTAACTGAATCACATTCCAGTAAAGGAATATATTTTTTATGATCCATATTCACTGAAATTTGTTGATACTAGCTTTATGGCCTGGTAAGTGATTAATTTTGTAAGTGTTGTGTGTGTCTTTGAGAAGAATGTGTTTTTTCTACCAGTTTGGATGCAAGGTTTTATATAATATTACTAATTTCAGCTTGCTAATTTTGTGTTACAGAAATTTTCCATTTATAAATTTTCTGGGTGGCTTAAGCTATCAATAATAGCAGTGTTATGACAGTGGGTTAGTAAGTTTCTCCATGTTCTCCTATTGCTCTTTGCTTTATACATTTTGAGGTTATTTGAGTGCCTATACACTGAATCTTTTATCCTAAAATAATGACTTTTTAAAACTTGGTAAAGTTTTTTTTCCTAAATCACTTTGGTATGAGAGCTTTCTTTATAATGCATCTAGCATATATCCTGTTCCTTCTTTAGTTTTCCACCTTTCCCTGTCATTATTTCAGGTGTGTCTTTTATAAAGAACATATACTGGATATTTCCAGTAAGTCCAACCTAGTTAGTTCTGCTTTTAACTGACATGTTTAATCATAAATTATTTTATTTTATTTTAATTTTGTAAAAACTATTTTTTTTTGAGACAGGGTCTTACTGTGTTGCCCAGGCTGAAGTGCAGTGGCATGATCATGGCTCACTGTAAGGTCCAACTCCTGGGCTCAAGTAGTCCTCCTGCCTCAGCTTGCTGTGTAGCTGGGACTACAGACATGCACCGCCATAGACTATTTAAAAATTTTTTTTTTTTTTGTAGAGACAGAGTCTTGCATGTTGCCCATGGTGGTCTCAAACTCCTTGTCTCAAGTAATCTCAAAGTGCTGTGGCTTAACAGGTGTGGGCCTCTTCAAGCAGCCAACCATAAATATTTCCTGTGATTACTGATCTGTGTGTGTGTGTTTCTGTGTATGATTCAATTGTCTAATTTTATGCTTTCTATGTATCTTATTTTCTCAATGCTTTTTCTTTTCTCTTCACTTTTTTTTTTTTTTGGTAGAGATGGAGGGTCTCACTATTTTGCCCAGGCTGGTCTTGAGCTCCTGGCCTCAAGCAATCCTCCTGTTTCAGCCTTCCAAAGTGCTGGAATTAACTATATGTGTGAGCCACCATGCCCCTCACTTTTTAAAAAATGGATTATTTGAGGGGGGCAATATTTTAATTACATTTCCCCCTTCCACTGGTTTGGCAATTATATACTCTCTTTCTATTGACTTAGTAGTTATTTAGATATTTTACCAATGAATACTTAATGTAGTCTTATCAAGTATCAAATGCTTAACTGACTAATGAAGTAGACATCTTAAACAATTCAAGGACCTTACATTGGACTTTAACTATAATCACCAACCCTGCAAACTTAACATGCTATTGCTGTCCATTATTTTATTTTCTATTATTTACTTTCTTTTTTGTTTGTTTGTTTTGTCCATTGTTTTAGATTGCCTTTAAGTCTTACAAATTGTCGGGGCACAGTGGCTCATGCCTGTAATCCCAGCACTTTGGGAGGCCAAGGCAAGCAGATCACCTGAGGTCAGGAGTTTGAGACCAGCCTGGCCAACATAGTGAAACCCCGTCTCTACTACAAATACAAAATTAGCCGGGTGTGGCGGCACATGCCTGTAATCCCAGCTACTTGGGAGGCTGGGGCAGGAGAATTGCTTGAACCTGAGAGGCGGAGGTTGCAGTGAGTGGAGATCGCACCATTGCACTCCAGCCTGGGCAACAAGAGAGAAACTCCGTCTCAAATAAAAAAAAATTGAGAAACTCCGTCTCAAATTTAAAAAAAAATTTTTTTTAAGTCCTACAAATTACATTATTACAATTATCACTTTATAGAAGCAATGATTATTTATATAAACATTTTAATCAGTATATTGGCTCGTTATTCATTCTTGCATCTCAGAACTTCCTTGGGACTTTTATGAAATACACCCTTTAAAACTTCTTCGCAAAGGTCTGTAAATATTCCTCGTTTTTGAAAATCTTTAAGTTATTTTACTTCATCTTTGTACATGAAAGATGGGTTTCCAGGTACATAGTTCTAGGTTGACAATTTATTTTCATGCAGCACAATGAGGATGATTGCACTGTCTTCTGGCCTTACCGATGCTACTGAGAAATCTGATATATCATTGTCATTCCTTTGTAGATAATTTGCCTTTTCTCTTGATTCTTTTAACATTTGTCTTTGCTTTTGGTCTACTATGGTATATTATTAGGTGTGGATTTCGTTTTATTTATCGTGCATGTTATTCACTGTGCTTTTTGTATCTGTATCTATGGATTTATAACTTTTACCAGGTTTGGGAATTCTTAGCGACCATCTCATCAAATTTCATGTTTTTTTCAGCTATTCTATTCTTTTCATCAAGGACTATGATTGACTGTATTACAGATCTTCTATGTCTCTTAAGTACTCCTTCAGTTTTCCATCTCCTTGAATTTTTATACTATATTCTGGCTCATTCTTCAGATGTATCTTTCATTTCACTAATTATCTCTTGAACAATCACATTTCTCATTTCTAAAAATTATATACATTTTTCACTTCTTGATTCATTTTTATAGTGATTTGTTGCTTGTTCATTTTATTTCTATAAATATCTCATCCATAGTTATTTTATAATCTATATCTTACAATTTTAGGATCTGGCAATCTTAGGAGAAAATCTCTTAGTCATTTATGTTGACTATCACTGATGGTGAATTATCTCATTTTATGTTTGGTGATTTTTGATTGTCTACATTAGGTATGCTGGGTAGGATTTGCATTTGCTTCTGCAGATACCCAGTGGGATCTCAGTTGGCATTAGTCTGCATGACATGGCACTTTGAAGCTGTATTTTGGTTACTTGGGAATGTTAAAGTCAGTGGATAGCACACTAGCACTGGGAAGCCATGGGATGCAATGGTGGCTGCTGAGGTCAGTTGCCTATTCTTAAGAATAAAATAAATGTAAATATCAGGGCAGTTTTTCTAATCAACATTCTGACAAGAAGGGTAGCCATTTTCATCTAAACAAAAATTAAGTCTTCAGAAACACCATTTGCACAATTTGAAAATATATTGTCTAAAAAACAAACTGGGGGAAATTCCTTGTATTATGGAAAAAACTAACATTGGAAAAAATGAACAAGATTGTAAAAGCACTCTTTAAAAGAGACCACTTTCTTCCCAGTCTTTACTCATTTATATGTTATTAGAATACACATATTTCTCTCTCATAAGGTCTAAATGCCACTTAAGTTTAGGGAAAGAGATTAAGCCAATTTTTTAGATTAAAAATGAATTATTAGTGTAAATGCCGATCTAAAATTCAATAAGGGAGATAAATATTTTATTTTAAAAATTAATTACTTTTTACAAGTTTAAAAAATGTAAATAAAATATCTTTTTATTCATTGCTCGTAATCCTAAAATAGAGTCCAATAAACAATACATAAAATATTTTAAGCTGACTTTTTAGAACCAAAGGCAACCTAACAACAATTCATTACATTCTGATAGGCATAGAAAAAAAGAAAATGAATGAATAAAAAGCGATTTTGAATTGCTTACCTGCTGGCTGTTTTCACAGAACAATTTTTCTTGTGTCCTCTTTCAGCTCGATTATCTCTCAGAAGCTGATGCTACACAAAGTGTTAAGACAAAGTCATAGAAACAGAAATATTTTCATTATATTATTTTGCAAGTAGGAAAATATTCTCATTCAAAGGGACACTACTCATTTATTTGCATGGCTTTTTTTTTTTTTAACTGGTTTCTCTTAAAGCAAAGACTGTAAGTACTACTTTTTCTGGAGTTCAATAGTTCAGGGAGACAAGTTTTTCTTTTTAAAATTCATTCTTTATTGTCACTGTTGCAAAATTATCAGTGAGAGTTAGCAATCGAGTTCTTCCTGGACAGCTAAACTGCCCTCTTAGTCAGTTAAGATGTAGCCTGGAGATGGAAGCGTAGAACTCAGTTCTTTTTCTGGTTCACTGCAGTAGCCCTGGTTGAAGTAATGCAACCTCTCTTGTCAATGGCCTTCACTGTTGCATTCAGCTGTGAATTTTTTAAGGCTTTGTTACCTATGCTGACATAAAGAGCTAATATTATTTTCTCTGTACCTACTGGCCTAACATGGTAAAGAAACACACTTAAAACATTCTTCTTCAAAGAAATTATTGGCTTGGAAATATATAATTAGAAAAAACATATTTGATTGCCTCCTCAAAATGCCTTACCATCCACTTCCCTTTACACTTGCTTTACCCTAACTAATTGGAAAGAAAAAAACAAATAGTCAATATTCTTCACTATGTGCTCACTCAAACTCTAGCTTATCTTATTTATGCAGAAAATATGATTATATGCAAGACTGGGCTAAAACGAAGTTGTACAGAATATTAGCAATTAACCCCAACAAAAATAAAAGTCTTGTAAGTAATAATACAGGATAGAGCTGGGTTCTAATCCCAGCTGGGCCAGTAACTAAAAAGTCACTAGGTTCCAATAATAGCTTTACCATTTACAACCTGTGTAACTTTAGGCAAAGTACTTAACTTCTCTAAGCCTTGGTCTCCACCTGTAAAATGGAAATAACAATAATATCTACCTGTAAAGCTACTGTGAGTATTAAGTAATATAAACCATTTAAAATATTTAGCGCTATAAAACTGGAACATAGGAAATGCTGAGAAATAATATGGCTTAAATGCTATGATTATAATTATGATGATAATTAATGGGACTGGCTCTCGGTAGGTATTATCTGACCAGTATCAATAATTTCTAATGACGAATAACTGCTTTGAACTGTTCAATTACATCACTTAGAATCAATTATTAGTTTACTTAGCTGTCCTTGAGAAGGAATAGACCTTAATTAGATGATCAAGAATATGGTTAGGCTCATTCTTTCAGGAACATCTGAACTAAATAAGTATTCTTAAATTTTCTCTTAAATATCTACTTCTTTTCATCCCCCTTGCAACCATCCCAGTTTAGACCACCATTTTCTCTGTCCTGGAAAAGTCTCCCAAATGATCTCCCTGCTTCCAGGCCTGCTTCCTTCTAATCTACTCTCCACACTGCAGACACTATGAGCTTTCTAAAATTAATCTAATTATATGACTCTGTGGAGATCAAACTCAAAATCTTGTACAAGGCTTTCATGACCCTTCATAATTTGATTACATCTCTAAATTCATAATTTATTATGCTTCCTCCTACCCCAACCTAACCTTCTTTCTTCTAAATTATATATCCTAGCCATACTGAAGTTCTTAGTTTGGGGTATGTACCATGCTGTTGCTCATCTCTGGCCCTTTGCTTGGGTTATGCAATTTGCCTACACCTTCAGGGTTCATACACTGTGTCTGGAGCATTTTAGTGCTCAGCAAATATTTGCTGAATGAATGAATGAATGAAATAAAGGAACAGGAAGTGAGATCTGGTATCTGATATGTAGCTGAAGCCATATCTCATTATTACTACTTATAGAAAAGAGCAACCAGTTATCTTAAATCCATTAATCTGAAAGTGTTTCAATTTAGAAACACTTCGTACCATGAACACTAAATTGTTTCTGAAAATAAAGAAAATTAATTACTTTGGCATTTCTAAGTCTAGTGCCTTTTAAAAAATATATATACAAACCAACATTTGTGACACAGATAGCTAGAAGTAAGATGATGAAATCTCTACCTCTACCTTAAATTAATAATAATAGTTAATAGTTAATTATGTTTTCTAATTCTAAGATAAAAGACAGATACTTGAACACTATTCCTGAGGCTTGTGTTACAACAGTTCAAACAAAGAACTCAAAATCCCAAACACAATGTTATGGAAAAAAAAATAAAAAATTTATAGTTTAGTTTTGAAAAATGCAATTATAAGGACCAAAATAAACATTAGGTTGTATCTACTAGGTTTCGATAGTTCTCAGAGAGGCCACCAATCTGGATGAATTTAAATGAGATAGCACCCTCTCTGAACGTTGATGTTATAGCTCCTTTTATTAGATTTATATTATAATGTGTTTTCTTCCTCAAATTTATAGTTTTGATGGGCTTTGTACATAAAAACAAGTCAAACAATGGCATTACTTAATGCAATGCATCTATATGTATAAAACCCATCACAAACTTATCTCACCTTATCAATACAGTTATACATCTGGGGATACCACTGCAACTTTAAAAGGAAGCTCAGATAAAACTACAGAGATCTCTGGGTCATGAATCACAAGTTAATATGTGAGCTTAGATCTTTTATGGGGCAAAGATGAAAAAATTAATCTAAGGTGTTACTTGAACAACATATATTTGCATTTAGAAGGCTCCTGGCCAGGTGCAGTGGCTCACGCCTGTAATCCCAGCACTTTGGGAGGCCATGGCGGGAGGATCACCTGAAGTCGGGAGTTCGAAACCAGCCTGGCCAACATAGCGAAACCTTGTCTCTACTAAAAATAGAAAAATTAGCCGGGCATGGTGGCAGGCGCCTGTAATTAATCCCAGCTACTCAGGGAGGCTGAGGCATGAGAATCGTTTGAACTTGGGAGACGGAGGTTGCAGTGAACCGAGATTGCGCCACTACACTCCAGCCTGGGTGAAAAAGCGAGACTCTGTCTCAAAAAAAAAAGAAGACTCCCAACATATTTTTTTAAAAAGTCAGATTATGAATTCAAAACAAACAAGAATCCTTGATCCCTGCTCTAATAAGCAAGAGCAGCTCAAAAGACTTTGAAAATTTTTTCATTCTTCTTCTTGATACATTTTTTTTTTTTTCTGTTCCCTTGGACTCCTATCAGTGTCACAAGTGAGGTTGCTTTCTGGATTCTGACTCAATAATGTCAACTCTGATCAAAAACAGAACTTCTGAATATGGTGCGAAGTGCTTCTTACCTTCCAACTTTCAGATTGCTGGACTTAGGCCAAACGAAGATACAATCCCCTTATTAGTGACCTGCAGATGTATATTAAAAAATAACTCATATAAGAATTACATTAAAATCTGTAAGTAAAAAACCTAGGTACAATTGGAAAAACTGCTGAATTAAACCAGGAAGAAAAGTATACCTTGTGGATAATGGTTTTTACATTTAAAGAAAAGGAACTAAGAGTTTCTGTGGCTATTCATGACATTTTTCAAGATTATTAAAAGTCTCACATCCCAAGAGGAAAGGCAAAGAGCAGAATTCTCATTCCCCACCAATCCTCTCTTTACTACCTGATTATACATAAGGCACTCAAGCTCAGGAGTGCTTCTATTGGCAGCCACTGTTCAGGTAATTCCTCAAATGTCTGCAAAATAATTTCAAGTCTTTTCACACTCAACAGTGTCCTCAAAATTAAAAGGGGAACTAAGTAAAAACTAAACTATGATCTGACTCACTAAGATACTTCTTGTAAACTCAGTCAAAATGTCTCAAGGAAGAAAAGCTTCAGAATTAAAGAAGACAAAACAAAAAATGATGCTTCCTATGGTTGCCTCTCCCTCTTTCCTTCCACCCCTGAACTAACTTTCACATTTCTCTTTCGTGGCCTTCATAGTGCCTTCTCTATGGTTTTCTGAAACATTTACCAACATAGTATAATTACTGCTTACCTGCTCCAGACTATAACCACCTCAGGGGAAAAACTATGTTGTTTTTTACAAATATCTCTTCTAATAAAAATAGAGAGTCCTCAATAGATAGTGGCTGGTGAGTAAGTTATTTAACAAATGTATAGTAAAGGCACGATCACTATGTATAGTAAATTGAAATGGGACTTAGCACTGAAGAATAGCAAGAAAGAAGAATCATTAAGATGGAGAAAGGAGTGAGAGATGGGATTTTAAAAGTAGGGTTAATATTATTGTTTCTTTGTGTTAAGTTGGTATGAGAAAAACATAAGGTAATCATGCATGCTAATTAGTCATTCCTTCAACAATAAACTAAAAGATTTTATACTTCATGGTCTTGCATTTCACCACTTGCACCTGACTTTAGACAACAGTTTAGTCTGCTATACAGTTAGGTCTGAGTTGAACTAAGAAATTATTATCCCTTATGTAAGTAGAATGTATTGTACATATACATACATGTACAATTCATTGTCATTATTCAGATTCCATATACCTACTTGCTAATATTTATTTGTAACACAAAAACCAATACTTCCCCTGCTTTTGCAGTCATTTGCAGACATGTGTAGCCAGAGTGGTAAAAATCTGAGTAGCCTCTAACACGTTTCCAGCTGAGCTCCAGCCAGGTGACACGGCCTTGTTTCAAGCTCTCATAGTATAAACAAGTGTATTTCTTGCAGTCTGTTTAATGCTATGAGTTTTTTGGGATTTTTGTTTGTTTGTTTGTTTTGCATAATTGTGCTTCTGTTGGTGACTTCGCTATTTAAAATGGCCCTAAGCATAGTGCTAAAGTGCTGTCTAGTGTTCCTAACTGCAAGAAGACAGTGATGGGTCTTAAAGAGAAAATATGTGCTTTAGATAGGCTTTATTCAGGCATGAGTTATAATGCTGTTGGCCCTGAGTTCGATGTTAATGAATCAACAACAGACATTAAATAAGGTGTCTTTAAACAGAAACACACACAAAACAAGGTTATGTATTGATCAGTTGATGAAGATGAGACCTGGGGCTCAAAGAAACCTAACCCTGTATTTCCCCTACAAGCAATGGTTCAGTATTCATTGATTCAGTGTTTGAGTTGACTACATAGAACATAGCTACCATATGTAACAAGAATTAACTGGATTTATTAATTAATAATCTACCTAGTAAGGGTACAGATCTGAAATGGCACATCAAAGTTTAAGTAAAAGCTGATTCAAAAATTGGTCAAAAAGATTTAAAAAGATAAAAAAAATTGGTCAATTTCTTCCCTATAAGGTATTAGCTATTAAAGGTAATTTTTAATTTCAGAATAAAGCTTGGCTGGAAGCAACCAGGTATACCATAGTCTAAAACCTAGATTTATAACATTGCTTTAGTACTTCTCAAGTTCTAAAGGGTAGAAAATGAACTTTATAAAATTGTATTTTCAGATAAAATATATCCTGATGCAACTTAATACTAAAAGCAGAATATTATTGTAAGCATTGTACATAGAGGGATAAGAACCATTTAGGAAAGCAGAAAGTCTAATTTTTGTATTGTAAATAATAAGAGGAACACATCATAGATGTAGCTTAGCTTAGTTAATTCTGAATTCATAGAAATGGTGGCACATAGTCCATTATTAATGTGAGAAGTATCTTTAAAAAGGTAACTCACTCTCATGGAAAAAAGCAAGTTACAAAATCATGAAAATGGAAGGTATTTCTATTAAGCTTATGTGTGTTAAAAATAAAGAAGGGTTCAAAATGAAGTGCGTAGCACCTTCCTTTTATTAGTAAAAGGAACTCTGGTATATGCAACAGCTGTGAACCTGCTGCTCAGCCCAAGAAATCAAACATTATAATGTTACCAATTACCATTAAAGCACAAAGTCCTCTTTACTACCTAAGTCTCTGCCTACCCCTCAGAAGAAATGATTCCTGAAGATTTGAGGTTGACCACTCCCCTTTATTTTAAAAATAACTTTTATCATTCACAATAAAAGATAAAAACTTTGCAAGGATGCACACTCTAAAATGTATATGCTTTAAAACATCACAAGTTTAAGTATGCTTCCGAGAAAGAACTAATATAATCAAGGGGTAACTGCTGATTTTATATGTATAAATAACTGTAATGAATGTCAACTTCTCACTGAGTCAACTAATCATTGTGCTGCCATGTATACCAGTAAGAAATTTAAAAAAATTCATCTAGAAATATAATGTAAAAGTATAAGAAACTCTTCCTACCTTCTAAACTTCAGATACAAATATTCTCTTCCTGGCTGAACTTAGATTTAATACAAATTAATTTTTAAGCACATGTACTGTTTTGATACCTTAACTTTGTGAAAAATAAAGATCAATAGTGAGGTCCTACAAATGAGTGAGTTTCAGAGTCTTTCCATGGAGGTCACAAGTTTGACTGAAGACAGTGGCAGTAAAGGAAAGAAAACTCTCATGCTGATTAAGGATCATGCATTTATTTGGTCAGTGTATTAATCGTTGACATAATTAACATCTTTTGAAATGAGCGGGGATTTGTATTTTTTCTCATAAAGCTGATCTACTCTCTTGAAGGGAGACAGTTAAATACTTGAAAGAGGCTGAGTAACTTCCTTTTGGATTACAATGGTCCTTACCTGGTCATGCTCTGTCCTAGCCCCAGGGCTAAACCAATGGCTGCAGAGGAAAGAAAAAGGCAGTTAGAGGGAACCTAACTAAAAGTACATGCTCTCACATGATCGAGCCGAATGTGCTTTAAGAAATTTGTCACCAGCAACACAGCCTTAAATATGCTTTATTTTAATGGATATTTCATGTAATTCTAGACTTAGACCAATTTTGACAGAACTGTAAAAGTGCTCATAACCTGGTAATTTTCAATTTAATAAGCAAGCTGAGTTAGAATTACATTTCCATTTAATTATGTTAACATAAACTGCTGGGACTGTATTCATTTTATGAATCAATTCTGGTTATAAAATCTACAAATGCTATCATTTACCACAACTTAATTATAGCATCATTACAACACATTATGACCCTTTGATTGTTGGAGTTATAAAAAAAAGGTTAAAAATACAACAATATTACATTATCCAGCTATGCCCCCAGGAGCAATACACAAAGCCCTTGATATGAATTCTGCAGCATCAGCTGAGGTACCTTCGACCTATTCCCTCCACAGTTATAACAACCTAGATTCTGGCTGAGAATTAAGTTCAACAACATTAAAAATATAGAAGTCACTGCATCATCAAAGCCTTGCCTTCTCACATAGCCTAGCCCAGCCCATTTTGCTTCAGCTGCCCCTGGGACTCTTAATACTGATGTATCTGGCAATACCTTTTCCACGGGAGTTGTTAGCATTAGCTATGCGCCCAGTCCTCTGGCATTACTCTGCATAAAAAAACTAACTGTAAACATCAAGGACTAGGAAATTGAGAGAGGTATTATGGCAAATCAACCACTAAAGGCCCACGATCACAGGGAATGATACTAACATTACTATTAATGCGATTTATGATTTCAACAACCATAATACCAAGTACCTCTATGTACTAAGCACGTGACATGTTTTATTTCCCATCTTCATAAAATCCTTACAAGGTTAGGCTCATGTTCCAAATACAGAAATGAGGGCTCAAAATGTTAGCTTACTTGCATAAGGTGTGTTTTCACCACACCACGCTGCAGAAGGGCAAGGGGCTAGAAAGGGTTTACATCTCCTGGGACGCTCTAAGACTTCTTTGCATTCTCTAGCCTCTGTGGTATTAAAACCAGGAACAAACAGCCTCTGCATTAATAGGCCTTGTTTAGGCCTTAATATAGAATTTCTCAAGCTCATAGATAGTGATAGTGATGCTCCTAGGCAGGTCAAATTCCACCAGTGATGGGGGAATGTACATTTATTGGTATTAGTAAATAACACCTGGATTAATTACCAAATTAATTAATCTTTCATTGTAGTTCCTCTGACAGCTTGACTAAGATATTTCCCCTCTGTTTTGGATTGTGCCTTTTTTTTTATTTTATTTAAAGACAAACATTTTTCTTAAACGCATTCACACAGTTTAAAAGAAAAAAACTAAAAGGATTAAAAACAGCAATTTCTTGTTCCATCTATCCTGACTCCTAAGCTCTGTTGAGAGACACCACTGTCAACTCTTTTAGTCTTTTCATTTTGTGTTTAATGCTATATTTCTAAAGAATATGGTTATACCAATAGCTTGTGATTCATTGATTTTAGATGTGAAGTACTGACTTTCTATTGTCAGACTTAGCTCTTTTTTAACTCCCAACCCTCTATTTCCAATTATAGCAACTTTTTTATTAATCAATTGTAAATACAGACATTATTATGACTACATGAATACTTTCTGCTACTAAGCTTTTCTTTTTGTTTCTCCTAAAGTTGATATTTGTCTTGTTTTTGCTATTTTTTCTATGTACCTGCCAGCCTTCTTAATTTTTGTAAGTACCTGCCAGCCTGTCTTTATTACATTCTTATTCTTATCACTGTTAGTTTTCAAATATTAAAAAATATCTGAAAATATGCCCATCCCTTACTCCTCCCTCCTCTTCAGCCTCCAGTGATCTCCTCCCAAAGCCCTCTGTCTACTTGGTCTCACAGCTGTTGTTCTCTAGATCTGTCCTGGAACTTCCTTGGCTCTCACTGGGTGTTCACATCATTTCTCTCCTTTGCTGCACCTCTTGTTTCCTGTATCCCACAGCTTCTCAGTTCATTTCCACCTTTTGCTGAAGAACTCACTCAAATAGTGAGAATGGTTGAGAAGTGTATTGTTTGAGTTGATTTTTTCCCGCTTGTTTGTTTTCTTCTTCATATTCTTAAGTTTTCAATAGGCCAACAGAAAATGCTTATTTTTGTTGTTTGGAATGTGATCTGGATTTTTTCCCTCTGGATGCTGTTAGAAGTTTTGAATTTCTCTAGTAGTGAGCATTTTTCATTTACTGTGTTGGGTGAGACCTTGCAATCTAGGGATCTGGATCCTCCAGTATGAGAAAATTAGTTTTTGTTTTTTTCTCTCTCTGGAATGCCTAATAATTAAATGTCAGATCTTCTGAGCTGATCTGTTAGTTGTTCTTATTTTTTTCCTCCTAAAATTTGTCTTTTTGTTTGCCTGCTAAGTGATTTATCAATCTTTACAAGAAATATTTATTTTGAGATAATTGTAGGTTTACGTGCAGTTGGTAGAGATCCTGTGCACCTTTATCCCATTTCCCAAAATGATAGTATTTTGCAAACTATAGTGTAACATCACAACTAAGATACTGAGACTGATACAGACTAGATACAGAACAATTTATTACTACAACGATCCTTCATGTTGTCCTTTTATAGCCATATCCATTTCACTCCAGCCCTCAATCTCCTATATTTAATCCCTGTTAACCCACTAACCCATTCTCTATTTTTATAATTTTGTCATTTAAATAATGTTACACAAATGGTATGATACAGGATGTAACCTTTTTAGATTGGCTTTTAAACTCAGCAAAATTCTCTGAAAAGTCAGCGAAGTTGTTGCATGTATCAATAGTTTATTCCTTTTAATTCTGAGTAGTATTCCATTGCATGGGTGAACATAGTTTGTTTAACCATTCACCTATCGGAAGACTTCTGAGTTATACCCAATTTTGGGCTATTATGAATAAAGCTGCTGTTAACCTTAGTGTAGAGGTTTTTCTATGAACAGTGTTTTTACTTCGGTGGGATCAATGACCAAGAGTGCAATTGCTGGTTAGTATTGTAGTTACATGTTTAGTTTCATAAAACTGCCAACATTTTCCAGAATGGCTACACCATTTTATAATCTCATCAGCAATGTATGAGTAATCCAGTTTTTCCACATCCTCATTGGCATTCGATGCTGTCACTATGTTTTACTTCAGCCAATCTGATAGATATGTAGTGATATCTCATTGTGGTCCTAATTTGCATTTCTCTAATAGATAATGACACTAAACATCTTTTTGTGTGCTTATTTGCTATTTGTGTATCCTCCTTGGTAAAATGGATGTTCATGTTTTTTGTCCATTTTCTAACTAGAGTGTTTTGCTTTCTAACTGTTTTATAACTATTACATTTTGAAAGGTCTTTATATATTCTAGATACTAGTCTTTCACTAGATATGTGGTTTGCAAATATCTTCTCTCAGTGTGTAGCTTCTTTTCATTCTTTTAAAGGAAATTTTCCAGAACACTAGTTTCAAATATTGTTGAAAAGACTATTCTTCCTCCATTGAACTGCTTTTGCACGTTTCTCAAAAATCCATTGACTATACTTGTGTGTGTGCGGGGGGAGCTATTTTTGGGGGTCTCTATTCTGTTACATTGATTTATGTGTCTATCCCTCTACCAATACCACACAGTCCTGAATACTGTAGCTATACAGTAAGTACTGAAATCTGGTAGGATAATTCCTACAACTTTGTTCTTTTTTAAAAAATTGTTTTTGTGATTCAAATTCCTTTGCTTTTCCATATACATTTTAAAATAATCTTTGCTATATCTACAAAAAATCTTGCTGGGATTTTGATAAGAATTGCATTAAACCTAATTATCAATTTGGGAAGAACTGACATCCTTACTATGTTGAATCTTCCAACCTATGAACCATGAAGTCTCTTCATTTTTGTAGATCTCTTTTGATTTCTTTCGCCATTTTAATCTCCCATTTTATTTTTCATTCCTTTCACTTTTTCTTCAAAATGTATGAAGAAAATGTTCAAATATTCAATAAAGTTAACAGCATCTTAGAATGAATAGCCATATACCACTATCTAGATTCTACTATTAACATTTTACTCTACTTGGTTTATAAATTATCTGTCTATGGCATCTTTTGATGAGCTGGTCCTTTTTTCCTGTTTGTTCCTCTCTTTATACTGAAGTCTTTCCTCAAATATCTGGTGATCTTTACTTATCTATTCAATATTTAAAAAGCACTACAAAACTGATCAGAAGAGCTTTTTCAACAAATAAGTTTACCCACAGGATGATCATACAAGTGTCTCCTCATGGTGGAAACTTACAGGTTTACTATCTTGTCTATTTTTCTCATATTAGTAAATTTCTGAAGAAAAGAAAGATTTACTTTCTTGACTGAGACATACTATTTCAGTTCCATGCCCCACCCTATTTAGAAGTTTTCAGATTTTCTAGGGCCTGTGAGGGACAAATCAGCATTTATTTCATCAGACTCTTAAGTTTATATTTATTCTACCTGCCTGTTTAGGTACAAATCTCCTAGTGCTTTCTAGCTCTAGAAATTGGCTGAAATCTCTAATCTGCTGAAGTGTTCCTTCTTTGTCATTGTGTGTTTATATCTTTTTTCTTCTTTCTAGTGGAATTTGGGTAGGAAGAATAAAAATAAATGTTCAGAGCAGCAAACAACCCAAGAGACAGTGGTATCACTGAGG
Organism: Pan paniscus; assembly: GCF_029289425.2. Taxonomy (NCBI): domain Eukaryota; kingdom Metazoa; phylum Chordata; class Mammalia; order Primates; family Hominidae; genus Pan; species Pan paniscus. Next base: position 31,889,202 of record NC_073249.2, on the reverse strand, counting down.
CCATGAAGAAACGTTTTAAGAAGGGAGTGGTCACTGGTGTTAAATATAGAGAAATCAAGTCTGACAGGAACTGAGAAAACACAACTGGAGGGGCCACTGGTGAACTTTTCCAGAGAAGTTTCTAAAAAGTGACGTAGGAAGAAATCAGGAGTATAATATCATGGTAGGGTGGAGCAGAAGGGACTATACTGTAATATATTCTTTCTAGAAGTTTGGCTTTCAAAGTATGAGAGACAGAAAACACATTAAAGAAAATTAAAGGGGAGGTTACAAAATGTAGTGGATGATGAAAGAAACTTTTGGAAAGGAAAAAAAACCTTTCAATCAAAAGCATAGGTGTTACGAGTTAGCCTTGGACAGGAGAAGAGAGATCTTTTCCTCTAAGTCTAAGAAAAAGGGGAGTGAAAGTATATTTGGATAAGTTTATCCAAATTTAAATAGCAGTCTTAATGAGCCTAAAGAACACAGGTAGTGAACATAAGATAAAAAAGCTGAAAGAGTATTAGGTTGTGGTAAGAAAATGGTATCATACCATTCAAAATTTCAGAGCTCTATTAATTCTGGGTGATGGTTATATATAAGAGTAGCCAGGGGAGTTTCTCAAGTAGCAGTCAGATGAAGAACGTTGAATTCCAGGAGGAAAAAAAAAGTGTGCTAAGTGCCAGCATGTACTATTCCATCCAACTGTTGGTCAAAGGAGTACCCAACATGCATTGAGCCCTTACTAAGGCAATTTAATCCTTAAACTACTCTAGGGGCAGTTATTATTACCATTCTGCAAATAAAGAAACAGGCTCAGAGAGATTAAGAGGTTTGCCAAAGATTTCATAACTAAGCAGCAAAGCGGGAATTCAGTTAGGTCTCCTGATTCCAAAGCCCACATCCCTTCCAACCATTACACATGTTGCCACCAATTAGGATAGCTGAGGTTGATGCAGGAAAGAAAGACTAATTCAAGCACCAAAGTCCTGTATGAATGAGGGCAAATAAGGAAAGGTAGATGGTAGTATGAACCTCAAACAACAAAAAATGTTTTACCCAGGAGTAAAAAATGAATAATCTGAAAGGGACAATGATGTTGTAGGAAAATGGTGGCCTCTGTGTCCTAGGGTTTATAGGAATGAGAGGAGGCGAATGGCCTCCTCCTTTGGGCAGCCTGTTGAACTCACCCTGGCAGATTTAGATGCTTCCTTTTCCAATCCCAATGTCTCTGCCGATACATCCACTAAAGCTATTATATTCGTATATTGCAGTTGATTCTTTATCCTAATAATAAATCAGAGGTCCTTGAGAAAAGGATAATGATAATAACACTAACAGAAATAGTGGTAGCAGCTAGAAAATGTGGTAGAAGTAGTAATCAAAGTTGCAGTAAAAGCACTATCACCACTCTATAAGTGTTAGTTGTGTGGTGGTTATCATTCTCATGGCCATACATGAATTATCTCATTCAATTCTTACAACGATTTTATGAAATAGTCCTGTCACCATTCAAGCTCACACAGCTAGCAAGTACTGGAATCAGAATTTGAATTCAGTCTGTCTGATTCCATATCTTGTATTTTTAACCATATACTTCCCCTTCATTTCCTTCAAGTACTATCATGTTTTGGGGGCATAATGGAAGGGTTGGTTTTCTTTTTCTTTTCTTTCTTTCTTTTTGGTATTGCCAGAATCCAGAATAATACATGGAAAATAAAAGTTGCTTAATAACTTTTTAGTGAAAAATGAGCAAACAAGGAAACACAGGAAGTAGCATCCTTGAAAGTCAGAGTCAAGTTTATGCAAAGGCAGACGAAGAAAAAAATGCTCTGAAAGAGAATGGGTATTTATTTATGTGTATTTACACTGGAGCCAAGGTTCCACATGGGCTTCATGGAGAGACTAACAGTGGTAGAAAAATCTGGGAGTAGGGAGCACAGAAGAGTTTAAAACTGATCAACTGTAAAGAATGGCTAGGCTCAGAGACACAGGCAGATTGCCTGTCCTCACAATTCATAAGGGTTGAATGTGGTTTCCAAATTCAGTTCTCCCCCTAGGACATAGACGCAGTTTAGAGAGGTCTAGGAACTAAGAGTGGCATATAATTTCATTTAATCCTCACCGCAGCACTGCTGATAACAGGAATAGTTATCACCTATTGAGCCCTCAGTACAGTGCTCTTTCAAGTACAGTAGAGCAGTTGTGGTTGGTAACCCTGTGGAGTAGAAATAATTTTTTTTTTAAGAATGACTGGAAAATAAACCTTTAGGAAAGAAGGTTTTAAAACCAAAATCTCTGCAGATGCAGAGTTCCACACTAATTCCTTCTCACTGTTCCTTAATCCCCCCTTTTCTCACCCACAGTGTTGAACTACAGGTAGCAGAAATGTATAGGATTTCATGGGAAGTCAATTAATATTATATGTAGACAAAAGGACAAAATCAACCTCAAGATTCTTAACTGAGGTCTCCTAAAAATGTACTTTTCAGAAGGAAAGAGCTATTGCAACTTATAATATGGATTTTTATTGTTAGAGATAAGTTTCTGTTTTTGGAGTCAGAGGCATAATTTCATTTTGACTTAATAGTGGGTCTATATATAAAATGATCTAAATCTGTGCTAATATGGTAGCCACTAGCCATCTATGGTTATTTAAATTTATTTTATTCAATTAATTAATTTATTTTTATTTATTTTTTTGAGACAGAGTCTTGGTCCATCACCCAGGCTGGAGTGCAGTGGCACAATCTTGGCTCACTGCAACTTCCACCTCCTGGGTTCAAGTGATTCTCCTGCCTCAGCCTCCCAACTGGTTGGGATTACAGGCATGTGCCACCACGCCAGCTAATTTTTGTATTTTTGTAGAGACAAGGTTTAACCATGTTGGCCAGGCTGGTCTCGAACTCCTGACCTCAAGTGATCCTCCCATTTCGGCTTAAATTTAAATTCATATGAAAAATTAAGTTTCTTAATTGCAATGGCTACATTTCAAGTGCTAAAGGCTTATGCGGTTTAATAACTACCATACTGGGCAGTGAAGATACAGAACTTTTCCATTATTGTAAAGAGTTCTTCTGCTGGGTAACACTGGTCTAAGTGGATTATCACTAAATATATGAATTAACTTTGGAAATGGTATACAGTCTTCTATACCGACAGTTTCCCTGTGAACTATAACTACTTTATTGAAGAGACTTGCAAGTATGAAAAACTATACATGAGAGAGGAGGGAGGGGGACAAAGAAGTAGAAATATATGCCAAACTCCTAACCCAATATACTGTAACAGGGTTTCATAGATTGAGATATGGAAATAAAAATTAGGGCAAGATGACAGAGTATTAAGAAGCCATGTGGCTAGGTAAGAACAGATCTTGGTAGCAATCATAAGGAGGATGCCTTTTGGCCTTTGGGCATCCTCCTTATGATTGTCAATGTAGAAATTGACAGGGAGTTCATTCATACCAAGGGAACAATAAATAAGCAAAAGCAAACCAAAACCTTAAGTGGTTGTCCAAACACTCTTAGGAGAAAGAATCTGTAACATGACCTACCAGGCTTGGCATCATGTGCTCCTTGCCGAACCTTCTCTGGTCTCATCACATACCACATGCTTTTCCTTCCTATATTGTGCTCAATATGCTTTAGCATAAGAATCCTTTAGATTCTTGAACACAATACGTATTACTTTCTCTGCCTGAAAAGCTCTTCTTGCCACCAGTTCACTTAGATCCTAGAGAGCTCATTAGCCGTACCCATCTCAATGTCTAGTTCAAATTCAATTTTTACAAGTTCTTCTTTAGAGTACTTAGCTCAGTATATAATAATGCATTTATGTGTCAGCATATAGTTATACATTTGTGTGTGTGCTTACTGATTAATCTCTATTACCTCTATCACATTGTGAGTAATGTGAGAACCACAACAACTGTGATCATGTCATCTTATTCACTACTGTACACCCGGCACCTAGTACACCCTCATAAATATCTTCTGAATGAATGGACAAATGAATGACTTGAGATACAGGATGGAGTTTCATCAACTATGGTTGCTATGCTATTCTATATGAAGGTAAAAGAATGAGAACACTGGGCTGTGTGATCTTTTAAGATTCCTTTGGGTTCTTATGTTCTATGGACTAGAAGACCAGGATGCTAACGGTATTCCTCACTCAATAACATGTTGTATGTAACAAAAAGTCAACTCTAAAATTATGCTCAAGAGGCCCTGCTAAACTTTATTTCTTGTATTAAACTGCTAATGTAAATTCAGGAAGTTCAGCCTGATGTGGTTACTAAATCAGAAAGACCTAAGCTTGGATACAGGCTCTGGAACTTACTGGTTAGGTGAATTCTGACAAATTATTTTATTTTCTGAGTCTCAGTTTCTTCCTCATGCATAAAATAAAATTAACCACTCTCAGTATTTGTAAGACTTAAAACAACACTAATAAATTGGCAGATGGTGTTTAAAAGAAATATTAATTTTCTTCCCCTAACAGTACAGTGGAATATAGTAATATGTAAACTTTTATTCCATAAGTTTTAACATGCAATAATTACCTTTTAATTTCTAAATGTCTATAAAGAAACAAGTGCTAAAGGGCATTACTTATACCCTAACATGTTTAGCATGTTAACCAACAATTAATAGAGGCTTAATACATTTGTCTTTTGAATTGACTTTTGGTTGAGCGATGTGTAGTGTGTAACTTTAGAAAAGTCAAATTATTTATAAAATGGGGTCTAATACCTGCTATGACTCCTTGAGAGAGGTAGTAAAAATACTAAAAACAGTGGTGCATATGAAAATTGTCTGAAAAAATAAAATACAGTGTACAATATAAAGTATGTCATCATTATCATCATCATTTTGAAATGTTTCATACCTAGTTTAATAATATTTCTGTATTTTACACCTAAGCACCTTGTAAAAATACATAAGAAAGGACTGTTACTGTATTATATTTATTCTATAAATAAACTTAAGACACGTAAGCTAAATGACTCACCCATGGGAACCACAATAAATCAGAGGAGGAATGGATCTGTATTTCTTATTTATCTCAGTCTAGAGTTAAAGACACTTTCACTATAAAGCAATAGATGCTAAATTTCAAAGTGTAAAAGTATTCCCAATGAAAATAACCTTTAATCCAGGCAAATCTTGCTTTAAGCAAACTCGATATTTACACAAAAGATAAAATAAGGGGTGAGTATTTGCTTTATAAAGGAATTCATCATAGGATTATAATGAGTTACCCATGTGCATTTAAAATAAGTTTGATTTACATACAATTCTTCAGGTAAATATCCTCTACTTCAAACTGAAATAAAAGTAAAATATATCAACTGCACAATCGATTAATAAATCATATTTATCTCTATTTAAAAGCAAGTATCTCATAAGTGATTGGAAAAAGAAAGGAAAACTTTCTGGAACCATTTACAGAGTACATAAATGGAGGCCAAATTAATAAGAAGTAACTCCATTTTTATGCTTACATGTATTTTTAATGTAGTCATATATTAATTTTATTTTTAACATTTTAATATTTGTAGTTTTAAAAAGTCAACAGAATAATTAAAAGAGAATTTCAAAACGTAGGTTACTTTTACTGAGAAATTAGATACTAATTTCTCTAGCTGGATTGAGGCTCTTGTCTTTTTTGCATGTAGCTCTCTAGTTATCTTAGTCAGTATTTCATTTCTCTGTGCTACATATTTCTGATTAAAAGCAACCTATCATACATTAATGATTGGACTTTAAATATAGTAATATGTTTTTCAAGGAAATAATTACTAGATGGTATTTAAGACAATTCATATATTGTTGTGTTATTTTATTAAAATGATCACATTTTTATAATTATGACACTCTGGAAGGTTTTTCAGTATCTGTTTTCAAAAATAAGACTGCAGCCTGGAGTGGTGGCGCACGCCCGTAATCCCAGCACTTTGGGATGAGAAGGCGGGTGGATCACTTGAGGTCAGGAGTTCAAGACCAGCCTAGGTAACATGGTGAAACCTCATATCTAGTAAAAGTACAAAAAAGTGGCTGGAGGTGGTGGTGCACGCCTCTAGTCCCAGCTACGTAGGAGGCTGAGGCACGAGAATCACTTGAACCTGGGAGGCGGAAGTTGCAGTGCACCAAGATCGCGCCACTGCACTCCAGTCTGGAGTGAGTCATCTGGCTTTTTCATCCTCTAAATATAAAAGTAACATGTCTACTGAAATAAAGTTTGGTAGATACTAACATGTACCCCTACCTCACCCGCTCCCAGTAAAATACAAAACTAACCTACAATCCCATCATCCAGTGATGACCAATTTTAGTGTTTATTTCTGGTGGTGATTTGTCTTATATCTTCTGCGAGCTAGTCTCTGAACTGAGCCTTTCTGAACCTCAAGTTCTCATCTATAAAAATCAAGTGACTAGACTGGACAGCACCTAAGGCTCATTCTAGCTCTAGTACTTGCTTCTTCTGCCAATTATCAATTGTATTTGACAAGTATTCAGTTGGTGCCTTCTGAATGCTTTCCATCACTAGCCAGCAGTAGAACTTGATAATCTTGAACCGAGAGCCTATGATTTGAGTGTAACGCATTGTGATGTACATTGTAAGAGATTCAAAGTACAAGACAAAGTTTCCAACCTCGGCAAGTTCTTGGTCCATTAATGGGAATAAAGCATGTATTTTATAATTATACAACAAATAATAATATGATAAATACTGTAATCAAGTAAAAATAAAACTTAAAGGAAAAAATAGGAAAAATAGAGAATGCTGATAGGAATTTGAGGGGAAACACCAATGATTCCTTAAAGTAGGTTATAGCAGATACTATTACTGCTTCCTCAATAGCTCTGAAACTGCCTCCTTCCAGATTTCTGGTTCTATCAGTAAACTAAACTGCTATTTGTTTAAACTACTATTTGTAGAATATTCTGTTACTTTTTCCTGAAAGCATGCTATACAACAGTGGTCTTTACCATTTTTGAATATGTATTGCCTGAAATAGTTATGAAAATTCCTCATGTAAGTTTAGGAAGACATCTAATATTTTTCAACAAAAATTTAAACATTTGCAAGGATTTAATTTTATATCAATTATAATTGATTATAAATTATCAACATGTTGATAATTTAAAATAAAACCATTATGCTACTCTTTGAAATATATACATTGGGACATAAATATTATTGTGATTTGATATCCTCCACCATCTATTTAAAACAAAAACCAAACCAGGATGCACATTTCTTTAAAAGTTGAAAATTTTACATAGTTTATTTTTCTTCTTAAACTCCTGTTTAATATATATTTAATATATAATAATATATTGGGTAACAGCAAACATAAAAAATAAAACAACAGTAAACACAAAAATAAAATTTTATTAGAAAGGCATCATTAATGAGCTTTCCCCCAAAATTAGTTCATTGATGAGTACGTCTTTTAGTGCCAATTCTATCACCATCTTTTAATTTTATAGAGTGCTCAGAAATCTTATTCATACAAATTGGTAAATGGAAATAAAAGGAACTTGGTTAGAGCAGTCATTTGATTATTTAAACACTTTCGGAGTTTTGTGCCCAAAGTCACAAAATGACTTCTAGGTTAAGAAATATTTTTAATAATCTACCAGTTGCTGAAAAAAAAGAATTAGAGGCCAGGTGCAGTGGCTCACATCTGTAATCCCAGCACTCTGGGAAGCTGAGGCAGGCAAATCACCTGCAGTCAGGAGTTTGAGACCAGCCTGGCCAACATGGTGAAACCCTGTATCCACTAAAAAAATACAAAAAAAATTATCTGGGCGTGGTGGCGCACGCCTGTAGTCCCAGTTATTCTGGAGGCTGAGGCAGGAGAATCGTTTGAACTGGGAGGCAGAGGTTGCAGTGAGCTGAGATCACGCCACTGCACTCCAGCCTGGGTGACAGAGTGAGAATCCGTGTCAAAAGAAAAAATAAAATAAATAAAATAAAATAAACATAAAATAAAATTAGAAACTATATACCTAAATTTGCAAAATGCTTTATGATGTATTCATTAAATTCAATCCCTCCACATCAATACCAGCACAATATCTGAAATATCTCTGTTTACAGCCCGGAAAGATTTTATACTGTGCACCAAAGATTAGGATTGGTAGGGGTGTCTTTTTTCCCTAAGGAAGAAGAAAGGCACTGGGAAAAGTAAGAACCAGCAAAATAACCAGGGCTGATAATTTTCAGGAAAGACATTTATAAATGGAAGCAAGGGATTTGAAAATTGACTCCCTTAAAACTACTGCTGATTCTGCTAGAAATTATTTGTATATCCTGAGGGTATGAACACCTTAGTTTTTCTACTATGAGATGCTGAATTTGATAATAACAGTCAGTTTCATGTATCTAACTCAGGGAGCAGGAGGAATGGAAGAAGGGTAACAGGCAGTATAGAACCACTTATTCCAGCTAGGAAGTTGGGGAAGCATATAACTAAAACTCTCTGCCCAGAGTGGATACTGGCCATATACCTTCTTCTGTTAAAGGACCTGATGGGAAAATTTCAGATATTGGGTTTTTCTCCTAGAGCAACAAAAGAGACAAGCTGAAGTAAAATGGAGTCAGTTTTAAAGCAGATAGGCAGGTCAGTCCCTAGAAGGGCATCAACCTATGTAACTTAACTGGAAGTCTGTGTGTGTGTGTGTGTGTGTGTGTGTGTGTGTGTGTGTGTGTGTGTTTGTGTCTATACAGCGTTGCCTGTATACTTATTTATTTGTGTAAAAGAAAATTCCCATGATGTGGTGTCCTGTGGCTTCTCCTTGTCAAGAGTGGGGTCTGTAAGGGACCTCCCCCACATTGGCTCTACATAGGTAAGGGGTGCGCCTGAAGAAAGGGATGAAAATACAGACTTACCAAATGAACCTATAAAACATTATCAAGGCCAAGCATGGTGGCTTATGGCTGTAATCCCAACACTTTGGGAGGTGGAAGTGGAGGTGGCAGGATTGCTTGAACCCAGGAGTTCAAGACTAGCCTGGGTAACACAGTGAGACCACATGTCTACCAAAAATAGAAAAATTAGCCAGGCATGGTGGCCCATGCTTGTACTCCCAGCTACCTGTGGAGCTGAGGCCAGGGGATCACTTAAGCCTGGGAGGTCGAGGCTGCAGTGAGCCATGATAGTGACTGCACCATTGCACTCCAGCCTGGGCAACAGAGCAAGACCCTGTCTAAAAAAATAAATAAATAAAACAAAATATAATCTGAATTGAATTAAAGTCTTATAATTAGGGAATGGCATTGGGGAAACCACGTTTGGAACCCCTAAATGGAAACAGGCAGTGGCATGGAAGCTAGATTTAACAAGCAAAATGACTAGATCTTCCTGAATACCTCTCTGTAGGATTTCTCTGACAAAGAGCATGAGCCTGCTGACAAAGATTTCCTAAAGACCTATACCTACCTGCTGGAGGCCATGGCTTTGAAGTGCCTCAGGGCGAAGCCATTAAACTAAGGAGACTAAGAGTAGAGGAAGAACATGGAGGCCAGCAGCATTTGCTGGCATGAAACTGCAACAACAAACACAACAGAAACCACTATATTTTTGATGAAATGCTAGTGCTGAAATAAACAACTTGGTCAACAAGAGTCTGTGACTGTTTAGTTCCTTAGGCAGATGATAAACCCCTTACTTTCACCAACAAGAAATGGGCTGATAAAACTGTGCAGCACCCTGTAAGGCACCTGCTGCAATGAACATATCAGCTGAGATCTTCAGAGGAAGAATAACAAGTTAGGTTCTCCAAGAGAGGAGAGAGAATTGCTTGCCAAACTGGATATATGCGTTGTGGCATGCTGAGTATTAAGTATCTCATTTCCTGAATGCGAACTTTTGTTGAAATAGCCTACTTAGGCCAGGCGCCGTGGCTCACACCTGTAATCCCAGAACTTTGGGAGGCCAAGGCGGGCAGAAGGCCTGAGGTCAGGAGTTCGAGACCAGCCCAGCCAACACGGGGATACCCCATCTCTACTAAAAATACAAAAATTAGCCAGGAGTGGTGGCACGCGCCTGTAGTCCCAAGCTACTCGAGAGGCTGATGCAGAAGAATCGCTTGAACCCGGGAGGCAGAGGTTGCAGTGAGCCGAGATCATGCCATTGCACTCCAGCCTGGGCGACAAGAGGGAGACTTTGTCTCAAGGAAAAAAAAAAAAAATTAGCCTACCTTCTCAACAATTCTATAGTCTATGCATCATGCACTTTGAATGCATAGGCCACTATAAGATTATGATATCATTTTGCTATATCTGAACAATAATCTCTATTTTATATTTGTTAAGTAGTGATATTAAAAAATAGAGACTAATGGATCCTAATATGATTGCTTGCCACAAAAAATTTATTCAATAATTAATTCATGTCTTCCCATACTTTATGGCCTTTTTAAAAGTTCAATCAAATTTGCAGGAGATATATGGTATTGCTCTAAAATACACAACAAGTTAAGCTTTTCCAACAAAGATGTATTTACAGAAAGAATTAACCACTGGAAATTCAAGCAATAATTTACCAAAGTCAAAGCTACAAATACTTAGTTTTAAAAAATTATCTAGTAAGTAGTCTGTCTCTTCCTTTTGTTGCAAAATGGAAATACATTCTGTTTGTTTCACGGGTCTTTATATTATTACCAAATGCTTGACAGTAGCAGAAAGTAGAGAAGTAATGAAGAAAACCAGTCTTTTTTTTTTTTTTTTTTTGAGAGATGGGAGTCTCACCCTGTTGCCCAGGCTGGAATGCAGTGGAGCGATCTCGGCTCACTGTAACCTCCGCCTCCCAAGTTCTAGTGAGTCTCCCGTCTCAGCTTTCCAAGTAGCTGGGACTACAGGCATGCGCCACCACGACCAGCTAATTTTTGTATTTTTAGTAGAGACCGGGTTTCACGATATGTTGGCCAGGCTGGTCTCGATCTCCTGACCTCAGATGATCTGCCCGCCTTGGCCTCCCAAAGTGCTGGGATTACAACTGTGAGCCACCATGCCTGGCCCCCCCCCCCCCCGCAAAAAAAACAAAACAGTCTTTTACTCCTTTTTTTTTTTCCTTCTGCGATGGAGTCTCGCTCTACTGTCCAGGCTGGAGTGCAGTGGCATGATCTCAGCTCACTGCAACCTCCACCTCCTGGGTTCAAGCAATTCTCCTGCCTCAGCCTCCTGAGTAGCTGGGATTACAGGCATGTGCCACCACACCTGGATAATTTTTGTATTTTTAGTAGAGATGGGTTTCGCCATGTTGGCCAGGCTGGTCTCAAACTCCTGACCTCAGGTGATCTGCCCACCCTGGCCTCCCAAAGTGCTGGGATTATGGGCATGAGCCACCATGACTGGCTTATTACTCTTCATTTTAGTATTTTAGAAGGGTTGGGATAGAGAATAAGGATGGAGGAGTACGAAAGCTTGATGCTACTCAATGTAATGAAAATTAAAAATTTTTAAGATAACACATAAATTTCAATAATGCATGAATTTCAAATACTATCACAAATAACAGAATAACTATATTTAAAAATCCCCATTTAAATTTTGTCATGGTTTTCATTTAAGTTGTTCTTACACTATTACCAATGGTAAATTATACTTACTCTTTTTAAAAAGTACAAATTAAATCAGCTTTACTAGTAGTAGCTAATAATTTCCCAAAAGAGCTAAGTAGAATACTCCAATAAGGTTATATAAACACACTGAGTACTCACTCATGGTGATGAGAATCCGGGGAAAAATGAACCATTCTCTTGTTACCCACTGGGCCAGGAATGGGTACCTACAGGGAGATTTAAAAAGAAAAAATAAATTTCAGATTTGTTTATAAAACGACCATGGATAATAGTGATATATCAATTTGAAGACATCACTCTAAAATGGAGAATACAAGATTTTCAAATCTCAGACAACACTGTGTGGATCAAAAGTATAATTTAATTCCTGGTAAGAATACTTTACTTGTTTTGGTCTAGTGCATTTCCTCTGCTAGATTTTTTTTTTTTTTTTTTTTTTTTTTGACAGAGTCTCTTTCTGTTCCACAGGCAGGAGTGCAGCAGTGCGATCTAGGCTCACTGCAAGCTCCGCCTCCCAGGTTCACACCATTCTCCTGTCTCAGCCTCCCCAGTAGCTGGGACTACAGGCACCCGCCACCACGCCCGGCTAATTTTTTTGTATTTTTAGTAGAGACGGGGTTTCACTGTGTTAGCCAGGATGGTCTCAATCTCCTGACCTCGTGATCTGCCTGCCTCGGCCTCCCAAAGTGTTGGGATTACAGGTGTGAGCCACTGCGCCCGACCCCTCTGCTAGATTTTTAAGACTATTTTAAAAGAATCTTGGCCGGGCACAGTGGCTTACGCCTGTAATCCCAGTACTTTGGGAGGCTAAGGTCACCTGAGGTCAGGAGTTCGAGACCAGCCTGGACAACACGGTGAAACCCCATCTCTATTACAAATGCAAAAATTAGCCAGGCATGGTGGCACACGCCTGTAATCCCAGCTACTTGGGAGGCTGAGGCAGCAGAATTGCTTGCGCCCAGGAGGCAGAGGCTGCAGTGGACTGCGAGGTTGTCACTGCACTCCAGCCTGGGTGACAGAGCAAGACTCTGTCTCAAAATAATACTAAAAAAAAAATTTTAAAAAAAGGACTCTTTATAATAGTGTAAATATCCTTTAAAAAAAAAAAGACCAGTGACTTATTACATTAAAAAAAAAAGTTTAATTAGATCAGTGTTAAGCAGATATTTCCGAGGACCAATGTATTTGTAGCTAGATCCTAAATATAAATAACATGTATTATAACACATACATTTAAATATATACAAAAACTTAGATCAAGGAAGTGGTGAGCAGCCCTTTTCATACTTTCCCCGAAAAGACAGGAGTCATCTGTGTATTTACACAGTACAAAATGCAATTTCATCTAAGAGAAAAATATTTTCACTCCTTTATTTCTAAATAAAATTTAAAATCTAAAGTAAGCTACTCCTTTTTTTTTTTTAGAATTTCACAACTTTCTTATCATATAGATGGCTCTCAAAGGGAACATAGCACTGCACAAGAATGAATCTATCAGTCACAAATGACAAGGCATACATTTACAGCAAAAGGCTTTAAGTTATGTTCCATTTTAATTAAAAAAAAAACCCTCTGTAATTATAGAAGTGCCATTTATATAGAATGGGGGGAAAAGCATGAGACAGCAATAAAATTCCTCTTAAAAAAACCCTAACATTTTCAAAACCTTACTTCTTCCCGTATCACTTGGGTTACAAGAATGCCAGTATATACTCAGAAATTCCAAGAAATGCAAATACTGCAAATGTGCACAGATGATGACATTAATAACCCTATGGTTTGAGCGCCACAGGTAAACATGTGGCTCAACTCCAGGACTGCATCCTGCATTCATCTCAAAATGAAGTTTTCATGCTATTCCAGTGGGTATCCCTGGAATACAGTAATCCATTTTCTACACTGTGGCTATGAGAAAAGCCGACTGTGCCTATGTCATGCTTTGTTAGAGGTTCATGATCACATTATCTCATGGTGGACCTGACACTTTTATTCAGTTTACAGTATGTTCTATGTACAGGCAACTTATTTCCTTTGCCAAGGCTGCTGACAACCTTTTCCACACTATATTAATCTTGTTTACTGACTTTATCTTGGTACAAATATCAGAAAACTAAACTTTTTATCTCAGAGAAAAAATAAACAACGTGTTGACAGAAGCAGAAGCTATTTTCAGGACTAAAATTGTTTGTTTACCTGAAGCTATATTTATGGAAAAATGTTTAAGTCTTGCTCTGGCTTGAAATACATAATCTGAAATTTAATAAATGAAGAAATTTCACATACACCCATGTGATAAATTGCCTGATGAAAACAAAGCAACTGAATGCAATAAAACAGAATTTATAGCTAATTTATACCATAATACAAATGTAAGCTTTCAATCTAGTCAGAAATAATCATACTATGTATTTCTCAGCAATCATATATATGTATAAAAAACCTGTAAGCTCAGTTCAACTGCAGCAAGTAACCCACAAAAGATTTACAGTTTCAAGTATAGATACTTAAATAATTTTACCTATTTACCTAGTACATGATCCCTTTAAGAAAACAGAGGTGACTATCCTTTATTGTTATTTTAGTTCAATTTCTGTTTTACTTTTAAAGATATGCAAAAATAGGCATAATTTAGAAATTTACTTTTTTTAATGAAATAAAGCAACATATAATGATCTCTTCAGGGTCAATGTCAGTGGTCTGCCTCAGGAGTAAAATGTTCTTACAATGAGAACCTTTTGCTACTGTGGCAACTAGACACAATTACCTAAAATTTGAGAATAATATATTTAATATAGAATTTGGCTTATGGAAAGCAGTGTTATACTGAAGTTTCAGTGAATTTTAAACTTTAAAACATGTTTAATCTGATTATTAGGAGACTACTTCAAAATATTATAAAACTTCAAGGAACATACTTAAGGAATTCTTTCTAAAAGTTTCTGTCTTATTAATTCAAGATAGAAAATAATCTTTACAAAAATTAAAGAAGCAGTTTTAAACATCAGATCAAAGTATTAATTTCTAGCATATAATTAAGTATGGTGACTGTTTTCTTCTCCAAAACACATGCTAATTTTAGTGATTTCAGAACTGTCTTAGAAATCACAAATTTTAAGAAGTTGTTTCACTTTAAATATCTAATAAAATATTCACATAGTAAAGTTTATTAGTAAGAAAAATACATTTTATTCCATAAGATTAGACAGGAAACAGGTATTCTGTTCTTCATGAGAAACAGTATCTCCACAATCCAATTCTTATAATTGACAAAACTCTGGAGACAATCATTTATGTAATTAGCCAATATTTAGTGCTGATAAACTTAGACATCACATTACACGCCCTGAATTCTTATGATTCATTTGTTAAATATTACTATATAAATAACGACTACAATCCAAAATAAAGCAGATATATTTCTTTTTATTAGACGCTTATCACACAAAGTCTTAAGAAGTAAACTGAAAGTTAGAAAGGAATTGATGCTTTCTAGATAACATAACTTTTGTGTCCTAATTCTAAAAGATCACATGGATCTTAGATTTTGCTGTTGTTTAAATATTATCAGTCTCAGGAAATAAGAATGTAGTAGCAAGAGATGAAAATTTAACAATAGTTGTACAAGTACCACTATCGATTCAGGAGGTCGATATGTACCAATATATTGGAAATTCTGCTAAATGATCAATTATCAATGACAAAATATCTGTTCTCTCAAAGTTATAAGACATATTAAAAGCATTTTCTTATTCTTTTTGTCCCTGATGTATTGATACCAATTTTATGATTTTGCTTAAAAGATAAAAAGTTGGTTTTATGTCTCATTTTCATTTAATTGTGTCATTATCAAACCCAATGCATGCCATACTATTCTGCCACAATTACATAACTGAGTAACTCTCCAAATCAGGTAAACCTATCTGAGACACAAGAGTCATGTAAGATTAATACAGAGGCCATTCAATATGGATGATATCTTACTTATATTCTCAATGATTAAGATTCCTTCTGTAAATTAATGAAGTTTCTTTTCATGTCCACACATAAGAACAAGAAACCATCATCCTTTCTTCTCTCCCTCTAGTATAGCTGGTCCCCTTCAACTTCGCTCTGCTTTTCAACTACATTTTATTTGCCTTCCAAATGCTACTCTGCTTTAGTGCCCACACTGACAAACACTTACGTTGGCAAGCTGCCATTCAAAAGAAGGCCTTTCCATTTTGTGAGGACTGGTCAATCAAACCTGCCTGGCCTCCAGGCTGTCGGGAGGCACTGCCTCAGCCTCCCGGCCAGTTTGTCAAGACCCAGAGGTTTCTGGTTTCTCTTACGGCAATTATTAATTTGACTCAACTTCTTTGAAGGAAGAAACAAGACTTTTAAGTAAGATAATATTCTAAATGTTTTACAATAATTCATTTTAATTAATAGACATTAAAATAAATGTGTTGAATGTTTATCTCTTATCCCCATACAGAAGAATAAAGGAAGATTCTTCAAAAGCATTTCAAATGAGCACACCTTTGTTTTATATTGGCGTTTTATAAGTTCTGTTACAAGATAGTTTGAGGAATGAATAAAATATTTCATTGTGTATCTATTCTTATAATATTACAGAATGGTCACAAATCACAAAAAGCACAATCTGGGGATGAGAAACATATTCAAGAAAATAACACTAAAATTACTTTTAAAGCAACATACAAACATGTAAAAATTACTTTAGAATTGCTTTTAAAACAAATACAAAAAGTGATAATTCAAGGAACATAAATTGGATATCATTTATAAGATTAAAAGGAAACAAAGTAGTTATCTGATTTAAGAGGAATAAAGAGGAATAAAAAATCACCTCTAAGAAGGGAGTTGCATGCATTATCTCCCCCTGCTCCAATCCATCTTACCAACGTGCCAAATTCAACTTTCTAAATTGCTGCTTTTCACATGTCAACTTTCTCATTCCACAGCCAACTATGGCTTATACTGAAAGTAAAATGAAAATTAATGAGATATGCATGCAAGGCTTTCCCTAAGCTGATCCTTACCTACTTGCCAATGTGATCTAGCACCTTATGCAGCCACTGAGAGCTTCTTATTTTAAATCCAGTACTGCTTACTTGGTACAATTCCACTAGTAACCTAATGTACATATAAAATTATGCTTAACCTTATTATATAATAAGTGATATGTGTTCCCTTTCAGTTGGGTGATTTTATTTATATTGTTCACCTGAACTAATCTTTTTGATGTCTTGATAAAGCCAAGTTATGGAACTCCTCTAATTCCAAGGGTTTTTTTGATTGTTGTTTTTTAAACATGAAAAATATTAGTAAATATAATTCACGTAATAATTCATGTTTCACCTTTATCTGTCTAGATTTCTATTAAAGTAAAAATGTGTTTATATGGCAGGCCTGGAAAAATCCTCATCACTGGCTACAAGAAATGAAAAAATTGGTGCATATGAAATATACGCCATAAAAACTAGAACATCTAATGTATTCCTGGTAATATGTCTAATGCTAGGGAGAAGTCACTACAAATCCTTACCTACCAGATCTTTTAGTTTCAGACAATGTCCTCCTAGAAAGAATATTCAGGAAGGAAGATGATCCATTCCTGAGGACAACTGAATTGCTAGAGAGTTCAAAACTGTTGTAGAAAATTACTAAGGTTATGGAATATAACTCAGTTTTCCAATGGAGAAAATGCCTCAAAGTTTGGAATTTTATAAAATCTAATAATGGTACAAAAAGGCCCATCAGGTTCCTATCATTCATATCTTTAAAAATGTCAATATTGACAAACAATCTTGCTCTTATTAGCAGAGCTCACACTGTATGACTTTTAGGAAAAGACTTTGAACTAGGACCTATATAGTATCGACTAGTCATAGCCCTCATGTTATCTAAATTATAGTATAGTGGGTGAAACTGATTATTTTTACCTGTTAGTCAAGGTTAAAGTAAAAATTCTATATTGTTTGTTATGCTTTTACAATGCAATTTTAAATCTTTCTTGGAAGGGCTTAAGCATGAACAAACTGACAAAGAATGTGTAATAATGATCACAAAAGATATATCAAAAATTAATATAATTAGAAATATTTCTATTGTCATTAATAATAATATCCTTATTTTTATTTGTTTAAATTTATTTAAGTGTATTTACTTATTTGAGACAAGGTCTTGTTCTGTTGCCCAAGCGTGAGTACTCACAACTCATAGCTTAATGACAGCTCACTGCACCCTCAAACTCCTGGGCTCAAGCAATTCCCCTGCCTCTGCTGCTGGAGCAGCTAGGACTACAGGTGTGTACCACCATGCCCAGTTACTTCTTAAAAGTTTGTATAGAGCTGGGGTCCTGCTATGTTGCATGCACTGGTCTTGAACTTCCAGCCTCAAGTAATCTTCCCACCTCAGCCTCCCCAAGTACTGGGATTACAGGCATGAGCTACAGTGTCCAGCCACTCTTGTTCTTTATAGCCTACCTTATGGCTTGCTTTTCATAAACAATGTGCCTAGAGTGAAGAAACATCATTATTCTCAAATAATAGTGAAGAAACTAACACTCACTGAGGTGAGGGCACATGCCCTAGACTGTAGGAACGGAATTAAGCTAACTTTGAACCAAAATTGTCCAATTTACCACCTAGTACTTTTTCGCCTACAGGGAGACTGCAAAAAAAAAAAAAAAAAAAAAGATGATATATCAAAACAAATGTTTTCTGTATTTGGGGATTTGTCCCAGGAGATGATGGCCTGAATCTAGAATACACTCTAGGAAAATCTTCAGCCAAGGATACTCTAGACCTTGCCTGTAACTTCTGGGTAGCATGCGGGCTATTTTAAGTATATGCAATGCAGGGCATGGCAGCACTAAACAGGGTTACCAGCACATATTATAGAAGGACTAACAAGAATAACAAATGGCTCCCCTACCAATCATTACAGCAAAAGAAGGCTAACATTTACAAAGTGTACTGAAGGGGAGTAAACACTCCGCGATGAGAATATGTGAAAGAACTTGGGGAAAATTAGAGAACTTAGGCTATCTTTCCTTTGAAAGCAGATATAAATCTAAATACGTGATTACATCTTTAAACCACAAAGGTTTTGTTTAAAAAAAAATAGCCAAAGATAAACCATAGAGAAGTACAAGGCTTGTCTTTCTATCAGGATTTGCCTTCCTAGAGGAATCCGTACACGTGTGTTGCAGGGAAGATGCTAACCTTACAGCTGCCAGCATTGCATTAAGTAGTGAATAAAGACATAGACTTCAGTTAGTTTCGAAGCGATCTCACTATATTTTTAAGTAAGAGCAGCAAATATATTTCTCTATGAAATGACAGAATGAAAATTATACTGTTTAGAAATATATACATACACATATAGTTGTATGTATGACATTAGCAATTATGTTTTTAATGTAAAACTAAACAATATAATTGTTTTAAATCTTCATTGTAAAAAATTTTTTCCTAGTTAAAGCCATTCTGCATTGACAATTAAGAATTTAGAATTATTGGTCTATTAGAATAATAATACTTCTAATTATTAAATACATAAATTCTCATTTCTGGTATACACTACTAATAAAAGATCTAAATGCTTTCACAGAAAAGATTAATCACTAAATAATTCAAAAACAAATACAGCAACAACTTTTTTCATACCACTCCATGGTAATACTATTTTTTTTAAGTAAAGAACTAAAAATTAACCAGCTCAGAATGATGCCCAATAGTGATAGTAAAGAATTTCACTTTGCCGTCCAGTTTTAGTAACAAGCTGTGAGTGGCCTCTACTGGCTGACCAAAGGCTTCTTAAATCCCTCATTTATGAAGCTTGCAATATTATGAGCATCAAGAAAGTAAGGATATGGCCACATATGTTTACATAAAATCCACTGTGCCTAAAGATCTTCTTTTATGAATAAATGACAAAGTAATAAACAAAATGTATATAAGATGGTGTAAAAAACTTCCATCATTTCATCCCACTGCTATACACTTGGATTATATTGGCAATCTATATATCTTTTAAATTCTAATTTATATACCATGATAATCTAAATGTGGATTTTCTTACTCAATTCATATCAAAGCAATTCATGTCTGCATTTAAAAACAAATAGTTTTGGGGACTTGTTCAATACACACACACACACACAACTTCTCAAAATTAAGTTTATATTTAGGCTTGGCATACTGACTTTGGAGGCAAACACAAAGAAGACTGAATTTAAAAACTTGAAAGAATTTGTAATTTTAAAAAAGAGATTAACATTTTATGTAATGGCTTATGAAAATACTATCTTGGAAACATAGTAATCCAAAGCAATTAAAAAAATTTCTATATTATTGCTCCTATGTTTGGGTGGAAGTAATTTTATATTCAAAATGAAATAGCAATTAAGAAGGCAAAACCTTGCTTGTATTAGGAAATGTCAATTCAGTATTCATAATAGAGAAGAAAAAAATATTTCAGTTTTTGCTCAGCAGCTTCCTAATAATAAAAGCTTCCCGTGTGTGGGAAAATTTGGAATTTTTATTTATCTATTTAAATATATAATCATATATTTGATTCACTTCATCCTTTACCCAATCTATTCACCTAAATATACTCTATTAAAAATTATTAGCAAATATATCTAATGATGTCAAAAGGTGACTACATTTATTTTAAGAAGTTATTGTTCTCACATGTAACAATATTCCAGTATATTTCAACCTTCATTTCAGAATTCACTCCCATTATCTTGCCTGCTCAAAATGGTTCACAGGGTTATCTAGCTGACATATAAGATAACCCTCCATCTCACTAGACACCACTGGGATATGACACACTGACCCACAGTAAGCCCTTATTATTATCCTGAAATATATAGCACATAATGTAGTTCCTGCCAAGGAATTTGTTTATAAAAATCTTTTTTATCTCTCTGGACATTTAAGTCATTCTTTAAAAGTAATGTTCAACTATTTTAAAGAATTTCATACAATGAATAAACATTCTATTTTATGTTTAAAGTCTTCATTCCCATTTCCCACAATTTTACCAAAGGTTAAAAAACAAAACCCACATACATAGAAAATAAAAGCCAGAAAGTATTTTCTCCTTGTTGCTTAGGTTATATAGAGTCTATTATATAAAGGATAAGACTTAAAAGAGATCTCAGTAGTTCATTCCTAGGGAGAATTATGCATATTGAAGCTCAATATATGTAAAATTAATTGTCTTCTTTTTAATTTTTGGGGGGTAGCAGAAGAGGTCAGAGGGCAATACGGTAGTGAAGATAATGATGAGACTCAGCAAACATGTTTGAGGACATAACAAATTATTAATATAGCTTTTTGAAAAAAATTCTACGTGCACATTTTAAAAATTTATTTAAGAATATAAGCAGACTAGGAAAACTTTTAAGTGCTTGCTTATAAACTACTTAAATTATTTTGGTACTCAAAATCACATGACCAACATTTTGGCAGCTAAAATTTATTTTCTTTCCACATTATTCAACAATGTGTCATATCATCCATTGTGCATACTTTTTGAACTGGGTATTATTTCTACTATTTTTCAAAGTGTTTTCATAAACTAGTCAATTTCTTCTTAACCTGATAGTGGTGTTGCATAAAACCTTAATTTACATCAGGGGAAAAAATTACAGCTGGTTTTTATAATTAAAAGAGTGTTTCTAAGAATCTCAAGGACCAATAGTAATTTATAAGAAAAATGCTGATAGTCTCAACACTTTTAAACTGACAACTTAATATGGTTTATATTTAGCAAATAAAACACTTAAAATATTGTTCTGTACAGGCTGTTCTCCTAAAGCAAACATGCAGGCAACCATTCAATCATTCAATCTTCTGTGATGCAGTTCAAGACCTTACTATACCATTAATTGCACTAAAAATTTCCATAGCTAAAAAAAAATATGTAATCATGATTTGATGGGGGAGGGAAAAAGTACAAAAGTACATCATATTGCAAACTATTCTTTGCGGTATGAATAGATGAGTGAATGAGTTAATTAAAAAGAGGTAAAATATTAGTTAACAAATAGCAGTGTAAGCATTAATCTTAGCATATTGCATACTCAATAAATGACAACAAAAATCCCAAATAACCTAAAACTTTTAACATTTTTTGGCCAATATCTATTCTAAGTAAATAATCACAGTCAGACTGTCATATTTTTGAAATACTTATTAGCTTTACCTTGATAGAAGTAAATGTCTATCCCAAATCTGGTTGTTTATAGCGGGGAACCCCAACCACACACAGCAGGAGGTGAGCAGCAGACGAGCAAGCAAAGCTTCATCTGTATTCACAGCTGCTCCTCACTGCTCATGTTACCACCTGAGCTCTGCTTCCTGAGAGATCAGTGGTGGCATTTAATTCTCATAGGAGTGTGATCCCAAATGTGAATTGTGCCTGCAAGGCATCAAGGTTGTGTGTTCCTTATGAGAATCTAATGCCTGATGATCTGTCACTGTGTCCGCATCAGCCCCAGATGGGACTGTTTAGTTTCAGGAAAACAAGCTGAGTGCTCCCACTACCTCTACATTATGGTGAGTTGTAGAATTATTTCATTATGTATTACAATGTAATAATGATATAATTATTTCATTATGTATTACAATGTAATAATGATATAATTATTTCATTATGTATTACAATGTAATAATGATATAATTATTTCATTATGTATTACAATGTATTAATAATAGAAACACAGTGCATGATAAATGTAATGTGCTTGAATCATCCCCAAACCATCCCCCTACCCCCAGTCTGTGGAAAAATTGTCTTCCAGGAAACCAGTCTCTGGTGTCAAAAAGGTTGGAAAGCACTGGTTTATAAAGTCAGTCAGGCATCCAGAGATAACTCACTTCCCATGAGGTGAGTTCTGGACAATAAGAGGTATGTATAGTCACCAGGTGAAGCTTCTAAGGAAAGTTCTTTAAGTGACTGACTCAGTTGGCATGTGCCTTGTGCCCTTCTTCGTACTTCATGGTGCCTGGGATATGGCCAATAACATCCATTTTCTTTTTTTTTTTTTGACTAGGAGTTAAAGACCAAAAGAATCAAAGGTTTCCACCATGGCATCTTTTATCTGGGTAACCAAGCCACTACGTGCCTTTCTATGTCAGGAGGGAAACAAACAAAACAAAACAAAACAAAACCCTCTCTTGTTCGAGCCACCATTATTTGGATACTTTATTATGTACATCAAGCTCAATCCCTAATTTTAATAATAATGAAGCCAATTATATCTATTAAATTCTACATTTAGTCCTAGAAAACAACAAGTCATTTGGTGGACCAGGAATTCACTAATAAGAGAGGAGATAGTGAGCAACTACTTCATATGTCCAGCATTCAGGTGCTATATGGAAGATTCTAATGAACTGCACAATATCAACCCTACTAGCTAATATGTTGCAGACTTAAAACATAAAACTATATAAAGATTAAACAACTACTAAACTGTGTTCATTTAGTTATAACTGCAACGGAAATTTAAAAAAATCATTAAAGCCCAACTTAGCAAATGTGGGTTTTGGAGGAGATGAGACTTATGCTGAGTGTTAGAGCTGGCTAGGATCTAAGCCAATGGAAGGAGGGGTGACTGTATGCATAAACAAGTTATGAATCAAAAGAGTATATATATTGGAAATGAGGAAATAAACCTGACTAGAAGTTCATGGAAAATAATGGTTGGATAGGTAACAAAGGTTCAGAAATCTAAGAATATTGTTCATCCTGTAAAATAATCTCTATGTTCAAGTCTTTAAAAATTAAGCTAGATTTTCATGACTAATTGACATCATCAGACTCTGTTAAGGGTAGCCAAGTAAAAATAACTAAAAAGACACAAACAAGATAACGTTTTCATGTATTAAATTTCCATATTTTTGCCTTTACTTCCTCGTTGCTTTCTAGATCCTGTATCAAGAGCTTGAAGATACATAGTTTCTTCTACACACAGCAGGATGAGGCAAATCCTTCTGTCTACGATGACTAGGACCTGAGGCATCCTGCCCTTTCTTGCTCCTTGGTGAATGAAAAGGAGAACTAAGGCTGAAGTAGGAGGAGTAAGTCAGAAACCAACATTCTAATGATCTCCATGCCTCTTGCATAAAGTAAGGTGGAAGGTCAGAGAAGCATGGGGGGACTGAGGGATGTCTGTTTCCTGAGGTACAGTCAGGGAGGTAACATGTCTAGAAGAGGTGCCACATTTGAACTGGCACCTTGTCCAACAGGGCACAGAGGTAAAAATGCTGCATTTGTGGAAGGAGGAGGCCAGACAGATAGCCTGAGAGAATGCTGTTGGTTCCCCAAGGTCTGAGTGTGTGAGACAGGTGATCCAGGAGTTCCTGTACCCTCTTGAGGGGACCAGTGGGTGAGGACTGTCTTGGGATTCAAGAAAGCAAAGGGACCTGAAGATCCGAGGCAAATGTCTGGAATCTGTGGGCTTCAGTAATGAATACCAGAATAATACCCCCAAAGGCCAAATGGAACCAGACTCACAGAAGTGAATGTGGTGCCAGTGTTCAGTCCAGACCAGCTAGAGGTCAGCAAGGCAAAGAACAGTGATTGGACAGACAGATGATGCATGGATCTGAGGTAAAAGATTCCTCCATAATTACCCCCAGGACACATAAGCTCTGTAGTGCCACCATGGAGAGAATCAGATGGAGACAGAGGAGAACTGCAAGAACAAGCATTTGTTAAAAAGGGGCTGAGCTACCCAAATAAATAGTTTATACAGAGATAACTGTAACTGGAAAATCTTTTTCACCTCCTGCCATGGTTTGGATATGGTTTGTTTTGTCCCCACCAAAACTTATGTTGAAATTTGGTCCCTGGCATAATGGTATTGGGAGGTGGGGCCTAGTTGGAGGCATTTGGGTCATGGGATCTCTCAAGAATGGTTTGGTTCCCTCTGCATGGTAGTGAGTTCTCCTGCTGGAAGACTGGATTAATTCTTGTAGAAATGGATTAATTCCCTCCAGAGTGGGTTGTTATAAAGCCAGGACATCGCTCAGGTTTTTCTCTTCACACATGTCTGTTTCCCCTTTGACCTTCTCCTCCATGTTATGATGCAGAATAAGAGCCCTCACTAGAAGACAGTGCGGTACCCTTGAAATTCTCAGCATGCACAACTGTGAGCTAAATAAACCTCTTTTCTTTATAAATTATTCAGTCTTGGGTATTTTGTTATAGCAACACAAAACAGACTAAGATGATTCCCAGATTCCTGTTCCTCCACCAATGTACTTCTTTCCCAATTTCCCCACACCCGGCACTAACAGTCAGAAGCTCATGAGAAATAACAAATGTAGTAAATAAAGAAGGTATATTTTCTCTCGCCCAAGAGTTAACTTTTTGCTCTCCACACTTACAAACTGACATCAACTCTTTAGAACATACTCATGAATAGAGGAATTATCTTTACAAATTAGAATAGATAAAAATCTTCCAATGTATCCACAAGTAGTAAAGTACTAAATACTAGTTTAAGCTTTTTCACTGTTTCATAGTAAAAAAATACAACATAATGTATGTCATGCTTTTCAATCTACAGGTTACAAAATCAACAGTGACAAAGACATAACCTTTGTGGTAAGTCTAGAAAACAAAGTAATACGGAGTCCTACCAGTAATTCTTGTTATCCAATGCAGTGATCACAATGAAATATGCTATCCACCAAGTTTAACAAAATAAACTGAAATTTGTGGATTTCATCATTTTTTTCCCCTCCAGTATAAAGTAGTTCTTAAGCATGGAAGAGCACAGAGATGAAAACTGGGCTATGGAGCCAGACTGCCTGGGTCCAAATACTAACTTCTCCATGTTTCAGTGTTATGACTGTCTCAATTGCTTCATCTACAAAATGGGGGTGGATAATAGTACCTATTTCATTGCTTTATTACAAAAATTAAAGAGATCATTTGTAAAGCACATAGATCAGTGTATATTAGCTATTATTATTTGTATTAATTGTTTCACAGTCTAATGCAAAGTACAATCTCAATAATAAGATGACAATAAATGTTACAGTAGATGCTAGCAAGAATAAGGAGTTTTGTAGGGTTGGTGGGACTGGGAGCAAGGAGGGTGTGTACACAGAAAAATGATGCCATCAAAGATGTTTATTTATTGGGGCCATCACCACTTCTTTCAGTGAATTAACTGAAAATAAAAATCAAATGAATAATTTTTTTCTCGTGATTGTATCAGAAATGCAGATACATATTTAGTTTACAAAACACTCAATGTTTAAAAATAGTTACTTAAAGCCTGTGGTACTTAGTCTAAATTATAAAACTTAATTCAATAATTTCCGCAAAGACATTATTAGTGACTGTATAGGCTGATAATTCTGATGCTTTTCAATTAGTGTAAAGGTCATGAGTTAAAATAAAACACAGAAGTATTTTAGCTATAATAATCGTCTCTAAATTGAATGTTTTACAGCTGATTTGCTTTTCTTGGCCAATTCTAAGGGCCTGAAAACCTGAAGAGGCAGACCAGTTGAATACATGGTATTCAGTTGTTGGAAGAAATAAAGGGAACGTACCTCCTCCCAAGCCCAGTTACACAAACACACACACACACACACACACACACACACACTTTATTTAATTTTATACAAAATAACGATGCAGAACCTTGAAGGCTTCTCTGACCACACAAAACAGAAGTAATTTCTTTATCCAATTTTAATTCCTATATGTCTCTGTATCTTTCTTATATCACTTAACAGACTATCTGCCTCATGTTAGAATTACACATATGTTTGTCTTCTCTATAATAATATGTTTCTCAAAAGCAGAGGCTATGTCTTATTTACTATTGTATTGCCACCAGGATCTGGCACATTTGCCTACAATGAAACGTGCTGAATTAGTCAAAAGCACAAATATTTTTCATGAGAGCTGATTAGCATTTTACAATAGTCATAAAAATTCAGACTATACCTCAAGTAATTCACAAACAGGTTAAATACTGTAGTCTTTCAAAAATCTGGATATGGTGTTTTTGAAGGCACATTGCCATCTGCATAATTAAAACCATTCTAATACCTATCTCATGAAATAGTACACAAAAAAATAGTAGACAATACAAAGAGAATCAGCTGACTACAGGCATATAATTTACTCAGTGCTTTGCATAAAGAGTGGTTCATAATTTTTAAAATACAGAAAATGAAAGAGATGCTCATTACTATCATTAATGAACACCTAAAACATTTTTGACAAGTTGGTGAAAACAGAGGAAAAAAGAATACAAGAAAAAAGAAAAATTGCTGAATTATCTTCCTGGGTAGCACACTGTTAAGAAATTTGATGACAGAAAGGATGCTGTCAAGCACTAGCATATACTCTGAGGACATGGCAGGATATATCATATGTGCTTACAAACCATTCTAGAAGCTACCTACAAAGCAAGAGGAGCATGTATGCATCAATATAATTAAGAAACTGGAAATCACCAATTATTTCTTGAATTGTTTCACAGTATTAACTATGAGTTCTGTGGACATTAAACCACACCATGGAATCTGAAAAAATAGGATACTGTCTATCATAGTCAGTCTGTGAAACATGGACATAATGTCACTACAACCCAACTCTGCTGGACCGGTACACAAACAGAATCCCAAGTAGCACACTCCACTGGGCTGTGAGCAACTCCAAGTGCAGGGGTACTGTTTTATTCTTTTGTCCTCTGTGATTAACCCAGTATGTACTCAGTAAATAGTATCCATTATTATTGATTTCAACAAACGATGATTGAGCACTTCCTAGGTGGCAGAAACTCTCAGAAGCTGCATATTAAATATTTCTAATGCTCACAACTCTGCAAGGTTCTAATTATTATCTCAATCTTACAAATAAGGCTTGGAGAGATTAAAACAACTTACCTAAGGCCACCTACCTGACAAGTAGCACAGCCACTATTTTGGTCCAGAAATGTCTGGTTCATTGACTCAACAAAAAACATATTGAGCCCTGACTATGTATACTGAGCAAGGAAGAGGAGATGTATTGGTGAACAAGACTGAAAAGGCCCCTGAATTTATGGGACTGACAGTTTACTCTAGAGAGCCACAATGAATAAAACAAACAGACAAGAACACTACAGATTTTAGAAAATGAAATGAAATAAATAAGGAGAAGGTGGTAGGGAAGAGGAACCCCTGCTGACCTGACCCCTGAAGGATAAGATGGAGCAGCCAAGCAAAGGGCAGGAGGAATGAAACATTCTTAGACAAAGGAAATAGCATATATGAAGGCCTGGAAACAAGGAAGAGTTTACATGTTCAAGGAGTAGGATGGAAGTCTGTGTGGGGAAGGGAAGACGGGTACAATGTGAGGTCAGAGAACAGAAGAGGGTCCCACTGGTCTTAATTGTAAAAAGTTGTGCTCTTTATCTTTTTGTTTTGTTTTGTTTTGTTTTGTTTTGTTTTGTTTTTTGAGACAGGATCTCCCTCTGGCACCCAGGCTGGAGTGCAGTGGTGCCATCATAGCTCACTGCAGCCTTGACCTCCCAGGTTCAAGTGATCCTCCCATCTCAGCCTCCGGAGTAGCTGGGACTACAGACGCATAGCACCATGCCCACCTGGCTAATTTTTTTTTTTTTTTTAGAGATGGGGAGATGGGGTTTCGCCATGTTGCCCAGGCTGGTATTGAACTCCTGAGCTCAAGTGATCTGCCTGCCTCAGCCTCCCACAGTGCTAGAATTACAGGCGTAAACCACCACACCCAGCCTGCTCTTTTCTTTATAACAGCAATTCTCAAACTTTATACATTTAAAAATGATGGAGGACTACAAAGAGCTTTTGTTTATGCGGATTATATCTATTGATATTGAGTGTATGAGATATTAAAACTGTGTTTTTAAATTCAAGAATCTACAAGCACACACTTCCTGGAGACTAGAAAATACCACTGCACAGTTGTGAAAAAATAAAGGTGAAAAAGACAAATAATATCTTAGTATTATGAAAACAGTTTTGCCCTTGGGGACCCACTGAAAGAGTCTCAGGGACCCCCAGTGGTTTCCAGATCACACTTCGAGAAGCATTGCCGCATGCCGTGGTCATCCAAGTGTGGTTCTCAGACTAGCAGCATCTAGAGACTAGGAATTGTCTCTTAATCAACTTTGTTTCTCCCATACATTGCTCAGTGTTTGGCACATGGCAAATATGAAATAAAGCAATAATCACTTGTTGACTTAAGTATTTACGTTTTCTCTTGATATTTACTTTGGTATCTCCATGAAAGTCATGCCAGATACTTTGTTCTGAATCATGTATAACAGAATCCTGGGTGCACAGGTTTTCATTAAGCCCTTTTTATTGAATATAGATATAGATTTGGTAAATAGCAACGGGGATAACAAATATAATCAGCAAGAAAACTCTGTGCTCTTTTAATTGTGTATAGAAATACATAAATGAATATAAAATAAGATCTATTAAAAAGATTCTTACAGCCAGGCGTGGTGGCTGACACCTGTAATACCAGCACTTTAGGAGGCCAAGGTGGGCAGATCACCTGAGGTCAAGAGTTTGAGACTAGCCTGGCCAACATGATGAAACCCCACCTCTACTAAAAATACAAAAATTAGCCGTGCGTGGTGGGGGGTGCCTGTAATCCCAGCTACTCAGGAGGCTGAGGCAGGAGAATCGCTTGAACCCAGGAAGTGGAGGTTGCAGTGAGCCAAGATCACGCCACTGCACTCCAATCTGGTCAACAGAATGAGACCCTGTCTCAAAAATAAATAAATAAATGAAAATAAAAAGATTCTTACAGTTCTTATAATTAATTGCCCTCTCCTATAAAATACAGACCACACTTTATGCCACCCACATTTTGAAGATTTAGGAACAGCCATGAAAACATACTAGCAAACATTCATTCTCAAATCAGAAACACTAGACTGTAATTTAATCTTATTATCAACTGGGTAAAGTATTAGCTTTTAAGTAAAAGTTGCCCATCTTCTTATTAGTGAGCATGGCCTTGATGGTCCAGTTAACTTTCACCTATAAAATAAGGCCATTTTTCATATTCAAAATGAAATTCTGTGTTAAACTTCTTCCATTTATAAAATTACTTACAGTCTGTGAAAAAAAAAAAAGAACATTTAGGATATCTAAAGATAACAAAAGCTCACAACTGGTACCCTCTGCACTCACCACCACCCGGATTAAGCAAAAATTAATTGTCCTCTTTAAAGCTGGATCCTTTTGGCCCTTTCCCAATTCTCACTGGGTGACCAGATGTCACATGACCATACAGTTGGATAGGGTACAAAATTTATTGCACCATGAGCTGTAAAGGTACTAACTACATTCAGGTCAGGATACTGCAGATGTCTGTCTCAGTTACTTAGCTCAACTTGGCACTAAATAACTGGAGATTAGTTTGTGTTTTTAAGTCATACTGTCTTGTTCAAATTCATGTTTTGTCACTTTCTAGCTATTCAGTTATTTAGTACTTCTCTTGCCTTATAGGTAAAAGGTCAATAATAGTAAAACCTGCTTTATAGGGCTGTTATGAAAATTACATGAGTTAATACACATAAAGTGCTTGGAAAAATGCCTGGCACATAGTAAGGACCCAATAATGCTAGTTCTTATGCCTAGCAGATTTCATAGATGTTATAGCCCCAATCTGCTTTACCAACAGGCTTGACATTTCAACTCAGACCTGGTTATTAGGACTACTCAATCCTGGTACTGTTGCTGGTTTTTAGTTTCAATCACTTGACTTAATCGAAATAGAAAAAGTAAATTCTTCCGTATTAGACTGTTACCTCAATGTCAAGTATCTACTTACTCAACTCCAGTTGAGTGGGTGAGTTGATACTGAGGTAACAGTCTAAAAAGGAAGTTTTTATTCTCTTTTTAAGTTAATGTACAAGATTATTATTATGATTTTTTTTTGGAGGGCAGTGGCGTGAGCCCAGCTCACTGCAAGTTCCGCTTCTCGGGTTCACGCCATTCTCCTGCCTCAGCCTCCACAGTAGGTGGGACTACAGGTGCCCGCCACCACGCCTGGCTAATTTGTTTTATATTTTTAGTAGAGACGGGGTTTCACTGTGTTAGCCAGGATGGTCTCGATCTCCTGACCTCGTGATCCATCCGCCTCGGCCTCCCAAAGTGCTGGATTACAGGCGTGAGCCACTGCGCCCGGCCAAGTTAATGTACAAGATTGTTTTAAGTAAAAGCCAGAAAGAAGACTGTTCAAAATGCATCCTGTGTACCGAAAATACTATCTAGAATATTTGTTGAATGAATAGACAACTGACTCCGGTTTTACGAGAACAACCCCCAGTGTACTTGGAATTGGAACTAAAAACCCTCATGAGCAGCATACCACAAACTCTGGAAATAGTTCCACCTCATCGCCGCTACTGATTTCAGATTACAAACGTGTTTTAAAATTTTTAAATTTCTTTTAACTTTGCCCATCCCTTTTTCTCCCTCAAATCACTTACACTGTTTTTGTATATGCTAAGACTGACATTGAACTCCTTACATCCAAATAAATTCATTAGAATCTCTCTCAAATTAGCATCTTTTCCTAAAGCCCAATTTAAAAATTTTATTAGTATTTATTTACTTGTTTTTGGCTACTGGTGAATACCAGTACTTTTTTAGTCTCACAAGTGAGAAAATCTGGGAGTCATCTATTAATGACTAACAGGATAGTATGGAAGAAAGAATGAGTGCTTTGTAGTCAGATGAAGCAATCTCTTTTACTATGCAACCTAGCTATGTTAATTAACTCACTCTGTGCCTCAATCATCTCAGCCATAAATTGATTCTAATTCTGATTTCATAGATTTTCTGTAAGGATTAAAAAGAGAAAATACATAGAAAAAATTATAAGTACAACACTCTGGCAAACAAGAGGCATACATGCACTGAATATTTTATCAAGACTTTTGTGCCAGAAACTGCCATTCTTTTGCTTCTTATTTTATTTTTCTTTCATTCAAACTGATACTCTCCATTTATCCAAATAATTTGCTGATTTCTTCTATAGTGTATTCTCCATTTCTATTAGCCTATTTCTAATTTTTTGGAAATCCCATCGCAATTAAGGTGAATACTATATAATTCTGAACTTAATTGCTTGCTTTCTAGTAATTAGAAAGGTTTTACCTAGATGGTAACCTCTACAAGTAGACTAAATCTGTAATCAATAACTATATTCTTAAAAAAACAGATGTATGGCCAGGCGCGGTGGCTCATGCCCGTAATCCCAACACTTTTTGGGAGGCCGAGGCAGACGGATCATGAGGTCAGGAGTTTGAGACCAGCCTGACCAACATGGTGAAAACCCGTCTCTACTGAAAAAATACAAAAATTAGCCGGGCGTGGTGGTGCATACCTGTAATCCCAGCTACTCGGGAGGCTGAGGCAGGAGAATCGCTTGAACCGGCGGAGGGTGCAGTGAGCCGAGATCGTGCCACTGCACTCCAGCCTGGGTGACACAGCGAGACTCCATCTCAAACAAAACAAAACAAACAAACCAGCCAAACAGACGTATGATCTTTGATAAGTCACTTTAAGTCATTGGACCTAGATTTTTGAATCTGTTAAAAAAATTCAGTATTTTCTCTAAAATCCTTTGCATCAAAAACATTTGGTGATTCTATGTTGAGTTCTTAGATCATTTTCATACAGATTAGAAATCAAAGAAAAGGAGTCCTTTTCGGTTTATTCCGTCTCTCTGAATTTCGTCAGCTTTTTGTTCATTCCATTAATAACGCACTTTACCGTATTATATTAAGTACATGTCTACCCTGCTAGGTAGCAAATCCCTTGACAATGCAGTCTGTTTCAATTAATAAACTTCGTATCTGGGCTACTTAAGACAGTGTGTGGCACATGGTAGGTGTTCAATAAATGTTTGCTACATTGAAATTAATTATCTTAAGAAGTATGAGATAGGAAAGATTATAAGGCTTTATAATATATAAAGGTTATAATTATATATTATAAAGATTATAAGTGCTTTGCACTGACAACAGGTATTCTCTTTCTAAAACCCTGTTTCTCCTAACTATCCTCTCACTACTATCACTGTCCTGATGCTACTCAAAATATTAAAATATGAGGTGAAAGAATCATTACTGCAACAAATGAAACCACTTCGGTCTTATATGCTAAAAATGGTGAAACAAAAGAGTCAAATTCATCAAAGTACAATCAAACCATTGAGGGCTTAAATGTCCATTTAGACTACATAAGGAAAAAAGGAAATGCTTAAATTAATTTGACAAATACAACTTTTCCCACTAATTCAATCATCTGGATAATTCTAACAATTTCAAATTGACAATAACATCATTCAAGATTTTCTCACGGCAATTCAGTTTTTTAATATTAAAAATTACAAAACTTATTTAAAGACAATAAGCAGATTATAATATCTAACTACTATACATATTTATTTCTTTCAGTAACAAACACTAGGTTTTTAATTACACAGACTTTACCTCCTCCTTACCAGGATCCTTTATTTTTAGATTGTATAAAGATGAAATAAGTACAAAACTATTCTCTCAGCCCTACCTTTCCATCAAAAAACAAATTGATTCTAACTTAGATAGATTCCTGTAGGTATCAACTAAAAAATCTACATCCATTTAAAAAAGTAAAGTTTGAACCCAAGAAATTTTACAAGAGAAATATTCAAGAGATCCAAAAGGCATGATATATTCGTTCATGCTTTTGTGGCAGTTCTAATGATGTGACTCACATACATGAAGCAGGTTCATGACAAGTTAGCTGAGCATTCACATTTCAATACACCTTTGTACACCTAAATGTCATTACATCAATCTTGTTTAAGATTTGCAGATTCTGTAAATTTCAGTTAATGTCACTAAAATGATGTTATGTGCTATGGAGTTTATTTTATTGGCAGAATTTTCTTTAACAGCTTTATAAATAATTTACTCTTGTGTTTATAGAATCCTTAATAGTCTGAAGGGTCAAAATGGTTTTTAGCTATACTTCACCAGATTTTATGGGGAAAATAATATGTAATTACATTTTCCCATTTGCAGATACATGAAGGTCTCAGGACAAATCTCTTGCAAATATCAAGGGTCTACTGTAATCGTTTCCAGTCTGCCCATTGAAACTTAGCAAATGGGTAACACCCTGGCCTCTCCATTCTGACTGTGGCTTGGGTTGGAAGGTTAATCACCATGAAGAGCAGAAGAGCTGAACCTTAATGTTAAGATGGGCATAAATCCTAATCCACAATGTACGCTTTTTTAAATATATACACCAATAGACTCTTTGGGTTACTATGGGCCAAGTTATGTCCATCATCGTCACACTTAATAGTGTTGGGTCCTAATTTTTCACACTGTTATGAATACTATACTGTCAAACAGCATGGGCATTTAGGGATAGATTCATGCTGATGCCTTGTGCTGACTCCCATCACTGCCCCCTTTATCAAATCACTTTCTTATACCCTCTGCTTACCTAAAAGCAGATGAAAAGGTGTATCAATGTGGACAAGATTTGCCATTTGGGGTGTGGGTGTTGGTATGGCATATGAGTTTAATAGAATTCTGTGTGTTGATAATTAAATAGTTCCATAGGTGAAAGTTAATTAAATCCATAATTCCATATAGGAAAACAGTGCTACAATTTTTTCCTTAGTACATCAGATTAAAAAAATAAAACATTGACAAGTATGAGCTCGATTCTAATATATTAAGGCTAATTTCAGAATGGGAAGCATCTCATACTGTTCCAAAATGTAAATACCACGTTAAAAAAAAATGGTTATTCTCTCAGTAAAAGAAGGATCATTAATTTCAAATCAAGGAAGAGTTTATATGATTAAGCCAGTATATATTTGCTCAATTTACTATCTGGAGATTTTAAAAACAAGATTGAAACAGACTGACCATTTGAAATTTGAAAAGGGCAATGTCCACATTGTTCCCCTGGTACTGTACAATGGCAGGTCAAACTTTTGTTCCTCTTGTCCTACAAACAATTTTCAAGCCCACGCTCAATAAATAAATTTGGTCTCAGCACTCCCAATCAGTGCTGCACAATCCCCTCAGTAGCAGACCTATGATAAATGGACTTATTTTCCCAAATCAAACACTTGAATTTAAATTCAGATGAGTTAATGCAAAGGTCAACATTGTAATCAGTTCTTTTGATCTTTATAGAATTTCTGGAGTAATACATAATAAATCTGAAACAAGGCAATTTGCAGCTCTGTATGTGTGGCTGGCAATAAAAATCTTAACGATCACAGCCTTTATGTACTTAGGGAACGTTTTATCGTAATGGCTATGGTGAGGGCTTCAATGCATAGGAAACAATGGCAATAGATAACCCTGAAAGACTTGATTTCTTGATTGTTTTACAATTTATTTATATATGTATTTATAAAAAAACTTAATGAATATACATCTATGCTTACCGTATGTTTGAAATAGTCACTACTTTTATCATAACCACTTAGTTTTGAGTTAATAGGTTGGACATAAAAATTGCCTATGATAAACATTTGCATATCAGGTTCAACCTGAAATTTTCCAATCTCAGAACTGCATTTCTTTAGAGAGTTTTTACATTAAAGTGTTTTGGAAGGTTAGGCAATATAAAAATTAAATACTATTGTTCAATTTTATAACTGATAAAGCACAATTAATTCATTATGGCACAATCACAAAGGGGTTCTAATGGTCTTTAAACTGATATTTAAGGAAGGAAGGAAAGGAAGGAGGGAGGGAGGGAGAAAAACCAGACAGATGAACAGGAAGTAAGACCCACAGACTTGCAGCTAAGTGCCCCTTTTGCATCTGGCTGCTAGGTACTATTGGGTCCTATGGCTTCAGGCTGTTCCTGTATTTTCCCTGTCTTGGAGCCCTATGATAACAATTTATCTTAAAGTAGCAGTCCCAGTTATTCAACAAAACACTGCATGATTACGTGTGAAAGTAACATGAAGTTTTACATTGATAGCAGTAATAAACAATAGTCTTCTTGTGTTTTCAAAAATATAAAATCTTTTTTCTTTTAGTAACATAGCAGTGATTGATCCTTTCGAAACAATAAAACCATTTTTGTCAACTTTATTACACTAAAGTACACAGTGTTTGCACAATAGTGCTACTCTTTAAAGGATCAATTCTGAACCACTTTAGTGGTAAACAGGTTTCAACAAGTACATACTATTCAAGATAAGTCTTTTAATGAAATTATAAACATGAAAAAAACATCCAAATGTCTAGCAGTGAGGAACCTAGTACACATACATTTGAAGTAATAGCCCTAGGACTATGTAGCTAAAGGTGAAAAGAATAACAGCTTCCAAGGTGGCATTTAATATCTGTTCCCACAGTCTCTCTCTTCAGAACAATCGACCCTTATTTTTGGCTAAAACACTGAGGCTGAAATACGGCATTGTGCACAAATTTATTGTAATACTGTTTTCTGGAGACTCAATGAGAGTACATAAGAGCCAGATGTATCCTGTGTACTTGTGTGACAACCGTAACTCCAGTTGTATCCAAACATTTCACTGAATTTGGCCAAACAGCCAGGAATTTTAGAAACTTCTGGGACAAATATATTCATCTATAGCTTCTGTATTAAGTTCTTTCATCGGTAGGCAAGTTTGGTTAAGGTCCGCGAGCTCCTTTTGACAGAGTACTACACCGATACAGCTTCTATCATCCTAAGTTTGCTCTCTAAAGCTAAAGAAAAGCAAAATCATTACTCATACTGAAAATTCTGTCAATTTCTTCAAACTGTGACTTTATTTCTCTAATAAAGCCTTCATAAATCTGATATCATTGAATGCAACACAATTCGGCAGTAGAAATGACTGGGCACAAGGTAATAACTGCTCTATTCAGATGTCTGACATGAGTCTAAATTTCTATACTTCCTAAGAAAAATCAGCAATGTTTTTGTTTTCTCCCCCTGCAGTTTCATATTTAGGGTATACAGATGTCCTGTCACAGCAGTTAAAAAGTACAGTCTTGTGAGTCACTAGGGGTCTGACAAGTAGAGTCTCAAAGCCCGATAATTACAAAAAGTCCTTGATTTGAAGAGAGCTCATTTCATTTTTTTTCCAGCAATTTCTACATTGTTGCCTGCATTAACAAAAGAATAAAAATCATAAAAAATTAAGCTTCTATATTCTGTTCAGCCACATAAGTATCCTAAAAATTAGCAATAGTTAAATGCATACATATAGTAAAATTCAATTATTTTCTTAATCCATGTGAATACTTATTTATCATCTACTATGTGTAAGACAATGGGTTGGGTAATTCACTACATCACATAATAATCCGATAGGCAAGTTAACAACACAAGCCTTTTAGACAAATGACAAAGTGGAAGCTGAGAACACCCAAATTTAGTTGGAATAAAATGTTCAAGCCTCTTTCACAAGCTACATTTTAGGTATTCCATCTGGGAAGACTGAAGTAGAGTTTTTTTAATAGAAACACCAAACATCCCAATTGTCTTATTAGCATGTCCTTTGGTCCAACTAAGTCACTCATGCTCATAAATGATGTAAGAACTTGCTTTTTGGTAAAAAAATTCTAAGGAGGGCTATATATCCTGAAGTCAAAAGCGTCGAGATTATACAATTTAAGCTTTGTTTCTTGAGGAATCCTGCTGGGTTTAGGCTGACTGTGATGAACATCTGCTGGTTGGCTGACAGTGTCTATTCCTTCTACGAATAATAACATCCTGATTGTGAGTGACAGTGTCTATTCCTTCTTCTAAAAACAACATCCTGATTTTTTCCACAGGAAAATATCCTTCTCCCATCCTTACGGTAGGAGATGCAGTGACACAGTCTCCGATTCCCTGGCCCAGGCCTGGCCATTCACAGCACCCCATGCTATGTCCATTATAGTTGGCTCAGGGATGTGGATATTCCCTAGTGAAAGTCATCAAGAATCAATTCTAGAACAGTTCTGAAACTACTGGAAAGAAAAAAATTCCTCTTTTTGGGGTGGGGGAAGGATTCCAGAGATAAGATATAAGTTTCAAGTGCTGGGAGCCCTCTGTCTCTGGAAGCGGGAGAGCCTGGCCAAGAATGGCTCAATCCCAAGGAAAACAGCCAACAGATGGAAGGCGCCAGATTTAGGACCAAAGCCATCCTTTAAGCCTGTAGATTCAACATTTTAGTTCTCTAAGCCAATAAACATCTATTTCCTTTTAAAAATGTCTCAGCATAATAAGACTGGCTGAGTTGGGTTTCTCTTACTTAAAACCCAAAACGTCTTAAGAATTAATACTAAAGTCCTAAACTGAAAACTTTGCCTAGGGTTTAGTATCCTCCAGAGTTGACAAGATATTTTCTTCCACAGGCTTTTCCACTTTTTCTTAATCTGGAAGTTTTTCACCTACTTTGTCACTGACATCATAAGGCAGAATAGTGTAGGGACATTAAAGAAAGGCAGTCAGCTGCAGCTCACTAAAGAGAGTAATCTATCCCTGAGCTTAAGATGCTGGTGCAGGTGGCATCTGGGGACAAGAAAGGGAACTAAAACTGCTAAACACCTGCCATGAGCCAGGCACAGTTCTGCCTGTTTTACCTACATCAGTCCACTTAGCCTTATTTCATATCTGCATAACACTGTGAAGAAGAGACAGATGCCTTAGGGACTAAGAAATTGCTAGTCAGAGAATATAGTGGATCAACATTTAGTACAGAGTAGTGGCTATATGTGTTGGCTCCAGAGTCAGTTTTAGATTTATGTCTCAGAGGCTACATCATTGAAAAGCATGACGATGGGAACGTTTTTTTTTTTTTTTGAGACAGAGTCTCGCTCTGTCGCCCAGGCTGGAGTGCAGTGGCGCAATCTCGGCTCACTGCAAGCTCCGCCTCCCAGGTTCACGCCATTCTCCTGCCTCAGCCTCCCGAGTAGCTGGGGCTACAGGCGCCCACCACCTCGCCCAGCTAATTTTTTGTATTTTTAGTAGAGACGGGGTTTCAACGTGTTAGCCAGGATGGTCTCGATCTCCTGACCTCGTGATCTGCCCGCCTCGGCCTCCCAAAGTGCTGGGATTACAGGTGTGAGCCACCACACCCGGCCAGGAATGTTTTAAATCTGCTCCATGCCTCAGTTTCCCAACATGATTAAAAGTCATCTTTATCTGACTTATAGGGATAGTGTGAGAATAATTAAGATGTTACTCATCAAATATTTTAAAACAATACTTGGCATATTGTAAGCTGCTAATAGCAAAGCCTGAAATTAAGTCATGATAAACACCTAAATGTTCTGAGAAAGAGTGTATTAAATGAACTGATAAGAGGAAATGACCAGTCCAGCCCACAGTTTCATGGGACAAGAACAGAACAAACAAAGAAGGGCAGGAAGAGCCATAGTTATAACCAAAGATGAGAAACCAAGAAGAGAATCCTTCAAGAGGATTCTTTCTCAGGCTCGCTTGGCTAACAGTTGTATTGCTTCTGTAATGTGAATGGACTAGAAGTTAATATCAAGATGTTAATTTATCTTATTTGCAGTGTGTGTATATAGTTATACTTGAGTTACTACCTTTATAAAGTCTTAAAAAAGTTTACTCCAGATATTCTTATATTGAACATCTGAACTGAGATATGAAACTGCAATAACCTGGGCACAGTGGCTCATGTCTGTAATCCCAGCACTTTGGGAGGCTGAAGCAGGCAGATCACTCAAGGTCAAGAGTTCGAAACAAGCCTGGCCAACATGGCAAAACCTGTCTTTACTAAAAATGCAAAAATTAGCCGGATGTGGTGGTACAAGCCTCTAATCCCAGCTGTTGGGGAGGCTGAGGCAGCAGTCACCTGAACCCAGGAAGGCGGAGGTTGCAGTGAGCCAAGATCGCACCATTGCACTCCAGCCTGAGCAACAGAACCAGACTCTGCTCCAAAAACAAACAAACAAACCAAATTATGTGATTCTCCTGCATCCACTATCCTTTCCAACCCAGAGGCCAACATTCTTTTAAAAAAAAAGTTTAATTCCCTTTGTCAGCTCTTCTCTCCACACACCAGCCTAAGTAAACCCTAATCAGAAGCAAACCAAGATTTCTCCACACACTAAATTATCTGCCTTCCATACCCAGGCTGCTAACTGCTGTTGGAAATAAAAAGCCACACAACTGAGATGAACTCTATCAATGTATGTGCAAGTGGGCAATCCCAACAGTCTCTAGTGATCTCGCTCTTTGGTTCTTCACATAAGGCATTTAGAACTTTCTCAAGTCCATTCAAACCTTTTCATCACCTCCCTGCCATCCCCCACCTTAGCAAACAAATTTGCCTTCTATCTTACAAATAAAATATAAATGAATACTTTTTCATTTCCTGCCCTGAAACTGTAAACTTAACTCCAATATACCTGCCCTTTATGTTCCTGCTAGTAAAATGAAAGAAATGTCTTTCCTCCCATCTAAGGCTAAGCTCTCCATCTGTATATTCTGGCTCCTGCTGTCTTTCACTTAATTAGGAACCTCATTCAATCCATCAGCCCCTCTCCTTCTTGTTTTCTCAACATCTCCCTGTCTACTGGAGCTCTCTCAATTGGCAGACAGGTTTTAGGTCCTCCTTTACTAAAACCAACCAAAACTCTGAACAGTGCCATTTCCTTTCTCTCTCTTTCCCTTGAAAGCCCAACTTCCTGGAAGAACGGTCAATATATGCTTGTCCCCTTTCTCACAGGTGGCTACAATATAAAACCGGGCTGAGGTAGCCCAGCAATCAGAGATTCCAGGTGACCCTTCAATTCGGAAATGTGAGTGGAGAGCGACAATGAAGCACTGCTTATTCACAGCAGGAGTTCCGTCAATGGACAAGCACTACCAAGACCATATCTGAGACACTGGGAAGATGACTGGCTGGTAAGATCTTAGAGTGAGGTCTTGGCCTCTTTTGTGCTAATCCTTATCATAGAGGGTATTTGGGCAGCACCTAGAGTCTGCGGGCATAAAGGTGCATACTTATTACTTTTCTCCCACAGAAAGGGAAAATAAAAGGAAAGGATTTTCTTAAGAAATTCTCATCTTTCCAATCAAAATTGATCTGTCCTTCATTGAATGTCTAAACACTTTAACAGTAATTTGATTTAATAGCTACTTGTCTACAGACCTTTCTCTTGATTATAGGCTTCTTGGCAGTAGACTATGTAATTGTTTTTCTGTGTTGTCCATGGCTCCAAGCACAAGTGGTCAAAAGAACAAGCCAGGGAATCGTGAGGTCAAACTGGGATGATGAGAGGCCCTGATGTATAGAAAACTAAAATGCGGTAAAATACATAAAGGGTTTTATAAACTACAAAGCGTCAAATAAAGATGAAATGATTTTACATACAGCTAGATCATAACATGTATTTGCTGAGAAAATGGATAACTGTTAAACAGACATTTGTAATGTTATAAAGCCAACAAGGCCATTTCAATAATTTTCTCTGGGTAAAGTGTTAGACAATGGGTAGGAATAACTGTGGGTTTGAATATCTGCCAACTACTATGTTCTTACCTGTGAAATGAAGATTCTCTTACTAGTTTTTATATCACAAAGTTTTAATTTTTTTAATAAAATACCTAGGAATATAGCTAACTAGGGAAGTGAAAGATCTCTACAAGGAGAACTACAAACCACTGCTCAAAGAAATAAGAGATGGCACAAGCAAATAGAAAAACATCCCATGCTCATGGGAGGAAGAATCAATATCATTAAAATGCACATAATGCCCAAGCAATTTATAGATTAAATGCTATTCCTATTAAACTACCATTGAGATTCTTCACAGAACTAGAAAAAAACTATTGTTTTAGGCAATCCTGAGCAAAAAGAACAAAGCTGGAGACATCACACTACCCAACTTCAAAGTATACTACAGGGCTACCATAACCAAAACAGCATGGTACTGGTACAAAAACAGACACATAGGCCAATGGAATATAACACAGAGCCCAGAAATAAGGCTGCACACCTGCAAAAATCTGATCTATGACAAACCAGACAGAAACAAGCAATGGTAAAAGGATTCCCTTCAATAAATGGTGCTGGGATAACTGGCTAGCCATATGTGGAAGATAAAACTGGACCCCTTCCTTATAGCATATACAAAAATTGTGATGGATTAAAGACTTAAATGTAAAACCCAAAACATAAAAACTCTGGAAGACAACCTAAGCAATACTATTCAGGACATAGCCATGGGCAGACTTCATGATGAAGATGCCAAAAGCAATGGCAACCAAAGAAAAAGTTGACAAATGGGATCTAACTAAAGAGCTTCTGTACAGACAAAGAAACTATCAACAGAGTAGACAACCTACAGAATGTGACAAAATTTTTGTAAACTTTGCATCTCACAAAGGTGTAACATCTAGCATCTGTAAGGAACTTAAACAAATTTACAAGAAAAAAACCCAAACAACCCCATTAAGAAGTGGGTAAAGGACATGAACAGACACTTTTCAAAAGACATACATGCAGCCAACAATGATATGAAAAAAAAAGCTCAACATCACTGATCATTGGAGAAATGCAAATGAAAACCACAATGAGATACTATCTCACACCAGTCAGAACGGCTATAATTAAGAAGTCAAGCCAGGTGTGGTGGCTCACACCTGTAATTCCAGCACTTAGGGAGGCCGAGGCAGGCGGATCACGAGGTCAGGAGTTCAAGACCAGCCTGGCCAACATAGTGAAACCCTGTCTCTACCAA
This sequence comes from Pan paniscus, assembly GCF_029289425.2. Lineage (NCBI taxonomy): Eukaryota > Metazoa > Chordata > Mammalia > Primates > Hominidae > Pan > Pan paniscus. The sequence goes on along the minus strand of NC_073249.2, from coordinate 31,846,845 downwards.
AAATACAAAAAATTAGCCAGGTGTGGTGGTGGGCACCTGTAATCCCAGCTACTTGGGAAGCTGAGGCAGGAGAATTGTTTGAACCTGGGAGGCAGAGGTTGCAGTGAGCAGAGATTGCGCCACTGCACTCCAGCCTGGGTGACAGCACAAAAAAAAAAAAGTCAAAAAATAACAGACGCCGGCAAGGTTGTAAAGAAAAAGGAACACTTGTACACTGCTGGCGGGAGTGTAAATTAGTTCAACCATTGTGCGAGATAGTGTGGCAATTCCTCAAAGACTTAAAGACAGAAATACCATTCGATCCAGCAATCTCATTACTGCATATATACCCAAAGGAATATAAGTCATTCTATTATAAAGACACATCCATGCGTATGTTCACTGCAGCACTATTCACAATAGCAAAGACATGGAATAAACTTAAATGCCAATCAATAAATCGGATTTAAGAATGTGGCACACAGACACCATGGAATACTATGCACCCATAAAAAAGAATTAGATCATGTCCTTTACAGGGACATTGGTGGAGCTGGAGGTCATTGTCCTTAGCAAACTAACTGATACGGTTTGGCTCTGTGTCCCCACCCAAATCTCATCTCAAATTGTAATTACCATGTGTCAGAGGAGGTCTGGTGGCGGGTGATTGAATCATGGGGGTGAACTTCCCCTTGCTGCTGGGGAAGTGATAGTGAGTTCTCATGAGATCTGGTTGTCTGAAAGTGTGTGGTACTTCCCCCTTAGTTCTCCTGTCTCTCTCCTGCTCCTCCATGGTAAAACGTGCTTGCCTTCCTTTTGCCTTCTGCCATGACAGTTAAGTTTCCTGAGGCTTCCCAGTCATGTTTCCTGTTAAGCCTGTGGAGCTGTGAGTCAATTAAACCTCTTTTCTTCATAATTTACCTAGTCTCATGTAGTTCTTTATACCAGTGTGAAAACGGACTAATACACTAATATAGGAACAGAAAATCAAATACTTCATGTTCTCACTTATAAGTGGGAGCTAAATGATGAGAACGCATGGACACACAGAGAGGAAAAACAGACACTGGGGCCTATTGGAGGTTGTGGTGGGGGAAGGGAGAGATATCAGTAAAAAAACCAATGGGTACTAGATGTAATACCTGGATGATGAAATAATCTATACGACAATACTCATGACACAAGTTTACCTATGTAACAAACCTGCACAGGTATGCAGTTACCCCTGAAAATGAAAGTAATCTTTTTGATTACATGTGCTACAAATACTAAGACACCTGCTTCTCTCAATCTTCGCAAAATCAGAAATCTCAGTCGTGAAAAGAATACTCTGAATATTTTACAGGCTTTTTATAATGAATTCAATAGTTTATTCAGTTCACACAATTTTTATAAAACTTTCTTTTGTCCAAAACTGGGTGATATGGTTTGGCTGTGTCCCCACCCAAATCTCATCTTGTAGTTCCCATAATCCCCATGTGTCATGGGAGGAACCCAGTGGGAGGTAACTGAATCATGGGGGCAGTTTCCTCCATACTGTTCTCATGAAAGTGAGTGAGTTCTCATGAGATCTGATGGTTTTATAAGCATCTGGCATTTCCCCTGCTGGCACTCATTCTCTCCCCTGCTGCCCTGTAAAGAGGTGCCTTCCGCCATGATTGTAAGTTTCCTGAGGCCTCCCCAGCAATGTGGAACTGTGATTCAATAAAACCTCTTTTCTTATAGTATACCCAGTCTCGGGTATTTCTTCACAGCTGCATGAAAACAGACTAATACATGGGGAGATATCACAGTTTGATGGTGGTGCTCTATTCTCTTTAAAAATAAAAATCACCTGAGGAGTGGTAGTTGCCAGGTGCAAACAAATGTCTGTATACTGTTGCTTGTTCTTTTCCTCCTTCTATACAGCTTTGTCTAGCAGTATCTAAACACATTCTTTTCAAAATACTTAAGTTTTGGCAGCTCTCATTTAAGGCCACAGCCTCTCAGTTCAATTACAAAACCATTTACTGAGAACATATTATGGGTTAGACATCATGGGAGATATATTTTAATTAATCTCAATTAATGACCATAGAATTCATAACTTAGATCAATATGAGATTTTTTAAGTTAATTATAAACTTATATTTCTCAGGATATAGACTTCTCCCTCATGTTCCATATATCTGTTATGTCAGGATTGTCCGTTGTAGCTAATATTTGGGAAATGAAGATGGTAAATACTGCTTTGCAATGAAAATGCTCCAGAAACATTTAAGATATTCCTGCTACTGTGTATAGAAAGATTAGTATCCCATGAGAAAAGTTTATTTGATGTAGTATCTTCTTACCTCTCCATCTTTGCCCTTATGACACAAACAAATGGCTCCATTTTATCTGAATTACATCTCACAGAAGACCATTCAAAAGTAATGAAATACTTAGAGACTCTTGTCATTCATTCATTCACTCATTCAACAAGCATTTGCTGATAACTCATATTCCTTGGTAAGATATATCTACTAAGAACCATGTATGAGAAAAAACGAAGAATTGACCAATTTAGTTAAATGAATGAAGGACTATCAAAACATAGAAAGACTTCCTAATCAGCAAATCAATCCATAAACTAACAGGTCTTATGCAAAGTCATAGGAATTAGAAAAAAAGAAAAGCCTAAGACTAAAAATTTTCAGTGAATTTAGGTTCACATTTAGATTTGCTCTTAGTTAGGTGCAAACACCATACTTGGATGCCAATTGCTTTAAATTATATACAAACAAAATCATACTTCATTTCCTTCTCATTAGTTCTTTAACGGGAGAACTCTGTAAGGAATAACTGTCTATTCACCATTTTTAGTTTCCTATTTTCCTAAATACCAATATCTACACTTCCTAAATACTATATATTTTTCTATTTTATCCCACAGAATATAAGACTTTGAGGCAGCAAGATTTAGTGACGAGACTCTGGGTTCTATAGCAGAAAGACAAGGGTTCACCACTTGTTAGCTGTGACACATGGTAGGTTTCTGTAAGCTCAGGTTCCTCTATGATTAATAATATCTAATTTTTATAGGGCATGATGAGGATAAAGTATGTACATTCTTAACCAAAGGCCTACCACATAGTAAGTGCCCAATAAAAGATCATTATTATTCATTTATTCACCAAATGCTTACAGAAACCTACCTGCTCAGTGCTGAGTACTGATTTGAACTTAAGGACCTTAAGGTAAACAAAATAGACATTCATTACCCTCAAAGTTGATTCTCATGAAGGGATACCAACAATAAACATATGAAAAAAAATCTAGGAATAGTGTTAAATACAAACGGAAATTATGCTATCATCATTAATTAAAATTATTTTTAGTGAATGACACTCATCTATAAGTGAAAGTCAAATTTTCTTGTTACCTAGTTGGTTTAAAAAAAAGACGTAGCTAATATCTATTGACAAAATAAAAAATGTTTAATAACTTGCTTCAATAACAGAAACCCATAAAGTAAAATTTGTTTCCAAAAATGAAATAGCTTACTCTGTACTTATCACAATTTTAAACACATGATTTTAAAATCATTTTTAACTTCCATTAGTCTGCTTTACATAATTTTAATGAACAAATATTTTCTCTATAAGCAATAAAATATCTGTGATATTATACTACATTTTTGTAATTATATACTATTATAATATAATTATTTAAATACATGTAGGGAAGCAAGTAAGGCATGCAATAATTAAGATAAGTAATTACATGATTAGTAAGTCTAATTACATAGCATATAATCAGAGACTTTAGGAAGTATTTTTGCTTACATGGACAGATGATTTTTCATATGCTTATGCATTATAAATCTGTTAAAAATTCATAATTTGAAATAATATTTTAATCAAAATCATTCAAGAAGCTTTAAATTCTTAAGAAAATACAACAAGAATTCTTCAGAAATCATGAAAAAAAAAAAACAGAGAGAAACCTAGACCAGTCAGGAGTGCAAATCTGGTTATGTCAGAAACAGAAAAAGATGTATGGTCAGTAAAGAAAGTCTTTGCTCTTTGTAGGCCTGCACGGGCATTCTATTTGATGCAAGTGTTACTAAACACAAAGGCAAGGTATCATCACAATTCGTTCAATTCATTCTCATTGTCATTTAAGAAAGGGTCTCTGGAGATCAGTGTTCCTAAAAGGCATCAGTACCAATTGGGAACTTGCTAGAAATGCAAATTCTCAAACCCTAACAAAGACCTACAGCATCAGAAACTGGAAGTGGACTCAGCAACTCCTAATTTAACAAGCCTTCCAGCTGATTCTTACACATAGTACAGTTGAATACCACCGCTCTAGGTTAATATTCAAAGAACCAAGACTGCTAGTCTTCTCTAATAATATTTTAACCTTGAAAACAGTGCCAAAAAAGTCTCCTTTGCCAGCCACATTAGCAATTTGAACCATGAACTGAGAAATACGAACACAGATCTCATTCACTGTTGTGTTTGTTGTATCTGAATATTTTTTTAAAACTTTGTGCCATGTTAGGCAGAAATCATGTTAAGCAATTTATATCCATTAACACAATAAAATGCTGCAACAGAAGTACTTATCATTAACCCAGTTTTCAAGGGGGGAAACCAGAGTTTAGAGGGGTTATGGAACTTGTATAAGGAAGGTCAAATGGCATGATTGCCGATGACAAAATAACTACATATCATGTAACATCACCCATTTTCATTTAAATTATTTAGTTTTCAGTTATCATAGCCTTGGATGCCACAGAAAATATTAACATTACAGGCTAAGAACTTTATTAAGAAAATAAGATAATTTTTTAAATTCTTAATCAACCTATTTTCAGATGGGTAAATTTGCAATTACCTATCAGTTACTAACATAACTTCAAGTAGTGTATCTAGTTGTGAAATACGGGGAAAAAATACTGACTGCCTTACCAACAAACCAACCTGATGTATATGAATAAAACCTTGTAAACTTCTCCTATGTATATGAATAAAACCTCTCTGATGTATATGAATAAAACCTTGTAAAACCTCTCAACAGTTACTGAAGCAACCTCAACTAAAGTTCAGCCTTTACATATAAGAAGGCACTTCAAATATATTCATATTCATTAGAACTTAAACAGATCCATATGGCATATCCATAAACACACATATACTATTCATAATGTACTCATATAATTTAATTTAATAAGTTACCTAGTTAAAGGGGTATGTGGCCTAATACAAATTCAATACTGGTTTACTTGTTCCAGAAGCAGTAAAGGTAGTAGTAAAAGTAGCCACAGGAGGGCAAAGGGAGAAGAGTCTATGTTCTACAGAGAATTTCAGCTGGACAGTGATGAAAAGTCCATATGTTACTGTGCCACCATAAATTATGTTGGAACGAATGGTCAGGCCACAAAGGGGTTCCAAAAATAGGTTGAAACTGCTCACACTCTGAAAACAAATTGCCTAAATTCCAATATGAAAAAACAGTGTTCTTGTCATATATTTTCATGTGGCCACTACTGGGTGAAGCTAGGTCTACAGAGATGAAATACAATATGCTTTGGTTTTGAAATTGGAAGTTGTTATTCCATCAAGACACTGAAATGCAAAAAAATCTGCATGAGTCTAGTGCCTCAAGGCTTAAAGATTCATTATGAAGGAAAGACAAAATGAACGATGGCATGTCAGTTGGCCTGAACCCTGGAAGTGAACCTGCATTTTGGAGAGATGAAAACCTCAGAAGTCTTACCTTTTAATCATCTCAGGAGTGTGAATTTGAATTATATAATTATTGGTTTATCTAAATTATATATTTAAGTGATAATAATGGGAAAATCGTTAATCAAAAGCAAAAGTACTCAGAGTTTCATTATTATTAACAAGTTCATTTTTCTTAAGGGGAAACACCAAATCTAAAATGTTAAAAAATAGTTATATGATCATTTCCCTTAAAAGACAGAAAATCAACAGAAAAAAAGTAATAAAAAAACTAAGGGGTTGCTTAGTTTATAATCTTTATTCAAGATGCCTGTGGTTAATCACCAGGAAAATCAGCTACCTATCAGTAACTAAATTTGCAATATTTCATTTTAAGAACCTCATAATCACAAAATACGTAATTACAGGGGCTTCATAAATGAATACTCAACAGACTCTATCCTGCACTTTAAAAAATTTGGTATGCATCTAAGGGAGAACAATAAATCCAATCATCATATTTTATTGATTAATTTCATCACAGGACTAAAATGTTGAAGGATCATGTGAATATGGCTTTAAGTCAAACAATGTTCAATTTTGACAGAACTGTCACAGGTATATCATTATTGTAATTATAAGAATATGTATACTAGATATATTAAGAATAGCAAAGTATTTAGGGAACATTAAGTAATATTTCAAGAAAAAATTAAAGTTCCAACACAATTTTTTGTATAGTCTACATTATTGTTTTGAAAATTAAAAGTGGTAAGTTGTATAAAGGAACAATAAATGCATTCTTATTCAACACAAAAGCCTCACATGATTCAAGACACAGGTTTCGATTGTGATTCAAGTTGCATTAAAATTATTTTCTCATTTGAGAAATCATTTGTCAACAATGGAAAATATCATTAGCTCAGTTTTGTGAAATACAATGGCATTTTTACATAACTGAAAAGTAACCAAAAGCTTCCAAACAGGGTAGAAATGTTACATTGAACAACCAAGAGAGAACCAAACAGTGTAAAGCCATATTGTCCCACAGCATGAAGTGATCAGATACCTGCCTAAAATGATGGACAGCTCTGGCCTAGTGAACAAGCAAAAAAATCCCATTTACTTTCGTCCAGATGGGACCAACTAGATGCTTCAGCGCAAACAACTCATCCTTCTTCGGACCTTCTTGTCCAGCTCTTGAGCTAGCTCCAGCTGATAATGATGAATACCAAGGCTACAGTAAAGTGGGTGACAACAGAAGCCTTGTTATAGCTGCCAGTCTTTCGCTCTTGTCATTATTACACATTGAAGATTTATTTGAGTTTATTGTTGTGCACAGGGTCTAGCCATTTGCAATTCATCACCTACTACAGAAAGTTCAAGATAGTGGCCGAAGCTATAATTGCCACCTCCACCTGCTTCTGGAAATTATGAGGTCACTAGCTAGGGCAACTTCGTCCTCACTGAGCTCCGAAAGTCACAGCGGCATGTAGTATGAAATAGGCCCTATCTGTACTTGAGCATCTCTTGAGATCACATTAATAACACTACATTGCCTGGCAATTGATTAACTTGTATCTATCGTACGACAAACACTAAGAGGTGACAGCCACAGGAAAGAAATAATGAAACTATTAAAACTGCCACAATTTGAACATTATTGTTATTATCATAAATGCTGTAGTTACTATGTGTTGATTCAGGAATATATACACCCATTGATAAGGCACATTCTTTTATTTAATCTGACATAATCTAATCTTCCAGAAGTCAAACTAGTCTAACTGTAAATCTGTTTTGGAAGTAGGTGGAATGTAAATCCTATACAAATAATAGTAATATTTTAAAAAACAAGTACTTTGATGCTTCTTATATGTTACTACACTGGAGTGTTAGATGAGTTTGACTTAGGGAAAAAAGTGAATAATAAAAAACCCCATTCTTTATTTTCAAATTGTCTTTTCTCCTATATTTATCCATTTTATTTTTATAAAGGTACAAACTTTTCCCTGCAAAAGAGTTGGAAAATTTTTTGAGAGCTTTTGCCTGTACTATTGAGCACTCAAGCTTTTACAGACAGTGCTACAAAGAGTAGGAGCTTTAAAGATTTCCATTCTTCTAAAATACATGAATCACTCATCAGTTTGCTCAGTGTACAGATGGCTTGAAAATTTATGACACCTGAATCTTTCCCTTCTTGGAATTATGCCATTACTTGGTTGCTACATTCTCACTGTTAATGGATTTCTAAAACCAAGATTTACTGAGATAGGTATTTTTTGTTCCAGGTCCTCTTTTTAAAAACCAACGTGAAAAGTAATGCAGCAAAAGGTAAGCTAGCATCATAATTTAATACAAAATCCCAACTATTTAGAAAGATTGTCTATATCTTATTTTATTCCTCAGAGTCTAATGATGTTCAATAATTTCATTTTATAAGGTTATAGAGGAATCAAAATTCTAAGTGGGAAGTTTCTGTCTGCAAATTCTTTTACAAGTGGTTTCATATACACACTATTGTAGCTTTCTGCCACATTGGCTAAAATGTCAGCTTGAGCAGGACAATTTGCTCTTGCTTGTACGTTAGGGTATGAAGGTTTAGAAGTTCTGATGTAATTTTACTATTATAGGTTTGGCCTCATTTTGAATCTCACTTTTACTTACTCTCGGGAGCACTGTAAGGTAAGGAAAGAAAAATGTCCATGATACTTATTAATCAAATTGTTTCTCAAAAAACATGACAATGACATAACTAACATAAAGCAACATCTCAACCAAGTATTCCAGGTTATCACTTGGTGGAAAGCTGCAGAGAATTAGACACTGGAAGCCCTTCCAACTTTTCCTCCTCTGCTGATCAGCTCCATAAGAAAGTAGCATACATTTCTAACACCTACACTACACTTCTCCTTAAAGTTTATGAACATCTGCACTTCACCTTAAAGTTTATGAACTTCTTTCATGTACCTATATCATACAATCTTATGAGGTACGGATTAATACTACACAAATTTTACGGAGGGAGAGACTAAGGCTGAGACATACAAGTCATACTCCAAATTCTTTACTTTGTGCTATACAACAGGCAGAACAAAATAGTCAACTTATAAATCATTTGAACTGCTCTCTCCTTCTTAATACTGAAAAGAGGTTTGAGATATGTAATGAATGGAATTACATCTTTATAATTTATCCAAGAAAGAAATTTTCTTTTTCTTTAAAACATGAATCTAAACCATTAATGGGATAGAATAAAAAATACATAAGAAAATCCTGACATCCATTGCTTTGATCCTTTTTAAACTCTGAAATATAGCTTGTACAGTTAAGTCTGTACAAAAACCACACGAATAGTTTAAGGAGCAGTAACCCAAGCCAGGAACTAGAATGTTAACATACTCCAAGTGTCCCCATTCACTGTGCCACATTTATATCTTCCCCCTTCTCTTCGGGGGGCAACCACTACTGTGAATTCTGATTTAATCATTCTCTTTCTATTCATTAGTTGTTACCACTGGTGTATGTATCCCTAAATAACACTGTTCCATTTTGCCAATCTTTAAACTTTATATAAATAGAAACACACTGTATGCATTATTCTGCACTTGCTCATTTCTTCCAATATTGTATTTTGAGATTTATTAACATTGGTGCATCTAGCTGTAGATCATTTTTACTATTAATATAGTATTCCACTGAATGAATATACCACAATTTATCCATTTTCCTGCTAAGAGACATTTATGATTTTTTCATCCAGTTTTATACTATTACAAAGATTGCTACTATGGATATTTTTTAGATGCCTCCTAGCACAAAAGTGCAGAAGTTTCCCTGGGAAATATACATTGTGGACCTTCACAAATTCGTGAGATATGCATTCTTTACTGGCTGGTGCCTTTTTCCAAAATAGATAAATCAGTGTGTATTCCCAGATACAATGTTTCGGGGATGCCAATGATCCTTAGCTTGATAATCATTTGTACTGTCTGCTTTTAATTTTTGCCAATCTGGTGAAATGCTATCTCACTGTGACTTTAATTACAGTTTCCTACTTTCTAATTAAGTTGAACACATATCATGTTTATAGATCAGTTGTGTTTCTTCTTTTGTGAAATATTCGTTCTTTACTTCTGCTCATCTTTCTGCTAAGTGTTTATTTTTCATTTGAAAAAGCCACTCCCAGTCTGTGGCTCGGTATGTGTGTGCTGTTTCTCTCTCTTTACATCTTTTAAAAATGTCAAGTTGGCCGGGTGTGTTGGTTCACACCTGTAATCCCAGCACTTTGGGAGGCCAAGGCGGGTGGATCACCTGAGGTCAGGAGTTTCAGACCAGGCTGGCTAACGTGGTGAAACCCCGTCTCTACTAAAAATACAAAAATTGGCTAGGCGTGGTGGTGGGTGCCTGCAATCCCAGCTATTCAGGTAGCTTGGGCAGGAATACTGCTTAAACCCAGGAGGTGGAGGTTGCAGTAAGGTGAGATCACACCACTGTACTCCAGCCTGGGCAACAAGAGTGAAACCCCATCTCAAAAAAAAAAAAAAAAAAAAAATCCATTCATTTTAATGTGGTTTAATTTAACAGTCTTTTCCTCTATAAACTTTTTTGTTCTACTTAAAAATTCTTTGCCTTGAGGTCATAGAGTTGTTCTCTGATATTTGTTCAAAAATGTTGTAGCACATTTCTGTATTAAACCCACTTGGAATCAATTTTTGTATGTGCTATCAGATAGAGATTCCAACTTCATTTCACCCTACATGGATAACTGATTATCTCTTCATCCTTGATTAAAAAGTCTATCCTTTTCCCACTGATCTATAATATTACCTTTGTCATATGTCAGATGACACTATTTGAGTGGTTTTGCTTTGGACTCCTTGTTCTGTTCCACTTGTTTATTTTTCTATCCCTGCACCAATACTATACTGTCCATTAATGTATCTTTCATAAGATGAAATTTTGAATTCCTAAAACTTCTCAGTACATGACAATCATACTGTAAAATAAGCAGAAGTAATCTTTATTACCATTTAACAAGTTAATAAGCTGAAGACACAAGTTAATCTGTAAAACGCTTCTGAATCATGATCCATATCTTACGATTTTCAAACCATTAATTTTTTTAACCCGCTGACTTTTTCAAAGCATTTTCATGTAATTTCATCAATCTTGAATTTAAAATGATACTAAATTTATATAATGGCTTCATATTATTGTAGAAAAACCACATGTTTTGAAATCACATGCACAAAAAAATAATTAGAAACAGGGCTCTAAAAAGACTGGCTGCATAATCTTGAACAAATCATTCACCTCTCTGAGGCTAATGTCACCTCATCTGTACAGTGTTGATACCACTGTCCTGAAGGGTTTCTGTGTGTAACAGAGGTAATATATTTAAACACTTAACACCATGCTTGAAATGTAGTGTATACTAAATAAATAATAAATATTTTGACACTGAATACATGTGAACTCATCTATCTTTTACTAACAGGGCTCTTAATCTAACATTAAACAACAATGGAATCAAACATGGAAGGTACAAATTTCATGATCTTTTGTTGTAATAAAGTGTCTCACAAAGCCTTATATAGACTACATGCATCCAACTGATTAAGAAAAAGTCAAGAACCAATCTAAGAAGTCCACAAGCCATCCTGCCAGCCAATCCCTATTCTTTAGCATCCAGGTGTTTAAATTAAATTCTGGTACGTTCCCTGTTTAGACTTCCTATATTCCACCCCATCAAAACTCAAACAAGTTGTGGTCATCATTAAAACAAAACAAGGCCTGGAGTGGTGGCTCGCACCTGTAATCCCAGCACTTTGGGAGGCCAAGGTGGGAGGAGCACTTGAGGCCAGGAGTTGAGACCAGCCTGGGCAACGGAGTGAGACCTGTTCTACAAAAGGTTTTAAAGAATAAAATAATAATAATAAAACATAACAAAAGACCACAATCAATCAAAGTTAAGGCAAAAGCCTAGAAGTCATCCCTGACTACTCCTTCTTTTTGCTTCATCCAACTATACTTGGTAGGAAACAAATCAAGTGGGTCTACCACACTCACTAATTCTCCCTGCAGCAAATATCCTCCTTCAGGCTCCCATTATCACTTTTCAAGTTCCTCACACTCAACTGACCACACGGCTCTAAATATTCCCCATTGCCTCAGGAATATGTGTAATCATATTAATTTAAACAAATAATTAAACAATTAATTGAAAATGGCACCAAATCTTCTCGGATGTTACAATAAAATCCTATAAAAACACATTTGTTTTATAGCTAAGAAAAGTGAGGCATGAAGAGGTTAGATGGCATGTGTAGTAGAGCTTTAGGTACTAGATCTAGAATTCAAACCAGATCAGCTAAGGCCAAAAGATACCTCTCAAACACTATACTATGCCATGGATCACGACACATTCTAAAACATAAACATATCACCCCCTGCAAAAAAAAAAAAATCCTTCAAAAGATACCGAGGAAAGATCAGATTCTAGATATCTTTTCAATATAGAGCCTTCAACGGCCCCTCCATACCTGTGACATAAAAAATCAAACTCCTTTTTCTACGACTCCATTGAGAGCTGGCTACAGTCCTATTTCTCACTATCACCCACTTTGCCCTCTTCTCTCCATGCTTAACAAAGGACTATCATTACCCTCGTCTTATGGCATTACAAACATATAAGGTAGCTTAAGGAAATGGAAAAAAGGAAGGGTAGAAACACTGAAAAGCAGGCAAGCCGGGAGGGTGATCCCAAGAGAGCCCAAGCCTGGTTGAGAATGAATGAGAAAGAGAGCAGGTGAGCCTGAGAGACAGCAAGTGAGCCCCAGCCCAGTTCAGGGAGAAACCAGAGATTGAGCTGGGCTAAAGACCAACACCACAACAAGTGAGAGCCCAGAAATGCTTGAGAGAGACAGCCTATGAACCCATTAGCACACACAAGAAAGAGAGACAGAGATCAAGAGACACAAAAATCCAGAGGGGGAGAGAGAGGTCTATACCCCTCACTCTCCCACATCAGGCTATTCTAGGCTTGGTTCAAGCGATTCTCCTGCCTCAGCCTCCCAAGTAGCTGGGAGTACAGGCATACGCCACCATGCCTGGCTAATTTTTGTATTTTTAGTAGAGATGGGGTTTCACCATGTTGGCCAGGATGGTCTCGATCTCCTGACCTCAGCCGCTGCCTTGGCCTCCCAAAGTGTTGGGATTACAGGTGTGAGCCACCATGCCCGGCCAGAATGCCTTTTATTCTTCCTCTCCACCTCATTTTCCTGGTTACTCCTGTTTGTTTTGCAAGGCTCAGCTTAAGAAGCTTGTACTCCAAGAGCCTTGCCTACATCCACCTTGTGAGTGCATGCTACTTGTCCTTCCTCGCTATACCCACAGTATCCTATTCCTTGTATGTTATCACAGCTCTGAGCAAATGGTTTTGGAAGTCACTGTTTGACTTTCTTCATCATTTAACTCCTCAGGGGTATTTGTTTTCCTCTTTGCTCATCAGTGTCTTGCAAATAGTGGGGCTCAATACATGTTGAATGAATGAAAAAACCCAGTTTTTCCATTTCTGCACAAACACTTTCCAAATATAATAAAATGCAGCAGCCAATTCTCACCTATATACACTTTCTTGAACACATTTTCCCTTAAGGTTATCAAATAAAACATTAAGTGAATATGCAAACTTCAAACATTCTGAATATAATGGCCCAACAATTATGAACCTCCAATTCTGTAGGTGCTTCATTTACAGCAGAATTTCTCAACCCCTGCATGATCGACATCTGGGGCCAGGTGAATTCTTTGCTGTGGGAGACTGGTGTGTACACAGGATGCTTAGCAGCATCCCAGGAGTCTTCCAACTGGAAGTTAGTAGCATTCCCAACCCTGTTTTAACAACAAAGAATGACTGTCTGTCTCCCATGGCGGTTATATTTTCTTCAGGTACTAATCAGTTAAAGTTTTCATTTTTCACTTTCTCTGTGTAAGATGGCACTATTTTAAGATTTTAACTTTAAAAGTTGGCATAGACAGTGGTAAGTGTTATTTAATGGGGTAGGAAAGAAGGATCCTCAGTTAGTCCTAATTTCATTTGAAAAGGTAAGGGAATACTCAAAGTTTAAAAATAAACAGTTTTGATAATGTGAGTAATTCCATTCACTTCTGGAAAACAAACAGACAAACAAACAGACAAAAACAAAGAAAGAAAAGACCTCTATACTATTTGTGCATTATTTACACCTTCCTGAAATGCTGCAGTTTTCAAAGTCACTTCTGCAATACACTTGGTTTTTCCTTGAATGCAGAATCAAACCAGACATTTAAAATTACAACTCAACATGAGGGTCAATAACTGCATCTGCTACAAAACTTAATAAAATAATCATAAACACCATTGCTTTGCTGACAGGAGGAGCTCTGGTGTCACTAAAACTGAAGAAAAGGTTTATCTAAAAACATACGCACAGCAGTTACTGAGATAAAATCACACTTGGAGAATAAAAAACTGAAAAATAGGTGACACTTCAAGCAGCGAGAAGATGTATGATGACGTTTGTCATCGAGGTGTGTGTGTGTATTTAATGCATTTTAGGCAAGCCCACCATATTCAGTAGAAACTCCTTCTCTTTTTAACTGCACAAAATAATCCTGTTTATTCTTTTCAAACTTTGATTTGTGCCAAGTTCATTTTCAAAACGGTGTCTTCACACATTGGTATTTCCTCTTCTGCCAATGGTCTTTTCCCCACTTTCCTCTGAGATAAATGCGGTTATCTAGAGCCTGGCTCACTGAAAGTCTGAGTGACCTACAGACTTTCAGAAACCAGATCATCACCACTGTTTTCATCCCTTGACAAGTGCAAGAAGTAGAGGAGAAACATGGGGTACACAGCTCACAGACACCCTCCTCTGCAGGGTATGATTAGGTACCTGCCTTGCTTCTGAACTGACCCAAAGGATCTCTAACAGGCAATGGCAAGCCCTTAAGGATAGAAAAATTATTCTCTCTGGGGACTGGTTCTAGTTTGTGTTTTCTCAAGCAGGTATACTGGAATTTCAAGGAAGAATATCTCTCTTCAATCAGGCATGCCAAGTTCTGAACATACCTGAGCATACAACTTTTCTCCTTTCTACCACCAAAGCCCCGCAGTGCAAGAAAACTATCACCACACTAGTGCCCCAGCAGTCAGGCTCAACCTTAGCAATTCCAAATGATCTGAAAAGTACTCCAGTGCTTGGGGAGGAGACAAGTGGCTTAGAAATACTACTGAAATTAACACGGAATGCCCCCCTCCCTTTTTTAAAACACAGCATTGGGTTTATTAACTTCATAAACAGGTGTAAACAGAGGTCTAGGAATAATGTTACATGGAGTAGAGCATATTATTTTGTAACTTTTTCGGAAGGGAAATTTTCCTAATAAAAATCTTGCTTGGAACCTTAAGGCTAAGTGAATTACTATGATGGCAGGCTGGATTCCTATCCTCTTACCCATGCCTTGGCACCTTCACTAGGCCTGAGGCAACTTATGGGAATCAAGGGCTTCATGGAACACAGTTGGAAAACTACTAGGACAGAGAAACACTGATCAAGAAAATATGGGGCTTGGTTTTAAGGACAGAAAGAGAAATTAACAAAGACGAGGGCAACAACAATGAACCTAGAGTGAAAAGATCCAGATGTGAACCACACTGTACATTTACCAGTGGTCTAATCTGAAACAAGTTTTCGGCTCACTGAGCTTCCATATTATCATTAATAAACTGGAGATAGACACATATGTTCAAACCACAGGGTTTGCTTAGTATCATGAGTCACGTACTAGCAATGTGATCCTGAATAACTCACTTAACATCTCTGCACTTTGGTTTCTTCATCTGTTAAAACGGGATAATACTATCAAATTCATGCAGTTGTTGTAAAGGTTAACTAAGACACTTGGCACCCAAAAAAACAGTACAGATCAGCTATTTTTCCTACTCTTTTCTAGTAGTAAACTTTGAAAACTTTAACAGTACTATGAAATATTGGGCAACACACTATTTTTGTTCTATGAATAAACTTCTGTTGTTATTGCTATTGTTAATGACTTTGGACAAGTTGCTAAGTTGCTATGGGGTTTCTATTGACTCCAAACTACACTTGGACTCCAAAGTACCCAGTTGTCTGATATTTATTCTCAAATTTAGACTATCCCACAAGTAAAGGTAATATCCGTTCCTACTAGCCTAGCTTAACATCCCTAGCTTGAATTCCTTTGCAGAATTTTGCATTAAGCCGAAGATTCTCCAATGGAGCAACAATTTATCTTGTAGTTATACAGCCACTATTAGGTCTTTTCCTTGAAGTAATGAATTGCATCTAGTATACATTCAGGAACCTTAAAAACTACAAAAAATAGTTATACTGCTCAACCCTTCAAACGTCAAATAAATAAAAAATCGTACTATATAAAATGCAGCCTCCTCATGGACTGAGCCAAAATTAATAAAACTGGTTCTATGGTAAACAAACATCTTTTTTTCTACTGAGACCTACCATGATAGTGAGACAGAAAAAACCTAGAGGTTAATGACTTCAGTCCTATATATCCACAAGAAAGAAATCTAAATAAGAATTTGATTGACATTGATAAAGAAATAAGGTACATTTTCCTATTATTTGATGCTGACATCCTATTTTCAATACCTAAAAAAGCTTAAACTTCCAGAAATTAAAACAGGAGAGAAATAATTTTTGACCCAACATAACTATAATGCTCTACAAAGTAAAAAGAAAACAAATATTGCTATCTCTAACTACAGTTATATAGACACGTCAGAAGAATGAAGAGAAAGTTTTAAAGAAGTATGTGTAGGCCGGGCGCAGTGGCTCACGCCTGTAATCCCAGCACTTTGGGTAGCCAAGGCGGGTGGATCACCTGAGGTAAGGAGTTCGAGACCAGCCTGACCAACATGGAGGAACCCCGTCTCTACTCAAAATACAAAATTAGCCAGGCGTGGTGGCGCATGCCTGTAATCCCAACTACTCAGGAGGCTGGGGCAGGACAATCACTTGAACCCGGGAGGCGGAGATAGCGGTGAGCTGAGATCGCGGCATTGCACTCCAGCCTGCGCAACAACAGCAAAACTCTGTCTCGAAAAAAAAAAAAAAAAAAAGAAGTATGTATAAAAACGATAATTTATTCCAGAATAATTTGAAGACAGAAAGGAATGTTGTGAATTACTCAAAGAGTTCAAAAAGTTTCTTTAATATCTTACTTGAAGTCCGATAAAAATCATCACTTAAAAAAAGGGTAACGTTATTTGCAAATTGAGCAAGAGGACCAGATGATAGCCATATATAATCAGTTGTCACCTTGCAGCTCAATTAGCCCTCATGTAAAAATGAGGCATGTAAGGAGAAATGAGGTTTTGACATTATCTCTGCCAGCAAGATAATTACACAGCCTTCATTTAACAGTAGGGCAACACTACTGTAGCAACAAATTAACTCAGCTCCATTTGCAATTCATGGTGTGTTTTCTCATTTAATACCATTTGTCTTACCCCAAGTGAATGTTTCCATTAGTTTTCTCCGGCACGGCAAATACTCCGTTTGACTCCACACATTACATCACTGAGTCAAGGCTTACCTTCCAGCAACTCTTTGAAAACATACTCAAAATGCAACAGAATGTCCCATTTTTTTCCATTTCAGCTACAACTTT
This sequence comes from Pan paniscus, assembly GCF_029289425.2. NCBI lineage: Eukaryota > Metazoa > Chordata > Mammalia > Primates > Hominidae > Pan > Pan paniscus. The sequence goes on along the minus strand of NC_073249.2, from coordinate 31,829,455 downwards.
TTTTCTGGTTTATGGCCAAATAATACAGCAGGTGTATGTGTGTTGAACAACCAAGGACACGAAATTCCCCATGGCTACAATCTATTTCAGAAGTGTCTGCTCCTTTCATTAAGAAAAATCAAGAAAGAAACAAATATCAGTGAAATCCTAACTTGGGTACAACCATATATTAAGTTATTAATACATTTCCATAATGCATACTTTAGGAAAGACAAAAACGTGCTGCTGGCTCTAAGTGTTAAGTTTTTAGATATCATAGTCTAAAAAAAATGACTGCGATCTCATTTATTTCCTTTACAAATATTACATTAAATACTTTTGCTCTGCCCCTCAAACTAGACATCACTGAGGAGAGTTGAAAAAGAAGCAGAATGTTTAAACAGTGCTGAGCACAAAAAACAGGAACTGGTGGGCTCCTGTGTTGTCATGAATAGGCTGATCAACAAATTTTACATTCAACTTTAAAAGGTAATGCTAATTTGACTAATTATTTATTATTTGAGATTTTAGTCACTGAATTATTCACTACTGGCAATACAAAAGGCCCTAAATGTTCTAAGAACCTCAAGTCCCTGGAATTCCTTTAGTCCAACGCTTAAATCTATATATAAAATACTGATTTTCAAACATGCAAATGTATAAGGGCAAGTGCATTTATTTATAGTCAATGTACACTAAGAGAAAAAAAGAAAACTTAATACTTTGTATTTGTAACCGAATACAGAAAAATTCCTAAGTAGAGAAATTCAATTTTTTAAAATAAACAGTTATTATTCTTTACGAAATTTAAGGAAATTCCTGAAAAGAAAAACAACACTTTCCAGGAGTTTTATTTCACTTATCATAATAGTGATGAGCAAAAACAGGCATGGACAACTGTATTATTTTATACTCTTAAAAGAATTAGGAAAACATACATATGCATGCATTTCACACACAGATTCATTGCTACATGGTTACTTTAACACTGTAAACTGGCAAATAAGTATCCATGATGTGTGAGGTTTCTTTTTCTTTTTTGTAACTATTAAGACAATTCATCAACATCTCCACACTTTCAGGTAACCAAGTGTTCTAAGGAATATATTTAAGGCTTGAAACTTAACGTATAAATAAAATGTATATAAAAAAATTCTATGCTTTTCTGTGCGATCCAACCTAATATCTACAGTAAAAGAGATCTCTAGGCCAGGCGCAGTGGCTCATGCCTGTAATCCCAGCACTTTGGGAGGCCGAGGCGGGTGGGTCACCTGAGGTTGGGAGTTCGAGACCAGCCTGACCAAAATGGAGAAACCTCATCTCTACTAAAAATACAAAATTAGCCAGGTGTGGTGGCACATGCCTGTAATCCCAGCTACTAGGGAGGCTGAGGCAGGAGAATCGCTTGAACTTGGGAGGCAGAGGTTGTGGTGAGCCGAGATCATGCCATTGCACTCCAGCCTGGGCAACAAGAGCAAAACTCCGTCTCAAAAAAAAAAAAAAAAAAAAAAAGATCCCCAATAAAATAAGATGAAAAAGCAAATAGTTTGCAATTTTTACCACAGCATTCTGTAAGTGCAACTTTCTTATAAATATAGAAATTTTAGATACTTGACTAGCAGTTATCCAGCCTCAGCTGAAGCAATTCAAATATAGAAAAAAGATATAAAATAAAGATATTGAAAAGTTAAAACTTCCTTTTGTGCTCACTTGTCCTTACCAATTGAATATTCATCCTATGCTGTGGGAAGGGTAAACTCCTTAATCTTTAGATGTTCTTCTATCATTAGGTCTAAAACTGCATATGTATCACTATTACAGATCTCCTTTTTGTATACTGAATTAATTCATTACACACAAATATGACAGGCATAGCATTATTAATTTTTTATATACAGTTCATACAAATCAATACATGGGCAAAAGATATGAATGAATATCACATCCAGTATATGAAAAATTAACTCATCAATCCAATTATTAATGAAACATATGGAAAGTATCCATTCCTTTGTTTACTTTCCTTCATTATTCTTCTAACCAGTTTGATCACTTTGGGAAAGATCAAGAAAGCATGCATCCAAAAGTGATATTTAAATTAACACTGAAAGGATGAGTACAAATTACCTTCAAAGTATGTTAAAATATGCAGTTGAAATATTGAGATTACATTTTTGAATTTAATACAAAAGTAGACAGTTAAAATAGAATATAGACTGTTTTGCTACTGTGGCAGTTTTACTCTTAACAAACTTCACGATTTTAAAAATGATATTAAAACAATTGTTTCAATGAGAAACTTGTGGTTGGAAAATTAGGCTTTTAGACTCATAATAACAGTTATTTTCAGGCAAACAGTTAATAGTAAAAGGTTTTTTTATGGCTATGAGTGTACAACTAAAACATCACTCAGCAAATATAACTTGTTCTTTTTTGTTTTTTTTTTTTTTTTTTTTGAGACGGAGTTTTGCTCTTGTTGCCCAGGCTGGAGTGCAATGGCGCGATCTTGGCTCACTGCAACCTCCACCTCCTAGGTTCAAGTGATTCTCGTGCCTCAGCCTCCTGAGTAGCTGGGATTACAGGCATGCGCCACCTCACCCAGCTAATTTTGTATTTTTACTAGAGACAGGGTTTCTCCACGTTGGTCAAGCTGGTCTCGAACTCCCGACCTCAGGTGATCCGCCCGCCTGGGCCTCCCAAAGTGCTGGGATTACAGGCATGAGCAACTGCACCCAGCCTAAATATAGCTCTTACTTACATCTACCATTTGCTTAAAAGTATTGGCCCTTCTTTTCTAATTCATGATTAGCATTATCATTAATGTAATGTTTTATACATTTTGAAAATCATCTATGATAAAGCACAAAGCCACTAAAACAATGCAACTGTAAAGTACGTGCAAGCACACTACCTTAGCTGGTTCTCAGTGCAAATTTTGTTCCCTTATATCTGATTTGCTTTATGAACACACAGACATAATGCAGGAGAAATGCCCATACGTAATGGTGAGGACTGTCTGATGTTTCTGCAAGAGTTATCTAGACACCGTTCATAAACTGGTATAAGCCTTTTGGCTTTAAATATTTAAGAATATTTATAGTTTTCAACAAAGTAATTCTATTGAAGTAACTCATTCTAAGGAAATAATTTTATACCTGTGCATGCGTTGTGCATGTCTCAGAAAGGAAAATCTCATTCACCAAAATGTTCATCAAAACATTATTTATGGCCAGGCGCGGTGGCTCACGCCTGTAATCCCAGCAATTTGGGAGGCCAAGGTGGGCGGATCACAAGGTCAGGAGATCGAGACTATCCTGGCTAACATGGTGAAACCCCGTCTCCACTAAAAATACAAAAAAATTAGCCGAGCACAGTGGCGGGCGCCTGCAGTCCTAGCTACTCAGGAGGCTGAGGCAGGAGAATGGTGTGAACCCAGGAGACGGAGCTTGCAGTGAGCCGAGATCGTGCCACTGCACTCCAGCCTGGGCGATAGAGCAAGACTCCATCTCAAAAAACAAAACAAAACAACAACAAAAAAAACCCAACATTATTTATAACAGTATAAAAGTGAGAACCTAAACAAAGAAAATATTTATATCTACATGATGAAATATTATGCAACCATTAAAATGTATGGTTATTAATATATACTTATATATTAAGTTAAAACACAGGATTAAAAGCTGAATGTACAGAATGCATGCATTCCCTCAAACACTGACCGAGTACTATGTGTCAGGCACAGTGTGCTAAGGCCATGGGCACACAGCTATAAACAAAATACATAAGAATCTCTGCTTTCACGGAGCCTATATTCCACTGAGAGGAGACACACAATAAAAACACAGACCAGATAAGTACTATGGGGGAAAAAAAAGCAAAAAAGTGAAATTGAGAGTACTGGGGCAAGGGGGTTACAGTTTTTAAATAGGCAGAGAATGCCTCAAACAGGTGAGGAAGAGAGCCATGCTTGCACCCAATGGAACAACATTACAGGCTGAGGGAAGAGCTATCTTGGGAGCATGCAGGCAAGACTGCAAGGCCAGTGTTGCTAGACAGAAATGAGCAAAGAGAAAGGAAGTAGAAACTCAGAAAGATGGGGAGAGGGGCTTTGATATAGGGTCTTGTCTTGTAAGCTAGTACAGGATTTTATTTTAGTGAGACAGGAGGCCATTCAAGAGTTCTGAGTATAGGAATGATGAGATGGAACTTATTTGACCATGGTCACTCTAGCTGTTGTTTTGACAACAGACCGTAGAGAGCAAAGGCAAAGCCAATAGTTTTGTAAATATCAGAAAAGACATGTAGTGGTGCTAGAACAAGAAGGTGGAGCTGAAGGTGATAAGAAGGGATGTGATTCTGAATACATCTGCAAATACATCCACTAGGATTTACTAATGAATTAAAATATTCATTAGTAAATGAATGACATTAGTAAAATATTCATTAGTAAAAGGATGACAGCAAGGTTTATAGTATGAACAACTGAAAAGACAATAGTGATATTTACTTTAAAAAAAAAAAAAAGAACTCCAGAAGAAAACAATTAATATGAGACCGGTACAGATGACGAAATGGGAGTAGACAGATATTTGGGGACACAAGTTTTTAATTAGTTAAGTAATACGTTTGACTTGGCTGAAAATACTAGAAGAAACTATATCATAAAGAAGGATATGTTACTCTCTTCAAAATTCTAAATAAAAACAATGAATGTTGTCATTATGTAAGCAAGCAGAGGGTGGCGTGGATATGTGTGACCCATTTTATGAAGCAAGTATTTAAGGTAATAAATCAAATAAGCCCAGCCAGGCACAATGGCTCACGCCTGTAATCACAGCACTTTGGGAGGCTGAGGCGGGCAGATCAGCTGAGGTCAGGAGTTCGAGACCAGCCTGGCTAACATGGCGAAACCCCGCCTCTAGTAAAAATACAAAAATTAGCTAGGCGTGGTGGCGTGCACCTGTAATCCCAGCTACTCGGGAGGCTGAGGCGGGAGAACTGCTTGAACCTGGGAGACGGAGGTTGCAGTGAGCGAAGACTGCACCATTGCACTACAGACAGGGTGACGAGAGCAAAACTCCGCCTCAAAAATAAATAAATAAATAAATGAAATTAAATAAGGCCAAAGGTTAAAAGAATATGTACACGATATGGAATGAAGCCAAGGATGAACATAAAACACTAGCACAAACTCATCAGAATACCACAAGGAAGATAAGAGCCCAAGAGCCCAAAATGTAAACTGGAGCTAATGAAAAATGCTAAAGACAAAAAAGAATGGGATTCTAATTTACGTTTGGCAACGTTTGAAGCCAGAAAATGAACAGAAAACATGGAAATTCACTATTTGGAGGGTTGGCAGTGGTGACAAAGACTCTTCAAATCCTCAGATTTTTGAGTAAATTATTTAATCTCTCCAGGCCCCAATATAATCAGTAAATGTATGGGTAACAATATTTACATTGTAAAGATATTTTGATCAATAAATGAGATAACAAATATAACCCAAAACATATATATGTTTTGAGACAGTCTCGCTCATGTTGCCCAGGCTGGAGTGCAGTGGCTCAATCTCGGCTGAATGCAACCTCCGCCTCCTGGGTTCCAGCGATTCTCCTGCCTCAGTCTCCTGAGTAGCTGGGACTAGAGGTGCACGCCACCACGCCTGGCTAATTTTTTGTATTTTTAGTAGAGATGGGGTTTCACCATGTTGACCAGGCTGGTCTTGAATTCCTGACCGCAAGTGATCCGCCCGCCTCGGCCTCCCAAAGTGCTGGGATTACAGGCCTGAGCCACCACACCTGGCCCCAAAATATGTATTTAAAAGGGATATTCGTGTTTGTTCCTGTTTTCTTTCCCAACTCAAATGCTGCTTTTACTATAAATCTTTCTATAAGTATCTTGCAGCCCAAGACAGAGAACATTTTTTTTAATTAGTTCAAATTTCTAGGTTCATGTAGATATTCAGGGATAATTCAAATATAATCCTGGAATTATGTTTTCTTTGTAGCTATAAAATTTCAAGACACCAACAAACTAATAACCAACAAAGCGATGGCGAGTGAAGGTAGAATTCTGCATCATATTATTAAACAGTTTATGAAGACCTAGGAACAGAGACGATTAATCACCAAGAGCTGGCATAGGTTCACTAAGAATAAATTCTGGAAAAAGTGTCATTTAATTTTACTGAAAAGGTTACTATCCTGAAAGGATGATGGTAAGAAATATCATGTATTAGAACTTCAAAAGCGTATCTGACAGTCTTTAATGGTATTATTTGCAACAATGAAAGTAAACTACGGCTAGCCAAGAGTTTAGTTAGGTGAAACAATAGAGATTTAAGCAAACTTAGGCAAAGAAAACTGATTAATGAATTGGAATAAATCTGTAAAGATGTTTCCAATGGCAGCCTACCAGGTGCTATTCTTGGCTCCTCCAGTTTAATCAATCCCACTTCAAAGTCTCAGAATGAAGAAATAGAATGTATACTTCTCAAGTTTAATTATATCAGACCGTGTTAGGTGACAAAATCAAGATTCAAAAGAAAGTCTTGACAGGCTGAAATCCAGCCTTCAACTAAAAAGAAGAAATGTAATAGGGACATTAAACTGGCATTTATTTTAACATACACACACTCTCTCTTTCTCTAACTGTTCTAGAGGAAAGGAAAACTGACCTCAACGTAAGTTTGTGTAAATTGAGTTTTAGTTGTAAACCCAAACAGGTGCTCAGTATAATGTTAGCCTAAATGCTAAATGTGATATAATAAGATCCTCTTCCCCTCCCCCAAAATGAAGCATTGTTAGACTGTTTTAATATAACTTGTGTTCCCAGAGCAAATGAAGAAAAATATGCAATAAATTCAACAGTATTTTACTTCTGGGCACCACATTTGAAAGACATTAAAAAAAAGCATATTTAAAGGTGAGCGATTAAAAAGGTACGAGGGTTTGGAAAAGGGTGAAAAATAACTGAAAGAAATTAGGTGATCTACACTTGAGGCCAGTTTGAGACCAGCCTGGCCAACACAGCGAAACCCCCGTCTCCACCAAAAATACAAAAATTAGCCCAGCGAAGAACAAAAACGAAACCAAAAAAAAAAAAACAAAATAGAAGAAAAAAAGAAAATTAGCTGGGCATGGTGGCACATGCCTATAGTCCCAGCTACTTGGAAGGCTGAGGCATGAGAATCACTTGAACCCAGGAGGTCAAGAGATGGAGGTTGCAGTGGGCCAAGATCACATCACTGCACTCCAGCCTGGGCCACAAGAGATTCTGAGAAACAGAAAGACAGAAAGAAAGACAGAGAGACAAAAGAAGAAAGAAAGAAAAGGGAGGAAGGAAGGAAGGAAGGAAAGAAAGAAAGAAGGAAGGAAGGAAGGAAAGAAAGAAGGAAGGAAGGAAGGAAGGAAAGAAGGAAGGAAGGAAAGAAGGAAGGAAGGAAGGGAAGGAGGGAGGGAGGGAGAGGGAGAGAAATTAGGTGATCTAGCATGAAAAAGATATAAGAAATGTGCAAGTATTTGTGGGACAATCATGTGGCAACTCTATTCCTTTCATTTGTCTGATATCCTGATATCTATCTTACAGGCAAAAAGACTGAAGCTTAGAGAGGATACACTGATAGCTAGTAGAAGAATTAGAACTTAAATTTAGGTCTTGTGAAAAGGGGGAATCTAACTTATTCTGTGTAACTCGAGAGGGTAGAACTGGACCAATTACACTGTGAAGCCAGATTTCAGGTCACTGTAAGAAAGAAAGAAAGAAAAAGAAAACAAAAGCTGAAAACCATATTATATGATGATGTCCAGAGTTTCCATAAAGCCTGGACACAAAGGCAAATATATACATTGTCATCAAGAATAACTTCAATCTGTAAAAATGTATTATCTAGTTTTCAGGCTTCATGGGCACCCTGTGTTTGCTGAACAACCATTAACCATTATACCAGGTGCTCTATAATCCCTTAATCTGCACAACAACCCCAATGAGAAAACAGAATCTTATTAAAGACTAACATAATTTGCCCAAGGCCCCAAAGTGAATACATTAAGAACCAGAATTCAATCACAGGTATTCCTGATTCTTCTAAAATTCTCTCACCCTGGCTGCATAGTAGAATTACCAAATCTCTTTTAAAATGACAATGTCTGGGTTCCACCCCCAGAGGTTATGATTTAATTGATCTAAGATGAGGCCAGTTGTTGAGACCAGTATATGACTTCCCAAATAACTGGATATATACATAGCCACACATATGAGAGAGAAAAGCTACTTTTCTGGGTGAAGGGAGGGTTAATAGTGAAAACATAAGAAGAAATCTTAGCAAAGAGTGTTTAAGCACCTTTGTAAAAGTAATTTCCAAATGTAATTTTTGTACCTACTTAAGATACGTTAGGACAAAATCCAGATGTCCTGCAATCCAAAACATTAAAAGTGCAAGAAGAAAGGAAGTCCGACACAAAAGTTCATAACCCCTTCATCTAAAATATGCTTTTTAAGCAAATAAAATGACACTTTTTAAAGTCAAATACTGTAAAAGATTACTTGTCTTTTGCACAAGTGGCAGATCTGTTATCATTCTCATCATATTGAAAGCTTATCCAACAGATGCCCTCTCCGTACCCTCCAATGGCTCTTTGTGCACTCAAAATTAACCCCACTATCACAGTGTTTCTCTGCATTAACCAATGTAAGACATTTGAAGAGGGTCTTTGTTGTTGTAAAATGAGGAAAGTTGCATTAGAAGCATTAAAATAATTGTGCTCACTTGGAAAAAAAAATCAAAATACAGTAACAGCATTTTATGTGAGCCATTCCTTGCAAACAACTAACAGTTTTCAACTCTTTAATTAAAGAGACATTCTTTAAAATTGGGAAGAAGTGTTAAGTTGAATGTCATCCCCTTTCTCCTAGAATGAATGACCTCTGATAAGTATCTGAACCATTTAAACACAAACACACATAAAATGTGATTTTATTAAATTCAACAAACATGAACTTTGGAGGGGCTGAAGAAAAATAACAACTGCTTTCTAAATTTAATTAAACAGAAAAAGACAGAGCTGACAAGCAGATGAATTGTCTAACTAAACTTTACGAGTCAGATATTAAGAAAAGGAGGGTCATTTTCTTATTAGGAGCCCAAGGTGACTGCTTATGTTTTGAACACTGGTTAATTCTAGCTGGAGCACAAATCTATCTTTTCTTTTATAATTAATTCTCAGTGTCAGAACTGCTAGATGTCCTTTTCAGAATCAACCTATCCTGGCCGTTAATTATACTACAGAAATATGTTCAAATAATGTTAATGATCTGATTCTATTCTCACAGAGCAAGCTGTAGGAAAAGCTCAATTAAGACTTTGCTAAATATGTTTACTTAATTATTTTGCAGAGAATGAGAATGGTTTGCTTGGCAAAAATGATATCTGAGAAAATGATTTTTAAAAAGAAAAGCAACGTGCAGTCTTAACATTGATACCAAATAGGAACCACTGTTTGAATATTAAGATAAATAACGATTATTCTTAGAAGTACCTAACAGTGAGATATTATTTCTTTGAAGGTTTCTCAAATGCTGAGTAAATAGAAAAATAAGAGAAATACAGTGACCAAGAAAGTCTTTTGAAGGATAGTGACACAAAATGTGCCTTTTTTACATTTTTATACATTCAGTTGCAATGGGCTTATTTTCTTAATGGTCTACTTTGGAACTATCCTAGCCCGAGCCCCAAAGCTGCCGTGGAAATTTAGATTGAAACCAATAAACTCAAAACTACCCAAAAGAGGCCTTGAAGCTGACTTCAGAGTTGACTAGGAATCTCCTAGAGCTCTGAGACTAGTTTAAGTCCAGGGAGTGCCCTTCCACTTAGGCCTGCAATGCGGAATGACATTCAGCAACTGGGTTCAGTTACGGGGTGGTTTATCTGCCTGTGGATAGCTGGCATGCAATTGGTTAAAGTGAGACAAACAATAAAAGGAATAATCATAAACCTAAAATAAGAGAAGGAAAAGAAAAAACATTTTTGGGCACCTGTGATGGACCTGTCATGTTGCTAAGTACTTTACATATGTTATATTCATTAAACCTCTCTTCTCCCATAATCTTTTCCAGGTAAAGATTACTATTCCCACTTGCAAAAGTAGAAACCAAGGTACAGAGATTAAGTAAACTGTACAAAATCACTCAGTCAATAATAAGTGACAGGTCCAACCGGATTTGAGTCCTGGTCTTTTTGGCTCCAAAGAGCAAGCTTATCTAGCAAACTATAAAGAAAGGCAAAATTTGAGATCAAATTCAGAGATAAGGGAAACATAAAATTCAATCTCATATATTCAGTACCTGAAATATGAAAGATCATTTTTTCACTTTTAATTCCTGATAAATCCACACACAGGTTTGGAAATGTGGCACTTATATGACTTTTCTTGGTCTGAGAAGTGATTTAGGTCTATGGCAACCTTTCCACTTAACATCATTTATAGGTCAAAAAATAATAAAATAAAAAGCTTAAGGTTCCTTCAGTCATATCAATGAGGAATAAAGACAAAATGCTCAAATGTCTTGCCTAAAGTCACAATGCTAGGTTTCTGCAAAGCTGGGATTAGATCTCAAAGCTGACCTATGGTTTACTGTTCTTTCCATTACAAAGTATTGCTTTATTTTGTTTTTCCTTGGCCCTAGAAAAAGGTGGAAACTGTTAGTTATCACATAAGAACATGAAACAGCCACAGGAATGATGTTAAAAATCCTCTTAAGATTAGCACAATCAACCATTACCTTAAAAAGGAAACCAATCATCTAGGTTTATGTCAATTTTGTTTCAAATGGCATTAAGAAAAAGACAAAACCAGGTAAGCGTACTTAATATAAAAGTTTGAATTTATTGGTCAAAATTCCAAGTGGCTCAGATTTAAAATACAACTGATGTAAAAAATCAATGCATCATGACATGAGAAAACTGTTACTGATTCTTTATGTGCTTCCAATTTGATTGCTTTGGCCTTCCAAACAAATAAATGGCAGTACCAGAAACCTATTAGTATGATAATAAAGCCTCGCTCCTGGATGTATACAATCTCTGTACTTGGAGGATAACAAAAAAACAAACAAATATCTGTGTAAAGACCTGCTCTAGATTTCAATTTAATAGAAAAATATTAGCAGAAATTACAAAACGTAAGGGTAATCAGAATGCCTTCACTTTAAGTCCCTATAAAAGTTCATTTCTGTAAGTGTTAAAAGCTAATAGCTTCATTTTTTAGCCCATTGTTCCTACTTACTTTTTGTGTTTTTTCCAAAATTCTAAATTTTTAAAAATCCAAACCTAATAGCTTCAAGTTATTATCATCTATTACTATCCAAGACACTGTGAGTGCAGTGGGTCCTTTTATATACAGAAAATGGTACAGTTGGTAGATATGTATTAATCAAGGTTATGAACAAAGAAAATGAAAATGTACAAAAGGCATATATTAAAACATAGGTAAATATATACACACATATGTACACAAACACTTACATATCCAAACTTCAATCTCTGGAATGCTTTTGCCTGATTATATACCTCCTATCCCAAAAAATCAAAGTAGTTTTATAATTCAAGAATGCATTTTCCTATTATGAATACATATTTTTCCTGTCACATGTAATGAATTAAATTGAACCAGTGATGACACACTATCTGGTAGTAACACAATGATTAAGGCCCTATTTAAAGTTAAAATATATTTTCCTAGAACTTAACATTATTAAATCATCCATGTTTCATTACCACAAAGTTTATAACATCATAAAAGTAACAGTGATAGCAAAAAGAAAATGCATAAGTGTTTTCCAATTTTGGTTGAACCTATGTAACTTCAAAAAAGAAACACACGTATCTTACTATGCAAATGGGTTCCCAAATTTTTATACATTCTATTTACTCCATTGTAGCCAGCCTCAGCCACATAATTCACATGCAGAACTATCACCCTTTGAACTAAATGAATTCTGCTATAATGGAGAGCTGAGACTTGAAAAAATTGCTTACAATTGCACATACAAGTGAAAAAGATTGCTAAGTCTAAATTAAGATGTTGGCTATGAGGTTTCCAATAGGACCTTGACATGACTGTTGACCTACTCATGACATGATCGCACCAGTACGGATTTGGAATTCTATTAGTATTACCAGAGGAAAAAAAGTCAAGGAGTCATCAAGAAAACAAATCTATATCTTCTACTCCATCAGCCAATTACTGTTGTTAAAGTGGAATTAGATGGGTATTGACAATACGAAGGGGATAAGGATTAAGCAGATGACTGAATATATCGCAAGCACTGGTGATCATATTTTGGCTTTTTAGCATTGTTTTGCTTTTGCTGCATAGTTTTTTAAAACTCTAAAATAGGAATGTGCAAAGCAGATTAATTGCTAATATCATGCCTGAAAAAATACAATTTATAATATATTTGCTAACTGGATAATGCACAAATATTTTCGCATAAGAGTGCTATTTTATACCAGCAAATATTCAACAGCTAAGCAAAGATTTAATAGAAACCTGCATCTGTCTATAAGTACAGGACCACTGGAAAGATAATAAAAGGCTTTAAAAATTTCCTTACCCTAATTTAAGGCAGAAAATTCCCCAATCAAATTTTGCAAATATTATCTTTTCTTAAAAAGTAAGAATAATACAACTCAACTGATTATAAAACCAAAACACTTTTATTGCGAGAGGTGGCAGTATACTGTAATATTTAAGAGCATGATCTTTGACTCTATGGAGACCTAGTTTCAATTGTGGCCTCTGCCACTTTCTATAGCTTTGTGACCTTAAGGAAATTACTTAACCTATGTCTTCATTTCCCAATCTGTAAAACTGAGATAGAGTATCCAAGTTATATGGTAGTGTGAGGTTAAATGAGCATGTTTGTGTAAAAACTTTGCATAATATTTAATTAGTATTAGCTTCAGCTATTATAAAATGTTATCTCTATACATCCATTGAAGTCAGGCAGCTATTTTGTCTACAGAAAAAATTCAGTTTTGTTATATAGTGAATGGAATTCCTGAGGTACTAACAGGTCAAAGTCAAGAAACCCACAAAAGTATTGGTTATCAATGCCAAAGTTCAAAGTATCATATAAAATCTGGTTTTACTTTTTATTATTATTATTATTATTGTTATTTTGAGATGGAATTTTGCTCCTGTTGCCCAGGCTGGAGTGCAATGGTGTGATCTCAGCTCATCGCAACCTCCGCCTCCTAGGTTCAAGCGTTTCTCCTGCTTCAGCCACCCGAGTAGCTGGGATTGCAGGAATGCGCCACCACACCTGGCTAATTTTGTATTTTTAGTAGAGACGGGGTTTCTCCATGTTGGTCAGGCTGGTCTCGAACTCCCAACCTCAGGTGATCCGTCCTTCTTGGACTCCCAAAGTGCTGGGATTACAGGCATGAGCCACTGCATCCGGCCTGGTTTTATTTTATACTGCAAACTCCACTTCATGGGGGTGGGGCGGGGGGCGGGGATCACAAAGTACCAGGCAAATTTGATTTAATGGCGGGGGGGTGGGAGGTGGGATTTACCAGTTTAAATTGCAAGTAATACCACCAAGACACAAATAAGTTGTTTTGTTTTGTTTTAAAAAGAAATATTTCTGCCACTTTTTAAAAACTTTAAGACCGGGTCTTGCTCTATTGCCCAGATTGACGGGCAGTGGCATGATCATAGCTCACTACAGCCTCAAAGAACGCCTAGGCCCAAGGGATCCTCCAGGCTCAAGGGATCCTCCCACTTCAGCCTCCCTAAGTAGCTGGGAATACACAGGCACATGCCACCAGGCCCGACTAATTTTTTAAAATTTTTTGTAGAGACAGGCCTCACTATGTTGCCCAGGCTGGTCTTGAACTCCTGGATTCAAGCAATTCTCCCGCCTCAGTATCCTAAAGAGCTGAGAGTACAGGCGTGAGCCTTTGTGCTTGGCCCACCTATTGATGAGTTCACTAAGTCCTGGTTGAGGTTTCTGGTACCATTTTCTGCCTTCTCTTCTTACATCAAAGTTTTTACCCATTTACAAACTATGTTTTACTGATTGAATAACACCCTCATGTCCCTCTTTTCACACAATACACGTATTTTGATATTAAGCATACTTACTATATCTTTTGTCTTTTAAAGTCAAGTTTGAATTAATGGCATATCATGACAGATATATTGATGCCAGTCTAAAATAGCTAAGTAAAATCATAATCCAATGAGTATATCAATGAACTTGGAGTAGCATCACTTGATGAATCAAGACTGCCAGTATTTTCTTCCTAGTGTGTGGACATAGAATGATCGATACTCTAGTACATCCCAAAGACTTGACAACTGATATTTTGAGTTAGTGAAAATATGCAAATAAAGTTTTCACTTATAACATCAAATGTAAATCCTTCATTCAGATGTACACTTTGATACTGTGGTGGATTATACCTAAATCTTTTCAACCCTTGTTAAATATTTCCAGTGAGCTGAGGTAATTTTACTTTGCAGTATGATTTTTTAAAAGGTGTAATGCACCTAAACACACACACAAAAAGGATGCAAAGAAATACAGCTTAGTTTTTTAACACAAATAAAATCCAAACAATGATATATCTTACAATAATGTAAGAATACTTAAAATACATTGCTTTAAAAAAACAGTGGCAAAGAATGGCAAGAATCTAATAAGGAAAGCGAAGGTTTGCAATGGCAATTCATTAAAGAGAGTAATCACACAAAAAAACTAAGAGGCATGGGAATGTGCTATTAAATTTTTAGTCATATTTTTAAAATAAAATTCTAATCAAGAAAAAAAAGCAGAGATGCTCAAACACAGACAAGAAAAAAAACCAATAACAAATCTAATAAATTTAACTTGCCCTGCCAGATCTTTTTAACTTATTGGAAAATTCACTTGACTTAATATTGACACAGAGATGTGTAAATCAATACATTCAGAATGAAAGATATATTTTAATTTAAAAATGTTCAAACTGCAGCAGTAAATCTATGCACTTAGCACATAAAAATCATTAAGAGTTTAAATGTTCAGACATAACACTGGGGTTGACCAACAACCAATAGATGAATGCCAAATCCTAAATTCTGACCACCAAAATACTTACTTTTTATGTCACATATAAGGCAATCTTTACAATATTTACTGAAAAATATTTATAAATACTAGACAAATGGATTTTCATTGAGAATCCATCAAAGCCTGCAACCAGCGCACCACCTATCTGCTGCTGATAAAAAAGTCCTACTTTAATATATTATACAACTACAGGCTATTGTGATCTTACCAAATGAAATGAGAAAAGTAAAAGAAATGAAGCTATCCTTTAATCTCAGTGACTGTCTATATGGTCAAAGCCTTTAGCTGTGCCATCCAATATGGTAGCCATTAGTTATATGTGGCTATTAAATTAAGATATGTTCAAAGTATTAAACACACAAAAGATTTTGCATTTACTCCAAGAAAAGTATAAAATATATCATAATTTTTGCTACAATAATTTTATTGTTACATACACACATTTTCAGGATAAAAATCAAATAATTCGTTTCACTTAGGAATATATTATACAAAAAAGTGAGACTTCAACAGACAAGCACAATAACTTCCTATAGTTAAAATTTATCTCCTTAAATATTTTTGATGCACAAATTTAACTTGGTATACCACACCATAAATCTAAACTATCTTGAGTTTAAATAGATTGGTAGTGTCCTCACTCCCCAACCTTCCACGGATGGTGACACAAAGGATGAAACAAAGGATGGGGAAAAAGATGTATATGAGATGATGTACAGAGGATGAAACATTAGTAATTATGACGCTGATCTCTAGTAAGCTAACCTTTCAACTTACAAATCAATAAAAAGTTAATAGGTAAACAATTTTACTTCTAGAAAAACAAATCTGTATCAAACAAGAAGTGCTTACATTTACTAAGGTATATATGATTATGGTGAAAATTTTCCCCGTTATCTCAAAATCACAGCAAAGAGAACTGCTCACCTCCTACTATAATTTTTCTTTATAATTAGTGTACAGCATTACCTTCGGTAATCTCAATCCTTTTACTTTTATCATCCTCCTCCTTTAAAATCTTTCCTTTCCCCAACTATCTTCTCAAGCTTTGCTACTTACTAAGAGTGGGTCCCGGGCCAGCATCATCAGCATCTTCTGGGAGCCCATTAGAAAGGCAGAATCTCAAGTTCCTCCCACGACTTATTAAATCAGAATTGACATTTTAACAAGATCCACTCCCACCAGCCCCAAGATTTGCTGGGAGATTAAATTTAAGCATCTCCGCTCTACACTTGGTGGGAAGGATTTCCAGCCTCACGGTCTGTGTCTCTTGTTCTTACCCTTTATACGTTTTCATTGGTCCTCAGGTTAATAAGGTTAGTAAGCATCTTAAAAACTATTGATTTCAAAACTTCCATTTTACAGATAAACTAGAAATAAACTTTAATGCCTAGCACAAGACCTTACAAGAAAAGGCCCTTAATAAAAGACAAGTTGGAAGACAAAGGCAAGATGACAGAGAAGTTGAAGCTAAAAGAGGTTAAGGATTTAGACGGTTTCTATAGCTAATTAGTTGCATGGTGAAACTGTGTCTCATGTTGACTCCAAAGATCAATGCTCATTCCAATATACGATGCAAGGCAAAGCCAGAGTTGCTGAGTCCCACCTCCCCCAACTTCTCACTGGGATGTACGTAAGAGAGTATATCCTTGTGAATAGGTGAATGTGCACACATGTGAAAACCTAGGCGTGCCCAGCTCTGGAGTGCTTCCCAAGAGAACAGTGTGAAATATTAGAAGTTTAGGCCAGGTGCAGTGGCTCTTGCCTGTAATTCTAGCACTTTGGGAGGCTGAGGCGGGCAGATCACGAGGTCAGGAGTTCGAGACCAGCCTGGCCAACATGGTGAAATCCCATCTCTACTAAAAATACAAAAATTAGCCAGCTGCAGTAATGGGCGCCTGTGATCCCAGCTACTTGGGAGGCTGAGGCAGGAGAATTGCTTGAACCTGGGAGGCAGAGGTTGCAGTGAGCCAAGATTGTGCCACTGCACTCCAGCCTGGGTGACAGAGCAAGACTCCGTCTGGGGGGAAGAAAAGAAGTTTATAATTTCCTGTACTATATTCTTTTATCCTCTTCTCTTCTACTAAAAAATACCCGTGGTCACTGGTAGGTAGGAATCAAGAAGTAAAAAGTAAAAGTAATATGAGACAACTTTCAAACATAGAAACAACTAGCCTGAATTGGGTTGGGAATTATTACTTGATTATGCAACTGTTCACTCTCCCCTACTTCTTTTCATCTATACCCTTCTGTCACCCTCTTCCTGTGCCATTCCCCGCTGCATCTCTTATTTAACTGTCACAGAAAAGACAAAGTTGAAAAGTTACTTGTACAATCCTTGTTGCTCTTTGGAATAAAAGCACTACGTAAATCCTATAATTATTATAAATAATAACTTATAATTCCTAGTATTTTAAAATTTTTACCAGGTATTTTCATAAAAATTACCTTAAAGTCATCATAACAGCATGTCACTGTTTTTGATAGTAACAGTGATTATAAAAAGATGGACAATTATTGGACATGATAAATCTATTTACATTTTTTCAAATAATATCATATTATAAAAATTATAAAAGCAGAAAAAGTTCAGGCAATAAACCCAAAAAAATGACTAGCAGGAAAAGCAAAACCACAATTTTACTTTTAAAAAAGCAAAGAATCCAGTATTAAAGTTGGTATAAAACATTGTAGTAATGCTCAAAAGATAATGCTTTAAAATAAAAGTATTGTGGTGCTAAATATAATGGATTAAATTATGTCTTATGAAAAGACCAGAAGAAGGTGACAGGTATATAAACAATTCACAATAAAACTAGCCAGCAGGTCAGTAAACAGAGAGAGCTTTAATGATTTGAATATCTGATTTGATTTCTTATATATCAGTGCCTTATGCCTATTTAACATTTGACAATAAAATATACTTAACTATGATTAACAGGAGCACCTGAGATTGCAGAGTTTATACTACAACAGAAATACAACTACGGAAATACACCATTCACTGTAAGAATCCGTATTACAGCTAACCTTATTACAAAAGCATTTATCAGAATTTTAAGTCTCCTAAACTCCATCTTGGATAAAATATAGTAAAAATATGGGTAAATCAAAGACTACTAGCACTTCATAAATAATTACTGCATGTATTAGATTATTCCTACTAACAGAATAGATTAAACAGCAGATCAGATGAAGATAAAAAGAGAATTAAATAACTGGAGCACAGAACCGAAGATATTACCTGTAATGTGGCACACACAAAAAAACAATGAAATGAAAACTAGGAGAAAAGGGCTAAGAGACATTAAGAATAAAACGAGAAAGTGCAACATATGTCTGTCTAAAAAGATAGAAGACTGAGTCGGGCGGGGTGGCTCATGCCTGTATTCCCAGCACTTTGGGAGGCTGAGGTGGGTGGATCGTGAGGTCAGGAGTTTGAGACCAGCCTGGCCAACATGGTGAAACCCCGTCTCTACTAAAAATACAAAAATTAGCCAGGTGGTGGTGGCACGTGACTGTAATCCCAGCTACTCAGGAGGCTGAGGCAGGAGAGTTGCATGAACCTGGGAGGCAGAGGTTGCAGTGAGCCAAGATTGAGCCACTGCACTCCAGACTGGGCATCAGAGCAAGACTCTGTCTCAAAAAAAAAAAAAAAAAAAAGATAGAAGACTAATAATAAACAAGAAGCTGTATTTGGATAAGGGCTGAAATTTTTTTTTAAGAACTGATTAAAGATAGGAATTCTCAGATACAGGAAGCACAACATAAAAAAAAGCAGGATAAATAAATTTATGTCTGTATATTGTGGGGAAACTACAAAATATAAAATACATATATTTTTTTCTTAAAAGCAGCTAGGGAATAAAAATAAAATACATTATTTACCATTAGTGGAACAGATATCTCAGAGCAAGAGTGAATGCCAGAAGATAGTACAAGAGTATCTTTAAAATGTTGAGAAAAATTATTTAACCCAGAATTATATACCAAGAAAATTATTCATTAAAAAAGGTAAAATAAAGCTAGTTTCAGATTTAAAAAGTGAAATTATCTGTTTTAGATTTTCACCAAAAGAACTTCTAAGCATAATGGAAGAAAAATGATCCTGCAAAGAAAGACTGAAATATAAGATGAAAGGTGAGAAAGAATCTGGTAAATCTTATAGATCTAAATAAATGCTATACATTAATAATAATGTCTAATTTATAGGCTGACAAAACTAAAAGACTGGAAATCAAGACAATATTTTCTGTTCAAAGAGGTGTGGTCAAAATTAATGTTCTAGGCCTCGCGCGGTGGCTCACACCTGTAATACTAGTGGGAGGCCGAGGGGGGCAGATCACTTGAGGTCAGGAGTTTCAAATCAGCCTGGCCAACATGGTGAAACCTCACCTCTACTAAAAAAAAAAAAATATGTATATATATAAAAATATGTATATATATATATACACACACATACACACACACAAAAATTAGCCAGGCATATTGGCAGGCACCCGTAATCCCAGCTACTTGGGAGGCTGAGGCAGGAGAGTTGCTTGAACCCAGGAGGCGGAGGTTGCAGTGAGCCTAGATCGCACCATTGCACTCCAGCTTGGGTGAAAGAGTGAGACTCCATCTCAAAGAAAACAAAAAACAAAATTATTGTTCTAAAGTCCTAGTATTATTTAGAAGAGGTTTAAATATTAACAGTAGATGTTAAAAGCTGTTAAACACACACAGCAAAATTTCAAAGACATCAGAGGCATGGAAGCAACCAGGGTAGATACCTAGCTTCCAAACTAGTAAAATGGAGGAGAAAATTAGAACGAAAAAGAAAAGAGAGCAACAAGTCAATACTAGAGGGAAAAAAAAACTTTTAAAATGTTAGAAAAATAAAAGTATGGAGTTGATATAAATACACGTCCACATATATCAGAAATCACAATAATCTGAAAGCATTAGTTATATGGTAGACAATAACATGTTAGATTTTTAAAAATCCAACCGTATGCTGTCTACAAAAGATATACTAAAACAAAAGGACCCAGAAAGGTAGAAAAAATAAAAGGGTGGAAAAAATAATACCAGGAAAATATAAACTAAAGAAAGATGAGGGCAGATATGTTAATATAATGCATAATAGACCTTATATAATATTAAAAGCATTATTAAAAATAAAACAAAAGTTAAATTAACCAGGAAGGTTAATCCACTTCAAACACTAGTGTCTTTAATTTTGTCTGTTTGGGTACTATTTATAAGAATGGGATCTTACACTATGTTTTCTTCTACAATTTGCTTTTTTTTTCTCTCAATGAGACTCATTCATGTTAATGTTTGCAGTTATAGTTCATTCCACTGCTGAATTCCATAGTAGAAATATATCTATTATTAATGTATTCTAATATTAATTGGTAAAAAGTGAAACAAGTGACATGAATAAGAACAGCAGTGCTGGGCGCGGTGGCTCACGCCTGTAATCCCAGCACTTTGGGAGGCCGAGGCAGGCGAATCACGAGGTCGAGAGATCAAGACCATCCTGGCCAACATGGTGAAACTCCAACTCTACTAAAAATACAAAAATTAGCTGGTGTGGTGGCACACTCCTGTAGTTCCAGCTACTCGGGAGGCTGAGGCAGGAGAATCGCTTGAACCTGGGAGGCGGAGGTTGCAGTTAGCCGAGATCACGCCACTGCACTCCAGCCTGGTGACAGAGCAAGAGTCTCTCGCAAAAAATAATAACAATATAAAAAAAAAACAGCAGGAATGTTTGTAATAGCCAGAAACTTGTAACAATACAGAGACTCACAAGATTGCTTAGAGATTGCACAAATATGTAGCACTAAAGCCATGCATTGCTTAACACCAGGGATACATTCTGAGAAAGGCATCGTTAGGCAATGTCACAGTCACACACAAACATCGTAGAGTATACTTACACAAACCCAGATGATATAGCCTATTATAACTAGGCTATATGGTATAGCCTATTGCTTCCAGGCTATAAACCTCTACAGCATGTTACTGTATTGAATAATATATGCAACTCTAACACAATGGTATTTGTGTACCTAGACATATCTAAATACAGAAAATCTATAATAAAAAATATGATGTAAATGGTATACCTGTATAGGGCACTTACCATGAATGGAGCTTGCAGTACTGGAAGTTGCTCTGGGTTAGTGAGTGAGGGAGAGGTGAGTGAAAGTGAAGGCCTAGAACACTTCTAGACACTAATGTAGACTTTATAAATATTGTACACTTAAGCTATACTAAATTTATTTTAAAATATCCTCTTTCTTCAATAATACATTAACCTTGGTTTATTGTTAACTTTTAACTTTATCAACATTTAAAATTCTTCACTTTTTGATTCTTGTAATAACACTTAGCTTAAAACATACATTGCACAGCTGTACAAAACTATTTTCTTCCTTTATATTCTTGTTCTATAAGCTTTCTTCTATTTTATACCTTTTTTTTTAACTTTTAAAACTTTTTGTTAAAAACAAAGACACAAACACACACATTAGCCCAGTCCTACACAAGGTGAGAATCATCAATATCACTGTCTTCACCCCCATATCTTGTCTCACTGGAAGGTCTTCAGGGGCAATAACACACATGGAGCTGCCATCCTGTGATAACAACGTCTTCTGGAATACCTTTTGAAGGACCTGTCTGAGGCTGTTTTACGGTTACATTTTTGAAGGAGGATACTCTAAAATGATGATTAAAAGTACACTATAGTAAACATGTAAACCTACTAATATAGTTGTTTATTATCATTATCAACTATTATGTACGGTACATACTTGTATTGTGTATACTTTGGGAGCGCAGTCATTTGTTTACACCAGAATCACCACAAACATGTGACTAATGTACTGCACTGTGAGGTTACAATGCCACGAGGTGACAGGAATTTTTCAACTCCATTATAATCTTATGGGATCACCATTGTAGAAACAGTTCATTCTTGACTGAAACAGTGTTAAGCAGCACATGGCTGCATATACTGTACTATAAAACAAACACAAAGCTATAAATAAAGGCGAGGATATGATTAACATAAAATTCTTGATAGTAGTTACTTCTGGGAGAAGAGGTGATATAATCTGGAAGCATAACTAAGAGCCTTGGAACTACTAATGGTGTGTGGTGCAGGGGGGAACTTCTGCAAGTTTGGATGATTTTCTTACCCTAGGATCAATTTATCTCAGATACCTAGTTAAAAGCAGTAAAGAGATGGAAAACTAAATTTCCTGACTACAAACAGGTTCCCAACAGCATTTCCAAATGATAGTTCTAAAAACAAAAAGCAGGGTGGAGGGAGAAGTTCCTTTAGGAAATATTACAAATCATATTTATCTGCAAAAGTTCTACTTAAAAAGCACTGAAGTCCTAAATTTCAGAAACTTACTTAAATGGCTTTAATTTGGTGTTTCCCAGACAAACTGTACCACTGAACACTCCTTTTCCTTTTCCATATCCTACAAAATGACTACTTAAAATCCGAGATTAAATTTTTAAAAATTAAATCTCAAAGTATGGAAACCTAAGATAGAAAGAGACTGGCAAAATTACACAGGGCCTTGAAACCAGCAGGCAAAGGAGAACCAATGAAAATTTTTGAACAAGCCCAAACCAGGGCAATGAACAGAACAAGATTTTAGAAAGATTACAGTAAGAATAATACTCTGTATGAACAGTAGTGTGAAATTGTGGGGGTGCTAATCACAAGGTCACTGTTAGAGTTTGAGAACTCATAAGAAACTGGACTAAAACAGAGGTAGTACAGATGGAAAGGAGAGATGCAAATTTCACCAACAATATAGAAAGATTTTTCTGGATTTGTCAACTGACTAGGGAGGAGTAAGGAACAAAAAAAGAACTAAAATATTTTCAGTAGGACGACTAAAATACATAATTTAGTTAAATCTTCACAGCCAGCCTATTAGATAGGTATTATGAAAGACTCAAAACTTAATTTTTCCAAAAGCATAAAACTAGTAAATGATGAAGCTAAGAATTGAGTATTTCAGTTGAATACCTCAAAAATAAAGAATGCATTGAACTTATCTTTGGATCCACAGCCCAACACTGTTTCCTTTACAGCAAGAATAAGACTTTAAGCTTTCTAGACAGGTGACTAGGAGATAATGGTATTAGTGTATATGGAATATATATTATATACGGACATATAGAAATCAGAGGTTCTAACTTGTTGGTGAAGACTCTATCTTCAATTCCCTCCCTCCCTTGGATAATCCATCCTTCATATTCTTCCAGGGGACTGAAAAGACAGATCAATGAAGAAATGAGTTACAATTCTTGCAGAGAACTTAAAAGCTTTTCTCAGAAGCATAGGAAAGACTCAACTGCTAAGAACTGGTAGCAATTACCTAATTCTGATACCTGGCTAGCACTGTGTCCAACCATGGTGCCTAAGAATACAATAACCAGTAAGGATCTACCTACTGGGAAGCTATTTCAATGGGAACAATTTTTTCAACTACACAGCTGTGTTTTTAAGCATGATTATTATGACTATCAGGATGATCTCTTCATTAGAAAGGTCGAAGTTTCTTTTTTATTATTTAAATAAAGCACTTTACCTATTAAAACTTAATTGAACCATAAGACATCATCTAGTATATGACATTCTCAGAAAAATTCCAGTCATATAATTAAATGTCCTTCAAAATGAAATAGAGTAAAAAATAAAATAAATAGTGCACAAATCTTAAACTCAGTAATACTTTCTTTATGGTTCTTGATTCCTTACTCAGTATCATCATTCATGCAAACCAATGTATTTAACAACTGAAATGGAATATAGCCTCCTAAAATAATGGATTCCAGAAGGTAACCGTTATAAACTATTGTCAGCTGACATCAGTAAGAAAATCTACCCCCTTTCCCCAAGGGAGATAACAATTTCATGGAGAGAACAAGTTAAAGAAATATCCCACTATTCCACTATGAACACATAAAACATTTTAAACACAATTTATTAAGCATGTAACTAATAACAGTTATGCAGTCATCTGCTTACATGAACTAGGCTGCAAACAACTTTAAAAGGACATTTTTAAGGACATTTTCATCGAAGGAAGCAAACTGAGCAATTATGAACAGGCCATGACAGCAGAAAGAGGTGAAAAGTGAGCCTTCCAGGTGGGGCCGATCATTTCAACATCTAAGAAACAATTCACTCCTGTTTGGTAGTATTAGAGGTGGCTTCTCTTATATGTGAAAGAATGTGGGCCCATATGTCATGTCAAGTCACTTAAAATCTCCCAGAGGACCTGACTGCTACAATGGAACTGTCCAATCTCCAGGCAGACCACGGCCCGCCCATCCCTCCCTTTTCTGCTTCATGCCATCACCTCTTCCTTACATTCCCCTCTAGAAGACACCATGCTGCTTTATGACCTAAGTGCCTGCTCATGCCCTCCCCTCTGCCCAGAGTGGCTATCCTGCTATTCTTCACCTGGATAATGACTACTGCTTTTCCAAGACTGCTCTCAAGTTCTATCTCCTAGAAAAGTAATTCCTAGACTGCAGAGATAGTCATTTCACTTGTAAATATGATAAAAATACAAAGAGTATAGACACACTGCCGTCTTTTGGGTCTTTGGCTTGTATCTTACTGTTTAACCAAATCTATAGTACATTCTTTTAAAGATCCAAGAGTTAACTGTACCTAAATCTAGGTTTTAAAAATGGCTCCTAACACATTGGATGAGATATATTTAAATCTCTAAAGATAAGAAAATGAAGAGCACACATTTTCCAGATCCCAGGGAAAAGAATCATTAAATCTCAAGCACTAGGGTTTTCTTCAGCCAGTTGTCAAGGATCAGAAGGAAAAGCAATGGAATGAAATAGGCACTAGACTCAAACTTATTGCTCTATTCAGTCTGCTGGAGTCCACCAATACAAACAGACAGGGAAAATAATATCTTTACAGTAAAATGCCTGAATTCTCAATTAACTATAATAGTGCTTCTATAACCAACTCTATTTGAAAAGGAGTTAAGGCAAAACTGTGTGTAGTGTATTTGCTAGTGAAAACCCAGAAAGTTTTCACTAGAAGACCAAAGAGAAACTATGGTCTGTACAACGTCTTTTTTTTTTTTTTTGAGACAGTCTCACTCTGCTACCCAGGCTGGAGTGTAGTGGCACGATCTTGGCTCATTGAAACCTCCGCCCCCTGGGTTCAAGCAATTCTCCTGCCTCATCCTCCCTAGTAGCTGGGATTACAGGCACGCACTACCACGCCTGGCTAATTTTTGTATTTTTAGTAGAGACAGGGGTTTCACTATGTTGGCCAGGCTGGTCTTGAACACCTGACCTCAAGTGATCCACCCGCCTCAGCCTCCCAAAGCGCTGGGATTACAGGCATGAGCCACTGTGCCCGGCCCTGTACCATGTCTTTTTTAAACCTCCTGCTTGCTGATCAGGAAAACAGCTCAAAATGCAACCATCTCATTTCCCACATTATACATTAAACTCCACTTACTCATTTAGGTCATCCACTTACCCACCTATCTCTACCACCTTAAGGTTGCATTAAGTACCTGCAACATGCAATGCTTTGTCGGAAAGAAATGATACATCTTTTCAGCTTAGGCTAAGATAGGGAAGATGATATACACAAGGGAGGAGTATTTGACCAATCAATGGTTTTTCTCCCTTTTATGGCCATCATAGCATCTAAAGAAGTTTTGAATTTAAACATATTCGACCAGGGAATGCACTTTCTAGTGTGCTGATACATCCCCTAACACCAAGCTACTTCACACATGTATATTATCTGCCTGGCCACTAGAAGGCATTTGAACTTCGGACTCCTAAGATAAATGAGTGATAATAGTTCCTTTACAGTTACAAAGTCCTATCACTTACACTATTTCATCTTATCTTTTATTATTCCTATTATAAGGATGAGAAACATTAAGCTCAAAGGGGTGATTTCTCCAAGGTCACACAGCCAGTAAATCATGGATCTGGGAGAGGTTATTCTGCATCAGCTAGAGAGAATTCAGGTATGAAAATGGAAAGATAAGTAGAAGCACTAGTGGCAAAGGCCTAGAATTGCAAGAAAAATAGTTTATATTTTATTTTGTAAATCAAGGAAAGGCAGTAAACAATTTAAATTAGAAGTCAAAAGGGTCACCAAGATCATATTAGAATTTGAGGAGACTTGATAGTGGTACAAAAGAAAGTAGAAAAGTTAACTGTTAAACAGGGAGAATAGCTAGGCTATGTCAACAGCCAAGAGACTGAAATGGAACATATATATATGATGAACATATATATATGCATATATACAATGGACATATATAAATGCATATATATATGATGGACATATATATATGAATTTTGACTTCTAATTTAAATTGTGTGTACGTGTGTGTGTGTGTAAGACTAATGGACCTGTTTAAAAACATTCGTTTTGCTTGAAAATAGTAAAATTTCCCTGGTAATTCCTAAAAGCCTAGTTAAAAGCATTGACAAAATTTCTGTCTCTAGGATGAATTCACATTCAGCTAGAAAGATTAGCAAGATAGATGGAGGAGACAGACAACAGGACCAGAAATAACTAAACCCTGGCTAATATCTTATTATGTGAGTTACTTATTCTTTCCAAATCATAACTTCCTCTTTTGAAAGGTGAGTATGATAAAACTGTTGTCCTTCAAAAAACTGAGTTCTAACCATGCAAAGGTGACAACTGTGACATTACAGTTATTGTTAGTCTACACTATTGACAGTAATAGAGAAAACCCTAAACCTTAGCAATACATGAACTCTGTATTAACCAATTCTATAAGATAACTAGAACAAATCACCGAAATCTATTATCAGTATTTTAAAAGAAAGGCATAAGCATTTTAGTTTATCATTTTTTATTTAAAGAAACATGATCTGATTTACTTTTATATTTAATGTGATGGGAAAAACAATCAGGAAGTATACATAAGTCAGATTATTTTTAAAGTTTTTACAGCTAGCTAAATGTATTAAAACCTATAATTTGTTAATGTAGAAATTAATTTGGCAAGTCCAAATGAGTAATATATTTTATATTAAAGACTTCGTATATCAAAAAAATGAACAAGTTCACAACTTAAAGAAAGAACTATTTTTTGATGAACAAGAAAGACTTGGAATTAATTTCTGATCTTTGCCTTAGAAAATGTACCTTTTCCTTGCCATGTACGTAGCCCAAATAATTAATTCTACTCCATCTATTCTGGCTACACAAGTTATATTTTTTAACTGCTAACTTAATCATATGGCATCTTGTATTATAGCAACTACATCAATTTGCCAATAAGTTACCAGTTTGAGTCAAATTAGTTAATGTCACTTTCTACTTTAGAATTTTAATTGGTATAACTCAAAAAGTATAGGCTTAACACCAAGCCTCAAAACACGTTGATTTCAAACACATTTTTATTAAATTGGTGGGAAAGTAGATGGCTTCTCACTTTCATTTTTAAAGTTTATATAATAGCACAGAGGAGGTGAAGGTATACAAAAATGGATACCAACATGACTTCACTATGGAATCAGTGAAAGTACAAAATTAAAATAACAAGAACCAGTGTTCACCATATGATATTGAAAAAATCTAATTTAAGTAACATTAAAGAGTATAAAGAATGGGAAATGTTCATGAATCATTTATCGAATTTTTAAAACTGAGCACCACATTTTGTACATGTAGTGTTCATGGAAAACCAAACTGATTTCAATCACTTAGCGTACATTATAAAAACAACCTGAACATGTACATTTAGAGATTAAAAATCTTATTAACCTGGAGGTTAATAAGAAGATATTTCTGTAAGACATAGAGATAGAATATAGCTTCCTTTTAGTGCCACTTTTGGGTTACTGCTATCAACAGAAAATAAAAGCAGACTCCCATTCTGATCAATATCTGAAACCTAATTCAAATGGTTCTCTTCTTTGTACTACTTACGTGGAATGATAGTACAACCCCATGTATTTCAGCCCACCACTGACTTTTGATTCAAAAATGGATCTATGGTAACAATCATCTAACAACCTCTTCAGTGCTCGTTTTATGAATCTGGCCCTTACTCAAGAAGTTTCATTGAAAAGTCTTTTAATCTCCTTCTGAAAAGAATTTACAGGACTGTATTTAAGTTCAAGTTCAAGGGTATTAAAATGTACAAAGGAGGGTGAAAAAGGTGCTAGGTTATAGATTTTAACTTCTTAACTAGAAAAATGACTCAAAATAGATTTTCTAATTTACAATGAATCAAAAGAGAAAACATTAGACCATAGCAGAAGGGGCACAAATGTATCAAAAACCAAATGAATAAACATTTGAGGAGATTTATTATTAGAAATTGCAATAAATTTTGGAAAGATGAATTGATTTTAGTTAAAAGGTATAACTGACAATTTATTGGGCGGGAAGATGCATTATTTTCCAATTGTTATCCATCTACAGTAAAACTGATTTGTGTCCTATTGTATTTTATGGAAAAGGAGAGTGCAACTTTCAGTGATTTAGATTAAATGTATTAATCATAACCAAGCACTGTGAACTATATATCTACTATTAAAGAAGATTTTTGACAGTTAATTCTGTAGCAATATTTTGGCTCTGTACCACTCTTCCTAAATCCAATTCCTGCTACAGTTGGCAGATTTCTCCCTTTTAATTTTATGAGGCTTAAAGTAGCATTTAACCACCCATGCGGTAAATAATGCGGGATTAGAAATATTTAGTGTTTTGTTTCCCTTTCAAGAGTGGTAATCCATCAAATCCAAAAATGTTCTCTAAAATTTTTCTATGTTTTCGGCAATCTGTAATATATGGTATCATAAAAACCATAAAATTAAATAAAATGCATTACATAGCTAGAATAGATCTGCTTTTGTAAAGAACTGCGTTAACCTAAAAAAGCAGGTAAAATTCACTTTCAACCAGAAGCATGAATCCTTATTGCCAAACAAAACAAAATAAAAATTAAAAATTAAAACAGGATATTTAATTAGAATCTTTTAATTTTGTTTCTTCAGGTAATGAATCTTAAGGAGTATGCAAATAATTTCTAAGCAGTTTAACCATTTAATATCTATCTAAACAAGATACTGTTACAAGTATTAGAATAATACAGAACAATTATTTAACATCTAGATGCTCCAGGTACGTGGCTAAGTGCTCCATAAATGTAAAACTAAATTTTAAACTGAATATATCATATGTGATGCATATTTGTTCCCAAGAAACACATTTAACTCATAATTTTTTCACACATGTGAAGCACGAGGCAAAAATGAATTGATTCATCTACAGGAGCTAATATTTCTAATTATAATTTAGAACAGTTACAAAACATTATTATATTTAACATGTGAGCTTAAAAATAATTAAAACTGCTGTTTAAAAAAAGTATATTTTATTATTAAATCAAAATAACCAACAGAAGTAAAACTGACTTTAAACAAAATCAAATTCCAACTTTTAAATTTTAATTTATATAAAATGCTAATTTTGGTTATTAATGATTCCAAATTATTATAATAATCACACTGTAACTTCATGTGGTACTTTGAGATATATCAAAGTAATAAAGTAACCTGTCAAATGAGTAATTATCTATATTTAATCTATATATAAAACAAATGGCCCAGAAATGAGTAAAGTCTGTAATTCACTCAAGACACAGTGATGCTATATATTCATGGTTAGAACATCTAATTTCTTCATACATATTCATATCTTAATTCACTTTTTAAAAAATTCATGATTATAATTGTTATAAAAATAAGTTTATGTCCTCCTAAATGAAATCAAGGATTACTTATTAGAAATAAGATAATCTAAAAGGAAAGTGTGTGTGTGTGCACATGTGTGTAAAGGTACCTTTCCCATATATAAAGTGCCTGCTTTGCCCTCCTTGTCCTTCACAGTGCTACACTGTGGAGCTGGGAGTTATATATTGGGAGAAATAGGATGAAAGAACACGCATCCAACAGCTGGCACCTTTAAGGAGCATGCCAAAGGAAAGTAAAGGCATTTCAGTAACAAACATATGATTACAGTAAGATGTTAAGGAAAGAGGGTGACTCTGAGATTACGTTCAGTCAAGGAATGAGTTAGATTAATTGGTATTTCCTAAAAACAGTCAATTCCAAAAGTTGAGCAAGCACAGTTTTGAGAAGCTATATGAGGAAGAAGGATTATTGAAGAAGGAACAGGTCTGATATTAGTATATATGAAAGGGGCTAATGCCAAATATGTGGCTTGAATTAAATTATTTATTTCAATATCATTTATAATTTTAAAGAGTAAACTAAGGATTCAATAGTAAAAAAACCCTTGAATCTTTCCTCCAAAGGGGAACTCAATCAAATTTTGAGACAGGCAACATTGAAAAATTCACAAGTAATGTAAATTTCAAGTCTCAGTGTTTTCAAAAGTAACATTCAAAAAAGCAACATCACTATAGCTCTAGCTGAAAATATAGAAAAAGTGTATTATTCTGAGAATTTTAATTTGCAACAGAACTGGAGTTCGGAGATCTAGCTGTGATATTTTCTTTTTTTTTTTTTTTTTTTGATGGAGTCTCGCTTTTGTTGCCCAGGCTGGAGTGCAATGGTGCAATCTCAGCTCACTGCAATCTCCGCCTCCTGGGTTCAAGAAATTCTCCTGCCTCAGCCTCCCGAGTAGCTGGGATTACAGGCATGTACCACCACGCTTGGCTAATTTTTGTATTTTTAGTAGAGAAAGGGTTTTGCCATGCTGGCCAGGCTGGTCTCGAACTCCTGACTTCAAGTGTTCCACGCATCTCAGCCTCCCAAAGTGCTGGGATTACAAGCATGAGCCACCGCACCCGGCCGATCCTTCTTAATGTAGGTAACTCTTTGAAAATCTGTTTGTGAACCCATAAAATGGATCCTATAAAGGTGCTCCTTATAAAACATTAAGTGTTATTCAAATATTTAATGTTGTCACTAACCTGTAAAATATATAATATAAAAAAGAAAACTGACAGGTAACAGAATAATTTACTTTTTAATAAACTTGAGAAAGAAAAAACCTACATGTCACAGTAAGGACCTTTTAACATAACTTAAATCAAAAGATACCAAAGAATAGGAGAGAAAACATTAAGTGGGGTGAAGTGGTAGAAGAAAGAATTGATAGAAGGAAGGATGAAGAGTATCTTTACATTATGAAAAATGATAACATTGAAAAATAAAACACACTTAACAATTCAAAAGATTTAATTTCATAAACCCAACTCAGAATAATGACTTGCCCAGTATATTCATTAAATTGACCAAAATATCTGGCTGAGATATATTATTTTAGTAGGCAATTAGGTCTATCCAATTTTTAAAAAATTAATGGGAAATATATATTTTACCCTTACAAGGAATGCTGTATAGCTTGATGGTTAAGTCCTTGGGAAATTGGCCACAGGGTAGCGTTAAAATCCTGTGACCTTGAACAAGTCATTTAAGGCATTTGTCCCTCAGTTTCCTGGTCTATAAGATGGAGAGGAGATAATATTGACCTAATTAGGCTTTTTGTGAACATTAAATGATTTGATATACATAAAAAGATTAGAATAACACCTGGCAATTAATAAGAACTCAATAAATGTTAGCTATTATAATGAATAGTAATCAAATATTTCTGCCCTTTTATATTAGTTTAACACAAAAGCTGATATGAAAAATAATTTAATAATATTCTATAATGAAATATTATACTGCCAAATGAATGAAAATATAGGTATGATTTAGAATCTCTCCGTCATTTTTTAGAAGTGTAAAAAGCAAGGTTAGAGTCACAGAAGCTCTATTTGTACAGATGAGTATGGAAGGGACTGGGCATAGGCAAGGACTTCCTACTGGATACTTTCTGTCTCTCTGAATTTTAAAACCTGTGTATTTATTATTTTAAAATAATGATAATTAAAAGAAAAGAACACTAGCTAGGACTTCCCAGGAAACATAACACATTGATCATATATTTATTTCAGCTTCCTCCCAAAGCCCAATTAAAATCAATAGAATAAAAAGGTACAACTCCACAAGGACAAAGAGAATAGGAATAAGATACCAATAGACAAAATATGTCAACAGGCCAGGTGTGGTGGCTCACACCCGTAATCCCAGCACTAAGGCTAAGGCGGGAGGATCACTTAAGGCCAGGAGTTCGAGAACAGCATGGACAACATAGCAAGACCCCTGTCCCTACCAAAAAAAAAAAAAAAATTAAAGATTAGCTGGGCATGGTGGTCAGTGTCTATAGTACTAGCTACTCAGGAGGCTGAGGCAGGAGGATCATTTGAGCCCAGGAGTTCCAGGCTGCAGTTAGCTATGAGGGAACTACTGCACTATAGCCTGGGCAACAGAGTGAGACTCTTGTCTCTTAAAAAAAAAAACAAACAAAAAAAAACGGCAAAATCACAGAAGATGAAAATCAAACGGATGCGAGGCTGACCGCCCAGCTTCTTCTATATGCAACAGGGTGGGGAGAGGGTAGCAATAAAAAACAAGCTGACTGAAACACCAGACTCCAGAAAAGTTCACAAATTGGAGGCTCTAGATACCTCTCAAACAGGCAATTCACGGATAGTCTATTTTCTAAAAAGTTGATCTCCAGATCCCATTTCTCAGCCCATCCAGTCATATATTACAACTTCTACCCTATAACCCACCAGAAGCTCAAAACTGATTATGTTAAACTGAAAATGTTAAACTAGAAAGGGGCCATTCCTACAAAGCTCATGATACCCTTTTACTAAAATCAGGAAAATTCAGTGAAAGTCTGCACAATGAATGCTCCCTGTCCTTGTTTATAACAAGAATGTTGGCTAGTGGACTCCATTCTATCCCCACCCCAAATAACAAAGGCATATCGTTCTCCCTGCAACTTGTCACAGGGAAATCCCTATGGATAGCAACACATACAGATCCCCCAACCAAAAGGTCTAGCAAGCCCTGCATCTGCACACTAGGCATCCAATCATGTTTTTAATGTGCTGTCAACTGGGACTGTATAGGCTATCATTTCATGAAGCACATAAAAGGACAAAATTAAAACAATGAAAACCTTGGAAACTAATATTTTTCAGAAAGAATGTTGTTACTTAAAGTTACACTGGCAATATAACTAGTGGCGGAAAACTGCCTATAAAACATAGGGTCGATGGGCGCAGTGGCTCACATATGTAATCCAAGCACTTTGGTAGGCTGAGGTGGGAGGATTACTTGAAATCAAGAGTTTAAGACCAGCCTGGCCAACATATCGAAACCCTGACTCTACTAAAAATACAAAAAAATTAGCTAAGTGTGGTGGTGCATGCCTGTAATCCCAGCTACTCGGGAGGCTGAGGCACAAGAATCACTTGAACCTGGGAACTGGAGGTTGCAGCAAGCCAAGATCGCACTATTGCACTCAAGCCGGGGCCACAGAGCCAGATTCTGTCACGAAAACAAAACAAAACAAAAAACCATAAGGTCATACCCGGTAAATAACCATCAACATTAAAAAAAATTTTTTTTTTTTTTTTGAGACAGAGTCTCGCTCTGTTGCCCAGGCTGGATGGAGTGCAGTGGCACAGTCTTGGTTCACTGCAACCTCTGCCTCCTGGGTTCAAGCAATTCTCCTGCCTCAGCCTCCCAAGTAGCTGGGATTACAGGTGCCTGCCACAGGTACCTGCCACCACACCCGGCTAATTTTTTGTATTTTTAGTAGAGATGGGGTTTCACCATGTTGGCCAGGCTCGTCTCAAACTCCTGACCTCGTGATCCGCCCACCTCGGCCTCCCAAAGTGCTGGGATTACAGGCGTGAGCCACTGCTCCCAGGCTAAAAAAATATTAAACACATACAATGCGCTAATAGCTCCCATCATTGGAGTTACTGTATGTGCTAACAGGACTGCCATCATTGGGTAGACATAGTTAAAGTAAGCAGATGGTTAACAGTATAAAATACTAGGTTATCTGTGAATTAATTAATGAGTGGCAGAGACAGAAGATATAATGCCATTTCAGATAACAGAGTGACCTCAAAAGTGTGAAGAGTTGGGGAAGGTTTTGAAAAAAAGGTATAGAATTGAACTGATACCTGAAGGACATGAATCTAGAAGGAAGAAGTGAGGGATACACTGTTGTGAACAGAGGTGTAAAATATACGGATATGGTTGAATATGAGAAGGCTGGAGAAAGAGTGGGGGCACTGAGAACATAACACCATCTGGAAAGGAGTGAAGTATTATAGGTCATAGGTGAAGAGTGAAAATAGAAAAGAACAAATCCGAATTTTATTAAGACGGTAATGGAAACTATTTCTTGGCACAGGAGTGACATGAGCATAACCACACTTTAGAAATGTTTACTTGGGAGTTATGTGTGATATGGATTACAGGCAGGAAAATCAAAAGACAGACCAGGGAGGAGGCTATAAAAATGTAAGGCTATGAGATACTACACCAGGGTAGTGACAGATGAAATTGAAAAGAAGGGGCTGCTATGACAGATAAAGAAATAAGGCTCAGACTTGTCTAGATGTGGCAAGAGTGGAGGCAGACAAAGATAACACATAAAACCAAATGTTACACTGAAGGACCAAAACCCACTTAGGATCAATGCTTCCCTTAACAAATGTTAGGTCTCTTTCTTTGCTCCCCTTTTCTCAATTAATTTTCAGTTACCAAACTGTAAGGTACTTGAGGACAAATTTTGTATTCCCAGCCCCTTGAACAATGAAGACATCCTAAGTCTTCATGACATGTGCATACGGCTGAACCAAAAACTTTATAGTTGAAAACACAATTAGGCAAGACATCAAGTTTCTGAGTCAAATGTAACATATACTTATTTATTCATCTGACAAATGATATAAAATGCTTTTGTGAATTTTTTTATAAAGTATTTTTGTGAATTGAAAAATTAGAAGAATTTATTAAGGATATATGTAAATGAGATAAAATGAGATGAAATCTAAGTAATAAACATTTAGTTTTTAAAGAACAGTTTCTAGATTGAATACTTCAAAATCAATTCAAATCTAAAACACCTCAAAAAAACCAAGTAGATACCATTAAATGTTACTACATAGTTACATGTCACTTAAAGATAAACACTCCTGCAAGTTCAGAATTGTATGGACCTGGAATACTTCAATAGTAAACTGTCTACGACCAAATATGAGATTTAAATATGAAGTTCTAAGAGGAAGATTAATGGCACAAGTCATTACTCCTTTGGTATGGAAAAAAAAAAATCAAATTGCCCCCATTAAGTACTGGTCAGTGTTTCAGATAACTGGGACTGAACAACAAAAATTTTACAAGTTTTATTGGCTTAAAACATACATAAGTACCTGTTGGCATCTCTGGTTTATCAGAATCCCCTTTCCTGGATGACAGTCAACAAATAACTGGTTGGCATCCTCTAACTATAGTAAAGAAAACTCCTATCTAGATGATTTCATTATGAATTTTCAGTTCTTCAAATTCACCTTCAGTTGGAGGACTTGCAGGTGACTTCCGTATAGAAAGTGCTTGTTAAATATTATTTGGAAGTGTTCTACCCATCATTGATTTTGAACTTTTCTGATATTAGATATCTGACATATCTGAAGGGAAAGTAGAAAACCGAAATTTATAGACCATCAGAATAATTGTATCAGCAACATAAAAGGCAGAAAAACAGAGTAGGAGCTTCCTAGAAAGTAAAATGTTTGCAGCATTTCTGTTTCCCTAATTTTGATTTTTAAAAAATAATAATAATGGGGACTATGGCAATGTCATCATCATTTTAAAAGACAACTAAAAAAAGGTGTTGCATCTTCATCTGTGAAGTCAAATGGTTACAAATCAGCAGCCTTAATTTTGAAAGAAAGAGCATTTTAAAACAATTTTCAAAGGTTTGTTAGGATACAAAAAAGAAAAGTTTTAAAATGATGATCATAGTCTAAGACGTATTTTTAGAAAACCTCACATTTGCAAATTCAATGTTTTTAAAGACATTCATTAAAAAGTCCATAGATCACATATATCTCGAAAACAAAACAGTAAAATAAGCCATTTCTTTACTAATAAAGGAATGACTTAGGAATTTGTATGCAAATACTAAAGTGAGAAAAATAAAACGCAGAAAGCATGGTATTTCATGCATTTTTTAAAAGCTAATAAAAAGACTAGTTGTACTGCATAATATTTAAGTAGCCATGAAAGCAGAAGAGTAAACTGGTAAACTCTGTAGCGAAGTTCTTACATATTAAATTTCAGGACATACATTATGATGAAATCTAAAGGGAACATCCAAAATGCTATATAAATATTTAGCATCTGTAAACTTTCTTTAAAAAAAAATCATTCAAAAGTTACAAAGAAACGATACATGTTTGAGGTGATGGACATCGTAATTAATCTGATTTATTACATATTGCTTACGTGTTTCAAAATATCACATTACCCCATAAATATGTATAATTATTACTGTCTCAATTAAAAAAATAAACATAAAGGCAAAAAAAAAAAAAATTCAGAAGCATTAGTAGTAAAGCTGTACCTGGTAAACAAAAGTGCCTTTTTTGCTATTCACAGGCCTATCCATACTGACATTTAAAAGCTTTGGGCAATCTGATCAGGAATCAGGAAAGATGGCTAAAACCCATCCCACCAACTTCTTGAATGAACAGGTATGAATAATGTTCATTCAATAATGAATAATGAACACCCTTGCTCCTTTCCCCAGTTGTTATAAGGGCAATTAGAAGAAAGGCACTAGACTGTCCAAGGCTGTCCAAGGCTGAAAATTCCAGCCTGCAAATCATATTCTCTCCAATCAACTTCATATCCTGTAATTCTCTAACACTTACCCTGCTTAATTTTCTCCATGTCCATTTTTATTTCCTTATTCTCCTCCCAACCTCCACCATGTTTATTTTTATTCATTAAAATGTAAGCTTCAAGAGATCATATCTAACTTGTTCATCACTAACACCCAAGGCCCAGCAGTATCTGATACTGGTATTACCTAGTATCAAAAATCTTTGTTAAACAAGTGGATGTCATGCAAGAGTTGATCAGAATATCAGGTCCAGTAAAAATGTAAGGGTTCAGTCTAGTCCATGGATCCTACCTACTGTAGAATAGGCATGGATCTTAGCCTCCTGATATAGTCTTAACTTGTAATTACCTAATGTACTCTCTATACTGCTGCCCATGTAATCTTTTAAAAAACAAATCTGATAATTCTTCACCCCTTGGAGATTACATGGGTTCAAATGCATTCCTGTGGACCACAACGTCCATAAGCACCTAACCCATGCCCACATTTTCAGCCAAACCCTTCCTGCTACACACCACTCCACACAAGCATATCTTATATCTCAGTAATACTGGATTCATGGTTTCCTGAATACCCCATGCTGTTTCAAACTTAATCCTTGACCATGCCTTTCTGTCTGCCAATTTCCCTCCCCATTAGTTGGTAAGCTCTAACTCATTCTCAAAGTCTCAGCTAAAA
This sequence comes from Pan paniscus, assembly GCF_029289425.2. Taxonomy (NCBI): domain Eukaryota; kingdom Metazoa; phylum Chordata; class Mammalia; order Primates; family Hominidae; genus Pan; species Pan paniscus. The sequence continues at coordinate 31,791,813 of NC_073249.2, read as the reverse complement.
AGATCAACCTCCGTTAAAAGGCTTTCCCAGAGTTTTGCTAAGTTACATGAGAAAGGAGGGAAAAGGAATATAAGAAATGCAGAGGATATAATCACAGCTGAACTAAAATAGCAATGTGACAGCTATGAGGCACATTTTAAAACAGGTTGGAGAGATAATGAGGGACCATGGAGGTCAGGCAGGGAGAACAAGCTGAAACAGAGCAAGCAAGCAGACCAGAAGGTGCTAGAATTAGATCAGCAAAAAGGTACTATAGACTACCTGAGAAACAAAGAAAGGGAAGAAAGGGTGAAAATGGAGGACTGGGTTCCAGTGATTAATCTGATAGAAGCAGTAAAACATTTCATTATCATTTTTATTATGGCACACATCTTGATTGTGCTTGCCATTCAAGATACAAAGAATGCTTGTGAGTATTTCGAAAATAACTCACACTTTGTAACCAGACATGTTGTAACCAAGAAATGAAGACTACTTTATGAAGAGAATTTATTTATATTTATTAATATTAGCAACATGACAGAAATATAACTTCCAAATCGTATTAATTTTGGCTTGTCAAAGGAAGAACACGTAATAAACTGTTTAAGTTGTAAACATTAATGTATATTATAGATATGTTAATAAGATTAATGAAAAAAAATATATAAATAGCCTGTAGAAAAGTGTCTGGCACATAGTAAGTAAGCATCATTGTGTCTAATTACCAAAATACTAACATTCACTTTGCAAGGTTCCATATTTCTGAAGCATCACAAACCCAAATGACAATGAAGTCTATGAAGTCAAGCCAATTCAAAGACTAAGTTATCAGAGAAGCAAGAACCAGTATTTTAAATATATGGAAAAATATATGTTGTCAATTTTGTTAACATTAAAATACCAAGATTGAACACCGGTTTATATAGTTTTTCCTAAAGGGTTTTCAAGACTAAATATGGAGAATATAATACACATTAAAATACTGTTAATTAAATGAACAAATATAGTACTGTATTGGCACTATTTAAATTTGTAAATATCTGCTCTTTTAATAAAGCATAATACAATAAAAATATCAAGACAGACATCATTTAATAGAACTGAATGAAAAATTATTCAAGTCATATTTTCAAATAACTATGGATATAAAATTTTTATGATATCAAATCTACAGTTGTAAATGACATCAAAATAGAGAATTTATTTATTTATTTATTTATTTTTACTTTTTTTGAGATGGAGTCTCACTCTGTTGCCCAAACTGGAGTCCAGTGGCATGATCTCCGCTCACTGCAACCTCCACTTCCTGAGTTTAAGTGATTCTCCTGCCTCTGCCTCCCTAGTAGCTGGGATTACAGGCACATATCGCCATGCCCTGCTAATTTTTGTATTTTTAGTAGAGACGGGGTTTCACCATGTTGGCCAGGCTGGTCTTGAACTCCTGACCTTAGGTGATCCATCTGCCTTGGCCTCCCAAAGTGCTGTGATTATAGGTGTGAGCCACCGTGCCTGGCCCAAAATAGAGAATTTTGAATCAAAGAGACTGTATTAAAATGTCTTTTGTAAAAGAAATATTTATTATAATTCTATTAAGTTGTACCTTTCTGAGATACAGAATCAAGTTATCTCAAAATAAGTTATTTTAAAAAGTGTTAGTTTCTGGCCAGGCACAGTGGCTCACGACTGTAATCCTAGTACTTTGGGAGGGCGAGGTGGAAAGATCACCTGAGGTCAGGAGTTTGAGATCAGCCTGGCCAACATGGTGAAACTCCGTCTCTATTAAAAATACAAAAATTAGCAGCGCACAGTGGCACACAAATGTAGTCTCAGTTACTAGGGAGGCTGAAGCAGGAGAATCACTTGAACCCGGGAGGCAGAGGTTGCAGTGAGCCAAGATCGCGCCACTGCACTCCAACCTGGGTGACAGTGAGACTCCATCTCAAAAAAAAAAAAAAAAAAAGTATCAGTGTCTAATGTGAAATCTGGATCTTAAACTGATTTTGAAATAAGATAAAATTAATATATAGTAATAGATCAGAATATACATGATATATATTTAAAATATAACAGTTTAAAAACACTTTCTTCTTGCATTCTCCAAAGTATCCCAAAATGTCTTACAGATACAAACATGTATCAGTTCACAGGGGTTAAAATAAAGCATTGCACTAGTGAATTCCACTCAAAAAATGTTAGATAATCAGTCATGGTCAAATTACAGTTGAGGACATAGGCTGTGTGTATTTTTTAAAATCATTTTAGATTTGCTTTCTATCATAAAATTTTCCTTTCTCTTAGACTATCAAGTTCCCTTATGTAAATCAACTGCATTTTAAATGGCCCTTCTGGCCTAGTGTGATGGATCATGCCTGTAATCCCAGCACTTTGGGAGGCCGAGGCCAGTGGATCACCTGAGGTTAGGAGTTCAAGACCAGCCTAGCCAACATGGCGAAATCCCGGCTCTACTAAAAATACAAAAATTAGCTGGCGTGGTGGCAGGCACCTGTAGTCCCAGCTACTGGGGAGGCTGAGGCAGGAGAATCGCTTGACCCTGGGAGACAAAGGTTGCAATGAGCTGAGATCTGCCACTGCACTCCAGCCTTGGCAACAGAGCAAGGCTCTGTCTCAAAATAAAATAAAATAAAATAAATGGCCCTTCTGTTGTAAAAGGCTATAAAGTAGACTAAATATTCCTACTCTAGTTTCCTAACAAAAGTTGAGCAAGACATACAGAGTAAATCATTACAGTATGATTGTCATTAACAAAATGACACTCATGTCATTCTGGTTTTCTATGACTTCACAGAAGAAAATACGATATTCTTTTTCTCCTATAGAATGAATTGACTCAAGATTCTAAACAGATACAAATTATTGTGTTCAGGGTTTTTGTATAGTGAATGTAAACAGTATGCTTATTTGTACAGCATGATAAATTGGATTAAGAGCTAATGTTCACATTTTTTTCAGATTTCTGAACTTGATAAACATGTATAAATAGTCAATTAAATCAGATTCATTTTCTTTGGCAGAATAACCACCAATACCAGCACCAATGTATTCTTATTCCAACTGTACAGAAAAGTGGACTGAGGCAATTATAAAACTTTTAAACAAATTCCTATGACAATTGTGTAAAATTTCTATGTAATATTTATGTTGGCCTTCAACAACTGTGTTTTAAGCTGAGTCATTTATTTCCTGATCTTTCAAAAGACTACACAGTTTGAATGCGGATTTTCAGTAGACCAATGTAACACCTGTTGTAAGACCATTAATTCAAATCAAAAAAGAATTTTAAAAAGCTCTGACCTACAAAAAATACTGATTTTTTAGGATGCATAGGAATAGGATATATCTTGGCTATCTGGAATGTATGCTTACATAAGGTTACTTGGATTCACTTTATAGGTCCTATATCCCACAACTGATTCTGGCATCATTATTCTGAGAAATATTATTCTGAATTGAGTTTAATGCACAAACTATGGAAATATAAGAGATTCGGGCTGAATCTCCTGGATAATAGCCTCCACATATCCCTTGAAATTAATGACCATTTGCTTCATTCTCCTAAAAGTGGGGAATAAGAGATGCTAGTTAGCTGGGTTTTAACAAACTGGTACTTTACTACGATGGCAACAGTAATTCCTCTCAACACAAAAATCTCAGGACTCTGTTTGCATGCACAAGAGCATAATTAATTTAAAAAATCAGATAGGTTAAGTAGATCAGGACCCAAATCTCCTGAACATTATAGGTTCAGGAATAGCTATTAGGCCTTCTCCCTCCATCATTTAAGCTATTCATTTAGCTATTCATTTAGCTTAAATGATGGAGGGAGAAGGCCTATGTGCTCTGTGGTCAGGAGAAGAGTTTAGAGCAGTTTCTCAGTTTGCAATTAAGTTTTGAGATTTAGTGGAGTGGCTGTCAACCTAAAATTTATTTGAAACTATGATTCACAGACCATATTAAAGAAAGAGGCCAGTTCAAATATAAAAGAGGTATAAAAGAAACATAAAAGAATGCCATATGAAGTACTTTAAATATTAAATGTAAAGGCAAATTTTATATAAAATATGAACAAGCCAGTTGCGGTGCTTCACGCCTGTAATCCCAACACTCTGAGAGGCTTGAGCCCAGGAGTTTGATACCAGCCTGGACAACATGGCAAAACCCCATCTCTACTAAAAATATAAAAATTAGCCAGACATGTTGGTGCACGCCTGTAGACCCTGCTACTCAGGAGGCTGGGGTGGGAGCATTGCTTGAGCCTGGGAGGTCACAGCTGCAGTGAGCCTTGATTGTGCCACTGCACTCCAGCCTGGGCAACAGAGCAAGACCCATCTCAAAAAAAACGAAATACCAGAAAAGTTTAAGGTCCACAATTCTGCACTTTGACTCATGACACAAATGTTCTCTAAGTCCCAGCTATTGTGTTTAATATATCTAATAATAGTAACTATCATTTATTTAATATATATTATGCACCAGAGATGGTGCTGGGCCCATTATGCATACACAATCTCATTTAAAAACCTGACGACGCTTATGCAAAAGTAAGTATTGTTGGTATTTAACAGAAGGAGGGAAGAAGGTTCAAAATGTAACTACAACTAAAAAGAAGAATCAGAGTGTGGATTCACAAAGGTCTGACTTCAAAATCTATAAATTTTCTGCAATATCACTTTGCTCTCTATAAAACTAAATACAGTCAATCTCGTTCCCATTGTGGATTCCGTATTTTTAAGTCGGCCTGCCTGCTAAAATTTATTTGTTAACCCCAAAATCAATACTCACAATTTCTGACTTTTGTAGTCATTCAGTAACACGTACAGAGCAGTGAAAAATGTTGAGTTGCCCGACATACACGTGCATTCCTACCAGAGGTCAATCAGGTGACTTTCTTCCTACTCGTTTAAACTATCATACTGTAAACATATGTCCTTTTTGTAGTCTAAATTAGTACCAGATTTTTTTTGGAATTGTTGTGCTTTTTGTGGGTGATTATTCTGTTTTAAATAGCCCCTTGTATAGTGCTGAGAAATGCCATCTAGTGCTCCTAAGTGCAAGAAGGCTGGGATGTGCCTTATAGAGAAAAGACTTGATAAGCTTTGTTCAGACATAAGTTATAGTGCTATTGGCCATGAGTTCGATGTTAGTAAGTCAACAATATATATTAAATGTCTCTAAACACAAACATAAACAAAACAAGGTTATCTATTGATCAGTTGGTGAAAATGTTGTGACCAGAGGCTTCCAGGAACCTAACCCTGTCTTTCCCTTAGGAGCCATGATTCAGTATTCCCTAATTCAATGTTTTCAGCAAGTGTATAGAATACAATTATGGCAAATAGTCAGAATCAACTATAATACAACTGAAAACTTTCCCCCAAAAAATGTTTACACTGATATTTCAGTAAAAGATTCTTCCTCTGTCATTTCCTTCAAAGATACTACATCATTATATTTATGCAGTCATCATTCATCTGCTTAAGAAACCTTTTGTTGGCCTTCTGTTTAATGGGTTGCAGCTCCATGTGTTTTACTTTGCTCAGAAAATTAATCTCTCTTAAAAACAATTTGGCTTTCCAGTGTGAAAGTTTAAGGCAATTAAATTTCACTTCTTATTACCAGATGTCATGGATACTGTGTAAAGATGACTGTTTTGTGAGATTATGATTTTTAAAACTAGATATTATAGTTATACATAATATAAACAGCATAAGCAACAACAACAACAACGAAAACTTAGCAAATGAAATCAGAGAAATAGCAGCACAAATTGGAACTCTTACCTTTCTTGCCCAAGTCAGAGATTTTATTGAAAAAAAAAATTACAGTACTTAAAAATTCAAACAAGGACAATTCAGGGTTGAAAGAAAGAAAACCCGAAGGAGTCCATTGTCTTCAGTAAAGTTTTAAATACAAAAAACATAGACCAGAAAAACAGCTTATGGCCTAATGCACTAGTTCCATGATAAACACACATATATAGTATGTCTCCATCAAGTGAAACTTAATCACCTTTTTACAATTTAGAGAGGGAAAGCAGCTTTTAGTATGGTTAAGCCATGTATCATCAATACCATGAAGCTAGCCTATCAGTTGTAATAGCTTCTATAAAATACCACAGTGAGATTGCAAGAAGCCTAGAAAATGGGCTACAAATCCCAGCTATGCTCAAGCAAGCAGTGAACCAAAAATAAAAATAGGTAAAACTGAACCAAGAACTAGATAGCATTCATCTAGATTCATGATTGATAAGGCAAAGTTCATAGGCCAAGGTTTTAAAGTGACTTATTCAGATCTAAAAGACAGTCATTATACAAAATAAAACAAAAGCATTTATGTAATTCAGAAAAAAAACATGAATTTTCACTCCAAAGACATAGCACAGAAAAGCTTACTTACAATTACCAACACCACACTATTGTACCTTTAAATATCACTTTAAATATGCAAAGGTAAAGAGACTCAAAGTTGCATTTTACCATTTTTAATCTCTCCAAATTAGACAAGCAATCTAAAAGGAGATGTCACACATTCCTGCTTAATGCATTTGCTGAAATCTTTCAGACTTTAAAAACTTTAGGTAAAAGCAATGGCAACTTGAAGTTTCTTTTCCAATCATATTTAAGTTAGCCATTAAATGCTGAATTAACAATTAATCCATACAATAATATAAAAATACACATATTAAATCACATTGTTTTTCATTATTGAAGCTTAATAAAAATATCATTTTAATATAACCATTTTGAAGAACTCAAATGGCTGAACTTATTATAGTGTCTAAATTATACCATCAATAGAAACATTACATTTTCCCCCCAGTTGGTGAAAATGAGCTCATGCAAGTATTTCTGACACTCACAGTGACACATATGGTCTGCCATTCTAAAGATGTACAAGCAGCTCTCACTTTTAAACATGACAATATGATTCAGAATCACACAGCATTTGTTAAAAATACCAGCTTTCACATGTTTCATTAAGCTCTAAACCAAAATAATAATTTTGATGTGTTTCAGGTATCAGACGAAGCAGATAATTTAAAAGGTAAATGATTCTACTAGTGCAGACTAGTTATCACTGTGGCTAATTTAAAACGAGGATGATTGTTGCAGTACAATGAAAGCTATACTATAAAATACAATGAGTTTGCAATACAGAGCAGATTACCCAAGTAGAAAGGAAGCTGAACAAAATACAAACTCCAGCAAAGATTATCAACCTTACCTACTACTCATCTTAGCCCTTGTTAAAATACCCTGAGTAAAATGCAAATATTTTAAATAATGCTGGTTATATAAGACTTCTCTAAAAATGAACCATAAATGTCAATGCATCATGATTTTTATTTACAACAGTCAGATATGTAAAAATTAATTCTTAATCAGTCACAATATAAACATTAAGGAATACTTGTCGATCTGGAAGTTTAAAATTTTCTAGCTTTGTTAGCATTTTGGCAAAGCAAGTATACATAAATGGATTCAATGTAAAAAAAAACCATAAAAGAGAAAAATATATAATTTACAGTAGTTTCTATCCACCCTGGGCCAACCTAAATCCCTAGAAAGCCTCCCCAGTCAGGTTCACTTCTGACTAAAAGGAAGAATACCAGTCCTCCAGCAAAAACAGCCCCATCTTTTCATCAAAGAGGCTCTCACTTCAATGATATTCCTCCAGGGAAGAGGACAGGAGCCAGGTTCCCTCGAATGTCATTCCCCAGATGTTCAAAACGTAACTAATTTATTAGCATTAGAAGATTTGGTTTATAGGGGAATCTCACTGGTCCAGTTTGTAGCCTACAAAAAAATGGATTATTTTTAAGTTTAACATTAGAATATGAATAAAGGATGAGGATGTGGCTTTTTATTCCATAGAAATGGAAACATTTCCAAACATGACAATTACACAGAAAAAGTATGCCTACCATTGAAGTTGGAGTCCCTCCAGATTTTTTAATATTCTTTGAAGACATTCCATGAAGGCGACTGAGTCTAGCTTGGAAACCTGTAAAATCAAAGTACTCAATTTAGAAGTTTTCTATGATCACTGAAGCATAGAAGAAGAAGAGGATCCTACCAATAGAGAAAGAAAAGTAAGTTGGTGGTGGCGGTGAATGCCACGAATATTATTTGGGAAAATGCAAAACTCACACTTAAAAAAACTGAAGCAATGCCTGGCAAAGTACTAAGGCAGTCAGCACTTAACTAACCAGTGTTTAATCACTAGAGTAATAAATACCCATTTTCTTTTTTCCGAATTAATATTCTTATCATTTCAACATTTTCTCAATGAGCCTAGCAAGAAAGCAAGCCAATTTTTCTAATAATTTGAAAGCATGATAAATGTAGTAGCTATATTAGTGGCCAATATGTTTCTTTACAGCATCTTGTGTTTACATTCTCTAATTTCCACTTTATCTTATCCTCCTTGAATGAATATTTCTAGACTGACCTTAAACCCATTATATCTACCAGGGAGCCAGTGCTACTGACCTCTTCTGCTTGGGTGTGACATAAGGGGAAAAGAACCAGTTAAGATACTTTCAAAGACAGGATCTGGTACATTTTTGTCTAGCTCAGTAGGATCTTCCTTTTCCCACCAGGGCACAACTCCAGTGATACCACATGCTCCACCTGATTCCTTTTCGTAGAACCAGTCACTCTGTTCATCATCACCTGTGCAAATACAAGAAACCCCCCCACCAAAGACTCAGTTTTATCATCCAATTACACAATTAGTCTTGTCAGGTAATAAAAATACAAGATGGCAGTTAAATTTGAATTTAAGATCAATGACTAACTTTTAATATAAGTATTATATACTTGCACTAAATTTTTGGTGGAAATATGTCTAAGTACTGCATGGGACATACCTGTACTAAAAAATTATGTGTTATTTACCTACAATTTAAATTTAATTGGGGATCCTATGTTTTATTTGACAACTGCATATACAATCTATAAGGAAAACTTTTTATTTTATACCACAGCTTCACTTAAGAAATGTTATCTTAAGACTCTAAGAACTGCCAGCAACAAAAACACAAAATATTATGTTTTAGAACCAATTTTAAAATGTGAAAAACAATAATAAACTGGTTAATCCTTTGGCAAAAACTATTAGAAAATCCATTTAAGTTACTACCCCTTCCACGTTAAGAAAAAACAAACCTTAATCTGCTCCTGGGAATTAAAAAGTATTAAAACTGTGGAACCCTTTCTTTGCAGCAGATATAGGTATATAATTAGCTTAATTTCATGATTTGTATGGAGTGTAAAAGGGGAAACAATCATGAACAGATGTGACTAAATGAAATTAATCCAATTAAGCTCATTAAGAAATAGTTTTGAAAAAGTTGATTTTAAATGAAAAGTGACAATACCTTAGAGTTTATGAAGAAACTATATTAAATAATCGAGATGTTTTTGCCCAACAAAACATTTTTTGTCTGTGAGACAAAAACACAGAAGACAGATGGCTTTTAAAAGAAAGAGACACAGGCCAGGTATGGTGGCTCATGTGTGTAATCCCAGTGCTTTGAGAGGCCAAAGTGGGAGGATCATTTGAGGTTAGGAGTTCCAGACCAACCTGGGCAAGATAGCGAGACCCTGTCTCTACAAAAAGATTAAAAATTAGCCGGGCATGGTGACATGCACCTGTAGTCCTAGCTACTCGGGAGTCTGAGGCAAGAGGATCCCTTCAGCCCAGCAGTTTGGGGTTACAGTGAGCTATGATTGCACTACCAGCCCTCCAGCCTGGACCACAGGGCGAGACCTTGTGTTAAAAAAAAAAGATAGAGAAAAGAAAAGCAGAAAGAAACAAACAGCATTTTGAAGATGATCTGCGATTCATTAAAGTCTCCTTCCCTTGATTATGAGAAGCCACCACTAATTCTGGTTTCTAAGAGGGTCGTTGTAATTGTCATAAACTTTTTCCCTTTAGAGAAAGATATTTCTGATTTCTAAAATCTCTTACAACAGACATCTTTAAAGGAAAACTAAAAATACTCTTAAGCTTCAGTTGAAAATTATTTTATGAGAAATAGCTATATTTCAACTAAGACACAATGGAAAATTAAGGGCATTTCAAAAATTAGAGTCATCAGCTTGTTTCTACTGGGGAATTAATAAAAAAAAAATTTTCAAAAAACACAATTAACAGCACTTAGATATCAGGACTTTTACTGAGCTTTACATTAAAATTACACAGATCAGGTTTAAGCATAAGAAAAAACAGGGCCTCACTTGAAACTGACTACCATATATCTGAATTCCAACACTATTACAGAAAAATAAAGTTATTTCATTTTTGATGTAATACACAACTTTATTCTTCAATAGGGAAATCAAATAGTCATTGATTAAGAACTTGCTCTGAAATCAGACAGACCAATTAGAATTCTAGTGTCTGTAACATCAGGAAAGTTACTTCAACTCTATTAGAGTCAGTTTCTTCATTTTAAAAACTTGGGAATCTCAAAGGGATTTTAAAAATTAATTAAAAACTTAAATGCAAGGAAAACACTTAGCAACGTGAAACATAGTAAGTTCACAATAAATGCTGGCATATCATTCTAAGCCTTTCCATACTTATCAAAGATTGACAGCTTTGTCAAAGTTATTTTTTTACTTTTTTTATTTCATTTTATTTCATTACCAATATCAGCATTTATAATATAATCCTGAGTAAAGATCTGTATTTTAATGAGAATTTAAGTATATTATCAAGATGGTTACCCTCGCATTTAGCCCCAGCATTCTAACATATTTCAGCAAAGTATCAACTTTAAAGTCCATGGTCTTTCAAACAGTTATGTACCTATTCATTTAGGACAAATAGTTTACAAGTAGGCAAAAAAGAATGATCACTTATGTTTTTTGTACTGCCAAAAGGATGAACAGACTAAGAAAAAAAGTATAGGAGGCTACTTTGTCCCTTTCTTACAACATCATTAACTAAATTTATAATTTAAAATTTATATTAGTGTTTTTCACTTGGAATTTACTCTCTTCCTCTAATGTATTCTTAAGAAAGGAAGAAAACATTTGTGATAGGTATCTGTATGTATGATTTGTATAGAGCGTAAAAGGGAAACAATCATGAGCAGGTGTGACTAAATGAAATTAATCCTATTAAGGATTAATCCTGCTCCCTTATTGAGGTTTATTTAAATTTTTCATAGCTTCAAAATACGGCCATGTTACAGACTGAAGCTTCTGGAAGTTTCAAAGATGGAAAACATATAAGTTGCAAGACATTTCTGTTTAATGGTTTACAATATTGAATTCATAAAAATCATCTAATTACAAACTGGATAGAATGAATAAATGTCACAGCTGAATAAAAATGACAAATGACTTGGAAATCCACCTTTATGAATGCTTAAACAGTTTTAAGTACATCTGGAATTAGAGAATGAGAACCAGTTTCTTTCAAACTTGCTAAAAGAGAGAAAATCAAAAAGGTACCTAGAGCTTTCTCAAACAAGATAATCCTTCCTTAATATTATTAGCTCCACATACTAGCTTTTGGAGATAATCAATTACTTAGGTCATGAAGACAGGACACCCTCCATAGCATATAAAAAACCAGCTATGATACTAAATCCTATTTCACTAAGTAATATGTGTAAGGTAAATGGATTGCAGTCATCAACTTAGGAAATAACCAGTAATAAGCTCCACTTTAGAATGAAGAAGTTTTTCCAAAGAGAGAAAAAAATATCATTTCAGTACCTTGTCTTCCCTCATCATTGGTAAACAATCCAGCATCAGTGCTGCTGAGACTGCTGGAATCACTGTAATAAGGAAAAAGAAAGAAACAGATCAAAAGAACAATTGATCTCTCAGTCGTAAAATTTTAAAGAGACATGGCAGCTCAGAGATGGAACTTAAGCCTGACAAAGATCTGAAAGAAAATAAGATGATTTCTTTTAAATCAAAAAAAAAAAATAATTCCATTCACCACAGAGCATATTATTTTTGGCACATAAAACCACAGGAATCTAATGGGACCCTGACAGTAAGCCAGATGTGACTGCAACGAGATGCTGACACAATTGATGCATTTTATTATGTGCTTTCATCAAATGCTCACTGCTCCTTTCTTATGCCATGCAATTCAGCTTGAGCCTGGAACACCACTGCTCAATAAAATGGGAAAAGTCTCAGTCAAAAGCAGGCTAAGCCTTTCTTCAGCACATGAAATACAAAGGACCAGGATGAGATTACTTTTCATAACCACATTTACAAATATTCTGGAGAAGACATTACTTAAGAATTCACAACAACTCTATTAGTTTGCAAGGAAGAAAAAAGTTTAAAACGGTGATAATCCATTATATCGAAGTTAAGGTCACTTTTAAGCAAAAAAAAAAAGAAGAATATTACAAATATTAAGGAGGGAATGTGTAAATAACACAGGTTCTCATTGCTCCCACAGAAGCTCCAGAGTCAAATCTAACATACAAATAAAACAAATAGCAGATATTTGAATAACATAAACAAACTGTTACTATTCTAATAGAAGTAATGCTTATATGATAGTCTAGTTTAAAATACCAGGAGAACAAGGTCAAATAATGAGAGGCTTAGCTTTTAAAGAAAATTTAGTGATGTTCTTTAAAAATGCTCATGTATTTTATTTTTACTATAATTCTTAATTTTAACCAATCAGGAAATCATCCTTTTTTTTAATTAAAATACTTTTTCCATTAATATGTAGAATTCCATAATCTTATTTTTTAATAAGGCATCCTAACTTGTTTTAAAATATTTAAATTGAGAAGTTTAGGATTAAAATTATAGATGAGATCTAAATTCACATACATTTTCTGAATATAATTTGTTTGTTCGATTTCTTAAAAAATAAATATTAATGAAGAATATAGGAATTTCTTAAGAGGCACATTCTTCCAAGGAGTTCTGAATTTAGACCTCTCTCTAGCTTTCTTCCAAATTAAGTGCATGTACGAAGCTCCCTATATTGTACAATTAGTAATGAAAAAATATTTTCTAAGAGCATCACAACCATATTTTCTTATTTACAAATATATATGCTCTTCTATGCACTATAATGTGAGAGTATTAAAATCACCTCAGAAACTATCTTTCTGACATTTCACTGTCTAAACTACTATTGATACTTTCCTCTTTCCTGTGTGCCCCCCATTAACACAACTCAAATGAAGGGTCTCATATACACCTCAGGTCACAGTTCCTTTTCTGAAACCCTTGAGGCAAAATGTATTTAAAATTCTGAATTACTCAAATTTTAGCAAGGAATATTCTAAAATGCCTCGGAGGAGTCTGGGATAGTACTCCATAAAACAGATTAATATATTTTTTCAATGAAATGAATGAATATCCACATTAAGTACAGGTCAAATTAAATTTGGCCACAAATGAATTAGTTTTTCATAGCTTTTCAGAGTTCAGATTTGCAGACAAAGCATTATGAATTGATGTGCTATTTTTTCTAGACCGTGATCTTCTAATCTGAATTCAGATTTACCCCTCTCTAATCTATTCTACATACAGCCAGGTTCATCTTTTCAAAATAAAACAAGTTGACTAAAAGTAATGTGATATTCTGAAACCAAAAAAGGACATTAAATAACAGCAAAGGAAATTCTAATAAACTATGAACTTTACTTACAAATATATCAATTTTGTTTCATAATATTAACAACAGGAGAAAGTGGATTTGGGATATATGGGAATGTGATTTACATGAACTCTCTGAACTATCTTTGCAACTTTTCTGTAAATTTACATCTATTTCAAAGAAAGTAGTTGATAAACTATGCACACACACATACACACACGTACATTATAGAACAGTCTTCTATTTAAAAATTTAAAATTACTTCAACACTTGTTGAATTAAATTTCGATTTCAAGACTTTCTATGGATGGGCCTCCATCTAAATTCTTCTTATTCCCATCTCTGGTCCTTTTGTTTATGTTCTTTTCCCAGTGGTATGCCTATCTCCACTCTCTTCCCTCTCCACCTGTCCAAGCTCTTGAAGATATAAGGAAATCAGAATTCCCTCTCTTCCAGCTCTGAGTCCTTAATGATCCTTGTCCTACTTTGAGGTATGTTGGCATGCATGTATACAACATGTTTCTTGATTTACATTTCTAGATACCTCATTGGTATCTAGAGTTGTTCTGTGTACATTATGTACGTGTTTCTATGTTCAATAAATCAGAACAAGAACTTAAATAAAAACAAGCCTTTTATTTTCAGCAGCTGACAGTCATTACGGCTTATCTCCAAGGACACCCTTTCCTTGGAGATTCACCTTTTTAGAGTGAATTTTATAACACGGTATTTGGATGAGAATATATTCCACATATGCTGGATGAACAAATATATGTACACTAATATCAATCACTTGCCCCAATTTGTTCAATTCCTATATTTTCCGTAGAGTCCTCTTTCTCATTCATCCTCCGAAATAGTCAGTCAACCTCCCATCGATTCTAACTCTTAAAATTGGTCTCAAATACTCTCAAATACTTAGTTCTCTCTGCTATCATATCATAATTCACTTCCCACTTAAGCATGGACTGGAGGTCAAAGATAAACAAAATATAGCTGTAAAGATCACACTATCTTGAAAAAATGTAAATCAACTTGAGTTTCTCCACTGTTAAAAATTCTTCACTGATCCCATTGACTATAAGATGATAAAATCCAAACTATTTACCATAGCAGATAGACCTCTGAGAAATGCTTTTTGCTGTAATTCTGATCCCACTTTATTGCTGGTAAAAACAAAGTATGTATTTTCATTTCACAATTCATGTCTTTGCACAAGCTGCTCCTTCTCTACCTATGAATGCCATTTCCCTCTCTTCTCTTGACTTCCTCAATTCCTGAACAAGTCTTACTACTTGCTTTAAAGCACAGTTCCCTTAGCAAGTCTTCCCTCACTAATGCTTTCCACTCAGCACATTTCATTTTCATCATTTGCTTGCCTGGCTATCCCAGACTATGCAGCTGTTGAGAACAGAGTCTCCATTATTAGTCCAGGTGCCACCAGTGAAGAGTAAATTGTAGTTAATCATCAATGTTTGTTAAATCTGACACACACACACAGCCCCCCACACTGAAGTTTCTCTTATTTATAAATCAACCCCAAGGAAATATAAAGCTTTTTGTAGTAGGAAAGCTTTGGAAGTAGTCTTGAAAACGCTTATACTTGTTACCAAAATACCTTAAATATTTAGCAGTCTTTGCACAGAAGGAATTTGCACCTAACTTTTAAGTGACAACAGAAAATAGTTTATAAATAAGTTTCAAATCAGAGAAAATATATTTTTTAACATTTATTCAAGAGTAAAAACATACTCTGAAAACGTGTACCTGGGCTGTTTGTGGACTGCTAGGTAGCCTGTTCATGCCTAGTAGATACTCAAATACTTTTTACAACGAAAAGAAATGAAAAATGGGAGTTTGATCTCATTTCCATTACCAGTTACATGTCCTATAAAAAAGCAGATCAATAAAAGCCAGAACTAAAAAAAAGGGGGGGAGCTTGCACAATGAATCCAAAAAGCAGGTAATCTAATTGTGAATAATCCAGAATTGAGTATGTTATATCAGCTGCCACATACTCTCCCTCCCGGTAATTGAGTCAGACAATTACTTTCAAGTAAGGTTGAATGGTCTTAAGTCACAATGGCCTAATACAAATAATACTTTTTTCCATATAAGAATGACAATTTTCTTGCAAGAAAAACAGATACCATAAACTTTTCAAAGCCCTCTGGAAACTTTTTTTTTCTTTTTTTGAGATAGAGTCTTGCTCTGTCGCAGTGGCGCGATCTTGGATGTCTGTAATCTCCGCCTCCCAGGTTCAAGCAATTCTCCTGCCTCAGACTCCTGAGTAGCTGGGACTCGGCGCACATCACCACACTCGGCTAATTTTTGTATTTTTGCTAGAGACGGGGTTTCACCATACTGGTCTGGCTGGTCTCAAACTCCTGACCTCAGGTGATCCACCAGCCTCAGCCTACCAAAGTGCTGGGAGTAAAGGCATGAGCCACCATGCTCAGCCACATTTTTTTAATGTAAGTAATTTTTACTTCTTTAGAAAAATTATATGACTAGCACACCATGTCTAATAAAAGGATAATTCCATAAACTTTTACCAGGTCCCACTCACATTTACAAGCAAAAAAACTCCAAAAAAACAAAATAAAAAATAAAAACCAAATAAAAGATTGATAGCTCACCACAATTCACATGATTAAAATGATCCTAGCCCTTGGGAGGCCAAGGCGGGTGGATCACTTGAGGTCAGGGGTTGAAGACCAGCCTGGCCAACATGGTGAAACCCCGTCTCTACTAAAAATACAAAAAAAAATTCGCCAGGCATGGTGGTGCACACAGGTAATCCCAGCTACTCCGGAGGCTGAGGCAGGGGAATCACCTGAACCCAGGAAGTGGAGGTTGCAATGAGCTGAGATCACACCCTTGCACTCCAGCCTGGGAAACAGAGTGAGTCTCTATCTCAAAAAAAAAAAAAAAGATAGCAGCCCTATAAATTAAAAATCAATTACTCTTTCTCAGGCCATATTTACAGACTGTTTTTTTCTGGCTCATAGTTCAGCATTCGGTTTTGCGGACCCATGCCTAAAAGGAAAAAGTGTTAATACATTCTCATCTCTTGCAAGTAGCATCACTTTATCATTTCAGTATAAAAGAAAAATGATCACTTACCTTTTGATGCTGTCAAAATAGTACTTAACAATTATCGACAGATTAGATTTACTACCACAGGACCACTGTTTTTCCTATTTTTCTAATGACAAAACCAGGTGTTTCTAGACTATAAATTGGGTTTTAAAATTCATAAGTGATCAGAATTCCTAGAAAGCTCCAGATTTTTTATGTCAAGCCACAGACATGTTGAAGTGGTATAAACTTTTGATGTTCAAGAATCAGAATAGATTAATGAATTGTGACACTCCATAAAGTACCAAAAGCTAAAGGTCTATAATTAAACATATAAATAATTATATATCCAATTCTGAGTTACAAATGTGCTGTTATTCAAAAGCACATTCCTTTCCATTGAAAATCCATTTCCTTTTCTCCTTGTAGCTGAAAATTGAGTCATTATAATCCAATCAAAAGACTTTTCGTAAATCAAACAAGCAATTTTGCTTTGTGCTAAACATCATAAAGTATAAGGAAATATAACCATAGTTAAACAGTAATATCACTATCATTATTACAATTTATAATTATTTTAAAATAGAATTAATTAAAATATAAAACATTCAACCAAAAACACTGGAGATAAATATTTTTATATTTAGAGAATATAAAAGTCACCTTTCACTCATGAGCTCATCTGAGACTTTTTGCTCTTCACATTCCATTTTGTCCTTATTGGTCTGGTTCGTTTCCTCACTTTCTAAAACTACTCCTTCATCTTGGATTTTTGGTCCTTGTCTGATTATTTTCAACTTTCTTTTTTTGACTTTGTTCTTGGTAAATTCTTGATACTGGTAGGCTCTATCACTGTCCATGTCCTGATCTCTACAACCCTCAGGTGGCTGGGTCATTGTCCGTTTGTTAGAGATGTCCTGTGGGAGATCTACTGCCATGCGTTTTACCTTTCTCCTCCTGCGCAGAGTTCTATTCCCAACATTGTCCACAGCAAAATCAGACTCATGCCATAGAGGTCTTTTCCCTCGAACATTATTATTTAAGTTTGATGATGGCCTGCGCTTTGCTACTAACATTTGGTCATCAGAGTCACTGTGATCTTTTTTATTATTATTGTGATTCTCTCTATAGTCCTTGCTTGGTTCTTCTAAACTAGAATCAGAGCCTTCACTTAAGCAGTGACCAGTCTCCCACGGGTGATGCACATTATACGACCTCCGTTTTCTCCCTCTCCTTTTCCTTGCCTGGCGTTTCAGTGGGCAAGAGATACTTCGAGAATGGTCTCCTGTTTCAGCAAATCCACCTCGAGCTTGCTCTGAGCTCTCTTCTAATGCTGAGACAAGGTCATGAACCAGCTCCTCCATGGTTCTACTGAAATGCCTTCATTTTTTAGAGAAAGAAAAAAGAAAATAGTCAGTCTTAACCACAGTAACCTCATTTTCTATAACAGACAATTCATTCTAAATTCGACAAAAATTAATAATGATTACAAAATGTTTCAAAGCTAATTTTCCTATCCAAGATATTACAGTTTTAAATATTGATTCATTTTAGGCCTCTTCTTATATAAGTTCTTTTATTAAACATAGGAATTACTTCCAAGATAGAATAAGCTTATGAGCAATGAAAGATCCCAGTATTTTTATATTTTTCTGTATAATTATGGAAAAGTTCTGTTTAAATCCCTATCCACTGGCCCACTCCTACCCCTTTTCTAGAGCCAGTTTTCCTACAGCAGATACAGAAAGAACTTTCTCAGTCCCCTCTTCGCCCACTAATCTCTAAGTAAAAAAAGAAACATGAAATCTTCTATTCACCACGTGCTCTAACCAGTCACTGTCATATAAGAGGCAGTTAGAAAGACAGACAGGTAGTTTCAGGATTAGTAATATACGTGAAAGTTTAACCAACACCATGCATTTATTTAGGCCACACTAATCTCTTAACCCAGTGAAGCACAAACTACATTCGCATTCAAATTGGAGCCTCAGGGGTTTCAAAGGGCCCATGATTACTTCATTCTGAAGCAATCTCTTAGGCTTTCCTTTTTTAAGAGCATTAAACTATATTACCAGTATGAAAATTATCCAGTAGTCAGCAAGAATAAGCATAAGCATTCTTTGGGAATTTTTATAAATTATACCTGTCCTTTTAAAACCCAGTTCCCAAAGATTTTAAATTAGTTGGTGTGACATACAGCCAAGGTATCTGGTTTTATTTTTTAAACATCACAGGCAATTCAGATTTGCACCCGTCTTATGAAGGCCACAGGCAATCATTTCTAAAATCGAGATCTAGAGGCACCTAGGGATTGAAATATTCTCAACAGTCATACAGAGCTTCTAGAGCCTACAGCAGGAGTAGGCTTTTATGTGACTGGCCTGCTAGTAAATATTCTAGGCTTTGCAGGCCATTGGGTCTCCCAAAACTACTCAACTTGCCACTATAATGCAAAAATAGCCACAAGCAATACATAAATAAATGGGTATGGCTGTGTTCTAATAAAGTTTTATTTATAGAATCAGGTTACAGCTGGTTATAGTTTGCTGACCCATGGTCTATATAGTCTCTACAATCATGTATAGTCTCCAACAGTCAATAATTTCAGGCTTTTGCAAGTTCCTTATAACAGCTTTCAACTTTGGTCTTTTCATTTTAATAACCTAAAAACAACACACATTGTGATCCAACTGGATTTACCATTTATAATGTGATGCATACAAACAGCTTCTACCATTTGCGCATTTACTATTTGCCAGGCTCATTTCTAAGTGTTTTACATATATTATTTCATTTCATTCTCACACAACAACCCTATGAGGTGGGAGATGAAATACACAAAGGCCGAAAGATCTCTGTCACAATGTGATGTGTCTAAGTAGTGGAGACAGGATTCAAACTCCAGCAATGAGGTTCCAGAGCTCCAATGTTCACCAAACTACAGCCAAGATCAGCTACACAATCCCAGTAGCCAGTTTGTATTTTTGTTTATGATTAATTTAGCACCAGGTAGTATTACTGTAATCCTCAAGACAGATTTAATATACATCTATGTAAAACCCAAATGACTCATATGTAGCTATTACATGGTTTTGAATAGAAAAAAGAAGTGAAAGACCTGAATCAACACAAGGGACAGGGTGGCATAGCTGGTGAAAGTAAACCGAGCTCAAAGAACCAAC
Organism: Pan paniscus; assembly: GCF_029289425.2. Taxonomy (NCBI): domain Eukaryota; kingdom Metazoa; phylum Chordata; class Mammalia; order Primates; family Hominidae; genus Pan; species Pan paniscus. Next base: position 31,771,945 of record NC_073249.2, on the reverse strand, counting down.
CCTGTACTGGTTAGTAAAATGTACACTGTGAGCAACTAAGTAACATGGCATTGCGGTTTGGTTAATGTGAATTTGTATTTTCTAGAATTATTTCCATGGGCATTCTGAATGTATTTAATATAAACAAAAAATCTAATGCATACAGCTTTTTTAAAAATGTGGTGATTCAAATATCTATTTTAAATAAACTCTGGAGGGCCACTGAGATTTGATTTTTCCTTTCTAAGGGTACTATATACAACTCAGGGTTTTTTTGTTTGTTTGAGACGGAGTCTCGCTCTGTTACCCAGGCTGAAGTGCAGTGGCATGATCTCGGCTCACTGCAACTTCTGCCTCCCGGGTTCAAGAGATTCTCCTGCCTTAACTTCCCGAGTAGCTGGGATTACAGGCGCACGCCACCATGCCCGGCTAATTTTTGTATTTTTTAGTAGAGACAGGGTTTCACTGTGTTGGCCAGGCTGATCTCAAACTCCTGACTTCAAGTGATCCACCCGCCACGCTTCTCAGTGCTGGAATTATAGGCGTGAGCCACCACGCCCAGCCCCACAAATCAGGATTTAGAACATTGAATTTGATTAAAAGAACTATGTATCACATAGGAATTAGCATTAAGCCAAACAAAACAGAGGCTACAACTTTGACTACACTGATAAGCCAAATGAATCTTTTTTCTATTATCTATGTTATCAAATGCCCTTTTCCCTTAAAACAATGAATATTTTGTTCTTTACCTGTGACATTATTTAATTAAAAGAAATATAGTCTGAAAGACCTATTGTCTCTGAATATAATATTGCACCTTAAAAAACATTCACTTGAAAAAAATACACTTTAACATGTATTAAAATCAATATCCTCTCTCTCTATTATCTGGTTCTGGAGTAACTTACTCTTGGAAGACAGAGTTTTCTTATCAATGGGTGAATGGCCAGTTCAAAATAATAAAACATGAAATTAACTCGATGTATGAATATAATATCCAATTAAAGTCAGTTTAGTTTGGATATTACAATTTAGTGCTTTACTGCAGCACAGAACATTTATAATACTAGCATTAGAAAAAGGTTAACACATCTGATTCAATCCATTGAAATCTGATACTCTTCAATTAATTTTGTTTAAAAAGTATTGCTGTAACCAATAGAGTTTAATAAAATATAACTGCTAAAATTACTAAGAAGGAAATTTCTTAGTAATAGAAATTTCCTTCTTAGTAATATTAGCAGTTATATATGCAAAATTTCCCTAGAATCTCATGAAAACTGTGTCAGCCTTATTTGACTTTATGTTGCTTCTCTCAAGAGAAAATAAAACTTATTTTTAGGCTGGGGGCGGTGGCTCACGCCTGTAATCCCAGCACTTTGGGAGGCTGAGGCGGGCAGATCACCTGAGGTCAGGAGTTTGAGACCAGCCTGGCCAACATGGTGAAACCCCATCCCTACAAAGAATACAAAAATTAGGCCGGCGTGCTGGTGGGCGCCTGTAATCCTAGCGACTTGGGAGGCTGAGGCAGAAGAATCACTTGAACCCAGAAGGCGGAGGTTGCAGTGAGCTGAGATCGCAACATTGCACTCCAGCCTGGGCGAAAAGAGCAAACTCCATCTCAAAAAACAAAAGAAAAAACAAACAAACAAAAACCATATTTTAAAAAACACTGTAATTAGAAGAATCCAATTTATTCCATGATGTCACTCAAATATGAATCAACTACATATTACTTTTAAAAGCTTTTTTGAAAAAATCCTATAAAAACACAGAAAAAATACAGACTTAAGTCCTACTCAGAGTTCAAATTATCTTTTTCCCCTTCAGTTTCAAATAACTACACTCTTCTCCAAGTCAATACCAACCAAAACCCATGCTAATGAGCCAGTAATATTATAGTCAGTTAACGTCAAGCTGCTTCACTAACATCCCTCAGTTAAAACTGGCTGCTTCACTAACATCCCTCAGTTAAAACTGGCATCGGCAGGGCACAGTGTCTCACGCCTGTAATCCCAGCACTTTGGGAGGCTGAGGCGGCAGGATCACTTGAGACCAGGAGTTCAAGACCAGCTTGGCCAACACGCTGAAACCCCGTCTCTACTAAATATACAAAAATTAGCCATGCACGGTGGCAGATGCCTGTAATCTCAGCTACTCAGGAGTCTGAGGCAGGAGAATCACTTGAACCAGGAGGCAGAGGCTGTAGTGAGTCAAGATCATGCCACTGTACTCCAGCCTGGGAGGCAGAGAGACTCTTGTCTCCTACTGGCCCATCAAAAACAAAGTGATCCTAAGAGACCATCACATGACCAACAGCTCTTTTATTTCCTTTGCCTTGGCAGTTTACACTGATGCATCAGAAGACCAATGTATTAAAACACTTTATCCTAGAGATAGTTTCTTAAATAAGAATTTCCTATTAAAGGGGAAACCTGGAAATATAGCACTTTTCTATACAAATCTGTACTTACTGAACAACCAGTTTTAAAGTTTGAATTATACTAAATTCAGTGAATGTACCACTTAACTAATTTGAGATTTTTATATTCATAATTGTAAGAGCCATTTTTCTTCATTTGGAACTCATTTGGAAATGAAATCTTCTGGGAACAGTTAATATTGGGTAATATCTAAGATAACAATAATTCATCAATAGTTTTATTAAAATAGTCCGAATGAACAGAATACCCCAAAACAAAATTATGGCCCCAACATCTACATAAAGTTGGATTTTATGAAAGGAAATTATTTGGGCAGATGAGTACTTTGTTTTTTCGGGTGGTACTGGATTATGCTGAGCAATATAAAATGTATGATCAATCCAAGATTTGATATGCAAGCTTTATTTAAAAATGTTAGGCCAAAGGTCAAGTTTGTTTGTTTCGCTTCCTCTACCACATACCCAGTAAATGAGTGAACTATTATCCTTGGGTTCCTTATCTATTCTAATAAATTCAGGCTCTAATAAATTCAGAAAAAGGCCATCCTAAAAGTGGAATCCGTTTAAGAATAAGACCAATTAATGTAGAAAACAGAGTTTAGTGTTTTTCCTTCAAATATTTCTGGTTCAAGGAAGAAGAATCAGGAAGATGCTTTAGTCCTAACTTATTGCTTAATCTACCCTAAGAACTGGGAGGTGATTGATGGCCCATGAGCTCTTAAATGTCAGTTAGCAATATATTAATATAAGTGGGAATAGCAAGAGTGAAGAAAGCCCCAAAAACAGATTCCCCGAGAAATAAACAGTCAACTATTTTTACAATGACTATTGCTTTTTGAAGCCTCTGTTACCAATAATTGCTATTCCTAATAGTGAAAAATAAAGTATATATAGAAAAGTTAGTCAGGGAATAATTTCCTTGCCTAGATGCTGATAAAAACTGTTTAACAAGAGGATATGCATGTGTGTCTACTAAATAAACCCAAGTTCATATTAAAAACAAAAACTGGCCGGAAGCAGTGATCATGCCTGTAATCCCAGCATTCTGGGAGGCCGAAGTGGGTGGATCACCTGAGGTCAGGCATTCAAGACCAGCCTGGCCAACATGGCGAAACTCCATCTCTACTAAAAAATACAAAAATTAGCTGGCCGTGGTGGTGCACACCTGTAATCTCAGCTACCCGGGAGGCTGAGGCAGGAGAATTGCTCCAACCCAGGAGGCAGAGGTTGCAGTGAGTCAAGATCATGCCACTGCACTCCAGTTTGGATGACAGAGAGACTGTCTCAAAAAAAAACCTTCCGGATAGAACTCAAGGATAATTGATTATAGGTATTAGGTATCTAATTAAGGAAGAGGAAAGTAAATATTGTTTATCACCTAGTACTGGGTAAAACTCTCATCTTTACTTCTCTAAAATATGGATTATCAGTTCTACAAAGTTAAGTAATTTTGGGAATGCAGTGCTAAAAGTAAGTTACCTGGTGTTAAGTACATCTGCTTAATTGGCTTACAAAAATATAAGGGAATAAATAATCATTAATGTATTAGTTTCTGTATGAATAAAAATTCAGTGTGTACAAAAACACTGTACTAACACACAGTACATAGTCAAGGACTATGCTGCTGAATGTTATAAACTACTCACAAACTTAACACAAAGATAGTCTTGGACTTATACGCCTCCATTATCATATTAGCTTTTATTTAAGATAGAAAATGTTGGTTGGTCCTAAAAGTATGCAGCAAACAGCTGAACCAAGCAGATTAAAAGTAATGCATAATAGTGTAGACTATGAAAATGAGTGACTAAACATGCAAATGGTGAGCCTTCAAGATGCCACATCAAGGCTAAATGACTAATGACTTTATGACTAATTTAACACCATATGATCCATAAGAATTATCTTAAGATTTCTGCTGCTTATGGGAATTTATATATTTCCCTCCTCAATGGGAATATTATTCATCAAATAAGTCCTTATCTCAACCTAGGAATCTATTAAGAGACTATGTCTTCAATTTTCTCCTTTTATATATATGTGAGGGAGTGGGCGGGCACTATCTTAGGAAAATTATCAATAACCCTAACACTAAATGTTGACACTTATGCTAGTTTAGAAATTCCTTGACTCACCTATTTAAATTATTAATCAAAAGTAAATTTTTTCTCTCTTTTTGAAAAAGGTAGGGTGGGATAGGGAAGAATTATCTTATTCTGAAACATGTAAATGATTAATTACAACTTTACATTAATATTAGGCAATAAATAGGAAACATCATTCTCTAGGGAAAAAAAAAAAGGCTGGGAGAAAACTACAGAGAACATGAGCTTAGAAATCAAGGCTATGAATTTGGTAGCTAATTCCAGTTATATTCATTAGCTATAGGACTTTGGACAAATTACCTATCTTCTGATTCTGTTTATTCATCATAAAAATCTGCATAATTTCTACCTTGAAAATATTTTTCTGAGGATGAGTGGGTACTTAATGTTCAAGGTAAGTTATTTCATGTTTCAACGACCTCTACCCACAAATAAGAGAAACTGGTCACCAAAAGATCCCAAATAATTCTGCTTTTAAGGTATAACCATACTGGGAATCTTGAGGGTATTATAGTTAAAGGCCTTCAATCTTTCTGAGGGCATGAAGCAGCACTCTGAATGTCGGGAAAAGGAAGGCTAGCAGACATATATAAATTGCTGCATACAATTTCAGTAAGTTCATGGACTCCTTGAAGACTCTATGGAGCTAAAAAAAAATTTTAAATCCCAAATTAAAAAAAATTAATGCTGTGTATCTGACCTATTTCCACCTTAAAAATATACATATGTAAAGTTAAAAAGATTAAATAATCCTTCCCCGTTAAAACTGGAAAGGAAGCAAAAGCTCCACTAACTTGTATTCAATCACGGGTGCTCCTGGCAGCTTCTACTTTGTCACCTTCGTTACCATAGGAACTTTCAGGAAGTTTTCTTTCCTCTTTACCATGGTTTGCTCAAAATCAAACCGTGAATGGCTTTAAGAAAAAAAAAGTCTAACCCTAGTTTCCAAATTAGTGATTTAATAAGGCAAGCTCATTTATTATTAAATCTGAAGACCATGCTTCTGATTTTTTTGCTACTTCATTTAATGACTTCATGAGTCATTCAAACTTTTCCTTACATTCTAATTGCTTTCAAAATGTAAACTATTAAAAAGCTGCCTATAGGAAATAAAGTCAGTTTAAAACAAAACAAAAAATTTAGAATCTAATAAGTAATTCATTATAGCTCTTGTCAATATGCATATATTCAAATGCATTAGGCAAACAGTAGGTAGGAAATGAGTCTTATTTAATGTTTATATTAATATACAGTAACTGTTCAATAAAAATTTACTGAACATATAACCTGAATTCCTATAACAGGAATGAGAATGAAGACAACTGAATATTAATTAGAAGTAGCATACTGCTTGACACATAACAGATTTTGAAAAATAATCTGCCAGATGAGCAAACCAATGAATGACTAAATGACTGAACAAAAAACAAAAGAAAAACATAATGACTAAAACTTTTAGACAATCCATATTCCAAATTTTCTTCTACATTAACAAGCCAGACACTCTAGGCTTTTAGCTAAGTAAATGTGAAGTTAAGGAAAAATTATCAAAGACAACGTAAAGGCTTCCAGCTTGACATAAATATGGATGCTAAGAAGCTATAACAAATTTAATGAATTACTTGAACAAAATCATACTGTTTATTGCTTTGATTCTTAATTGTTGAAACAAAAACCTGACTCAAACCTGCCAGTATGCAACCAAGTTCAAGACTAACAAACTCCAAAAAACAAGCAATTCAAAAAAATGCACACCTTTTACTATGCAGTTTTCTGGATTTCAATACAATCAAAATACCTAATAGGAATGAAAATGCAGAAACAAAAGTCCAGAGTCAATATAGTTTATTTTAATGGCTTTTTTTTTAAGCAAAGCCACATAATAAAGTTAAAAAAAAAAAAAAGAATACCATAGTTGAATACAGAAATTATCCACATTTACCCATTTGGTGCCTAAAAATTGAAACAGCAACGTCCACACTGGAGAAGTTGAAAAAGTCAAGATGGGAGCTAAATAAGTCAGAAAATCCACACTGGTTAACAAATTGGGCATCTAACTGCTAGGTTACATATTCCTTGAGATATTATATCTCATTCAGACACAGAGGCAACATATAAAAGTGGTTAAGAATTTTGGGGGGGTATACTGGAATCATCCTGCAAATATGACACTTAGGCCAGTTACTTGAACCATCTTTGCTTCTGTGTCACCTTATCTAAAATGCAAAGAATGATACACCTACCTCAAAAGATTTACATGAGATGACACATATTTGTAAAACCTGGCACCTAATTAACTGCTTAGTAGCAGTATTCCTAGTGGGACTGGAATTTATTACTGGGATCAAACATACTTATATAGTAAATATCTGTTCAATTAATGAAGAAGAAAATTCCATTAAGAAATCTGGAATGACTGGATAGTCATACAGATAGACTAGAAAATAAAGATCCAGTTTTCTGGAACATATTCATTCTGACAGAACAGGAATGACTTTAGAATTTCATTCAAAAATACTAAGTGCTACCACTTTGTTATACTCTGGTGCCATAGGAAATGGTGAGTTGTATGACAAGCGAGCCTTTAAAGAGAATTGAAGGAGGTTTCTCTCAGTACCTAACCATGATTTTAAAGGTAAAAGAAGTTGAGAGAATCAATCACATTCTGATGTAGTCACCTACCCTACAAATCAATAGCACCCTAGGAAGAGCAGACCAATCTACATAGGACATTTTGTCTCCCTGACTTAACCAAGATAATGAACAATGAAACATTAAGACAGGTATCCTTGAGAGGGAACTGTGGGGTGATGGACAAATCCATTATCTTGTTTTGTGTGGTGTTTACATAAGTATATGCAATTGCCAAAACTAATAAAATTAAGCTTGTAAGAATTGTGCATTTCATTCTATGCTAGTTATACCATTAAAAACTGGTTCATTTAAAAAGTGCTCCCTACTTTTCTCACTGGAAAATGTAATAATTTACAGATAGTATAATCAAATCTATATTCACTATAAAATTAACTACAGGATGATCAGATCCAATTAAAAATATTTTGGATAAGGTATTCTTTTAACTTTTCAGTGATAGGTGATGGAAAAGCAATTATTTGAGATCACAGACTACTAGAATTCCTCATGTTCTAATTTTTGCAGAATCTAGGAATGAACACGCACCATTTAGCCACATTTCTTTCACCTGTTGGTCAGAACTTTATGTTTGAGGATTTTCAATGGGAAATTGCTTGTTTGTGTCACTGGTTGCCTTATGTTATATTTGGAGGAAAAGGGCTTGGGAGAAAAACAGGACAGATACTACAGAGTGTTCAACTAGAAATCCCCAAATCAGGATTCTAGCTCTAGGATTAAAATGTACAGGGCAACTTTGGACACGGTACTTGAATTTTCTGTGCTTGTGATATTCTGCTATCACAAGGCTGTCATAGGATAAAGTGTATTAATTTGTGGAAATACTTTGAAAAGTCAAAGCAATATATTATTCTAACATGATACCACAGACATAGTCAAGCCCCAGACTTAATCCTGACAGTTACAGGTTCCTGGAAAGCCCCCATACATATCTCACTTTAACTTGAATAGAATGTTCAAGAGGGTGGAAACAGGTAGGTTACCCTCTCTCTTTAAAAAAGGGGGTGAGAGGGTGATGTGTTTTCCACGATTGAACTTCCAGAACTCTAGATTTCTGGAATTTATCTTCCAAAAGACTTGGTATAATCTGGTAAATATTGAAAGAGGAGTGGGGAATAAGGCCCGGATTAAGATAAATTCTTCCTGTCCCTAGTGTTGTCAACAATCAATGAGGAGATGAATTGCTCCTGGAGTACAGGAAGCTTGACTTCTAAAATATTGTTAAACAAGCAATCAGCAAACATTTACTGTATTCTTTCACAAATCTTTGGCACACACCCAAGAGCTCCCTCAAACTGCGTGCATCCCAGGAATGAGTGAGAGCAAGGCCTAGATGTCTTCAGATCATCCATCACAGCTCCCTCCCGCCTCCATTCCAGGTCCAGCGGAGCGGCCTCGGGCAATCACACCCTTCCATGACCTCCCACTCCCCAGGGCCGCCAGCCTCACCAGCTGTTCCCGGCTGCTGGAGCTCCGATCGGTTGGCGCCCGGCGGCCCCGAACATTAACGACACCCAGGAGCCTGGCCTCGAGGCTCAGGCCCGTGAACAGACTCCAACTACAACAGCACCGGCGACTTCCAAAGAGCAGTTCAGCATTTTGAGATGAGCTTCCGGAAGCCGACAGGCGGCGGAAACCGGATGCCCGGAGCAACCATTAGTTCTCCGCGTTTACTGCTTTCCCCTTCCTATAATCCCCTCTTCCTACTCGCAGTAGAGACAGAGACAAATAAATTAAACTTTTGTGCTACACAGAAATTTCTTAATTCTCTTTTTAGTGCTCTTAAAGTCAAAGCAGCATGAGAGAAAAGAGGAGTGAACAAAAAGTCGAACCCCGGGAGTGAGCTATGGTTTAGCCCAGTTACCATGGAGACCGGTAGTAACACCAGTTGTAAACCCAAGGCCAAGAGACCATGGCCACGTTAGCCCGGCTGCAAGCTAGGTCGTCGACTGTAGGAAATCAGTACTACTTTAGGAACAGGTAAGTCAGGAAGAGAAGGATCGCGTAAAGGGCAGGCGTGACTTTATACCAGTTGTTCCTCAGCGGGAGTTTCCAATTAACGATTTAACGATTTCCCTAATTCATTAAGTAGTACCCAATTCTTCCCTTAATGGGCTGCAAACATAATTGGGAGTTTCTGTTACCATACAACGAAATTCTAAATAGAGAGGGGCCGTAGATATTCAGTGTGAGATGATTTAAGGAAACTCCCAGCATAGATAAAATTGTAAAGTGCTTTTTTTCTTCGACATCACCACTCTGCAATTTGATGAAACCTATGTTCAATACCCTGACTGGGGGTCACCCTGACTCACTAGCCCAATGAACTCAGATTGTTTCCCATCTACCTAGGGATTTGAGCCTCCGTTATTTTACAAACATCACTGAACTCAATTGTTCTATGACTCATTCGCCTTTTTAAAATGAACGTATCTGCCGGGTGTGGTGGCTCACGCCTGTAATCCCAGCACTTTGGGAGGCCAAGGGGGGCGAATCACCTGAGGCCAGGAGTTCTAGACCAACCAGGCCAACATGGTGAAACCCCGTCTCTACTAAAAATACAAAAACTAGCCGGGCATGGTGGCACATGCCTGTCATCCCAGCTAGTCCGGAGGCTGAGGCAGGAGAATCGCTTGAACCTGGGAGGCAGAGGTTGCAGTGACCCGACATTGTACCACTGCACTCCAGCCTGGGTGACAAATTAAGACCCTGTCTCAATAAATAAATAAATAAATATAAATAAAATAAAATAAAATGAAAGTGTCTAAACCATTCTTACACGGTAACTAGTACCAACATATTAATTAATAGATAACGGGTAAGAAAACCACTAGCAGTCTTCTTCATCTCCCTACAGCCAAACTTCTTGCCCAGGAAGAGTTTCATTTTAAAGAAGCATTGCCCCAGGAGTTTTTGTAACTTAAAAGAAACTGCAAAAAAGTGAATTAGACTATTATGGAATACAGTGACATGACAGACCAATGGAAAATATGTCAATGAGATAGGGTCTTGCTGAGCTGCTTTTATTCTAACGTTTATCTCACCTACTACATCATTATTTCACAACGTACCTCTCTTACAGCACTGATCACAATTCAATTTTACATTCTTTTATGAGATAATATCTATCTCCCCTCTTAAACTAGTAGCAGAGACAGTGTCTCTTATTTTGCTCACCATTATTTTTGTCTCCAACGTCTATGATACCTCCATACAAATAATAGTAACACAATAATTTTGAAGACTCACATTAACGAATTTTTCAATAAATCTGTAGCCCTGGTTTAAGTAAACATACTAACAATAGCTAAACATAGAAATTATCTATTTATTTAGAGTATGTGGCAGGTGCTGTATTTATGACATATATAAATGAAATAAGCCCCATCCATCATGATGTTCACATCCTTGTATGGAATATAGGCTTTTAAAAAATAATTACAATACTAGCTGGGCTCAGTGGCTCATGCCTGTAATCCCAGCACTTTGGGAGGCGGAGGCAGATGGATCACTGGAGGGCAGAAGTTCCAGACCAGACTGGCCAACATGGCAAAACCCTGTCTCTCCTAAAATTACAAAAATCAGCCAGGCATGGTGGTGCACGCCTGTAGTCCCAGCTACTCTGGAAGCTGAGGCAAGAGAATCAGTTGAACCCAGGAGGCAGAGGTTGTAGTGAGCCGAGATCGCAATACTGCACTCCAGCCTGGGTGACAGAGCAAGACTCTGTCTCAAATAAATAAATAAATAAATAAATAATAGCAACAACAATAGAGTAACATGGACAGAAAGGGAAACAACCAGTATTTTTTGAGGACTGATTATATATGAGGGATTGCACCAGGAACAACTACATATGATATTTCACTTGGTTATCACAATGTTATAAGTTAATGTAGAAATTATCTATTTATTAGATAATCTATATTTTTAGAGCTATAGAACAATGTTCTAGAAAAGCCTGATGAAGTGCCAAACAAACAATTAATTGGCCAGGCACAGTGGCTCAGGCCTGTAATCCCAGCACGTTGGGAGGCCAAGGCAGGCGGATGTCTTGAGGTCAATTATGAATTATCAGAGCCAACTAATCTAACTCTAAAACCTCCGCTGTTCACTGTCACTAAACAAAATTTTCTTCCCATTAAGCTGATTTAATTAAATTGCAACAAGCACCAAGATCCAGAGGTCCAAATGGCTTGAGTGTACTGTCCCAAATCCGTTAACATGTAGGGAACAGAGTTGTGGGAAACAATTTAAAGTCTCCTTGGTTTCTTTCAATGTCTTCTGTTTTCGTAACAAGGTAGGGACAAAAAGGCTTCTTCCTAATGGCTAGCATCAGAATAACGCTGAAGCTGAAAGATGACTTGGTTGAGAAAATACATTCCTAAGTGTTTAGGTTAGTATCTGAGTCCTGTGAGGCCTGGAAGTCCAATGTGGAAACGAGAAGCTCCTCTGCCTAACAAAGAGGAAGGATCTGGAACTCCAAGAAGTGAGCAGCAAATACAGGAGGAGATTTTGAACTACAAAGAATAGGAGGAGTGTGGGTTGCCCGACTGACATAATACTCTGGAAAGTTGCTCCCACAGGGAATGTTTGGTGTGTGTTTATGTTTTGGCCAGCTCATCAAAGAGGCTGAAAATTTTGTCCTGGACATAAGGTGAACAAAAGATAGTAGGCAGTTGTTGTAACTTCCCAGTGGGTTCACCTTGCCTGTTGCCTAGACAGAGCCAATTTATCAAGACAGCAATTGCAATAAAGAAAGAATAATTCACACAGACCCAGTTGTGTGGGAGACCAGAGTTTTATTGTTACTGAAATCTGTCTCCCTGAGCATTAGAGGATCAGAGTTTTTAAGTATGATTTGATGGGTTAGTGTGAGGCCAGTGAGTCAGGAGGGCTGATTGGTTGGGTCAGAGATGAAATCATAGAGGGTGGAACCTGTCTTCTTGCACTGAGTCAATTCCGGGGTGGGGGCCACAAGGTCAGAGCCAGTTTATCAATGAGCCAGTTTATCAATCTAGGTGGTGCCAGCTGATCCATCAAGTGCAGCATCTGCAAAATATCTCTAGCACTGATCTTAGGTTTTACAATACTGATATTATCCCCAGGAGCCATTTAGGGAGGGTCAGAATCTTATAGCCTCCAGCTGCATGACTCCCAAACCATAATTTCTAATCTTTTAACTAATTTGTTATTCCTACAAAGGCAGTCTAGTCCCCAGGCAAGAAGGGGGTTTGCCTTGGGAAAGGCCTATTATCACCTTTGTTTTAAACTATAAACTAAGTTCCTGGCAAAGTTAGTTCAGCCTATGTCAGGAATGAACGAGGACAGCTTGAAGGTTAGAAGCAAGATGGAGTTGGTTAGGTCAGATCTCTTTCACTGTCTCAGTTACAGTTTTCCAGTGGCAGTTCCATTGTCACTTGACAGAGTATTAGCCTTTTTGTTGTTGTTGTTGTTGTTGTTAACTTTCTCTAGTAATTCCTAGCTTCATTTCTGTTCTTCCAAACTATGAGATTTTCTTTGTGACTTATTGGTCATTTATACTATACACTACACTGTACTTTGTGGAGAAAAGAGTTCAGTATATGTTTATTGATCATGTTGTTCATTTTCCCCATATTCTTATTTAAATTTCGTCAAATCTGTCAAATTCTAATAGGAATAAGTTAGAATGTTCCTCTTCCACTGTGTTTCTATAGTGTGGGTGAACCCAAAATATCTGAGACAGGCTTCAGTCAATTTAGAAAGTTTATTTTGCCAAGGTTAAGGATGCACCCATGACACAGCCTTAGGAAGCCCTGATGTCATGTGCCCAAGGCAGTCCAGGTACAGCTTGCTTTTATACATATGTATTATGGAGACATAATACATCCATCAATACAGGTAAGGTTTATATTAGTTCCACAAGGTGGGGGCCCTTTAGGTCTTAGGTAGATTTTAAAATTTTCTGGCCAGGCATGGTGGCTCACGCCTGTAATCCCAGCACTTTGGGAGGCTGAGGTGGGTGGATCACTTGAGGTCAGGAGTTCCAGACCAGCCTGTCCAACATGGCAAAACCCTGTCGCTACTAAAAATACAAAAATTAGCCAGGGGTGGTGGTGCGCACCTGTAGTCCCAACTACTCGAGAGGCTGAGGCAGGAGAATCACTTGAACCCAGGAGGCAGAGGTTGAAGTGAGCCAAGGTCGGACCGTTGCACTCCAGCCTGGGCAACAGAGCAAGACTCAAATTCTGATTGGCAAGTGGTTGAGTGAGTTATTATCAGTAGAAAGAAATGAGGAATGTCTGGGTTATGATACGGGATTGGGGAGACCTGGTTTTTATCATTTTATCATGCAGATGAAGCCTCCAAGTTGCAAGCCTTAAAAAGAATGGACTGAGGCCGGGCACAGTGGCTCAGGCTTGTAATCCCAGCACTTCGGGAGGCCAAGGCGAGCAGATCACGAGGTCAGGAATTCGAGACCAGCCTGGCCAACATGGAGAAACCCCATCTCTACTAAAAATACAAAAATTAGCTGCATGGGGTGGTGGGCGCCTTTAACCCCAGCTAATCGGGAGGCTGAGGCAGGAGAATCACTTGAACCCTAGAGGTGGAGGTTGCAGTGAGCCGAGATCGTGCCACTGCACTCCAGCCTGGCGACAGAATGAGACTCCGTCTCAAAAAAAAAAAAAAAAAAAGGGTGTTTTCAGCAGAGGAGTGACATGATGTGACTTCTGTCTATAAAAACAATAAATAAAAAAGTAACCTTTGACTTTCAGTGTCTTCAGTTTTGGTAACAAGGTAGGGACAGAAATGCTTCTTCCTAATGGCTAGCATCAGAATAATGCTGAAGTTGAAAGATGACTTTGTTGAGAAAATATATTCCTAAGTGGTTAGGACTAAGAGGATTATCCAAATTCAAGGACACTGAACAAAATTATTATTGTTATTATTGACATTATTATCATTTTGAGACGGAGTCTCGCTCTGTTGCCCAGGCTGGAGTGCAGTGGCGTGATCTCAGCTCACTGCACCTCTGCCTCCCAGGTTCAACAGATTCTCCTGCTTCAGACTCCTGAGTAGCTGGGATTACAGGCACCTGCCACCACACCCAGCTAATTTTTTTTTCTTTTTTGCATTTTTAGTGAAGACGAGTTTTCGCTATGTTGGTTAGGCTGGTCTTGAACTCCTGGGCTCAAGCCATCTGCCCACCTCGGCCTCCCAAAGTGCTGGGATTACAGGCGTGAGCCACTGGGCCCAGCCCCTTTGACTTGTTTTTAAGTTGGATAAAGCATTTTGCTTTTATTTTTCCCATTTCTACTTTCTTCCTCCACTTCCATCTTTTAACTTTTTGGTGCCAGTTTTTGCTGAACAAAATTTAAATCAAATCTGCTTGTGTCAATGAAAAAAGTAAATAACACTTAAAAAATTTTAAAACACATAAGTTTTTTAACAATATGTAAGCAGAAATCAGCCAGATATATGTAAAATCTTTTTTAATTGGCTTAGCTGAAGGGAAAAGTATACTGGAGAAAACAGAGAAACCAGTGGCTTAGGAAGAGGGCAAGAAGTTCTCTAGAGACATGCTATATAGACCAACTGTCAAATGTCCACATCTCTTACTATCTGAAAGGGGGCTTGAGGAGTGCATGGGGATAGAGAAAAAGAAATAGAGAAATAAATGTTATTGAATATCTACTACATGCTGAGCACTGCTTTCACAAACATTATTTAATTTGATGTTTACAACAATCTTATAAGGTTATTTTTCTTATTCCTGGGTTACAACGAAGGAATGTGAGTTTTAGACCATCTATATTACTTGCCAAAGATAAAGAAGATCAAAGATCTAGTGACGTTTGATCCATTTCAGTCCACACTTTTATACCTGGGAGAGGGGGATCTTTAAATTATTAAGTTTCTGCCGGGAATTAAGTTCATCAAATACATAAGCCCTAACCTGCCTTTCTAAGTTCAGGTTCAGAAAAAGAAAGCAGGGGTACATTACTCTATGGTTCAAGACTGGTGATTTGCACGTACTTCATTACCCTGTAGCAACCTGAGGTATAATGTTCCTTAAATTGTCCTGATTTCAGGATCTATTATTCCTATAAACGGAATAAATTTGTTTCTGACTCTGACATAGTAAATTGACTGTAGTTCCTCCTGTATTCTTAGTCTAATAATTTTGTTCAGTGTCCTTGAATTTGAAAAATTCTCTTAGTCCTATTAGCCTAAATAAATAGCAGCTTAGTTGAATAGATGTGAGTCCCTTCCCCTGATTCTAATTAATTACTGAATTTTTTCTTACAGGTGTACTCAATTCTGACTAATAAAACTTAGCAAAGCTTCTTCCAAATACACAAGGAAGATTTTTGCCAAAGTGCAACAGTTCAAATCCTAACTCTGTATTACTTTAGGCTTAAATGTAAACTTTTAAACTTATATTCTTACCTTACTTAAACTCTTTAGATATTAGTTTTCTCATCTGTAACAGGGATAATAATGCCTATTGATATGTTAACTAAGAAGATTAAATGATCATCTGGTATATTAGTAAGTACCCAATAAATTCATAATTATAATAGGAAATCACAACAGAAGGGTAAAGTATAAAATACATATGATCGACTCAGTGAATATCGAAAAGGTAATTGAAAAATTTTTTGGCTATTCCTAAATATTTTTCTTTTTTCATTAAAAATGTAAAAATTTTTATTGCTGTATTATATACATTAAGTATATAAACTGTGTGACGTGTACAACTCAGTAATTTTCCATAGGTATATACCCGTCCAAACTTCAGTCAGATAAAGTTCTGCAGTGTTTGTTTTAAAATATGTTTATGAAAGAAATAAGTGTTTTAATAATAAAGAATATGTTTCTAAAACCAACAGCCAACATTAGATGTGCTGCTGGAATACAATAGAGATGGTTCCATTTAATTCAAAAGCAAAACAAAACTGCACAATAATTCTGTCTATTTACCATGCCCTGAAAGACAGATCCGTATTTGCCAACATGTTCACTGCTGGCTCATTGATGGGGAAAAAGAAAATTGAAAGTACCTTTTACTGTCTTATCAGTTTATCACTGCCCAAATAACCTGAGCAGAAAGCCCTGTATAGGTATCAAACAACTGAATATCTATTAAATAGGCAGATAAACTTCACAAGACACTTAAGGAAATGTTAGTTTGGAGGAAGGAGATTAAGCTAAGAAACCAGAACAGATGGCTACTGTGGAGTTAGAACTAATGGATGAAATAGATACAAACTTCAATAAAAATGTAATGCGAACTTTTACAGAAATAAAACTAGAGGAAAAAAATACTGTAACCAATTTTTAAAAATAATAATTTTCCATTTAAAAATGTAATAGATGAATTAAAAACTAGAATAGTCACTACTGAAATATAAATATGTTAGGAAGGCAAATAAAGGAAATATCCATAAACACATGTGAATAGAAATCATGAGTAATAAGATTAATAATATGGAGGACATACCCAGAGGACTTGTTATGTGAATAATAGTTACTGCAGAATTCTGACTGGGAGTGGGGAAGAGATAGAATAATAATAAAGAAATACCCTAGAAGAAAACTCCTAAACTGAAGAAAGAGTATGGCTTAGAATAGAAAGGATTATCTGAGTCCTATATAGAATTTCCTTTAACACCTACTTCTTAGATATTATCTGGTGAACTTCCAAGAATACAGGAAAAATAATCTCATAAGATTCTATTCTAGACAGAAAATAAAAATAGTTATTTGCCAAGGAAATGAATGCCCTTTCTGCTCAACACAGGAACCCAAAAGACACAAAAACAATAATTACTAATGATTCAAGACCACAGATAAGAATTCTATCAAAGATTCATTTGGGGATTGGGATGAAAGAAAGACATTTTCAGACATGTAAAGACTCCTAGTTATGTCATCTATGTACCCTACCTGACGAAATGTACTCAAGAAAGTACTTGCCGTAATCAAGTAAAAATTAAATTGGAACAAAGATCTCAAGATAGAGGAAGAAGAGCAAAAGAAATAATAGAGACAACAATGAGCAATTCTACAATAATTTTCATTTAATTAAAAATTAAATAAGCATTATGTTACTGTGATTTACCTTATATTTAATTAAGACAAATTAATCTAGAAGAAGTAAAACAAATTAAGCTGGAAGAATGTGATTGGTACTTTAATGTCCTTTCTAGATATCTGCTTAGGCAAGTTCAAAAGTTCATTGTACATTTTCAGTCTTCCACGTGATCATAGGCAATAGTCTTGCTATAATAATTGTCCCACTCTCACGTAATAGAGGTTCTTTTTCCAGCTTCTAATATCAATTTTTTCACCACTCTTCTGACCCACACGTATGGTCTTTCAATGACATGTGCGTCTTCCTCACCTTCTCATGCATCCCCCAGTCCCAAACCAATACCATAATGTTTCAGGTTTTTGCCGTGGCCATCAACCATTCTATCAGTTTTATTTTAAGCTTTTATAGTCAAATTAGTAAATTTATTCATCTGACTTTAGCAATCTGAGTTGTTCTTGGAACAGTCTTTCCCAGCCTAAGATTATATTTATTTATAATATTTATAATTATTTATAATTTATTTATAATATTTAAAAAGTTTTGTTATACTTTTCCTTCAGTCTATGTGCCGTTGTGTTTATGTGCATGTATTGTGTGAAACAGAGGCCTAACTTTTTCTATAGAATACAGTTGTCTCAACACCAGTTATTAAATAGTCCATCCTTTTCTTACTAGTTTTAAATGTTGAATGATAAGCAAATCAAAGGCATAAAAATTGCAAAGGAAGAAGTAAAATTGTCTTTATTTACTGACAGCATAATTATATGTGTAAAAAACTCTATACCACATACAAAAAAGGATTTAGAAGTCATAAATGAACTTAACAAGTTCGCAGGATGCAAGGGCAGTATACAGTAGTCTTTACATAACAGCAATGAACAATTATAATTTAAGACTTCGGCAATACCATTTTTAATAGCATCAAAATGCATGTCATTTGACTCAGAACTGTCACTTTTTCTATTGGCCTCATAAAAATGCTCTTATGTATACACAAGTTGTGTGTAAGAGTATTTTACATACAGGATTATGTACAAGGGCATTCATTAAAGCATTATTCCTAATAGGGAAAAAATAAAAATAAAAACTGTAAATAACTTGTATCTATTTGCAACTACTATGGCTAAATAAAGACAAGCATATGAGGGAAAATAAATAGCAGTTTAAAAGAGTGAAACATTTTATACATAATGACATGAACAAAATCTCTGAGACAAAATAAGGTATAAGAAAAGCCCAGATTATAGAAAATATATAATACATTTAGTGTTTTTTATGTAAAACAAATGTAAAAATACATAGAGATACAAAACTGGAATTAGATAGATCTGGAATTACACATAATAAGTGGTTAAATTTTAAAAATTGAAAGAAAGTGAAGTTGAAATAGAATCGTTTTTCTCTATGTTTTTCTGTATTATTTAACATTTTATATTGAGCATCGGTTAATCAGGTACTTATTTGTGAAATAAACAGTAGATAAATAGGAGAAAGTTTGTCCTAGGACAAAAATTTTGTTTCGAAAACAAAATTAAACATAGAAAATAAGTGGCCGTGGAAGATTTAACTAGTACAAAACTTGTCCTCCAACCGTGAAGGACTAGAAGACTCAACAAAATATATGAACAATTATTTTTAGGTATTGATACAGTAGGCAATGCAAGATTTGATCTCAAGGAGAAAGATCAGCAAATGAGATTAACAAGACAATTACCCCAGCTTTCTTT
This sequence comes from Pan paniscus, assembly GCF_029289425.2. Taxonomy (NCBI): domain Eukaryota; kingdom Metazoa; phylum Chordata; class Mammalia; order Primates; family Hominidae; genus Pan; species Pan paniscus. Next base: position 31,752,958 of record NC_073249.2, on the reverse strand, counting down.
TGGAGGCAATCTCTGAACAAAATTCAAACTCTCAATAGTGTAACATTCATAGCGTCCAGCATCTATTCATAAATTGGTAGTATTATAAAAATGTAGCAAACTGTGACCCACAATCAGGAGGGAAAAAAAATCAATCAATAGACACAGATCCAGAAAACAAAGATGACAGAATAATCAGACAAGGATTTTTAAATAGCTGTTTTAAATATGCTTAAGGACTTAAAAGTAAAATATGAAGATAATAAGGAGTTAATGGGACATTAAAAAGAAGCAAAATAAATGTTTAGAGATTAAAAACACAGTATCTGAAATTTAAAAATTATTAGATGCATACACATATATATTTAAATTATTGAAACAATCTCAAATTTACAGAGAAATAACAAGTATAATACAAGGGTATTTTTTCCTGAATCATATGAGAGTAAGTTGCAACCTGATGTCCCATTGTGCCCCAAATTCTTTACACACAAGGACATTCTCTATATAACCACAATTCAACCATCAAAATCAAGAAATTAACATTGGCACATTTCTACCATCTAATCTTCAGACTCCATTCAAGCTTTGCCAAATTGCTCCAATAATGTTCTTTATAGCAAAAGGATCTTGTTTGTCTTGTCTCTTTAGTTATCTTTAATATGGTACATTTTCTCAGTTTTTCTTTGATATTCGTGACCTTGACACTTTTGAAGATTACAAATCAGTTATTTTTTAGAATTTCCCTCAATTTAGGTTTGTCTGATTTTTCCCCTTGATTAGATTCAGATTATGCACCCCAGGCAGGACTACCACAGAAGTGATACTGTGATCTTCTCAATGCATCCTACCAGATACTACCTGATTTTGACTTGTCCCATGACTGACAATATTCATTTAGATCACTTGATAAAGCTGTTGTCTGCTAGGCTTCTCTACTGGAATATTCTTTTTTCCTTTGTAATTTATAATTATTTTTAAAAAGCAGATCATTTGAAACTATGTATGTATCCTATTCCTCATCAAACTTAAAATTTATTTATTTATTTAAATAAGTATAGACTCATAGTTTCCTATTTTATTCAGTGGGTTAAAATCTGTCACTCTTATTTATAGTCATGCTAATATTGTCCCGGATTTGGCTAGTGAGAGCCACTTCAGTCTTCCTTCTGTGTCCTCATTGTTCTAATGCTTTCCTTGCTTTTTCCTTGCTTTTTCCTTGCTTTTTCTTGACACACAAAAAGTTGCAGACTGATATGGTTTGGCTCTGTGTCCCCACCAGATCTCATCTCGAATTGAAATCCCCCTAATCCTTACGTGTTGAAGGGCTGATCTGGTGGGAGGTGATTGGATCATGGGGGCGGTTTCCTCCGTGCTGTTCTTGTGAAAGTGAGTGAGTCCTCACCAGATCTGATGGTTTTATAAGTGTCTGATAGTTCCTGCTTTGCATGCTGTTTCTCACCTGCCGCCATGTAAGACATGTGTGCTTCTTCTTCCACCATGATTGTAAGTTTCCTGAGGGCTCCCAGCCTTGCAGAACTGTGAGTCAATTAAACCTCCTTTATTGATAAGGAGGTTTATTTATTTACTTACCCAGTCTTGTGTAGTATCTTTATAGCAGTGTGAAAACGGATGAATAACAGAGGCTTATCTTGTACTTTTCCTGCCAGCCCCTAGAACCATCCATTTTTCCAAAGAGCCTTTGTTTCTTTCAGTGGATGCACATTGCTATTATGTTGCTGCTCTTTGGACCTCTCAGTGGAAAGAACAAAGGAATATGTGTTTGTACACATCTATACACATTTTACATCTATACTTATTTCTCTACCTATTGATGAACATATATATTGAAATTCATGAGTTCACATTGACTACTCTATTTCAGATTCAGCACAATACGTTCATTCTAGTTTTTTTCTCTTACCTTTTCTGACAGAGAGAAACCTGGCTCCCACTATCTTTAGAATATTTACTTATCTGATCAGATCCTCTTTATGTAACCAAACTATTGTCACCACAACTGCCTCTTCTCTTAGACCCAGTGCGGGCTCTACCTCCTCATGCTGAACCATCGCCTCCCCACCAACTTGGATGTTTCCCTCATCACTCCTGGGCTCTGATTCTCTATGCTGGCTACCTTCATGTGCAGATTCTTTTTTCATCTTCCCTCTACACCCCAAAGCCAGGCCTTCTGTCCATGGGACACACTGTCCTTGCTAAGCTCAGACTATGACATGTTACCCCAGGCAGCCCCCACTTGAGGATGCTCACTTTACCCCACACAGGCTCTGACACCTTATGCTGAGCCACTGTGCCTTCCTCCTCCCACACCCTTTGTAGCACAGTGCCCTACTTTTCCTGCCCATTTCCAAGGCCCTTGAGACTTAATTGTTCAGGAAATGAGGTGAAGAGAAGTGAGGAGGAAGAGGAAGAAAAAGAAACTCTCTCTCTCTCTCTCTCTATATATATATATATAATTTTTTTTTTGAGATGGAGGCTCACTCTGTTGTCCAGGCTGGAGTGCAATGGCACGACCTCAGCTCACTGCAACTTCTGCTTCCCAGGTTCAAGCAATTCTCCTGCGTTAGCCTCCCAAGTAGCTGGGATTACAGGCACCCACCATCATGTCTGGCTAATTTTTGTATTTTTGTAGAGACAGGGTTTCACCATGTTGGCCAGGCTGGTCTTGAACTCCTGACCTCAGGTGATCTGCCCACCTCGGCCCCCAAAGTTCTGGGATTACAGGTGTGAGCCACCGCACCCAGCTAGGAAACAAAATCTTTTTGAATGCACTAATATTATAGATTCTAATTCTAAATTATAATGACTTTGTTTTCCATGACTTCTGCACAGTATTTAACATTCGACCAACTATGGTAACTTCTACTATATGATCAAATACTAATGCATTTGCAACCCACTATTCCTTGAGCTGTGAAATAATAATAATGTTGAGGACTACTAATGAAATATAAAACATAGGTTCTAGTTCTAAAATATAGTCCTATTTCTCATCATCAAGCATCTGTTATTAGGCACATGAGTGATAATCAGAACACAAAATATAGATTAAGTATACTGTAGTTTCTGCCTTTAAGGAGCATGAAATCCTTAAGACCTAGTAGTGAAATTATATGCAAAACAATAATCATTTTACACATCAACATATCTGACAGCACAGGGCAGCTAATAATGGAATTTTATTCCCACTGTCTAAAATACTTACAAGTTATATGATAATGAAAAAGAAAGAGTATTGAGTTTTTAATCTAGTATTTATTCATAGGTAATATACATGGGTCAGACTAAGCACAGTCTGTTGATGTGTAAAATGCATATTTTTTGCATATTACTGGAAAGATATTTAACTACACATTTTTTTTTTTCATTTTCTACTTATTGTCAGTTCATTTCTGGCCACTAATGATATACATGAATATACTGTTATCCAGGGTTATAGTACTTATTTCTAGTTGATGATGAAGTGACTGGAAACTTCCAGTTATTTCTTGATGTTTTATTACATTACTGGTAATACTTTTGGTCTTTCATCATTATTAATTCATTTAGTATTCATTGTGATAATACTGATCATAATAAATTTATTTCAAATTCATGTAGATGTCATATTTTATTCACTGCTATAGGATTTTCATTGTAATTTGGAACTAATTAATATACCATTAAAATAAAGTGTTACCCACATTTTTCATTTTAAACATAAAATGTCTAGCAGTTCATGACATATTGTATGAGTATTCAGCATCCCAGCGGTAACCCAGCATCTGTAAATTTTGTTTTTAAGCAGTTAAGAAAAGGGCAACAGAGAAACATGTATAGAAGTCAAATTTTAGCACATAAGTTAAAGTTTAGTAGTAAGGTAACTACTAGTTAATTTTTAGTACCTCCTTCCTTTTAATTGCAATGTATAATTCTTATTAATATAACATATGCTTGTATATATACACATAATAATATCCCAAAAAGAAATTATTTAATTTTCTACTTGACTGGTGTCAGCAGGAGAGATTAAAAAACATAAACCCAAAACAGTTAATTTGATTGCTTCTCTTCTGCATTTCTAATGACAATTATAAATAAAGGGTGAGTTCCTACAAATACATTAATAACTAATACGGTAACTTCAAAAGAAGCATTAGATGTGTCTATGTGCCTTATTCATATTTTTCTTCCATTTTTATAAAGGTAGCCAGTTGATTGTTGGTGGGAAAGGAGAAACAAATGTTTTCAGTAATTTAAATGGACTATATTAAGAAGATGAAAAACAAATCTGGTATAGTTTGTTAAATATTAATGGTAAAAGGTTTAAATAACCATAAGAAACAACTCTATTCTATTATCATGAATTTTATTGCACATTAGCTTTATTGAATGAAATTATTCTTATTTTTTCCACACTCTATCTTCTTTGAGTTGCCTGCTCTACTGGACATTATGTTGTTGTATCTTTTCCATGTTGGCCATTTAATGACAGTGTCTTTGTTCCACTATCCCATCTTGTTATTGGTCAGGATAAGACTTTAAAAGAAAAATGAAAAATTCCTTCTAACCCTGCAACCAGTTGAATAATGACCTTGTTTTCCATGACTTCTGCACAGTATTTAACATTGCTTAATCCTGATCTCCCATCCTGATGCATTCCCATTAACTTCTATGACACTGCACTATACTTGTATCTTATGATTGGACCTTTTTTATATATAATTGTTGTTATTTAGTATCTTTTACTGTAAATCTTTACATAGATTATCAAACTTTGGGGATATGTGTTTCCATGGTCAAAATGTTAATAATCAGGGAGTCTAGAATTCCTTAATATTATGCATAAAACTCTGAAAACCAAGGCCTTTTGCCTTGGCTTCAACTATTAATCTCCTCATTTCCCCCATCCTTCATTTCTGTCTTGAAATTTGTGTTTTATCATTCTCATTATAATTTTACTACATGTGTATACATCCTTAGTGAACATCCCTAAAGTTTTGTGAGGTTTTTACTTATGTAAATAAAATTATTCTGTATGTTTTCAAAGTCCAAACTATTTCCTAGCAGCAATATATATGAATTCTTAACACTAACACTTGGTATAGTCTGAAATTTTGGGATGTTGCTATAGATGTTGGTATCATTTCAAATTCTCATCTCTCAGTTTATTTTATGGTTTTAGGGAGATTGGTGCTACCTTTTCCCACAAAGTCTCCATATTATATTTAGAAATTGATTACATGAATTTTTTTTGCGTTTTCCTTTTCTTCCATTTTACTTTCCCTTTCTTCTGCTCTTTTCATTTCTTACTCTCTTCCCCTTTAGAAGCAGTGATGGTTAAAAACCCAGCCTCTGAGCTGAGCACGGTGGCTCACGCCTGTAATCCCAGCACTTTGGGAGGCCGAGGTGGGTGGATCACGAGATCAGGAGTTCAAGACCAGCCTGGCCAATATGGTGAAACCCTGTCTCTACTAAAAATACAAAAATTAACCGGGCATGGTGGCGTGCACCTGTAGTTCCAGCTACTCGGAGGCTGAGGCAGAAGAATCGCTTGAACCCGGGAGGCGGAGATTGCAGTGAGCCGAGATCACACCACTGCACTCCAGCCTGGGCAACAGAGCAAGACTCTGTCTCAAAAAAACCCAAACAAACCAACAAACAAACAAAAAAAACCAGCCTCTAGAGCAGGACTACCAAGGATTAAATGCCAGCTGTGACACTTACTAAAGATGTGACCTTGGGCATATGACTATGCTTTCTCCACAGTGGTATCTTCTTCTGTCAAATGGGGATAATAATTCTCTTCTTCAGAGAGGTATCGAAAGGATTATGTATGAGTTAATTCACTGATATGTGAAATATTAGAAACAGTGCCTGACATATAAGGTTTTATTTAGTAAAACGTATTTATTTCCTTCTATTTCTCTCAACAGCTCCTTTCATGTCTGCCTGTCTTTTTCCCATCATCACCCAGAGGTTAAGTTACTAAGAAGATAGAGGCACTCATGGGCTCTCAGCAACTATGTCATCCTAAAGTAGGGAGAGGTTTCAATGTTGGGAGTAGATCTAGTGAGGGAAGCCTGTGAGTGGCATTTCTCACTGGGATGGAATATGCCAACAGGCATGTTTCTCCCTCAGGTAGCACCTTTGGTAAGACAAAGTTGAGTGTTAGGAGTAATACCAATGATCTCTCCTGAGGCCACGGGGAATACAGTATAGGACAAAATAGATAAGACTACTTCCTTCGATGTTTCAAGTTTAGTGGAAGAGACCATCGTTAAATAATTTTTAAATATGATTGTGGCAAATATTATGAAGCTATCAGAGTGTAACATGGAAAGGCCTAATTGTAGTCTGGGAAGTCAGGGAAAGTTCTCTGGAGAAAAGGACTTTAAGCTGTTCTCCCTCCCACATGGAGGACAATAATATGATGCCAGAATTCACTTTAGTCAAGCCTCTTTTTAAATTTTTTTTTTTTATTTTGAGACAGAGTCTTGCTCTGTCGCCCAGGCTGGAGTGCAATGGCGCTATCTCAGCTCACTGCAACCTCTGCCTCCCGGGTTCAAGCGATTCTTCTGTCTCGGCCCCCGAGTAGCTGGGATTACAGGAGCCCGCCACCACGCTTGGCTAATTTTTGTATTTTTAGTAGAAACGGAGTTTCACCACGTTGGCCAGGCTAGTCTCGAAATCCTGACCTCAGATGATCCGCCCACCTTGGCCTCCCAGAGTGCTGGGATTACAGGCATGAGTCACCGAGCGGGCCTTACTCAAACCTCTTTTGTAGTTTGTTACATGCAGTACAAATATACAACAATAAGGAATCTTTCCTTTCTTCTATTCCTAATTGTCTAGAGTGGTCTTACACTCTTAATTATTTCCAGCAGATTTTATTGCATCATATAGTAATCTTATCATGGTGCCTTCCGTTCATTATCAGGTAATGCAACTATTTATATATTGTTTTGTGTGGTTTTTACAGTTTATTTTACACTTAATCTACACTTTATGTAGTCTTACTGATTTGTGTGAATTCTCCCTATATTGTACATGTCTCACATCTGGATCACTGACTTGAATTTCTTATCTCTATATAAACCCTATGGCCCTCCCCTTGCCTCCTTTAATTAAACAGACTTTCTGAGAATTCTAGCTATTAATGGAACAGGCATTCTGTGATGGATTCATTTAACTTAGAGACAACTCATTTAACTGATGAATGAGTGAAATATGTGAGCATTTTCATCTTGCATGATGCATGTGTAGTAGCATTTAAACAGTAAATTCAAATGATTATGTTTTAAAAATAATGTCAAAATAACACATTTCTTACTTACTCCCTAATAAAAATCACTGGCAAATTAATTAGTTGTAAAATTGGTGATTATCAAAATAAAAAAAGCAAAGCTGTTGAAAGCACATGGCTTCTCAGAGAAAGGTTAATTTTCAAAACATAGCTCATGATTTTTGAAATGCCTTATTTATTTATACTTTAATGTTATTTAAAATGACATTTGAATTTATAATTATCATCTTGGAAGAAATTAAAAATCAAGTTTAACAGGTTGACTTGCTTTAGAATTATATTAGTTACTAATGAAGTGCTTTTTAAACATTTTGTTTTAGTGTTGTAGATCCATTTAGAAAAAAGGAGAATGATGCAGCAGTTAAAATCCAAAGCTGGTTTCGAGGATGTCAAGTTCGGGCATATATCAGGTATATTGCTTTTGTCATGGAAACCTCAGATATATCATAAAAATATATTCCTTAGAAAATGTAATTTATTCATGCAGTACTCATTTCAAATAATTTTTTATTTTACTCATAATGTAGTTGATAAATTGTATGTATTTCTTTTAAAAGAAATACATAGTATTTCTGATCTTTTCTTACCAAAACTAAATTATATGGACTGTATTGCTTTTTAAAATTCTCAATATTGGCTGGGCGCAGTGGCTCACTCCTGTAATCCCAGCACTTTGGGAGGCTGAGGCAGATGGATCACTTGAGGTCAGGAGTTTGAGATCAGCCTGGCCAACAAGGTGAAACCCAGTCTCTACTAAAAATACAAAAATTAGCCGGGCATGGTGGTGCACATCTGTAATCCCAGGTACTTAGGAGGTTGAGGCAGGAGAATCCCTTGAACCCGGAAGGCGAAGTTTGCAGTGAGCTGAGAAGGTGCCACTGCATTCCAGCCTGGGCAACAGAGTGAGACTCTGCCTCAAAAAAATAAAATAAAATTCTCAATATTACAAACACATTTGCTCAGATTCCTTTTCCCAAATTCCAAAGGATCTACAAATGACTGGGTTTGTATTTATAGCAATAAATTCATTGACTGGTAAGAAAGGGGGAAAAAGAGAAAACAGTTTCAATCTTTTCCACCATGTTGGTAGATAAAATAAAATGATGCATGGATGATGTCATTCTGACTATAAAAAGAGACAGAAATTTGTCCCTATCTTAACTCTTTCTCACTTTTTTTTTTTTTCAGTGCCCAAACTTTCCCTCAGTGTCCCATCAATTCTTAAAAAATATTTTCCTGGATAAGGTAGAGGAAAATATGCCTACTCCATAATAACTCATCAGGCCTGGAATTATCCTATATAAAACTTCCTTATACTGTCTAGTAAGAGCTAGACATGCAAACTTAAAGTGTGAAGACAAGGCTTCTCTCTTTTTTTTTTTTTTTTTTTCTGAAATGGAGTTTTGCTCTTGTTGTCCAGGCTGCAGTGCAATGGCACCATTTCGGTTCACCGCAACCTCCGCCTCCCAGATTCAAGCGATTCTTCTGCCTCAGCCTCTCGGGTAGCTGGGATTACAGGCATGTGCCACCATGCCTGGATAATATTGTATATTTAGTAGAGGCGAGGTTTCTCCATGTTGGTCAGGCTGGTCTCGAACTCCCGACCTCAGGTGATCCGCCCGCCTTGGCTTCCCAAAGTGCGGGGATAACAGGCATGAGCCACGGCGCCTGGAAGACAAGACTTCTCTTTTGGCCACTATATAAACTAAGGAACTTGGTGGCAAATAGAGTATTTTTGAATTCAGCAGACTAACATGATGTTGGCTTGGATAGACTGAGGATTACAGGAAAAGAATGAAGAGGAGAACTATTTCTTAACCTCATGAATTCTTTCTCTCTCTCTCTTTCTCTCTTTCTCTCTCTTTTTTTTGAGACAGAGTCTTGCTCTGTCACCCAGGTTGGAGTGCAGTGGCACGATCTCGGCTCACTGCAACCTCTGCCTCCCTGGTTCAAGTGATTCTCCTGCCTCAGCCTCCAGAATAGCCAGGACTACAGGCGCGCACCGCCACCACACCTGGCTAATTTTTGTATTTTTAGTAGAGACGGGCGGTTTCACCGTGTTGGCCAGGCTGGTCTTGAACTCCTGACCTCAGGTGATCCAACCGCCTTGGCCTCCCAAAGTGCTGGGATTACGGGCATGAGCCACTGCGCCCGGCCCTCATGAATTATTTCTAATTGCTAATAATGATTTACATCAATAGTGCCTGGATTATTTCTCAACATGTCACTGTGACCTGTTTTATAGTCTTAACATTCAAAAATATGTTAAAGAGTAAGTATTGAAGAAGAATTGAAATTAAGTATTGTGTAATAATAAGCCCCAAAGAAATAACAAATATTTACCAATGCCGTTTTCTTCCACTTCTAGAAATGATTAATTCTATCCCACAATAACTTTCTACTGTTTAAAAGTGCACATAAACTTGGCTTTGAATTTGAATTCTTGAATTGTAGGAGAGTATTTTAACAAAGATTTAACTGACCTTATTTCAATGAAAGGATACTAATAAGCATATTTTTTTTATCCTAGGCATTTAAACAGGATTGTAACAATTATTCAAAAATGGTGGAGAAGTTTCTTAGGCAGAAAGCAATATCAACTAACTGTGCAGGTAAATATAAAATGTACATATGTTAGCATTTGAATTGTACAATATGCTGTAACTTACTCACTTTAGTCATATTTCCATATAGTTTGGAAATTACTGATGATGAGTATTTATGTAAGGACAAAATTGGGCTTCATTTTTAGTATGAGACCTATTCTTGAAAGCATTTTCTGATATTTCCATGGAGAATTGACCCATTTTTTGGTACCCAAACTACACTGATATTATTTTTGCTTGAAGTACTTTTCACAGTATATGCATTTATACTTATTTATTGGTGGTTATCTGTACTTTGTAGATGGTGAGCTTTTTGAGAGTGGGCACTGCAGCCCACTTCCTTTTTGGATCACCAACATTTTAGGCTAATGCCTTGCCCAGAACACAGTCAAAAATATCCTCATAAGGACGCTAAACTGATCAAAGTAAAGAATAAGGCTTCTTTTGTCTTCTCTTCAGGACTTTCTGATAAATTTTGTTTCATAGGTATAAATAAGGTTTAAATAATTTAATAAATGATATATCATTCCAGAATGGTTTTTTATGGAAAGTTAAACATATTTGTGGTTATATCGCGTGATTAATTATTATTGGAAAGCAACAAAGATTACATGGTGCTTTTATACTAGCTATTATTTATTAAACACCTGATACCAGGCATTTTGTGTAATTATTTAATTTGTATGTTAGGATGCTTATGAAAAGTAACCGTCGTACTCATTTGGCAGGCTAGGAAGCTGAGTCTCATCCACTTGTCCATGAACACATAGTGGTACATTTAATATACAAAGCAACCTTACAGTTGTTATAGAAGTTTTTACACTGGGCACAGTTGTCTCGTAATTGCCAAGATCCTCTGCCTAATCTCTGTAAGGACAGAGACTATGTCTCATTAGTGTTGCACTCTCAAAGCATGGTGCCTGGCATATATTAAATAGTTAGCACTTATATAGATGAATAGAAGAATGAACAACATTTCTGTTTCTACTATGCTGTGCTCCCTTTACTGGTAGAAGACAAAAATTGATACTGATTGGTCACCAGTCTGAGTATAGTATGTCTTTTTGTTTTTCCGAGATGGAGTCTCACTCTATTCCCCAGGCTGGAGTGCAATGGCACGATTTCGTCTCACCGCAACCTCTGCCTCCTGGGTTCAAGCGATTCTCCTGCCTTAGCTTTCTGAGTAGCTGGGATTACAGGCTCCAGCCACCACACCTGGCTAATTTTTTTGTGTTTTTAGTAGAGACAGGGTTTCACCATGTTGGCCAGGCTGGTCTCAAACTCCTGACCTCAGGTGATCCGCCTGCCTCGGCCTCCCAAAGTGCTGGGATTACAGGTGTGAGCCACCATGCCCGGCCAAACTTTTTTTTTTCCCTTCTCCTGTCTTGATTTTGGTTAAAAACATCATTTTTAAAAAGTAACTCTTTGAATTACTCTGAAATCAAATGCCTCTATTTCTGTTTCTGCTTAACATTTTGGAAAGGAAAAATTGGGAAGAAGATGTAACTAATAGTTACAGAATATATCCTAGGTGCCAGACACTGTGGTAAGCATTAAATATGCAATATCTCTGAGTCTTGTACCTACCTTTTGACTCTCATTGAACTGTAGAAAGAGGACAGGCTTTAGACCTGATGACGGAAGTTTGATGACTGTGGGCAAGTTATTTAACCTGTGTGGACCTTGCTTATGTCCCTTGTCTTTAAAGTGAGGATAAGAATGTGTGGGAGATTTTTGTGAAAATTAAGTGAAACACTGTACGTAAAATACCCAGAACTGTGATTGGCACCTAGTCGGTGCTCAAAAATGGTAGTTTTTCATTTGTGATGCTGTTGTTAGTATTATTCAAAAACTATCGAGGCAGTTTGCTTGGAGTAATATGAGTGAGTGATTTTCAAATCAGATTAGCTCCATTTTACATTTCTCTCACTTATGCATAATCACATGATAATTTTATTATATGTGAGTGAGTGTAGTGTGTGGATAGATAGATACATAGGCATACAATTTTTATACAGTGACTCAGGAAACCTCTTACATTTTGAAGCTTGTCTTTCTTAGAATTAGTGACAATAGAAATTAGGAGGAAAGCAAAGAAACACAAAGACAGATGTCTTTAAATCTGTACTTATAATAAATAGGAAAGAAAATTGAAGAGGGAAAAGAGACTTTCAGGGTTTAAGTGTAGATATTGGATTCACCATCAATCCATCTAAACTGCTATTCAACTCATAACCCTAGAATCTACAACTTGATATTTTAGAATATTAAAGGTGATCAGGATAATTTGTATTTCCTTCATATTGTCTATGTCTCTGTGCTTATATACTAAAATTAATATAGTTAAATATATACTCTTCTATATTGTTGAAGAGTTACATCTTCATGATCTTCATAAGATGCTCTTCTGGAAACAAATGAGTGTGGTTGTAGAAACAATCGTTTTAAGAATCTTTGACAATGGCTGACATTGGACAGTGAGCCAATGGAAGCAGAAGTCAGATAGAAGGAAGTGTTGTAGATGTTTCCTGGGCATAATGTCATATTCTTAAACAGTGAAGAGGAGATTTGATTTTTCTTCTTTTACTTTTTCAATTTGAATGCCAGGGATTTTGGTAATAACCTTTTATCTGGTATATATATGAAAAACCCATATTTTCTATTTAAAGACATATAAAACCAAAGAATTCCATTGGCTACAGTATATATTCCATATTCTATCCAAACTTAATTTATACCATGTTAATACAGAATTTTTATTTCACATTTGGGTCCATTTGTCTCACAGGTATGGAAAAAATGTAATCAAATATCAGTGCTTCTTTTGTATGTGAAATTCCTATTGATGGCTTTTAAATACTAGTTTTAAACACAAGTTTTCTTTCTCCACCTTCTTTCTCCCTTCCTTTTCCTCTTTCTTTCCAATTTTGACATATGATTTTTATTTATTTATTTATTCTTATTTACTTTTTTTTTTGGAGACAAAGTCTTTCTCTGTTGTCCAGACGGGAGTGCTCTGGTGTGATCTTGGCTCACTGCAACCTCTGCCTCCCTGATTCAAACGATTCTCCTGCCTCAACTTCCCAAGTAGCTGGAATTACAGGGACCTGCCACCATGCCCAGCTAATTTTCTTGTATTTTTGGTATAGACAGGGTTTCGGCATGTTGGCCAGGCTGGTCTCCAACTCCTGCCTGCCTCTGCCTCCCGAAATGCAGGGATTACAGGCATGAGCCACTGTGCCCAGGTGGCATAAGATTTTTAAAATTTATTGTGCTATCATTTACATTCAGGCCACTTTAAAAAAGTTTTAAATTTTGAAAAAATTTCAGATTTACAGAAAAGTTGCAAAAATAGTACAAAGAACTTCCATATATTCTCCACTCACATTTTTTAGTCAAGTGAAAAAATTTGCATTATTATTTCCTCTTTTCTGTATACATTTTTCTCTATATACATTATTTTATTCATTTGACACAAAGTTACAGAAGTTATGCCCCCTTATCTCTCAATATATTGCATGCATATTGTTTACATAATCTTTTTTTTTTTTTTTTTAGACAGAGTCTCGCTCTGTCGTCCCAGGGTGCAAGGGTGCAAGCTCAGCTCACTGCAACCTCTGCCTCCCGGGTTCAAGCGATTCTCCTGCCTCAGCCTCCCGAGTAGCTGGGACTACAGGCACGTGCCACCACGCCCGGCTAATTTTTGTATTTTTAGTAGAGACGGGGTTTTGCCGTGTTAGCCGGATGGTCTCAATCTCCTGACCTTGTGATATGCCCGCCTTGGCCTCCCAAAGTGCTGGGATTATAGGCCTGAGCCACCGCACCCGGCCCTACATAATCTTATTACAATATTAAAATCAGGAAATTGACATCTGTACAAAACTATTTGCTAATGTATAGACACTATTCATATTTTACTGATTGTACCAGTAATGTCATTTATAGCAAAAAATCTTTTCCAGGGTACAAACTAGGATTTCACTTTGTAGTTAGTGTTTGTTGTGTCTGTTTAGTCACCTTTAATCTGGAATAATTTTTTAGTCCGTCTTCACTTTTCATAACCCTAATATTTTTGGGGAGTACAGACTAGTTATTTTTCAGATTATTTCTCAATTTTTGCTTGCTAGTGTTTCTTCAGCGTTAGATTCTGGTTATGCATTTTTAGCAGAAATACATCTTAATACATCATATTATGATGCATATGTCATCAGTTTGTCCAATAAATGTTGTTAACTTTGATTAAAGTAGTGTCTCTCAGGTTTCTACACTGTCAACTTACTATTTGTCTCTCATGAGGGGATATTTAAATGCTATGTATACATCTTCTTCCTCATTAAACTTTTGTATGCTAGGTTTAGCATCCAATTACGATTCTTACCAGAATCAATTATTACTATAGATCTTCAACAGTGATTTTCTAATTCCATTGTTTCTCCTACATTTACTTACCAGCATTTTGCTATAAGAGATTTTCCTCTCTTCCATTTATTTATTTATTCATGCATTTATATGAGTATGAAGTAATGGATTCCTATTTTATTCAATGGGTGGGTTATGGTCAACTATTCTCACTAAATGGTTTGGTGCTCAAATAGTCCTTCGTTTTCTCACTAGGAGCTTCTTCAAACCAATTTTTGATAGAATCATATTACTTAACCAGGATGACCAAGAAATTAAGACATTCTGTGGAGTAATGAGCACCTTTAGTCCCATTATTTATAAGCAATTGGGGTTGTATGTCAATGGTATGGACAAAGACAGTAGAGTATACTTATGCATATAAGACATTCCTGGGTTCAAGTGATTCTCCTGCCTCAGCCTCCCAAGTAGCTGGGATTACAGGTGCCTCCCCCACCCCCCACGCCCGGCTAGTTTTTGTATTTTTAGTAGAGATGGGGTTTCACCATGTTGGCCAGGCTGCTCTCGAACTCCTGACCTCAGATGATCCACCCGCCTTGGCCTCCCAAAATGCTGGGATTACAGGCATGAGTCACTGCACCAGGCTGAGACCTCTTTTTAATCAAACATATAAGATTTCATACATTTCAATAACTGTATTCAAAGTAGTCACCTTGGAATGTGTATTTATTTTAATGATGCTGGGGTTGCTGATTAAAAAAATACTTTTAAGAGTTCAAATAATAAGCCACCTAAGAATATTTGTTTTGTTACTTTAGCATCTCAACTGGATTTGATCAAAAATGGTATCACCCAGTATAATCACCAAATGATTCTCCAGATTTGGATCTAATTTTTTTTTGCTTCTTTTGAAAACAAAATCAAAATATGAAGCTTTTCCTCGTTTAGATTGGTTCATGATGGTTTTTAAATCTGGTAAGCTCTAAGCTCCTTGGGAATAGGTCTGATGTATGTATGTATGTATGTATTTTTGCCATTGTGTACACACTGCCTAACATAAGGCATGAAACAGAATCATAATGGAATCTTAATAAATAATTATGAAATAAGATTAAAATAGCTCCCATTTCTTGATTGCCTAGTGAAAGTGGAATATTGCATTAAGCATTTTACATTCTTCATGTGTACACCAACTATGGAAAGTATTACACCAACCCTATGAATATTATCACTATTTTATAGATGAAGAATCTGATGCTCAGCTTACTTCCTCAGGGACACACTGCTATTGCTGTTATTACTATTACTGTTATGTGGAGAAGAGTTCAAACTCAGTTTGACCTGATTTCAAAATCCTTATATATTGAGCTGGTAGGCAATTCAATCTCAGCCCTTATTGGGGATTTTTCTCCTTTATACAGAGTTCCTGTGGGACTTAACTAGTGCCAGTGTATCAGAGATTCCTGCCTTCATGGAGCCTTCATTCAAAAGATGTCCATCGTCTAAGATGATGTGTTTGAACCTTCCAAATTAATCCTTAGAGGACTCTATGGCTGCTGAGCCACATTAAGGGAATGGGAATTTTTACCAGAGCTGATATCCTTAGCACTTAGAGGCCCATCTTCTCCACAGCTGTCATGAAGCTTACCCCTAGAGTTTTAGCCACCTCCCAGAAGCCATAGGAATGCCAAATGCTGCATTGCTTCCTTTCAGAAGGCTAATGTTCAGTTCTTTCTTAGGCATGTGGAATCTTTGCTCCTCTCTTTTCATCCTATGCCCACACCACTTCTTTTACACCTCACACTGCTCTGCCCACCTTCCACCAACATATTGCCTCAGAGCTTAGGTTTTAGAAAAACAAAGCCAGGAATGGACAATCACATGTAAATCTTCTGAAGCAAGAGTGCATGAAATGATCTGCTGTTTTCCTGGGTTGGGCAGTGGGACATGAGTTGAGGATACTGTTTGAATCTCTACACTGTCACACACTTAGTCCTAAATTAAGTTTGCTTAAATCATCATTTTCTTAATTTCTGCTGCATAATTTTTTTGGCCTTACAGTTATATACAATAATAACAGTGTCATAAAGTATATGATTAAGTTATAAAATGAATGGTGTAGAACAGTCATTTTAAAACTTTAGTAATAAAACCTCCTCTAACTAAAATTTTAGCAAAATTCTTAGTCCTGTATGTAAAAGAGATATGATATAGTTTGAATGTTTGTCCCTGTATTAGTCTGTTTTCATGCTGCTGATAAAAACATACCTGAGACTGGGTCATTTATAAAGAAAAAGTTTAATGGACTCACAGTTCCACATGGTTGGAGAGGCCTCACAATCATGGCGGAAGGTGAAATGTATGTCTTACATGGTGGCAAGCAAGAGAGAATGAGCAAAAGGAGGAAAAGCCCCATACAAAACCATCAGATCTTGTGAGACTTGTTCCCTATCTATGAGGACAGTATGAGGAAAACTGCCCCCATGATTCAATTATCTCTGTCTGGCCCCACCCTTGACACATGGGGATTATTACAATTCAACATGAGATTTGGGTGGGGACACAGCCAAACCATATCAGTCCCCTCTAAATCTCATGTTGAAATATAACCCAGTGTTGGAGGTGGGGCCTGGTTGGAGGTGTTTGGGTCATGGGGGAGGATCCCTCATGAAAGACTTGGTCCCCTCCCCACAGTAATGAGTGAGTTCTCGTGTTAATTCATATGAGAGCTGATTGTTTAAAGGAGTCTGGCAGCTTGAATGGCTCCCTCTCTTGCCATGTGACATGCCTGCTCTCCCTTTACCTTCCACCATGAGTAAAAGCTTCCTGAGGCCTCACTAGAAGCGGAGCAGATGCTGATACCACATACAGATGAGCCAAATTGACCTCTTTTCTTTATAAATTAGTCAGTCTGGGGCCGGGTGTGGAGGCTCACACCTGTAATCCCAGGACTTTGGGAGGTCAATGCGGGCGGATCACGAGGTCAGGAGATCAAGACCATCCTGGTTAACATGGTGATAGCCCGTCTCTACTAAGAACACAAAAAATTAGCAGGGCATGGTGGCAGGTGCCTGTAGTCCTAGCTACTCGGGAGGCTGAGGCAGGAGAATGGCGTGAACCCAGGAGGCGGAGCTTGCAGTGAGCCAAGATCGCACCACTGCACTCCAGCCTGGGTGACAGAGCGAGACTCTATCTCAAAAAATCATAATAATAAATAATAATAATAAATAAATGAATTAGTCTGTCTCAGTATTCCCTTATAGTATGCAAAATAGACCCACATAAAATATAGGCAGTGCAACTATTTTGGAAGCTAGACAAATGCAACTGCTTCATTTCTTTCCCTGTGTTTTCTATTGTCGCCTGAGCCACGAGGGCATGATTTGAAAGCCACTGATTTAATTTTCTTGACTCTGGAAGGATCTCTGGAAAGATCACACGTGAAAAACCTGATGATATTACTGCCCGGGGGGAAGAGAACTGAGTAGTTGAGGGACAGGCATGGGAGAGAGACTTCAATGTCAACTCATTTGTAGTGTTTGAATTTTAAACAATGTGCATGTATTATCTATTAAATTAATTTAAAAAGAAATTCAATTTAAAGGAGACTTTGCCCATCAAAACACACACACACACACACACACACACACACACCACACACACACACACACAAATAGAAGTAATAAGTATTCAGGTGAGAAGTTAACATAGGCTCTGAAGGTCAAGGAAATGACACTTCAGCTAACCCTTGGGAAGAAAACATGAATGAAATTTTGAAATTAGGAATGAGAATAACATATACAGAAAAAATTAGATAGTTGCTCTAAATTATGCAGACAGTGGGGAATAACAGAAGGTTGGTAAGGAGTTCAGTGTGACTTTTATAAAATAATTTTATATTAATATATTTTTAAAGGAATTTTTTACTTAAAAATAGTTTTTACAATCATTGTCTCATTATGTCATGAGCAATGGTTCTGTTAAGAAGAATGTGCAGGTGGTATCTGTTTTATAGATGAAGAAATTGGTACTCAGGGAGACTAAATGATGTGCCTAGGGTTCTCAGCTCCTGATCCATATATATCTATATAGATCCACATACTAAATACTAAACATCTTCTCTGGATGTCCCTCGGGTGGCCCAAATTGGCTCGTCCTATATTTCTTTTTTTCAGGTAAATAGTACTGCAATTCAACCAGAAATCGAACCCTGAGAAACAGTCATCCTAGACTCTCTACCACCTCTTGTTCCCTATCTCACCTTCTATTGGTCATCAAATCATTTTTACTTTCCCTCTTAAAAGCCTCTTGATTCCAAACTAAACTTCATCATTTTACTGCCATGCCTGTAGTCCTCCTTCCCATAGCATACAATGTAAAGTCCTTGCTTTTTAACATGACATGTGAGGTCTTCCATGGTCTTACCATTGCTTCTTATCTAATGTCACTTCTTGCTATACCTATGTAAATATGCTTTAGTCATATTCAACCACTTGCCATTGCCCAAATATGCAGTGTCCTTATCACCCAAAGATTTTTGGCAAATGCTGTTCCCTCTGCCTGGAATGCTTTTCTTCACTCTAACATGCCTCTCATTGGTCTGATTTCCTACGTATCCCTCAAGACTTTACTTGAAGATCAACTTTTCCTAATCTTAGTAGAAAGTAAAATTCGGGAATACTGAAAACATTAATTTTGTCTTCTTAAATGCTTGTCATGTAGGCATTTGTCTCACTGATACATTTGTTTATTTACATCTCTCTCATTTGATTGGAAGCTCCTGAGTAGCAGTGATGAGTCTAATTATATCTCAAAAATATCCCAGTGACTGACACATAAAAGGCCTACTGAAATTTTTACCAACTGGATAAATAAATGATTCACAGGGATACAAGTTGGAAGATGTTTGCTGTGACCAATGTAGATGATGATTAACATCAGTATGTGCCAGGGTGGATTGTATTCTTGTTCAAAATTAGTCATCCCATCTCCCCTTCTTCATAAAAAGGATGATTCATACTCATCCCACCGATGTGGGGCTTGTCTATGTGTTGTGAGCAGATGGGATATATGCCACACCCAAACTGAAGCTTTAAAGAGGTATTCTCGGTCTTTTCCTCTGGCAAAAGAATGGCATACCTTAGATCCAGCTTGCTCCTTCAACCTTAGGGCTGAGACGAAGAGATATGTGGGACATAGCTACAGGGAACCTTAGCTCACATGTAGTGTGAGTAAGAAATAAACTTTTGTTGTTTTGCAACCTACTGCAATGGTTGTATTTTTATCTCAGCAAAGCTGATTGATAGTTATAATGATAACAAAAGCAAGGATGTGTATAAGAAACATTCTGAATGGGTTACTCGGTTATGCTTACAAAAAGATGTTTGGAGCTTTTGGAGTTTGTGATGATGTTAGGACACCTCCATGTGGTGGTATCTTGTAAGGCGATGGTGCAAACTCAGCAAAATCTCTGGCACATCAAAATTAGAACTCAACAAATATTTGTTAAACCAAGCTATTGAATGGGAGCTTAGATTAAAGATCAGCACTGGAGATAAAAGTTCTAGATCCATAGTTATAAGATGACAGGATTTTCTACCTAATGAAAAAAGTATGTGAACAGTACAGAATGGTGTCTAAGAATTGAGGCTTGTGGAATGCATTAGGTAGAATTTAGGAAGAGGAAAGGGAATTAAAAATAAGAATAAACGGGAAAACAGAGTGATGTTATATCACAGGAATTAGAGGAGAAAACTTATAGGAAACTTGGAGTTGTCAAATGTGAAGTTCAAGCAGAAAGAGGAATGTGAAAAGATAGAAGTTCTGGGATCTCTTTAGTGAGGAAAGTCAACTTTCCTCAAAATTCTCCTATACCAAAATATTTCTATCCAGCTTTTAAATAATTCTCATGGTGACATCAAATAGCTTATCAAGTCCTAAAGAGTCATGTGCTCTGCATTGCAGTGACTTCATTAACCCACAATAATAGAGCTATTCCAGTCTTGTTTTGTGATTTGTTTGCCTCATTTTTGCTTCCTGTATGACTGTTGTTTTTGTTTTTCTTTTCAACTTCCATTTTAGGCCTTTCTGCTGACTTTCATGCTGCTATATCTAGCAATATAACCCAAATTTGCCTATCTTAGGGGTACAGAACTGTTGGGTCACAACTGTGAAAATTCTTTCCTATTATTGAGGATGTGCTCTGATTCTCCTTTTTATTGGTAACAAACTTATTGTCACCTGGTGCATGTGCTCAGTGCACATGCATTTTATGCATGCTGAACTCTTGGTTTAATTTTACTGTGGCCTGTTCATTTCATTGTACAATCAAATAGTCCTACTATTTGGGGACCCATCTTGTTTTAGCTGTGTAGTGTTCTAGTTAGCTTTTCCTTACCCCTTCCTTACTCCATTCGTTTCATAAATGGGGAAATAAAAATAAGTCATTCTTTTAAGCAATAGTACCACAAAAATGTAGAAATATCCTTTCATTTGCTTCTTGTAAGAGCACTAACAATTTGAGAGTTCCCTGACTGCATTTATCTGTAAAAACTAAATTGGATGGCTTGTATACATTTTGTTATATTTTTACATTTGCCTTCCTTTTTTATATTTTGTCATTACCCAATTTACATTATGTTTAATATCAGATGTGCTACTTTTGAATCACCATAGTCTGAGAGCAGAGAAGTATAAAGGCTATTGTAGTATATAATTAGTTTGATATGAGGTGTTATAAAATAATTATATATAACTGTAGTCCTAGACAGGTCAATGTTACGTTTTTAAATTGAGATCATCTAGTGAATAACATATGTATGGCAACCACATTAAAACTCAATTTAATTAAATTTTTTGTTGAAATGTATTAATAGCCTATGGTAGAACTATTTAATTTACAAAGATTGATTATGATTAAAAAGAGAAATTATTCAAATTATAAAAATAACATTATATACTGATGAAATCAAGGTTCCCAGTATTCATACATGGCTTACCATTATAACACTTCTTTCAATGTTTTCATATATGATTATTTAAAAGAGGAACAATGAAAGTTTTATTAACTTTAAATGGGAAAAATGACGACATGTACCATCAAATTCCATTGCATGTCGTTACGATAAAAGCCAACAATTTGATCTTTTCATGGTTGGCAAAAATGTATAAAATACCAGTCACTAGTTTTAAAAGTGATAAGAGATTGACATTGTTGCTTTCACAGATGTTTTTATTTCTCTTCATTAGATGAACACATGTTTATTTTTAGATGAGAAAATGCCCAATATTTTTGATATTTTTCTTTATAGGACTTCCAAATCAGTTATAAGATAATAAGGCAGCATTCTTCACCTTTTAGTGTAATACCAGAAAACTGAAACATATATATATATTTTCCTTAGGGTCTAAACTTCAAAGACAGGACAACTTAAGACTCTGAGTTACTAATATTAATTTAAAACTTTAACAACCCATTTTTATCATAATTATAATATAAGTTTAGATTTGGTTCACCTAATCTTAAAGATAATATTACTGGTAACTGGGAGAAAGAATATAATTGGCTTTTAATTCTTTTTTATGGAAAAAAATGATATTTTAAAAATGAACTGTTCAGGACAGGTGCAGTGGCTGATGCCTGTAATCCCAGCACTTTGGGAGGCCAACGCAGGCAGATCACCTGAGGTCAGGAGTTCGAGACCAACCTGGCCAACTTAGTGAAACCCCGTCTCTATTAAAAATACAAAAATTGGCCAGGCATTGTGGCGCGCGCTTGTAATCCCAGCCACTCGGGAGGCTGAGACAGGAGAATCGCTTGAACCTGGGAGGCAGAGGTTGCAGTGAGCCAAGATCCCGCCATTGCACTCCAGCCTGGGCGACAAGAGTGAAACTCCATCTCAAAAAAAAAAAAAAAAAGAACAGTTGATAATGACCAAATTGTTATCAATTGCCAGCAAACAAGGCAAAGCATATGCACAAAATACTCATAATTACTTGATTAGAAATTAATTTAATGATTATACTTAAAATTATGAAATGTCGATGGCCCTAATATGGAAAATAACAAAAACTCAGGCTCCTCAGGTCTGTTATCCATTGTGCATGGCTTCTAAAGGTTTCATTCTCATCACTTTAATGCATATATTTCTTTTGTATTTTTCAATCTAGCAAATGATGCCAGTTGATCTCATCATGTCATCTAGATAAATTACTCAAAATTATTATAAATACATATTACTTTAAATGTTTTGCACTTGAAATTGTTGATTATTCCATCCTTGAAGCTCGTATTTTCTTGGTTTTCAACCAAAATGCTCAACAATAAAGGAAAGATTAAATAACTTATGGTATGTTCGTATAACAAAAAAACCATGCAGTTATTGTATATTGTACATGAAAATATGCGAAGAAGGATTTTAAAACTGAGGAAAAGAAGAGATCCATACTAGATTTGTTTAGAGTGGGTGAAACAGTCTTTTAACAGAAATTAAGCCTCCAGGGCTTTACGGAGAAGAATTTGCAGTCTGGGTTTAAAACAATAGGTGGAACAGTCATAGTTGACAACGTCTGGAGCATGTTTTGAGAATATAAGGCTAAACTGAAGTGTGGGGTCATTGGGACTGGAAAAGGTGGGTAATTGTGAGATTAGGGAATTGAATGTGCTGTTGACATGAATATGAAAAGTCTTGGGATGGTGGCAGAAGTTCCAATGAAGTGTAAGACTTTAACCTAGGTGTTAAAAATCTTTTTTTTTTTTTTTTTTGAGATGGAGTCTCACTCTGTTGCCCAGACTGGAGTGCAGTGGTGCAGCTGCTCCCTACAACCTCTGCCTCCCAGGTTCAAGCAATTCTCCTGTCTCAGCCTCCTGAGTAGCTGGGATTACAGGTGCTCACCACCACACCTGGCTAATTTGTTTTTTGTATTTTTAGTAGAGACGGGGTTTCACCGTGTTGGCCAGGCTGGTCTCGAACTCCTGACCTCCAGTGATCTGCCCACCTCAGCCTCCCAAAATGCTGGGAATACAGGCGTAAACCACCACACCCGGCCCAAAATCTTTATACCCTATAGCGGGAGCAGGTTGGGAGGGCAACAAGGAGAGATAGAGGATAGTGTGATTCAGAAGCCTAAGGAAGGATAAGAACACCTAAAAGGAATAGAGAGTAATAAAGTTGAATAACCTCAGATTAGAAATGGGTTCTTTTATTTATTTATTTATTTAAAGAAGTTCATCCTACTGGTTTGAAATGGTTTGAAAGTACCCTTTGGAGTTAGGAGAATGCTAGCTTCTTATTCCACTTGGTAGCACTCGTAGTAGGGAAGAAAATGTAGTTTCTCCTATAAATAAATGCTTATAAGGAAAACAGGGGAGATAGGATTTGGACAGCTAAAAAGGAATGGTAAGACATTTCAGGCAAGCAAAGTCATATGAATATGAAAGGGAGAAGAAAAAAACGTGCAGTAATTTGATCAGATTGAGGTTTAAGGGAAAGGAATAGGGAGGGATAATTGGAAAAAAAACAACTGGCACTTGATTGTGGCGAATTTGCTTATCAATTTGACCTGTAAGAGAGTAGTTCTCATTTGTCCCCCACCCACGTTGTAATTCACTTGATAGAGAAAAAATAAACTTAAATATGGGATATACTCTCATCAGTAATCATTATCGTACTAGAGAAATAAAAATAGTTAAGTGGCATGTGCCTTAGCTTGTGACTATACATCTCTCTCTCTCCTAGTGATCTGAAATACTCAAGTGTGTTAGTTACATCAATCAGCCCAATTAGGATGCCTTGCTTTAAGCAATTGGAAATTATTGAAAGTCTATGATTTTAAAAATTCAAAAAAGGAGTTGATAAAAGCAATACTTTACAAAATTAATCTAGAAGAACTGTTCAAAATGGATTAAACAGAAGATTAAGCAGGTATGAAGACTGTAGGTTGTTCAGTCATAGGAAAAGAAGACTTGACAAAGCCCAGGGATTAGTTGGAAATGATAGGTAAAAATGAAAGAATCAAGTCCTCAATATAAAATGGAAAACCAACATGGCCAATGGTGGGACTGGGTTCTCAGAAGTTTGTCTTACAGGCAGGATAACATTCAAAATACTCAGCCATGTATACAGTTGGGTCAGTCATCACAGTTCATGGACAACAAATCAGAAAGGACATCAGTTATAAATAATAAGTATAACCTCTGTGGTCTAATTCCATTGAATAAGAGCCCTGTCTAAAAGATCCATATGGATATCAACCAGTCAGAAAATTAATTATGTTTTCAAAAGGAATATATTCCTTCTAAAAAATTTCAGAAGCTTTCTAAAAATTGAGCTAGGTAATATGACAAAGGCCACATAGAGCTAACAAATGGCTGATAACGTTCAAATGCTACTTTTTAATCCCAGGAATTCTTCCTATCCTATCTGATGTAAATGCAAGACATCAATTCTCCCTATCTTTCCTGTTCTTTTCCCCTCCCTCTTTTTCTTCATTTATTCAACAAATATTTGGTGAACATCTAAAATTGAGCACCATGTTTCCACTGCAATAAAACAATCTACTTCTTTTATACTTAATTTTCGCCCGAGATCTTTCATCTTCCCCTTTAAAGTAGACTTGATATCTTGATGATAAAGGAATAGGTAATTAATAAATAAGAATTTTGTCTGCTGAGACATTAAAATGGCTTGTCATTCTTGGATATGTTATTAACATTTTGTAGGTACAATATGCTTTCCTCACCCAATTTCATGGAATGAAAAAAACAAAACTTTTAAGACAGAATTCTAGAAAATAATTTTTTAAGAACTAGAGCCTTTCTATGAGTTACATTTTAAGTGTTCAAGTAACCCAAAGGGTTAATGTTAATATAACAAATAATCATCATTTTCAGAATGGAAAAACAAAGATAAAATTTTACAAAAGTTTGAAGTGTTTATATGAATCTCTTAGAAAGCTTATGGAAATGCGGTTCACATTTACATGTGTTTTTTTTTTTTAGTTTTTAAAAAAATTATGGTAAAATATGTGTAGCATAAAATTTACCACTTCAATCATTTTTAACTGTATTATTCAGTAGCATTAAGTATATTCACATTGTTACATAACCATCACAACTGTTCATCTCCAGAACTTTTTCATCTTCCCAAATTGAAACTCTGTACATGTTAAATAATAACTCTCCCTTCCCTCCAGTCACTAGTAACCACTTTCTACTTTCTGTCTGTATGAATTAGACTATTCTAGTACCTCATGTAAATGGAATAATAAAATATTTTGTTGCATATGCTCCTTTCAGTACTTTCTAAAGCATCTGGGCTAGACAATTGAGAATAAATGTGGTATCAATTAGTGGTTCACTTAAGAATGATATGTGAGAATCAAAGTGCTTTCTCACCTCTTAACTACAGGATTCAGAATTCTTTGGTTCAAAATCTGAATCTTTTTTTCCTGTTAGTTCATAATAAAATTGAGCCTTTTATACTTTTTGGAATTTTACTTTTTTTTTCTTTTTTTTTTTTGAGACGGAGTCTCACTCTGTCACCTGGGCTGGAATGCAGTGGCTCGATCTTGGCTCACTGCAACCTCCGCCTCCCAGGTTCAAGAGATTCTCCTGCCTCAGCCTCCTGAGTAGTTGGGATTACAGTCGCCTGCCACTACGCCCAGCTACTTTTTTGTAGTTTTAGTAGAGACGGGGTTTCACCATGTTGGCCAGGCTGGTCTCGAACTCCTGACCTCGTGAGTCGCCTGCCTCGGCCTCCCAAAGTGCTGGGATTACAGGCATGAGCTACCACGCCTGGCCTAGAATTTTACTTATAGTTAAATTACATACTTTTAACTACAAAATGTGTAATGTGAGCACTACTGATAATCCTTTTCATAATGACTATTAGCTATGTCCTGAGCACCTTAGATACTTGATCTCATTTTAGTCTTCACGACAACTCAATGAAGCATATAATGACCAGTTTTCTAAGAATGGAAATCAAGACTGAGAGACTTTCAGTAAGTTGTTCACGGCCACACAGCTGTTAAAAGCAAAGCCAGGAATTGAACACAGGTCTGTGACTCAAAAGCTCACACATTCACTCTACTGTTAACTAAACAATGATATGATAAAGACAAGAAACGTCTTTTTCTGAACCCAAACTCTTGGAAATATATAATATCCAATGTATTTCTTCTTTATAGAAATGTTTAATAGCAATGTCTGCTTCAATATGATGTCAAGAAGTACACTATTAAAGTAAATATTTTAAATCACCTCAAACACCAATTACACCTTGCTTACAATCATGAAGAAAGAGAACTTAAAATGAAGAAACGTTGTTGTGTTCATTTGTAAATAACATATTGCAGCCAACTGTTTCTTAATTGCTCAGACTGTTGATAAACAATCCAGCCCTGCTGCTCTCCACAGACAATTTGCTTTGGATCAGACCAGGCAATTCAAACAACACTAATTACAGTGAAACCCTTTTATATGAATTTGTTTGTCATGGGGCAGAAAGCCCCTTTATAAAGAGTTAAGGCACTTTTTTCTGATTTTTGCCTGAAACATAACAATTATTACCTGGGCTCAAGTTACAGTGAATAAATTTTGGTTGAATAAAAATGGATAAAGTTGTATACCATGTTAAAAATATGTATCTCATTGCTTTTATTGTTTATTGTACTGTCATGAATTATATTAATTTTATATTTTTAATTAAAAGATAGAGCAGATGGGGAAGCTTAATTTAAAGAATATTTTCATTGAAATAAGCTACATTGTTGAATGATTTACTGTAACAGAAATTTGTATATTAATATGTAGATGTGTCTTTACTAGAGAGAAACCAACACTTCAGGAAGTCTTCACTATATCAAGGGATTTGCTGTAACATGATATCATTGTATTTATGATTTTATGGTGTTAAAATGAATATTAAATGAAACAAAATTCCCAAGGATTACTCAGGAGGCAGCTAAGTACATAACATTTTGCATAGATGGTTGGAAGGCACAATTTTGCTCCATCACTGCATCCATATCCTTGAACGATTTCGACTGAAGACAGCATTTCTTTGAATTTTTCATTAAACCAGACGTCTTGAAATATGAATTCCTTTTATGTTTCTGTGAGTTTTGGCTAAAAGAACCCCAGTGAATAAATCATACAATACTACATGTCACCAGCACTTGTGAATATTTCTGCTTTGTTATTCTATTCTCAGTAGAGCACCATTGATTATCAAACTCAGCAGAGAGCATTTTATGATCATATATCTCCATTAGCTCCTAGTTTGACTACCATAGATTTTTCTGGTTAAGCTTGCATTATGTATTAGGAAGCCTATCTCTTCAATACAACATTTGATTTCATTTTTCTAAGGCTAGAACTCTTATTATGTATTATGTATAAAGATTCTTATCTTTTATATGTAAAAATAGGCTGCACTGTCTTTGTGTAACTGAAATGCATGCCATCTTTTTTTCTTGATTCACAGGTAGCATATTATACTATGATGATGAATCTCTACAATGCAATGGCTGTCAGGGTAAATATTTCTTCACTTGTTAAACAAATGAAAAGTCAATTGTGCCCTGAATTCGCTTTTAATAAAATGAGCAAAGCAGAATAATGCAAATTTGATTGATATGCTAATGGTAAAGAGAGAAAGAGTATGTAGTTAAAAAGTTAGTTATGCTAAATAATCTTGGCAGTATTAAAAATTAGAGTAAAATGTAAAACATGTAATTATAAATGCTTATGTTTTAGAATGTTGAATATCTCTGAGCCATAACTAGAGAAAGACTTAAATATTAATGAAGCAATGTATTAGTTTCCATATGTCATATAGAATACATTGTGATAAATAGATGAACATGGTTGTGAAATATAAGATTCCTGCCCAATACAAATCAATTAGAAATTATTCATATGATTTAACAGTAATGAAGTCAGTTTCCAGCTTCGAAGTTTTATTTCTATCAGTTCTGTGTTCATTTTTAATGTGTTATTTTCCTAATAGAAAACTGAATTTAGCAATTATGGAGCTTGAACTCGGTTTCTGCACTGATCTTGGGAATGGACATAACAAAAATATTATTTCTTTTGTTTCAGACAATATGATAATAATTTAATTGCTAAGCTATTATAAATGGAGAAATTTCTTAAGTGAATTTCATTAGTGTCCTTAAAATCTATGTTGCCTTATATTCTTTTTCATTAATCTGTTAGTTCTTCTGCAAATAATGGATTTTATTTTGAGTGAGGCAAGGTAGTAAAATCCTTTCTGAAAGTGCTGGGGTGAACCATAGTGGCTAAGTTAACATTATTTTGACTATGTGTTTTGCTTTAGAAAGAGGCTCTTTCCTTTCCAGGTGAGTGTGCTGGTAGTCTAGCCAGCTCACTCTAGTATTTCTTCATCCTCCTCTCTGCTTGTTC
Source organism: Pan paniscus (assembly GCF_029289425.2). Classification (NCBI taxonomy): domain Eukaryota; kingdom Metazoa; phylum Chordata; class Mammalia; order Primates; family Hominidae; genus Pan; species Pan paniscus. The sequence goes on along the minus strand of NC_073249.2, from coordinate 31,724,280 downwards.
TCCTGGAGTTTGAGGAAAAATATAAAAGGAAGAAGTAGATCTTCCTGCTGCTTTTCTTGAGCCAGAGGCAGAAAATCTAGCTGCAATAGGCTATTTGCCTTTCTCAGTAATATTCATATAGGAAAACAATTCAATTTTTCTCTTTTAAAGGGAATACTTTGGTCTGGGAATTTCAGAGGTTTTGTACAGCTTTGCTATAAACTTAACCTCTGAGACTAAAACACCATTGATTCTTTTCTTCTTACTTCATGTCAGATGTATCTCCAAAATAAAAAGTCATAGATGACTGAGAACCTAAAGCAGTTAATGCCCATTTAGCTATTTCCACTGATCACCAGGGGAGATTGTAGAAGGAGATCCTCCCTCCCTTCTGTGCTTCTAGGGAGAAGCACAGAAGATAGAGTTAGAAAGGTGCGTACTTTTGTGTATTATTTTACCTCAAACCTTCATATTGAGTTCTGGTCTGGCTTATTAAGGTTTCTTTTACCTAGACTAAACATATGTAAGAAATTCACATCAGTACAAGTCCCTTGGAAGGCAGTTTTTTACTTATTCTAACATATACTAAAAGCTCAATTTTCCAATAGCATCATCCAATGTCAATTTATCTTTGATTAATGTCAATGGGCAATGTTGAATTTTACCTGAGTCTTGTGATCCTGGAAAACAACAAAGGTTAAGAAATTCCCACACCTGGCAGGGTATGGTGGCTCACGCCTATAATCCCAGCATTTTGGGAGGCCGCGGAGGGTGGATCACCTGACGTCAGGAGTTCGAGGCCAGCCTGGCCAACATGGTGAAACCACGTGTCTACTAAAAATACAAAAATTAGCCGGGCATGGTCATGGGCACCTGTAGTCTCAGCTACTCAGGTGGCTGAGGCAGGAGAATCCCTTGAGCCCAGAAGGCGGAAGTGGCAGTGAACCGAGATCCCACCACTGCACTCCAGCCTGGGTGAGAGAGCAAGACTCCGTCTCAGAAAAAAAAAAAAAAAAAAAAAAAAGAAATCCCCACACCCTTTTCTGTTTTAGAAACAGCTTACTGCAAAATAATAATAATAATTATAAAAGAAAAAGAAAAAATTTACTCTTCCCTTGTATCAGTTAGATATATATGGGGATGCCCCACTTTTTTACCTATGACAAGGCTAGATGCATTCCCTCCAAATTTCCATTCTTTACCTCACAAATGATTAGCTGAGTTGCTTGTTCCTACTGACTAATTGGAACAAAATGTTTGTTAAGCAACCTGTGATTTAACTTCTCTCCCTCCTCTATGTCCCTGAACATTGGCCTGCATGTAGCATCTCCTTAACATCCTCTCCTAATAATAGACTGACTTCAGGATAAAAGATTCTCTGATCTACTATTCAGTCATGCCACCCTCTTATCCCACTTCTCCACCTCAGATTCCTTCTAGCCTTGTTTATACCTTCCTATGAAAGAAAAATTCTTTTTGCCTTCCTCTTAACTTGCTTATAAATTTCGTGGTCAAAGTGTTCTCCCTATGCAGTAGTCTGCCTCTGCAGATTGCAGTAGTCACCCTCCCACTTCGTCTTGCAATACTCCTTTCCAATAAAGTCTCTCCCTTATAATTCTGGATCCTTTTTCCCTTCCCCTTCCTTTCTCTTCTCCTTCTGTCTTCTCCCCTCCCTGCCTCTCCTGTCCTCTCCTATCCTCCTCCTTATTGCCTTTTCTCTCCAAAACAACATTTTGGGAGAGAAGCATAGGGGTGGGAATGCGGTAGGGATTAAAGTGAGGGGAGCGAAGACTTAGGCTTTACCTAGAGGTTGGAACGATCCACTAATGACACTCAGGAATTTCTGTGAGGCTATGTGGAGCACATAAATGTTACTATGGGAAATTTATAATAGAGACATTTCTCTAACAAAGAAGTTCAAAGTCACTCTTCAGAGGTTTGAGATGGGTTAACTTGGTAGTAGACTATGTGCTATTTCATGTTCCTGAGTTGAGGAATCAGAAATGAGGCTCACTGGCAGAAAGACCATAAGTGATTCCCCAACAACAATAAGTTTATAGCATTGGTTGATCCAAGTGACCAGTGACTGGAACTGAAGCTGTCAGTGGACTCCAGCCAATTTATTTGTAAGTGGATTTTTGCAAGATGGCACTCTTAAAATTCTGCTACTTTCAAGAGTGAGTGGCCAAAGAGACCAGTGTGTGGCCCAGATACCTTTGTGTTGTGTATGTCTGAAGATTACAATCCTAATTGGATACCAGTAGCTGAAGTTTTATTTCTAATAAATACGATTCTGCTTTTTCAGTTCATAAGCTACCTGGTAACTTAGTTCAAAACTAGAAGTGATTTAAACATGAATGGCGAGTGTTCAAAAGAAAGAATCTCTAAGGGTAACAGATAACTACCAAATATCTATATGGCCAATAATATCCAGACAGACATATATGTACCCAAATTATGAATAAGACCTTCATGTACAGTACATAAGAACAAAACTTTTGTCTTAATTTTCCTTACGAACAAAGCCTATTGTAAGTTATATATATTTGGCTATTGATTGCTACCATGACAACTAAAATGTATTCAATTGTCAAAGAGGCTAGTGGAGCATTTCTGAAATGGCAGGAGTTTTACAAATTTATTTATAGCCTATCCATCCCTAAATAGATATCAGTCTTTTGTAATGAAGAACAAATTATATGTATGTGATTTTCTTTTATGTAATATATATTAATATCCTGATTTGCTGCATTTATTTTTTAAAGGGTCACCTTTTCTCTAAAGACTTTATGATCCCCCTACCCCTGTAGAATTTATCACTTTCCTTTTTTATGTTCCTATTTTACCATTGACATACTTCTGTTATAGAACCTGTAACATTTTATTATCCTTACTAATTTACATGCCTGTCTCCACCCCACCACCCCCTGCTCCCCTGTACACTATAAGTCTCATGCGGCCCAGATCCTATCTTCATCTTTGTATCTTCAATGCTTGGCTTATAGTAGGTGGTTAAATAAATATCACTGAATAAATCAATGAATGCTGGCCCATTCTTTTCTAAACAAGGAGTAAAAAAGTCCTTTACTTTAACACGTTTTTTCTAAGTTTCAAAGTGTGTTTGTTGCAACTTATTTAAGCCTTTGCTGGGGGATCTTTAAGCCTTTTTTGATTATCTGACTATACTGTAATGATGTAGATAAACTGGATTTGGTAAGGTAAAATTTAGTTTGTGCAGTTCGTATGTAAATGGAAGACTTCACGAGATTTAGGATTTTGCTCAAGTATCATAACACACACCGATTTGAAGGAGGTTTGCTGTGATATAAGCTGCTGTCAGAACCCACAGTATGCCTTTACAAAACCCCTGTTGCTGATTTGCTGCTAGGCCAGTGACAGTCAATTAATATAGCAATAAATTGCTCAGTAAATTTTTATCTTAGCTCCTGGGGCCCTATTCCTCCTGTTTCTCTGTGACACTTTATTTCCTTTTTAGTCTTCAATTTGACTTTACTCCAGATTAGAGTTCTGCTTTTCTTCCAGCATCTTTTCTACTCCATTGTGGATCCTATTTAAATTTGGCCCCCAACTTTTATTTTCAGTTCTCTTTCTTTGAACAGCTGTGAATATCTTATGCAAACGCCATGAGCTGATTCAGTTGCACAAGTCATTTCTCTCCCTCTGCCATCTAGATGTACAACTGTATATCTTCTGACAGCCTTGTGTAAAACTCACCCTCCATTTTCTATATAGTGAGCACTTTGGTGTCATCTTAGCCCTCCAAATACTGGGCTTAGAGAGTCCGGTTCCTGACAATATTATAAAGATGAGGGTAAGAATTACTTATGTGGGGAAAACCCATTTAAAAATATACCCAGGTAGCAAAAGAGTAGAGGTTAGTGGAATTGTTTTTTCTATCCTAAAGTCTATTTCTTGTCCCTTTTTCCCATTACCTTGATTCATAGTTTTCAATATTTAGTGTTTTCTCTTGCTTATGGCTTTCGCTGATTGGCTGACCCCATCCAGGAAGAAGTCTCTCATTCAAAATGACATATATCTTATACCCAATTCTTATATTTGCAGGGGGGAAATAACCCAAGACCAAGTTTACATACATTCAGCCTCAACCTTGTTGCTGAAGTCTCTATTTTTCCAATAGAATGACTCCAGATTCTGAAACTTATTCCCTGAGAATAAATAGCTATAGCTGGGGGATACCTAAGTGTACGGTAGTCAAACTCACTGCCAGTGAGGAAGCAAGGATTTAAAAAAGGGAACTCCCCAGATTCTGAACTTCAGTTAGACTGAGCTCTGGCCAGACTTCAGTGGATTCTGTTTCTTTGGTTCTCCCTCTTTCTAAGGACTTCTTATTTTATGTATACCCTCTTCTAGATCAATGCTCCTTTGATTTGTGATGCAGGATTTTTCTTGGTCGTTTTGCAGGGATTATAGGAGGAGGTGCCTCATCTACTCAGCCTGCCTGGCTGTGCCTGGCTTGTGCTCCAGCTGCTGGCTGCTGCGACTGCATGCTCAGTCCCTGGCAGGAGAGTGTGTGTGAGCAAGCGAGTGCAGGGTCTGGCCAGCCATTCTCAACACCAGCACAGGGGCAGCCTCCGTGCAGGGCTTGCAGCCACTCTAGGTGTGTTGCCCAAGGGGAACACGGTGGTGCCCAAGCAGAGGTGCCCACAGCCCCGAAGCCCCAGAAGGGGTGTTACAACATGCTAATTAGCTCTTTTAGTTCTGCCATCTGCAGCTGGATGGATGGTGAAGTGTTAACAGCTGGTTTGGTCCCTTGCCCTGCTCTGGCCTGTGGCTCCAGGGCTGGTTTGGTCCCACCATTGCTTCCTATGATGTGGAGCAGATGCCTGAAAGTGGTCTATCACCTGAAGTTGGGTTGTCTCCCCTAGTGTGGCTGAGTCTGGGATTTTTATAGGCACAGGATAGGGGAGAGGGGAGCTGTAGGTAGTATTGGAAAAGGCAATATTTGACTGGTTAAAAAACATTATTGGGAAAGAACCAATTGGGAAAGGGTAGGCAAACAAGAACAGAAGTTCTCACTCTGGGTCACAGATTTTATCTGGAAGCAGCAGTCTGGTCTTTCAGCCCTCCAGCTGTTTTTGGCTTGAAGGTGGGGTTTCACCGGACCCCTTCTATCTGCCAAGGCATTTGTCTGACTCCTGCCGCAATTATATGGATATGTTGAGGTTTGTAGAGAAGGAGGATGGAAAGTAGATTAGTAATGTTCCAAGAGTGAGATTACAGTGTGTCAGAGTGTGGGGGGAAAATTATACTTATTTTTTCCTAAATGGGATATAACACTGTGAAATTCAGTTTTCAGCTGAATGCCCTGCAATTCTCCTAAAACATAGTTGTTTCTTTAATAAAGTTTACACTAATGTTTGTAAATTCAAAAGACAAATTGCTAATCTGTCCACTTCAACTTTGTTTTATGCCCATTTCATATTGTTGTCTGTGTTGCAATTCATACTTTTGACACCAATTTCTGATATGAAATGTTCATTGTCTTGTAGTATCCTACGAAGAGTTCAATTGTAGGTAAATTATTGTGGCTGCTAATTTTTGAAAAACAAAATGGATCTCTGAAGCTAGGCAAGAAAAAGATTGCCATGTCATGTATTGCCAAATCTTGGTAGGTCAGAACCACTGGTAAATACTAATAATGAATTAACAATTGTATAGCAGTTACTACTTTCCAGGCACCATTCTAAGTATTTTAAATATTTCAACTTTTCTCTGTAATCATCATAACTAATTCTCTGAGGTATAGGTATCATTAAGATTACAACTTAAAATATGAGGAAAGGGAATCACAGAAAGGTATCTTGCCCCAAATCGCACAGCTAGTAAATGAAAGTGTTAGACATTGAACCCAGGAGGTCTGGCACTCACATTTCTGTCATTGCTGGTCACTTTTAATCTTGGCTTTACTTCCAATCCTCTTTTTCTGAAAATATGGATGAGAACAACTATACTGACCTAGACAGCTCTTAGGGACATTTTATTACTCATACCCTGTTTACTTGGAAAACTGACCTTGTGGCCTGATAATTCATGAGCATCCTTATTGGTAGTACATTTCACGCAGGAATTCTAAATTAAGTGACAATTAACTAAGGAGTAAGTTGAGGCATTCCAATGCAGTGTCACATGCTTCCCCTTGTAGGCAGAATTAGATGGCTCATGACGAAAAACCTCACCATCTAAAAGAATATTCAGGCTGTGGCCTCCCTTATTCCTATTGCCAGCATCAGGATTTGTCATCCATCATAAGCCTAGATGAAACACCCTTCCTGCTCCAATTTTAAATGGATTTTTGTGTAGGATGTAACAAATGATAACAAAGAGAATTTGTCATTTCTTTGCTGGTTGAAGTCCAAGGTGCAGATCACACAGATTTTTGAAATTTAAAAGTCTGTGTTTAGTTTCATTTATACCTCTACCGTGCCTGTTTTGGGCCCTGAAGCATCAATGGAAAAGAAAAGGGACTCTAACATTTTTAAAACGTTAGGAACAATCAAAATTGTTGCTAGGACTGATAAAGTCAGCTGCTGTTTCTAAATTAATGTTTAGAGTATACTAGTCTTCAATAACCTAAACATAATGGGGACATATAATCTGTCACAGACTTTGCAATGTAATAATGGTAAACTTTATGGGAAATATTTGTTCCTTGTAATGCCTTTGAAAAGCCTCCTTTATATCATGTCATACATCTTGAGTCTTCCTTTGCTTGTCTGCCCTAGAACAACTGGAGCAATATCACATGAATGCAAATTTCAAGAAGTGCTGGTGTGCAGCATCTTAGAGATCTCTCTTATAACATGAATTCTGTCACAGGTTTTTATCTTAGTTTCAAAGATCTATGAGGAGTGAAAAAAATGGTAATAATCAAAAGCTTACAGAGTGTTAAAGAACTACAGATGTAATTAATTGTTTCAAGTAAAATTCCTTTTACCCTGAAATCCCCATACCTGTTATTTATCAATCACCTATACTCACTTAGTGAAATTCCACTGGAATCTACAGTTTCAACTGATCCTTTATTATTTTTAATTATTTAACTTGATTATAGTGCCCCCAAACAATTTTGTTCAGATTGAAATGCTCACATTTAGGGAAACAGAAGCAATAGTAACAAGAGAAACAGTAGAACAGAGGTCATTTAAACAACAAATTTGCCAAATAACATCACTTTATTGGCTTATTTCCCCTTAGAGCTTTCTCCGCATATAATACAAATTTTAATTTATAAAAATTAATCTAACTTGATATATCAAGTAACCATTTTCTTTTGTTTCCCACTTGTGTCTAAAATACAAAAAAAGTTAGAAAAGATTATATGGTGGCTTTACTTAAAAATGATTAAATATGTGTCAGATATATAAAGATTCGTCTCAATCCCTTGAAGTACTTACCATACTATTTTCATATTTATAATACTATGAAGTAAGCATTTGTATTTAGAATAATGACCCCGAGATTACATAGTTAGAGATAGATAGGTTAGTTAATTCAGAAAAAGGATACGGAAGGTCTTTTATATGCTAGACATTATGTTATTGTTCTGGGCATACAGAATGAATAACAGTTTTATTCGTACAAAAAAGGGTATCCCAAAATATCAGCCTATGGAAGAAAAGAAGGGGCCATCTGGACAACACCAAGCTTTTACCTGATGATGGAATAGATATTCTAATGTTCCATCCCCATGTAAAAGTATATTTCTTCCTCCCTCCTTCTACTTCTAGTACCAATATCATTGTGAAATGATTAAATAGATTTGTAGAGAAAGGAAATATAAGGCTAGTGAGAGTGGGGAAACAGAATATTAAAGAGAGGAAACTGCACATTTAATAATTATCCAGAATCTTTTGCTAAAAATATCTAGTTAAGATTTTCACATATACGTCCTATATGTGTGAAACTATATTTTCATATGATAATATTTTATGTATAAATATAAATGGTTGTGACGTGACAATGCAATGATACCTACAATGAAAACTTGGGTTATATTACTACTTTTTACATTCCTAATCTTTGAAGATTTAGTAAACCCACATTTCTGTGCTCACTGTACAATCTTTTTTAGAATGTTGAGCATTCTAATAAAAGTATAATTATGAATAACTGAGTTCTACTTCTGTGCTCTCATATACATTTAGAGCATTAGTACTGGGTGAGCTATTATCAAGGAATTTGTTTTCCATGCCTTCATTTTTCTTTTCTTTTCTTCTTTCTTTTTTTTTTTTTTTGAGATGGAGATTCGCTCTGTTACCCAGGCTGGAGTCAGTGGCACAGTCTCGGCTCTCTGCAACCTCCACCTCCCAGGTTCAAGCAACTCTCCTGCCTCAGCCTCCTGAGTAGCTGGGATTACAGGCTCCTGCCACCACGCCCAGCTAATTTTGTGTATTTTTAGTTGAGATGGGGATTCACCATGTTGGCCAGGCTGGTCTCGAACTCCTGACCTCGTGATCCACCCACCTCGGCCTCCCAAAGCACAGGGATTACAGGCATGAGCCACTGCTCCTGGCCCCATGCCTTCATTTTTCATGTTAAGAGAGAAGACATTTTTTCTTTTAGTGGCATTAAGGTTACTATAGATTTTCAGGAATAAAAGTAAACCCAATGGAGGGAAAATCTTTTCTATGGCAGATGGCTTTTAATATATCAAGGTTTTGCCATTTGTTTTAGTGCTTAAAATAAACATTATTTATAAGACCACTTACATTTTGATGTTACTTAATGAGGAATATGCATCATTGATTTGACTAGCTTAAGAGGTCATTTAGAACTTGCCCGTTAACAAGCTGTAATCTGCTGAGCACACAATGACTTTGTTTAAAATTATCTATTCAGAGCTGATCAATGACAATAATTGTTTTATACCAATCACTTTTGAAAGTTGCTAATTACTTTGAAGGACATGAATACAAGTCATTTTTCTTTTTTTTTGAAGTCGTAACCTATTCACCTTGAAATTAAGAAGAAATCTTATAAAAATCATCTTGCTGCTTGAAAGAACATTTAAAAATTTAAAAGTATATTTACTAGTACTGGAATATCAACAGAATAGGCAAAATTTAAGACGTCATTTGTTTCTATAATAGGAAATATAGTACAGTCTCATCTATATTGTATTTTACAATATCAATTAGCTATTGGTTAAACTAGTCTCCCTATAATATAAGAAAATACCATATTTTAAACTAAAGAACACGCATATACTCTTTCTCTTTATACAATATATATGTAAGGTGTTTCAAGTGGAAAGAGCGGGCTTTGGAGTAAGACAAACCTGGGTTTGTATCCTGACTTTCCATTTACTGTTTTACTGGTTATGTGACCCTGAGCAAATTACTTAACCTCAGTTTCTTCATTTTTAACATGGAGATCATGCCCTATTCACAAGGATATTGTGAGAATAAAAGCAGTTAGCATAATACTTGGCACATTCATGGAGCTCAATAAATTTTAGATCCTTCATTTCACTGATGGCAGCTTCTTCACCCACTCAAATGCTGTTTCCTTCAGATCTTTTTACCCACTCATCTCTAAGAAAGCCACTTAAAGACTGATTGATTATACTTTAGTGTGGATGAGTTTTAATTTGTTACCTTAACCATCGCTTACTTATTACATTCTTTAATATCCAATTTTGAATAAAAGGAATTATCTTGGAGAGGAATTTTAGCCAGCCTTTGGAGATATGTGTAGGGTGTCAGGACATTAGAGTGTTTTCTGAAAGCATACCAGTTGTAGTCTCTCTAGATATGGTTGGTGCTCTTTCCAGTAGTTGCTGGGTTTGGAGAAGGAAAGAGCCCACGTTGTTGGATTTTTTCTTTTTTAATTACAGGAAACTCTTCTTACTTGAACACAAATTTTTCAGCCAATTTCAGTTTTTTTCTTTAACATCTCTTTCCTAGAAATGGGAATATCCATTTCTCTGATATTACCAAATCATAAACTCGCATCATTCTTCCTTCCTCTCAGTATGCCAACATGCATCTTTTGTGTTTTCTGGCACACTTAATCTTATTTTATTTATAATTTAATGATATTTTCATGTGATAGGTAGCCCCTCCCTTAATACTGTTTGATATCTTAATATTTTCCTATGCAACTTGAATAACTTCTATTGCTGATGATGGATTTCCGGTCAGTACATGTATTTACAAGTGTTCCCTTCATTAATAAAATTGTTACTGTACATGCAGTAAAAGTATGCTGAAAGATTTGAAGCCATCCAACCAGCTATATGACCTTAGGCAATTAGTTAACCTTTCTAAACATCAATTCCCTCTTCTATCAAATGAGGCTAATAATAATCTCCACCTCAGAATGATGCTATAATGATCAAATTAGATAAGCTAGGAAAATATGCACTTATTTGCATGTATGATTTATATTATGTATACATATTCCAATTGATTCTTCTTTTTCATTAGGAAAGTGGTTCTATCAATTCCTTCTTTTTCTTTCTCAGCCATAATATAATATTGGTAAAATTAGGGAGAGTTTCTAAATTGAGTATATAATTTTAGAATTTTTTTTTAAAGAATTGATCTGGCAAATAAGATCACTTGAGAAGTATTTTGAAAGACACTTTGAATACTTTTGTTACATTAGTTTGCTATACTACTAGTTTCACTTTCTAAAGTTATTGTTGGCTGGGTGTGGTGGCTCACACGTGTAATCCCAGCACTTTGGGAGGCCAAGGCGGGAGGATCATTTAAGGTTAGGAGTTCAAGACCAGCCTGGCCAACATGGTGAAACCCTGCCCCTATTAAAATTACAAAAATTAGCTGGGCATGGTGGCACATGCCTGTAGTCCAAGCTACTCTGGAGGCTAAAGCAAGAGAATCGTTTGAACCCAGGAGACAGAGGTTGCAGTGGGCCGAGATCATGCCACTGCACTCCAGACTGGGTGACAGAGTGAGACTCTGTTAAAAAAAAAAAAAAAAAAAGGCCGGGCACGGTGGCTCACGCCTGTAATCCCAGCACCTTGGGAGGCCAAGGCAGGCAGATCACGAGGTCAAGAGATCGAGACCATCCTGGCCAACATGGTGAAACCCCGTTTCTACTAAAAATACAAAAATTATCTGGCTGTGGTGGCATGTGTCTGTAATCCCAGCTACTCATGAAGCTGAGGCAGGAGAATCGCTTGAACCAGGGAGTTGGAGGTTACAGTGAGCCGAGATCGCGCCACTGCACTCCAGCCTGGTGACAGAGCGAGACTCTGTCTCAAAAAAATAAATAAATAAATAAAATAAAATAAAGTTATTGTCTCTGATTTACTTGTTCTTGCAAGCTGTTTTGCATATTTCCAGTTAGTTTAGTAATTCTCATATGGGAGTCTGACAAAAACACTCCCTTATAATCTTCATGTTTAATATCTTTTTTTCTTTTGAGACCGAGTCTCGCTCTGTCGCCCAGGCTGGAGTGCAGTGGTGCAATCTCGGCTCACTGCAACCTCTGCCTCCCCGGTTCAAGCGATTCTTCTGCCTCAGCCTCCCGAGTAGCTGGGACTACAGGCGCACACCACCATGCCCAGTTTTGTATTTTTAGTAGAGACAGGGTTTTGTTTTGTATTTTTAGTAGAGACAGGGTTTTACCATATTGGCCAGGCTGGTCTTGAACTCCAGACCTTGTGATCTTCCCGCCTTAGCCTCCCAAAGTCCTGGGATTAGAGGTGTGAGCCACCATGCCCAGCCATGTTTAATATCTTAAATTGTAAATGATTATAAATGACCTTTTAAATGGCCATGTTTTAAAACAGAGAAAAATAATCAGAATTTAAGTAAACAATTTTTCCGGTTAATTTTGTATTGATCCAATATTCAACTTATACAAATTTTATACTAAATATTTTTTAGCTAAAAAAAAGTAGGCTTTGGGGATAAAACCCAATGGACTGGTGCTTAGTCTCCATATTTCCCTTTCCTATTAAAAAAAAAAAGTTTAGGGAAGACGTGTGTTCTCTTAGCCTAGCAAACTGTGCCAAAATTGGGAAGACTTCATATCCAAAAAGGGAATCGTTTATGATACGTGAATCATTCATACAGATATTTAAACTGTTGGAAAATTTTAGGGAATGATGCTAAATCTTTACGCAAGACTAAGTTAATATTTTTCAATATGTGCTATTTCTTTTTCCTCCAATCCTTTAAATAATTTCAGGTATTTTTTCCTAATTAATATCATATATTATTTTGTTTGAGTTTTTCAAATAGGGGTATTAGAAAATATAGCAAAGATATTTATATTAGCAAAGATAGGACTTAAGGACAGTGACTGATTCTCATGGTTCCTGGGGTTGTATAAGATATCTAGAAGCTGACTTAGGTATGGTCTCTCAGACCCTTAACATTCCTCTCATCCAAAAAAAAAACACCCTACTTTGATGATATGTTCTAGTAAAAATAAAATTATTTGAATGTCAGCATTGAAGTAAAAGATGTAAGAAGCAGATAATTTCAATATAACTTTTCTTTTATTGAAAATCACAGTTCTCTTTGTTCCCGGTTCTATATTGCAATGGTTATGAGAGTGGGCTCTCTGAAGCCCTAACTTGAAATTTGATTCCTGGATTCATCCTAATAGCTGTATAATTATAGGAAAATTGTGTAACCTCTCTTTTTAACTGTTTCCACATCTGTAAATGAGGTAATGAGTATTTATGTCATAGGAGTATTCTAAAGATTAAATAAATGTAAGCAAGAACCCTTAGATAGTGCCTGGCACATAAGAACTCAATAAATGTTAGCTATTTTTGTTATTGTTGAGGAAGAATTAAAATGTCATAATTAAGATACAAGAATTTGTTTAAATATTTTGATACCACTGAATTTAAGAAGCCCATTAATAAGACAAAATACAAAAACTAAACGTGTATTTCAATGAGACCAAATACAACCTTAAAGTGAGTTGGCTATGAAAAAAAAATTGATTTGCCCAGGAAGTGGAAATGGTAGGAATTTGTAAAGCAAATTTTTATAAATCTTTCAATTGTTTAGTATTCTGTGAGATAATTATAAATAATTTAAAATAAATTATAATAGCCTATAATTATGTTTATTTTTATAATATTTCATAAAAAATTTATGAGCAGAACCTATATTTACAACTAAAATGCTACAATATAGTGGAAAAGCCCAAGATTTTGATAGGAGTTATCAGCCATAATTACCTTAATTTTGAAGTGCTATTACATTTTTAATAAAAGTGTTTAATGGCATATTTTATCTCTTTATTTACTTTAATAGATTCAGAGACGATGGCGAGGCTATAGGGTTCGGAAGTACCTCTTTAATTATTATTATTTGAAAGAGTACCTGAAAGTCGTTTCAGAGACCAATGATGCAATTAGGTAAGTAGCGCAATCATCCATTCACTAGGGAAAACTTTGGAAAGATTACTCAATCGATGTTGATCAACACCATAGTTAGGAATATTTTTTTTGTTTTAGACGGAGTCTTGCTCTGTTGCCCAGTCTGGAGTGCAGTGGCGCCATCTCGGCTCACTGCAATCTCCTCCTCTTGGGTTCAAGCAATTCTCCTGCCTCAGACTCCCGAGTAGGTGGGATAACAGGCGCCCGCCACCACAGCCGGCTAATTTTTTTCTATTTTTTAGTAGAGACGGGGTTTCACCATATTGGCCAGGCTGGTCTCGAACTCCTGACCTTGTGATCCGCCAGCCTCGGCCTCCCAAAGTGCTTGGATTACAGGCGTGAGCCACTGCGCCTGGCTAAAAATACTTTCTAAAAGTCAGTGATGTTTAGGCAGACATTTATTGATAAAAAATATATATATGATTCTATTTACCTTAATTTATTATTATTATATTTAAAAAATCTTGTATCCTTCACTGCAAGTTATTTATGTGTGTAGTATCTTGTATATGTATTTATGTGTGTAGTATCTTGGTCCTATACAAAATAGTTTCAGGAAAATTATTTCATGATGAGATGAATTTATCTGTAAAACGATCTAGAGATGCAACATTAAATACAAAAAGCCTCAGATGCATTTGAGAAACATGTTCCATAGCAAGAACTCGCCTCTCCTAGAATAAAATATCATGAAACATATTAAAAAGGTCTGTTCACTGTCAGTTTTGATTTGTTTAAACACATAGGAGGATAGGACATAGATTTAGGATATGGGATATGTAGAATTATGCAAAGTAAAGGCATCATAATATTACTCAGCCAGCTTTTCCAAAGTTCTATATGTTAAGTTTCCATATTACTTTGAAAATAGTTTTTTCCTCCTGTGATATGCCCCATTCTAATAACATATAAATGACCATATGCATATAGTACATTTTGATAAAAAAGAAATACTAATTAATAATAGTTAGTATTTATAGAACAGTCTCACTTCAAAATATTTCCTACATATATCATATATCATCTTATTTTACTCTTTTATTTTTTTTGAGATGGAGTCTTCCTCTGTCACGCAGGCTGGAGTGCAGTGGCATGATCTCGGCTCACTGCAACCTCTGCTTCTGGGGTTCAAGTGATTCTTGTGCCTCAGCCTCTCGAGTAGCTGGGATTACAGTTGCATGCCACCACGCCCAGCTAATTTTTATATTTTTAATAGAGATGGGGATTTCATCATGTTGGCCAGGCTGGTCTTGAACTCCTGACCTCAGGTGATCTGCCCACCTCAGCCTCCCAAAGTGTTGGGATTACAGGCGTGAGCCACTGCGCCCAGCCCCTTATTTTACTCTTTAAAGTCTTTGAACTAAAGAGAACAAGTAATTGGCAATAAATTATTAAAATAAAAGTTTTGTCTGAGACCCTAAAATAATATATAAGATATATATGAAAACTAATTTCCCAACTACTAACTTTCTCGCATATGTTGTGAATATAAAGGGATCTGGTCTTTGAGGATTACCTATAGAGAAATTTGTTAATTTGATTTCTTTAGAAAGAGAGCAGTTAAGGGGGGAAGGCCTCAATAGGATTTAGTCAATTGGAGAAGTCGGAAAATTCAGAAACACGTGAATCATAGGGGAGTGCTGTTTAATTTCTTCTTGAAACATATAAAATTCTAAAGACTGGCTGGCTGTCTACAAATGGCTGACTTGAGCTTGTCAGGAGGAAGAGCTAGTAGAGTTTGCAAGGAGAAGAAATACGTGCAGGGCTGGAACTAGGGTGAGACAAGTGAGACTTTTAAGGGAGGGAGGTGCTCACTCTCAGGGTCACACAATTATCAACCTTGAACTCTCATAACCCCAAGAGTGAGTATGTCCTTCAATTCTGCACTTCAGGGGCCTTACTTGCTTCACTCTTGTCTGAGCCCTGAATAGGAGAAAGTCAAGGAGGCAAATAGGTAAAGAGGTGGTTTGGGAAAGGTCTGAATCTTCTATTTGACAGATATTTCCAGTAATTCTTATTTTCCTCCTGATTTTAATAGGAATATCTCTAGTCAGTAGAGAGTCTAGTATATCAGTGTTGTAATTTTATTTTAGAGTGGTATTCTTTAGTATATTACAGAGCCATTCTATTATTTCTAGCTCTCTCAGAGTTTCTTAAACCAGGAATGGAAGTTGACTTTAACAAATGCTTTTCTGTCATCTATTGAAATAATTATATAGGATGTTTTTTCTTTTTTAATATACTAACATGCATAGAGCTATATTCTATTAATAGATGTACTAATATCAAACCATCATTTATTTTAGGAATACATCTAACCAGGCCATTGTGAATTATTCTTTTGAATTTTCACTAAATTATATGAGTATTTTATATAGGATACTTACATCCTCTTCTGTATATGTGATTGGTTATACAGTGGTCCCTCTTATCCATGGTTTTGCTTTCTGCACTTTCAGTTATTCACAGTACAGTACAATAAGATATTTTGAGAGAGAACAAGAGAAAGAGTGAGCGAGAACACCGATTTGTATGATCTTTATTATAGTATATTGTTATACTTGTTCTATTTTATTTTTTGTTATTGATGCTAATCTCTTACTGTGCCTAATTTATAAATTAAACTTTATCATAGGTATGTATGTATGGGAGGAAACATATTATTTATAGGGTTCAATATTATCTGCAGTTTCAGGCAGCCACAAAGAGCCTTGGAACACATTCTCTGTGAATAACAGGGGACTATGTAATTTTCTTTCTTATATTGCAATTGTCAGATCCTAGTGTCAGATTTTTGCCATATTTATTAAATGAATTAAGTAGATTTTTTGATATGGGGATTACTAGTCTTTGGAAGTTTAAAATAAATACTTTATAAAACTCCCTGGACCCAGAGCCTTTTGGGGAAGGTCAATCATTAACATTTCCAAACCTTAATTCAGGTTTTTATAAATTTATTAGAGTCCATTTTCTTTATTTCCAGATAATTATTAGTTCACTGACATTTAAATATATCTAATGTTATTTATGATATTTTAATTACAATATGTACTTTAGTTGTTTTAGTCCATTTCTCATTATTTAATTTGCTTGTTTAAATACTTCTCTCTTTTGTTCTCAAAATTGTTAGGCTTATCTATATTTTTTAGAGAAACATCTCTCAGATTTTTTCTTTTAACTTATTTTTGTTTCCTAATTAAATGTTTTGCTTTCATCTTTAAAAGATGCGTAATTTCTTTGTTTCACAGATAATACATGCCCCTTGTAGAAAAACTGAAAATATAATGTAAAAGAAACTAAATAAAAAGTCATCTATAATTTCATCACTCAGAAATGAACACTATTAACTTTTTTTTTTTTTAATTTTTTGAGACGGAGTCACGCCCTGTTGCCCAGTCTGGAATGCAGTGGCACAATCTTGACTCACTGCAACCTCTGCCTCCTGGGTTCAAGCGATTCTCCTGCCACAGCCTCTGAGTAGCTGGAATTACAGGTGCCTGCCACCATGTCTGGATAATTTTTGTATTTTTAGTAGAGATGGGATTTCACCATGTTGGCCAGGCTGGTCTTGAACTCCTGACCTCAAGTGATCCACCTGCCTCAGCCTCCCAAAGTGCTGGGATTACAGGCGTGAGCCAACGTGTCCAGCTGCATGATAGCTTTTAAATATTTTTTATTGTTGGAGATACAGTTGTTCTAAATTTTTGCTATTGTAAACATTGTGTTATTTAATACTACTACTAGTTAATATGGAGTGTCTTACAGTTCTTGAATTCATTACTCTCTTTACTGCTTTTTTAGTAATTAAAACATTTAGTCTACGATTCGCTTCCATGTATAATATTGTCCACATTTAATATATTTTTATATATAATGTTCTCATATTCTAATTGCATTTTTTATATTCTCTTTGAAATTCATTTTTCAATCTCCAGTGGCTTGGCTTTTTCTTGTAGTTTAAACATAAAACAGATGTATTTCTAGGTTTATTGTGTTATAGTCAGAAAATATATTTGGTACAATTATTACCTCAGGAAAATTATTTAGTTTTTCACCTTTTATATACAGTCACATACCACATAATGATGTTTTGGTCAATGACGTACGACATTTATGAAAGTGGTCCTTAAGATTATAATACTATACTTTTACTGTACCTTTTTATGTTTAGATATGTTTCAATACACAAATAGTTACAGTTGTATTACAATTACATATAGTATTCGGTACAGCACCATGCTGTACAGGTTTGTAGCCTCGGAGCCAGAAGCTATACCTAGGTGTGTAGTAGGCTATACTATCTAGGTTTATGTAAATACACTCTATGATGTATGCACGATGATGAAATTGCCTAAGGATGCATTTCTCAGACTGTATCTCTGTCATTAGTTAAGCAACCCATGACTGTATTATTTTGTTTTAGGTATTCTCTTAAAGGCAAATGAATAGATTTTGTTTTCTTACCCGAGCTAAGTTTTTGTATTTTAATTGAGCAATAAAAATGTTTACTTTCATTATTGTAACCATTTAACTCTTTCTAACTTCTCTCATCTTGCTTTATGTTTCTGCTTTTTCTGTTTCCTTTCATATATAAACTATGATTAGTTATTGTGAACTTAAAAAACATCATACATATTAGAATCATGGCCCTTCTGTGCCTCATCTTCAGCTTCATTGAAAATTGAACTTACCTCTTAACTTTTAAAACCGGAGGGCCAGGCACAGTGGTGCATGCCTGTAGTCCCAACTACTTGGGAGGCTGCAGCAGGAGGATCACTTGAGCCCAGGAGTCTGAGGATCACTTGAGCCCAGGAGTGTGATTGTAT
This sequence comes from Pan paniscus, assembly GCF_029289425.2. Lineage (NCBI taxonomy): Eukaryota > Metazoa > Chordata > Mammalia > Primates > Hominidae > Pan > Pan paniscus. Next base: position 31,706,064 of record NC_073249.2, on the reverse strand, counting down.
TACTGCATTCCAGCTGGGGCAACAGAGTGAGACTCTTTCTCTAAAAAAAATAAATAAACAAAAATATTTTTTAAAAAACTGGTTATACTTCCCCTCCCCACTATTTAACACAGAAATTTCTGGAGGCTTCTTTCTACCAAAACACCTACTCTTTAAATACAGGCTTCTATCATCTCTTGCCTGGACTCTTAATTAAGTGAGAACATTTTAACAGTTCTCTTTTCTTTTGGTTTTGCCATTCTTCAAAACAGTGTTAAGAGAGATCTCTTTTAAGTCATTTTTCTCTGCTTCAAATCCATCCAACTCTCCCTGTTGCTTTTAGCATGTCACATATTTTAGACTGTCACATAGGTCGACAGCCCCATCTTCAAATGCTCACCCATTCTGAATGTCTTATCAATTTTAGAAGCATCATGTTTCCTTAGACTTCCAAGCCTTTGCACGTGCCATTCTCTTAATCCCTCATCTGCCATGTCAACTGCTCATCATTCTTTATGTTGCTGCTTAAATGTTGATAGAGTTGGGGCACTCCTCATCTGCATGCCCGGAGACTCTCAAACAAAGCTATCTTATGCCTTCTGTCTTATGGTATTATAATTACTTATGTGTTTGTCTTTACCTTTATATTATGAAATCGGTGGGGGAAAGGAGCTGACACTTGAACACCCTGTCTTAATTATCTTTGAAACCTCAGTGCCTAGCACAGTTACTGATATATAGTAAGTCCAAGGTAATATTTGCTGACTAAAAGCTTACTGAATGAAAGAATGAATGAGATTAGATGAAACTCTATTATAATTTTCACTTTGTCAAGCAGCTGCAATTTTAAGAATATTGCTTTTTTCTGTCTTAATAAGTCATGGTTTAATACTTATTTAACAACTACTATGTGGGTCAGGTACTAGGTTAAATGTTGTGGATACAATGATTAACATGGTAGATTCGAGCTAGCCTTTATAGAGCTTAAAGCTTAGTAGAGCAAAAGTACAATATAATCATCACAAATCAGATAGCATTTATTATGTCTTTTTTTTTTTTTTTTTTTTTTTGAGACAGAGTCTCACTCTGTCTCCCAGGCTGGAGTGCAGTGGTGCAATGTCGGCTTACTGCAATCTCTGCCTCCCTGGTTCAAGTGATTCTCCTGCCTCAGCCTCCCGAGTAGCTGGGACTACAGGTGTGTGCCACCACGCCCGGCTAATTTTCATATTTTTAATAGAGATGGGGTTTTGCCATGTTGGCCAGGCTGGTCTCGAACTCCTGGCCTCAGGTGATCTGGCCACCTTGGCTTCCCAAAGTGCTGGGATTATAGGTGTGAGCCACCACACAATGTCTTTTTGTGTGCCGGAAATTATACTAAATTCTGAGAACTATTAACAGGCAAGTATAAGACAATGTTCTCAAAAATCTCTGACTTTCAGAGATCACTCTATCCTCTAATATTCAAAATAAATATAGTTTAATCAGTCCTTCAAACTGAGATCCAGTGCACCTTCCCTTTCAATATCTCCTGGTTCTGAAGTAGCTTTTCTCTCTATTTCTTGTCCTGATGGCAAGTTTCAGTTGAATTCTCATTTTAACTCTGCATTTCACTCACTTTTTGCCTTTATCATCTGCTTTTTTCATTGCTTCCTTCTCCATTTTTGATCCTAGTCAACCCCTGTACCATCACAGAAGCCTGTGTGAGCTTCATTTCACTGCAGTTTTTCTTTTTTTTTTTTTTTTTTTTGAGACAGAGTTTTGCTCTTGTCGCCCAGGCTGCAGTGCAATGGCACAATCTCGGCTCACTGCAACCTCCGCCTCCCAGGTTCAAGCGATTCTCCTGCCTCAGCCTCCGAGTAGCTGGGCTTACAGGTGTGAACCACCACACCCAGCTAATTTTTATAATTTTAGTAGAGACAGGGTTTCACCATATTGGTCAGGCTGGTCTCAAACTCCTGACCTCAGGTTATCTACCCACCTTGGCCTACCAAAGTACTGGGACTATAGGCGTGAGCCACCGGGCCCAGCCTTTACTTTAGTTTTTCAGAACTCTGACTTTACATATATTAAGCACTCTCATTCTATCCTCCAATATCTACCTTACATTTAATCTTTAATATTTTCCACCAGCTTATATTTTTAAACTTTATTCTGGATAGTTTCTTCAGATACAGCTTCTATCTTGCTAATTCTCTTTCTTTTGCCAATCCATAGAGTTAGTTTTGATGACTGTATTTTTCATTTCTAAAAAGTACTATTTGGTCCTTTTTAAAATTTGCCTAATCATTCTAATATAATTTTATGTTGTTTGTTATAAGATTTTATTTTAAAATATTGAAATAATCAAATATTTATATTCTGCATCTGATAATTGTAATATTGTTCTGGTTGTTTGTATCATATTTCCTGATTTTTTTCTCGATGTATTTACCATTACAAACATTTTGAGTTCACAGTAAGCTGGACTTCATCTATACCAACCCTAAAGGCATAAATTGGCACAGTTTTCCTCTAGAGAGTAGTCATGTCTATCTTCCTTAAGCTATGAGATGCTACTGATCTAGAACCACTCTAGTCCCCTTAGAAAGTATTGGCTTAATATGAGAGACTCAGATTTCTTTCCCACTCCTATGCCATCAAATCTTCTGAACTCATCATATGAAAGTGTCTGCCCCAAGGTTACCTGACTTTGAAATTTACTTGCAGGTGACTCCTCTTTGTTTTTTTGTTGTTGTTTTTGTATTCTTTTGTTTGAGACAGTCTTGCTCTGTCACCCAGGCTGGAGTGCAGTGGCAGGATCTCAGCTCACTGCAACCTCTGCCTCCTGGGTTCAAGTGATTCTCCTGCCTCAGCCTCCTGCGTAGCTGGGACCACAGGCATGTGCCACGATGCTAATTTTTTGTATTTTTAGTAGAGGCTGGTGTTGAACTCCTGACCTCAGGTGATCCGACTGCCTCGGCCTCCCAAAGTGCTGGGATTATAGGTGTGAGTCGCCGAGACTGGCCTCATTGTTTTGCTCATTTTGTTTTCATTGTCCTTGCAAGATTTTCATCACTTTCTTGGAATCCAGAAATGCATTACAATTTATGTGTTGATCTTTTCCAGGATCTAATTGTATTACAGCAAGAAGATTCTTGAGAACAGCTAATTTGCAATCCTGCTGAAAGCAGAAGTCTCATTTCTTCTTTTATTTCAATAATATTTCCAAATTTATTACCTTATGATCAGAAAATGGCTTCTGTTCTATTTCTACTGTTTAAACTTTATTGGGAATCTCTTTGTGACCTAATATATGGTGAATTTGAAAAATGCACGGACTTTGAAAATAAAATATATTATCTTTTTACAATATAGAGCTGAAAGTTTCTTCTTTAATAGTTAAGATTTTTAGATTTTCTATAACTTTTTTAAAGAAACAGAAAACATTTATTTCTCAAGGGCTGAGGTAAATTTGAACAACAGAAATCTTTAAAATATGTTTTATCATGCTTATATTTATATTTCCTATAATGGAAGATTGCTTTATGAAGTTTGATGCTAAGGTAATGGTTAATAGATATTTATGACTTAAATCTTCTTGTCTATAGTATTCTTCTTTGTGTTATTTATTTTATTTGCCCTTTATTCAACCTTTTGTGAAATCAAGATTAATACCTTGCTAAGTTTTATATGCATTTTCTTAGTGACTCTTCACCATTTTTTTTTCTTACTTTCAAATTATCAAATTTGATTAAGAGACCAGGAGTGGTGGCTCACGCCTGTAATCTCAGCATTTTGGGAGGCCAAGGAGGGCAGATCACCTGAGGTCAGGATTTCAAGACCAGCCTGGCCAGCATGGTGAAACCCCGTCTCTAAATTTTTGTAAAAGTACAAAAATTAGGCTGGGCACAGTGGCTCACACCTGTAATCTCAGCATTTTGGGAGGCTGAGGTGGGCAGATCACCTTGGGAGTTTGAGACCAGCCTGGCTAACATAGTAAAACCCTGTCTCTACTAAAAATACAAAAATTAGCTGGGCATGGTGGTGCCCGCCTGTAATCCCAGCTGCTCGGGAGGCTGAGGCAGGAGAATCATTTGAATCTGGGAGGCGGAGTTTGCAGTGAGCTGAGGTTGTGCCACTGCACTCCAGCCTGGGCAACAGAGTGAGGCTCCATCCCCCTCCCACCAAAAAAAAAAATTAGATTTAGTGTCAGAATGTGGCTGGGATTTCTCTGTCCTCCAAATCAGAGGGCCATTTTCTTTCCTTTAAAAAAAAAAAAAAGTTAACCTTTGCCTTTGAGACAATTGTAAATTCACATGCAGTTATAAAAAAAAAAAACAAAGAAATTCTATGTTAACTCAATACCAACATCTTGCAGAACTAGAGTATAATATCACAGCCAGGATGTTGACCTTGATACAAGCCATCAATCTTATTCGGGTTTTCCCAAATTTACTTTGTGTGTGTGTGTGTGTGTGTGTGTGTAGTTAGGTCTATGCTAGTTTATGACGTGCAGTTTTATGTATCTCCCACCACAGCCAACACACAGAACAGTTCCATCTCCCTAAATATCCCTTATGTTGCCCTTTTATAACCACATTCACTTCTATTCTACCACACTCCCCTCACACCATCCCTAACTTCTGCCAACCATTAATCTGTTTGCCATTTCTATAATTTTGTCATTTCAAGAAAATTATATAAATGGAGTTATACTGTTATGTCAAATCTTTATGATTGACTTTTTTCCCACCCAGCATTGTTCCCTAAAAATGTGCTCAAGTTGTTGCATGTATTGATATTTCCTTTTGATTGCAGAGTACTAGTCCACCTTGTGAATGTTTGATTAACCATTTACCCATTGACGGATGTCTGGGTTGTTTCTATTTTGGAGCTTTTATGAATGAAGCTACTACAAACATTTGTGTACAGATTTTATGTGAGCACACATTTCTATTTTTTTGGAATAAATACCCAAGGGTGCAAGTATTGGGCCCTATGGTAATTGCATATTTAGTTCTACAGGGAACTGTAAAACTGTTTTCCTGAGCAGCTGTACCATTTTACATTCCCACCAGGAATGTATGAGTGTTCCAGTTTCTCTGTGTCTTCACCAGTATTTATTATTTTGTGTTTAAAAATTTTAGCCACTCTGATAGGTATGTACTGATACATTCATGAGGTTGTAATTGCATTTCCCTAATGACTAAGAAAGTTTAATATCTTTTCATGTGTTTATTTGCCATTTGCATATACTTTTTTGAGAACTGTCTTTTCATGTGTTTTGCCCATTTTCTAATTAGATTATATTTTTATGGTTGAGATTTTGGGAGTTTTCAAACATGTATTCTGGATACAGGTTTTTGTCAAATATGTGGTTTGAAAATATTTTCTTTCAATGTGCAGCTTGTCTTTTCATTCTCTTAGTATGATCTTTTCACAGAACATAACTTTTTAATTTTAACGGCATCCAATTTTTGAATATTTCCTTCTATGAATCATTATTTTGGAGTCTAGTCTAAGATCGCTTTGTCTGTCCCTAGATCCCAAAGATTTTCTCCTTTTTTTTCTAAAAGTTTTATTGTCGTCCATTCTACATTTGTTTGTGATTCATTTTTAGTTCATTTGTGACAATGGATATCTAATTGTTCTAGCACCATTCTTTGAAGAGGCTATCTTTCCTTCATTGAATTGCTTTTGCACCTTGTCAAAAACAAGGTAGGTATCATTATGTGGGTCTATTTTCGGACTTTCCCTTCTGTCCTTTTTGTCTATGTGTCTATCCCACTGACAAAACACACTGTCTTATCTACTGTAACTATATAATAAACCATAACGTTGGGCAGGGGGATTCCTTTCACTCTATTTTTTTTCAAGGTTGTTTTTATTTATTCTCAGCCTTTTGCTTTTCCATATATATTTTAGAATAAGGTTATATATGTCTACAAAACACTTGGCTGGAATTTTGTTAGGAATTTAATTAAATCTGTGGACCAATTTGAGAAGAATTGATTCATTTTCTTTTAAAAGTAAGTGATATTCACTTATACTTATTGATATTGTACATGTGTGTTGTCTTAGTTCTATTATTTTCTTGCTATAGGTT